>NW_026889830.1:227500-942500 GCF_033153115.1 Saccostrea echinata
AGTTAAATCAATTCAGAAAATTTGAATTTAACTTTTTTCTTGTATATGCATTTGTACATTTTTCTTTCACAATGCTTTCTATTAAGCACAGAAAGAAACAAGACCTTTCAGTTAAAACTGAAAGGCGGATTTCAGTGACTTTTCAGTGGCCATTCTGAATGACAGGTACATTTTACATGTAGTGACCTTTCAGCCACAATTCAGGTACCTTTCAACCATCATTCAGAGTATACATTTCAGTTATCTTTCAGTGACCTTTCCCTTGCTTTTCCATCGTCTTTCAGGCGCTTTTCAGTGACCTTTTAGTCGAAATTCAACTACTTCTTCATCAGTTTTTCATAAGTTTATCAGTTATTATTGCTTAACAATTTAATAAAATTATTCACATCTTTAATGAATGTGTTTCTGTTATACTTATTGTGTTAAGAATATCCAGGAATGTTGAACTGGTAATGATAAGATGTTCATCTATCTTTGAATTCTTTACTAAAAAGTTAAATTGTGATTATAGACTATTACATTTATGTCCAAATATAATTTTATTGATAATAAAAATTACAATTCAACTTTGAACTCATAAAATTCAAAACGTTTTTTTCCGAATTTCTAATTTGTTGCATGAAAATGGATTTAGAAAAAGATTATTATTTTAATGATAATAGATAATGATCCTATATTCGTATCAGAATTTAATTAACTGACAAAGAGTTTTTTTTCCTTTCTGTAAAATCTCTAAATCAGTGATAAAATATTTTCACAGGCTTATTGAATTTATTAGTTGTTAAATAATTAAGCAATCAGTCAATTTGAAAAAATAAAACAAAAAACGAGGATATCTGTAAAAAATATGTTCTTAATATGATCACGGAAAACGTTTTCGTCTTTTTTCAGCTGTAATATACCTTTTCATTATTCTTATGTCCATCTAACACTGTCTTATGCAGTTAGTTCTCATGGAAATATCTCGGAGTAAAAGAAGAGACATAATTAATTATTTATGCCTCTTGTTGAAGAAACTTAATATTGTAGATTTTGTTTCTTAATTGTTAAAAACATATGACATTTCAGCTTTTTAAATATATCGTTTTAAATTATTTTACATAATTTTCTAGAATGAGATATTAAAACGTTCTCCTAGGTGAAGATTTATCTTGAATCACTCTTTAAGAAACATATGCCCGACATATGTCGTCATCCCGATACGAGATGTGTAATTAATTATTCTGTCCCTCAAATCCGCGCAATTAACATAGAGTATAGAAAATGTATACAAGAAATATATACACATTGCCAGGCTCCTCAATACAACAGATGAGCTACGTGTCCCAATTCGATTTCTACAAATCTATTGATTTTAATCCCATTGATCTTCAAGAAGACGCCGTGGCGTAATGGATAAGGTGCCAGAATACCATGCGGGAGGGCCCTGATTTGACCACGAGTTTCAGCAATATTCTTTTTTTCCTAGATTCACATTTTAATTTGTCTTTATTCGAAAATAGATAAATTGAATACCATTATAATAGGAAAACGTGTAATTAAAACTCTTAGTTAAAAAATAAGCTGATTATTTATAAAAAGATACAACTGAAAGATAACTGAAAGGCCACTTCAGTCGACTGAATGATAACTGAAAGATCACGGAAAAGTCACGGGAAAGGATCTTTTCAGGACCTTTCAGTGATCATTCAGTGGGGATTCAGTTACCATTCCGTCGACTGAATGGTGTTCTTTCATTATGTGAAGCATCTTTAAAAGAAGTTTAATTTACAAGATGCATTCTAAATGACGTCCACAAAGAATAACATATACGATGTCTGAAATCCTGTGTTCTGAATTTTTTTTTATTAACACTAAATCTTTGTTAATGATTTTTTCTTATGATTTTTTTTGCATATCCTAATAATATCAATTAGTGAATAATATTCTTAGTAAAGCTTAACCATTTCAACATTTTATTCTTAAACAGAAATAGTGAAATTTCGGTGTTTTATGTTGTCATTGATGACATCAAAAAGTTAAATAAAAATCTTGATATCTTTTCAGTGTTTTTTTAAAAATTTTTCTTTATTTTTTTTAAATAATCGAAATTTAAGATTTTACAGGCAGTTGTGATTGAGAAAGGTATTTGAAAAATCAAATCCCACTGCAATATAATTTTTTTTTATCAAATCGATCTGGTATGATTATGCGTACAAAGATTTGCTAATTCTAAGAGTTTTGCAAAATTGTTGCAGGACGGAAGATAATTGGTATCGACCATAAATTAGATTTTACTTCAAAATATTGGCAAATAAATACAAAAACAATTTTTGTTTTTAGATAGAATAAAAATTGGACAAAGAGTCGTACGGGGAAAAGACTGGGATAAAAAGGATGAAGACGGTGGAGTTGGAAATGTTGGAACTGTCGTCAAAATATTTAGTCCTGATGAGGTTGGGGTGCAATGGGACAGTCAGGATGGAACATTTACATATCGAACTGGAGACGGAAAATATGATCTTCGGCTGTATGATAATGCTCAGACAGGTGGATATCAGAACAATTTCAATATTATTGCATAGTTTTCATTATCTCAAATAAGTTATGTACTTCTTATACAAAAAGAACTGAGCTAAATGTTCAACATAATGTTGCTAAGGATAAAAATCAGGGTTGTTACAACGCGAAATGTAATAAAATTAACCGGGGCGAAAAGCATACGCGAAAGGCCCAATCATCGCAGAAACACACACAGGCCCAAGGATACATATACATGCATGTAATTGTAAATAAACAAATATTAGCTTATTGAATCTGAAAGTAATAGAACAAGTAAAACGTAGTTTTAAGAGATTTACCCTGATTGTTTTTTTTTTTTGGATGATAATTTTGTTTACAAATGGTAACAGTGAAAGTGTATATATACGAGGGTTATCTCAAAATTCCGTAGACTGGGCTCATATCTTTAAAAGAAAATGTATCTTTATAAAATTTTCTTGATGGATAAAGCCTGTCCTTGGCAGATAATTTACGAAGTTTTATCATGTTTACTTGAAAACAATTTGAACAATAATATTTGAAGTGATATCGTTCTCTTACACCCGGAGCAATCTCCAACGTCAGATGTCAAATGTCAAAGGTTCAAATTTTTAGAGAAAATAATCCAATTACCAGAATCAAATTCTTTAATTAATCAAAACGAATATAGATATAAATGTGAAATATCTTAATCATTATGATATGATTAAACATTAAAATATGTAAACAAAGTATATGCATGTACAGGTATGAAATAATAATATTTTGAAAACCCTATATTTCTACGGGCTTTTCGTCTGTCTTCTCTAATGGAGTTGCACAGTGTCACTTTTGCACAATTCTTAGGCCTGTCTTTTTTTTTTAGTTTCCGTTATTCACATACATAGAGAAACCATTTCAGTCATTTCAAATATTAAGGACCAGAAAACATTTCCTGGTCTACCAAACATTTATGACTTGTGCATAGTGAATTCAGGATCAGAACACTTGATCACAGTCCAGTGCGCCGCCTGCATGTGCCAACGCAGCCGCCATTTTTGAAAAAGTCGGATTTCAACCCCGTGTATATAAAACGTAATAAAATTCATATTTGTTAAAGCATAAACACCTAAATTTGAGGAAATATAACTGATAATACAAAATTAAGAATTTTTACTTCCATTCCCAAAATACTGAATAGTAATTATATTTCCGTAGGATTTTAAATATAATATACTGATTTTTAATTGCATTTTTGGATACTGCGCCATCTTCCTACACCAGACAATGAACTGTATCATTTAAATAGGGTTAATTTTTGTAGTTACTCCATATTTGTCAATAAATTTATTAGTTAATGTTGGTTTAATCTATGTACAAAGTTTCAGTAATATATGACATCGGGTTCCAACAAAACAACGCTTGTCTACAGAATTTTGGGACAACCCTCGTAATACACCTACAATGTGCAATACAGAGAAACTTCGCTAAGTCACAAAATCAAGCTTTCATTGCAGTTAATTGTCTGATTGAAGTATCTAAACACTTGCAAATTTAAAAACAAAAACAAAAAAAAAAGAAAACAAAAAAAGAAAACAAAAAAGAAAACAAAAACAAACAAACAAACAAACAAACAAACAAACAAACAAACAAAAAAAAAAAAAAAAAAAAAAAAAAACGCTTGAGCCTAAAGTCATGAAATACTATTTTTTTTTAAATCTATCGTTAACTTTTCAATTTTACTTAAATACATGATTACGATACACGTGCAATGTTTGACTCGCAGATCCAATGCAATTAAGAGATATAGTAAGAATAAGTGATATAATTAAATATTATTAAAAATTTCATTTTCAGTTACTAGGAAGTATGTAAAAAAAAATTGCATGCGTAAAGTCCAGCGGGGTCTAGAGGATAATTGATTATGCAAACCAAACATGGGTCCTAATTAGAGTAATTTAACGCTTTAGTATGAGGAACTGAAACGGTATATAATTTTAGCTTCAATGGAGATTTATAAATTCATACACTTATCTTCCTGATCTGTGATCGACGACGATCTTACTGTGGCGCTAATATTTTACCGCGGCAGAACGATGGCGCCGATTTTTTTAACTGTAGCGCTGAGGAATTTAACTGTGGCGCGGCCGTCATGTTAGACGGCTCATGGAGAACTCTGATTAAAATATTAATTTATACGATGGTTTTCCGAAACGTTTGCGGACGATGATTTTTTTTGTCAATTCAAATTTCCCTAGATAAACATATTTTATCATATATATAGTGTACAATTTTCGCCCCAAGAAAACCATTGCCAATAGAGGCGCAGTCGAAGTTGACAATGGTTTTCGAGGGATGCAAATTTTCGATGTTAGCTGTATTTATTATATTATAATAGTCAATATTTTGGAATATCACCCGTCGTCAAGCAATGTTGACTGTTGCTGCTCTGAAGGGCGTGGTTTCATCATTCAGAGGGTAATAGTTTTTTAACAAATGTTTCACGACGAATCAGATTCAGCTAATTTACATGAAAGTGTAATCTAACAAAATATTTCATATTAAAATCGGAGTCAAATTAGTTTTGTTTTGATTGTTCGAACTTTATTATTTTTTTTTTTTTTATGAATCACTGTCTTTAAAAGTCACAGAAAATGTGCATGGCCAGTAGTTGAAATATTTTAACATTTGTAACAAATTGAATCTGTGGTAAATTAAGCACCTGTCTTCGTTTTCTTATAATTTTAGCGTCAGTTATTTGATAGATGATAAAAATATCAAGACAAATATCCTCCCCCAAAAACTGTTATTGAAAATATCATGAAAAGCGACTAGCCATCCGAACGTAGTTGCTTGAAATCATGAAATTATTAGTTGACCTGGTTAGAACGAAGTCAGTCAGAGACAAAAAAGAAAAAGGTTAATTCGACCTAGTTTTATAGGAATATTTTAGGTTAACTGATTTACAATTGGTATTCAGAAACGATTTGTATGGTATTGGAGGCACTTCAAGATGTGAAGACCACCGTTTTTTTTAAAAAAGAAAATTCGATATTTACAGTGTGTATACTAATTACGCTCGTAAAATATTGTGAATTGTTTTCATTTTCGAAATAAATTTATTGAATTATGGTTTTTCATGAAATATTATCTTACACACTTGGCATTGTGATGATGTAAGGGGAAAATAACATGTTTACGAGCATGTGAAAAAAAAAATACGAAATCCCTATTTATGATGGAACTAGCTTGTCAGACTGGGCCGTGCGGCTTGTACGTGTACATATGCAAAGTAATCACACCAATAACGTTCATTAGATGTTTTGTATTGTCTTCATTTTTACACATTTATTAAATCCTGGTCTAAATTGAATATCATCCTACATATTTGGCAATGTAGTCATTATAAAGAAAATCATAGCATTTGACCAAGATCCTTTCCCACAACTCTAGAATTAAAAAAAATATCGAAACAGTAAAATTATATACCAAGTTAAAAACATTGTGAAAATAATGCATCGGACCAGGAATAACTTGAGAAGTAGTGCGAAGGCTGCAACCTCTATATAGCCACAGGGGAACATTATGTAGTTCATGAAATACAGACATGTCGTTAAAATAGTCTATACTGCTGAAGCCTTCGAACTTTCAATAATTAAAATGCCTTTTTTTCAATTAATGAATATTATTAAAATATCCGTAAAATAAAACGTATTATTTGCAAATCAATCTCATTAAAGGAGAAAAGAATTATCTTTTTTTCGTTAATTCAATTTATGTATTTTTATATTATTTATATATTTAAGGTGCCAAACACAAACGTTTTGGTTGTGATATGTGTAATGAGTTTCCTATACGAGGGATGAAGTGGAGATGTCGAGAATGCCATGACTACGACTTATGTACAGAATGCTACATGGAGGGTGATCATGACCAAAATCATATTTTTGAAATGAAACAAGACAATTCTTCAGTGGAGTGAGTAATTTCATGATGCGAACACAAAAACTACAAACATTAGCATATTTTTATTAAGTGTGTGCATAATGAAAAATAGGTTTTGATAGTCAAAATAACGTCATTGAAAATTACATAAGATACCTGATTGAAAAGTTAATTGTTATCACATAACTTTATAAAGTGAAAGGAACCGTCCATAATTACCTTCAAAATTTGATAGCAAGTATGTCCGACGAACCAGAGAGCTATATCCAAGCATTTTAAAAACATTCTGTTTACGCCGCAGCCTTCTTGTCGCTTCAGGTATTATTTCATGTATTATATGTGTTCCATAGCCAGAAGCATTGAATCCGTTAATTAACCATATATTTTACTCAAAATCGTGTTGCTTTATTTGCCTTTCAACGGTTCTTAACAACCATTTATGGTCTATATCTCCACGACATTTGAAATGTCTGAAAACAATCTTAGGAGAATGCACGACTCATCTGTGAAATTAATGTTGGTAACGATGAATAGAAAAATTATAAGGTAGTGTATTTGGAAGTTATAGTTGTTTGAAGCAACGTAGACGGCGGTCTAGTGGTGCCAGTCCTTCTTCTTATTTCTGTTACCATCGGAGCACCGTTAGCGACTTCACTATGAATTTCGAGTACAAGGAGTCTCATTTGAAGTCTGCTGAAGCATTCTTAATCTGTCTCTCAGATGCCGTAGTCGAAGTCATCGATGCTGGTGCAGCGGAGTAACCCTTGGTCATCCGGTCCAGGGACGGTCGTACGTCGAGCTATTTACACAATATAATTAATATATATAATTATAGAAATGTAGAGACGTGAAAATGCAGGCAGAAAACCCTTCTAGCTTGTAACTTCAAATTCCTCGCTATAAGCAACTTCGTTGCACGCTAATGATCATTTCCAGAAAGTTCTTTGATATAAGGTAAGGAAAAGAAGAGTTAGAGATAATGCAACATGTATATTTAATCATGATGAACAGAAATAAAGTATTGTTAAACCAAGTTACAGTCGTATAACAAAATGTGCAATTGTTTGTTTTTTCCCTAAAAGTGTACGTCTTCGGTTATTAGATAACATGGTGAAAGTTAACCAACTGTTAAAAAGCAACGCCGCTAAGTTAATAGGTATCCTACTTATGAATTTTTATAACCACTGTCTGTTTTTTTTTCTGAAAATAGAATGTCGAATCCCTTTTTCATGTTAGTATATTAAAAAAAAATAACATAAAGCGTACAGAAAATGAAATATTTTGACACGTTATCGCTGGTGACGTAAATTTAGTTAATAATGATAACCTTAGATCACTAATTTTGAAAGGTCCTAAATATAGGGAACCCCAATCCTTGAACTGGCGTCGGAATTTCATAAATATTATGAATTCTGTAGAGGATTAAGCCAGGCGATGGGCCAGACATGAAAAAGACCTTGACACTTTGTCAGAACGGATTAAATGTATCAGATGTATGTTAAAATCGCGCATTAAAAGATTGAGGGGCAATATGAGAACCATCTATCCTTCTGTATTCAATAATCCAGAAGTGAAAAAAGAATTAGATAGATTACATGATCAGTACGTACTGGTCCCTGCTGACAAAGCAGGTAACTACATTGTTTTTGTTTGTAAGGCTCATTCTATTAAATGTATTTTAGAGGAACTTGGATTTAATTCTACAAGTGGTAATCCAACTTATACTCATAGTTCTCTTTCTAAGGAAGGAATTCTTCAAAACCATATGTCACTTTTGAATATTTTTAATATTCCAAACAACCAAAATGAATTTGATTTACGATATCTATATTGGATTCCAAAACTTCATAAAAATCCTTTCAAACAAAGATACAAAGCGGGATCCAGTAGATGTTCAACCAAGCCTCTTTCTTTACTCCTCACTAAGTTATTAACAGTAGTGAGGGGAAACTTCAAGAGTACTGTGTAACAATATATTCGAGAAGTGGTGTAAATCAGATGTGGATACTTAAAAATTCCAAGGAAAATTTGAAATCACAAGATTTTACCAAAATCAACAGCTTAAAAACTTACGACTTTTCAACTTTATACACAACCATTCCCCACGATAAATCAAAATCCAGGCTTTTTGATATCACTGACAGCTGCTTTTTCAATAAAAATGAAACTCGTAAATTTACTTACCTTGTCATTGCTCATTTGCAAAATTATTTTGTTAAAAACATTCTGATTGTACACACAAGTACTCTGAAGTTGACATAAAAAATGCTTGAGTTTCTGATTGACAATATCTATGTGGTTTTTGGAGACAAGGTCTTCCAACAATCTGTTGGAATTCCCATGGGTACCAATTGCACCCCGTTATTAGCAGACCTTTATTGTATTCATATAAAGCAGAATTTGTCCAAAATCTTGTACGTGAAAAGAAGACTCGACATTTAGATATATCGAGGACGTATTGTCAATTAACAATGGTTATTTTCATTCTTATGTCGATACGATATAACCCGGTGAGCTTGAGATAAAAGATACTACAGAGTCTGACACATTTGTTTCATATTTGGATATTTTACTTTAAAAAGACGTTAATGGTAATCTAACAACCAAGCTTTATGATAAACGTGATGACTTTAACTTTTCAATCGTCAACTTCCCTTACTTATGCAGCAATATACCTTCATCACGTGCATACGAGGTTTATATCTCTCAGTTGTTTCGATACGCAAGAGCATGCTCTACGTATGTACAATTTCTAAAACGAGGTAAATTATTGAGAAACAAGTAGATAAAACAAGAATATCAGCAGTCTCGTTTAAAGTCATCATTTCGTACGTTCTATGGTTGATAAAATGACCTTGTCAGCAAATACAATTTACCATTGAGTCAAATGCTGACTGACGTTTTTCATTCTAATTGTTAGGCCATTATTTACACATTGAATTGTCGACGGATTTTTCCGTTATTTCCCGATCATGACAAGGAGCACACGGCGGGTGTGACCGGTCGGCAGGGGATGCTCACTCCTCCATGGTACCTGATCCCACCTTTGATGTTTTGGAGGTCCGTGTGTGCTCTGCACCTATTTTATAATGTTTAATGGACTTATGAGCTTGAATGCTGTTCGTTATCTCCATATATTTCATTCTACATCAATAAAATTTGATAAAATTGATCTGATATTACACTTGATGGTTTGCTTCTTTGCAGCTTTTGCTAAATTTAAAATGATTTGTAGCCCATATTTTATGCAAATATTTCTTAACAATACTTCATAGAATTGAAGTGGGATCTCAAATAGGATTACAATACATACCTGCGTACGGAGTATTCCCTTTTCAAGAAGTTAGCATTAGAGACAAAACAAAGAAAACACAGAAAGGTATTTTTTAATTGAATTTTTTTTATTTTCTCAGTTTTCTAACATATGTAGTGTGTATCATTTTGAAAACTCATCAAAGAAAATATATGACACTGTATCTTCATTCCTTTATAACATTACCATCCCTACCAAAAAATCCTGACATTTTTTTATGAAGATATTCCTCCATACTGACGATTCTTTTCTTCGATTGAGATAAAATCAGCTTATGTAAAGTTTCAATTTCAAACTCACACTAACAACTTAGAACATTTTTAGTATTTAGAATTTCAGAACAGATTAATCATTAAGTGCATTTCATGCAAGCTTGTGTTATTGTATGCCATATCCTCACAACTCAGAGAAAGAGATAAAAGTACAAATTTCGTTTGTGACTCTTGAAATTCTGCATTCTAATTTTTGTTTTGTCCAAAAGTAGATTTTGCTTTAAATGTCATAGCTTCTATGCTTTTAGATACATCTAAATTGGTAACAAAAGCAAAAAATAAAGGTACAAAGATTATTTCAATAATTCGATTTTAACAGAGAGGAATACAAACAGCAAGGGCAAAAAGAAAGTACAGCTAGATAGTCAAACTGAGAAACACTTGAAAAAAAATGTGTCTACCTTCCAGCTACATTGACAGAGGTTTTAAATACTTAACCACTCAAAATACCCTAAATTAAAAGTTACAATTCTGCTGAATGCCTTACTTATGAAATTTATATTCCCTACAAGTTCTAACAAATATAGATATTCATTTAGGCTGATTCCTGATCTACAGATGAAAGAGTTTTACTATATTCACGTTGACATTAAACTTTAAAATATAAACACACTGTGAGTAAATGAGTACAAAGCACCTATAATTTTCAATTTAATACGTGTACGCTGATTCTTTTTCCTAAAGACCACTGCAGAATCACCGAATCACGGATTTAAAAAAAAAAGCCCGTTAATTTCGAAATTTTCATATTTAACAATGTCACAAAGTTCAATTAAATCCATTTTTAGTTCAAGCAAACCAAACAGATTCCAAGAACAAAAATTTAGCACATATAATAATGAACCAAACTGAGCCAAACTGAATTTTCTTCTACTAAGAATTCCTCAAATGTAAATGATCAGCAGCTTTTTGGTTGTTAAACAACCAATATTCCTTCAAAACAGAAGAAACTATATTAAACAAAGCAACTTTATCAGCCATTCTGCAATGCACTCTAGAGTGAATTTCAATATGACGTTTTGTTCCAAAATGCTGTCTCGAATATCTAAGGATATTTTTAAGCTCACCTGAGCCGAAGTCTCAAGTGAGCTTTTCTAATCGAAATTTGTCCGTTGTCTGTCGTCGTTGTTGTCCTCGTTCATCATTGTTGTCGTTGTAAACTTTTCACAATTTCATCTTCTTCTCAAGAACTACTGGGCCAATTTCAACAAAACGTGGCAAAGAGTATCCTTGGGTAAAGGGGATTCAAGATGTTCAAATGAAGGGCCACGCCCTCTTTCAAGGGGAGATAATTACAAATTATTAAAAAATTAATGGCATCTTTTAAAAATCGTCTTCTCAAGAACAACTTGGCCAGAAAGATTAAACTCATGTGGAATCATCTTCAGGTAGTGTAGATTAAAGTTTGTTCAAATCATGACCCCCAGGGGTAGGTTGGGGCCACAATGGACGATCAAAGTTTTACATAGGAATATGTAGCAAAAATCTTCTTCTAAAGAACAACAAAGTCATGATTAGTCATATTTATATGGAAGCATCCTCAAGTGGTGTAGATTCAGGTTTGTTCAAATCATGACCCCTGGGGTAGGCTGGGGCCACAATGGAGGATCAAATTTTAACATAAGAGTATATAGGAAAAATCTTTTAATAGATTCTACTCATGAACAGCAAAGCCATGATTGGTCATATTTATATGGAAGCATCCTCAGGTGGTGTAGATTCAAATTAGTTCAAATCATGACCCTAGAGGGTAGGGTGGGGCCACAATGAACGATCAAAGTTTTCCATAGGAATATATGGAAAAAATCTTCTCAAGCAAAGACATGATTGGTTGTTAACTATTCGAAAGTATCCTAAGGTAGTGTAGATTCATGTTAAAAAAATTATGACCCTCTGGGGATAGAGTGGGGTGGGGCCACGATTGATGCTTAAGGTTATGCATAGGAATACAAAGAGAAAAAAATAAAAATCCTCTTTTCAAGAACAGCAAAGCTATGATTGGTCATAATTATATGGAAGCATCCTCAGATAGTGTAAATTCAGTTTTGTTCAAATCAAGACCCCCGGGGGTAGGGTGGGACCATAATGAAAGTTCAAACTTTATAGAAAAAAATCACAGACAAAGAAATATGTAAAGGTCTTTAGTTGGAGTAGATTCAGTTTTGTTCAAATCATAACTCACCGTTCACGGTAGATCAGTCGGTAGAGCGCTTGCTCCGTGATCGGGAGGTCGTGAGTTCGAATCTCGGCCGCGACAGACCTAAGTCGATAAAAAATTGGTAGCAACTGTCCCTTCGCCATGCGCTCGGCACTATGAAGTGAAAGTTGCGGGTCCTTCGGATGAGACCTTAAAAACCGAGGCCCCGTGTCACGGCAGGCGTTGGCACGATAAAGATCCCTCACTGCTCAATGGCCCTAAGTGCCGAGTAAAGGTCAAAATTTGAAGCCCTTCACGGTATATGGTGACGTCTCTATATGAGTGAAAAATTCTCGAATGGGACGTAAAACAATACACAATCAATCAATCAAATCATAACTCCTACCCCCTCCCTTTCAGGGGTAGGCTGGGATCACGTATGCATTAAAGCTATCCAATACTGAAAAGATTTTTGTTTTTTTCCTAGCTACAGTGCTCAGGTGAGCTATGTGGCCCATGGGCCTCTTGTTTTAAGTTTTAATGATTGGACAGACTTAATGGCAAGTCATATCACTATGAGATATAAATTTTATTTGTTAGAAACCATCAAGTACATGGAATCAAAATTGAATACATAATAACAGACCTTCAATTTAATTTCCAAATGCACTTTTCTTCTAAACGTATGAGTTCATCATAATTAATGATTTATTTTCTCTTTAGTGCAAGTAAACGTCTTTGTGGACGAGAATGTTGCGCTTTATAAATGTGATGCGAAGGTAAAATGGCCAAATGAAGATACAACAGAAAGATACCCAGTAGCAAGAGACGGGGAATCTGAGCTTGTGTGCAAAACACCAGCAGACGGTGTTTATTACTACGAAGATCATCTGCCATCTCTTACTAGAGGTAATATACATGTCAAAAAAATATCAACTTAGGACAGTAGTTTAACTCTTTTATATCATGAAAAGGAGCCTCATTCTCTTTAATAATGCACAAGACCGAAAAACACCGGAAAATCCTAACATGCATACTATTATCAATTTGTTTACGTAGAGAATAAAAAGACTGGTCTTCGGGTTGTGGAATTAACCGATGAAGAAGAATCTGTAATAGGGACCATAGTCAACGTAAGTTAAAGTAAATTAGAATGGCACATTCAAAGATTTTGTTGAAAGTAGTAGATGTACATGTATGCACACATGATCTTTAAAAAAAAAAAAAAAACAGAAAAAGCATACTAGTGTAGCCATCTATTGATAGTACAATGCAAGCAAAATCTCTGGGAGACAATATCAGCATATTTACAAATATCTAAAACCCCTTCTAAATAGTTACACTCAATATATAATAATATGTAGTGCAGCTTATATTGACATATCCTAACGAGGCAAGGAATGACAAAAACTTAGTACTTGTACATATATATATTGTTACATCAGATGAAAAATTGCTTTTTGATACAGAATGAAGATGGAGAGGGAAAAAATGAAGAACTGTGGATTAAATGGGACACAAATGAGAAACCTATAACCCACAGATTTGAGGACCTGAAAATATTTGATAACAGTCAGATAGGTATTTTTAATGTCATATTCCTGAAGTAAACCGAAGCATTATGAATAAGAGTCAATATTGTATTGAAATAAGAGGAAGATCCTAACTATTTCTTACTTTCTTCTCATCCATCATTGATTATTGTAAAGGGATAAGGCATCTTGCATGCTGCGACATCTGTGACGATGACAAACTGATCAAAGGAATTAGATGGAAGTGCACAATATGTAACGACTACGATCTTTGTACAGAGTGTTACATGTCTAACAAAGATGATCCGAATCATCTTTATGAACGTATACAGGAAACAGATAAGAGGTTAATTAATTTATGTTATTTCCTTAATAAGCAAATAATGCAGATTGCTAACAACATATAAAATTCCATTTTTTTATCTTATAAAGTACAAAATTCTTAAGGAAATTAGTCGCGAGAGTTCGTAAGGATTTTACATGGCCTAATTGATACCCATAGAATTTTGTTGACTTTTTTCTTATCCAAAACATTAATATTTGTTTTGTTGATAAATAATAAACTATTCCAATGAATACAGAACAATGCTAACGACAACCAGACAAAATGCAAAAAGGAAGAAAGCAGTTGGTATTTTTAAAGACTCAGAGGTTTTTATACCAAGTGAAAAAGGTAATATTTTGTAGGGGTATGGAAATACTTTTAATACATCTATAGACTACGCGGCTACGATAAGGCTGTCCGAAATATATCACAGTGTACCATCCGTAGTAACTTTTGTAAACTATCTAGATTGACGTCATAATAGCATATGACTTCTAGTCACTGCAAACTTGTGCTGACAAGACTGGGATGGTGTCATACCTTTAACATTCCTTTCACAGAACATGTGAATTATAGAATTGTTTTGACGTTGATGTTTAATTCAGGTGTCTGGATTGTTGATTTAAGCTTCAGTGGGCTGTTATGATGGTGAACATTTGAAATATAATATTGTTATTTCTTTCTCTTGTCTGAGATATACGTTTTCAAACAATAACAAAAAGTAGAATGTAAAATGAATCCCGTCACACGTTCGTTCTATAAACCGTGTAAATATGAGACTGGCACAAGTGATTAATAGGGATAAATTGAAGATATTCTGTGTGAATCTTCTACGCGGGTATGTTAAGGAAGCATACAAATCATTTTTCGGGAAATTTACAATTTTTTAAGAAAATTAAGTTTGATAATTTATCCAAGTCGCCGATAAAACGTAAACTATTATTAACTATTGCATAAAGACAACAGAGTGTCCGAGACCAAGAAGTGCACTACCACGACGTCATCACGTGACTGCTATTAATAGCAAAATATTTCTTAATAAAAAAGTTAACAGAGCAGCACTACCCCAGGGTTTAATAATTTCTTTGAGTAAATAATATAGTTGAAAAACATCTCTTATGCCTAAAAGTGCTGCTAGAATCCCACTGCCCGGTCGGGAAAATAATTATTCCACATATATTCGTACGAAACCTTACCCGATGTTTTGCATTATATACATATAACCCGAGATATTTCTTCAAACCATGTTTACCTCACGATTCTAGCAGCACTTTCCAAGTTTTATATAACGCAAGCTTTCGATATCTACAAATCTTATGTTTTGAAGTATCCAGCTTAGTGTTGTTCTTTTACATTATTGTTGTCACGAATGACAGAGGAAAGACCGAGTGGGATACGCAAATAGCTGACTGTCTTCAATAGAAGATTAAATCAATGAAAATAAATTAGCATACCTGTTGAACAAACTTTAACTTCACATGAATCACACACAATATTCATGGTATTTGCTTCTAAACCCTCTTTTACGTATCTTTTTACATGCCGTCTGAGCCAAATTCTCGTTACACAACATGATCAATTTTCAAGTTACTTGTTGAACAGTTATGACGTCATCCGTCGAAGATTTTAATTCAAGTGACAGAAACAGCATTACAAAATAAAAACATTTTATTTTTGTAAATATTTGCAAGCTTCTATTCATTTTCAGGAGTTAAATTATATCTCTTTACAACAATATTAAGAAATCTTGTGTTCTAAAATTGACGTCAACTCGCCTAGTATGACGTCATATTGTATCTCACTGATTTAGTCAAGTCAGATTATCTTAGTGCTTTGTAGCAACCTATAATGATAAAACGCCGCTTAATGATACAAATACTATTAAGCGTTGCAATTGCAACGCTTAATGCCATAAATCATTGCATTAATAGTTGACATTCTCAACTGCTAATGCTAAATCGCCGCTTGATGATAGAATTTTATCATTAAGCGTCACAAATGCAGAGCAACATCGATGCTTACTGAAACAGGCAAATATCTACATAATCGACGGTTAATGATACACATTAGTATATCATTAAGCGTTGCAGTCGCACCCTTTACTGATACAAAAAATTCAAACCCCCTCCCCCCCCCCCCCCCCAACCGGGATCTTGGCGTCATTTGCATTGTTATTTGACTGTGTGAATGTGTGATATATTTTTTTATCATTCATTTTATTATTTTTTTATCTAAAATATTTTATTTCTAAAAAATCTTTACTGGTGAGATATGTTACCGGTGTTGTAGAGTAGGATTTCCCCTATAGCCAGCTTTCCCCCTGGAAATTGTACCCTAGAGTACGATTTTCCCCCTCTTTTTTTCTCAGAGTAGGATTTCCGCCCTAGTTATGGAGTCAATATAAACAGCAATATTTTTGTGGAAAAAAAGATAAACGACACACTGACTTTTAAAGAAAAATAAATGTTTTTTACTCATATACTGTTCAATTGTAGTAAGAATTTTCTTAGCATATTTTTCCAATCATGGAGTCTGAACCCGAATATTAAGCTTTCAAAAGAAATGTAAAACTCCTCAGATTCGAAGCTTAACACCTCTAATGGCACAACGGTACTTGTATTTGTCACATATTTTTAATGTGCAGCATATCAAGGCTATCTTAAGTTTAAAGATTCAGTTTGCTTTCAAAGAAAGTAATTTTCGTATACCCTTTACTACTTGCATGTTGTTTGAATCCAATGAACAAAAGAATTAAGTAAGTATCTCGTTAGAACGCATACATTATTTCATAACGATTTAGATATCTCCTTATAACCAGATATTTATCCCCTCAAAAGGATTTAATTATCTAGTTATATCGAGTAAGTTTTTATCTCGTTATATTAAACATGAAAATAAATATATTTTAATGCTTTAAAAAATGGTTGGACAGTTGCTGAGAAAAATGAGATGTAAAATTTTCATTTTTCATTCTTCGTATGTTTCAATACATCTGGAATGCCGTAACGGTAGCTCAGTCGGTAGAGTGCTCGCTCTGTGATCGAAAGGCCGTGAGTTCGAATCTCGGCCGCGACTGACCTAAGCCGATAAAAAATAGGCAGCAAACAGTACTGTTCTTTCGCCAGGCGCTCAGCACTTTGAAGTGAAAGTTGCGGATCCTTCGGATGAGACCTTAAAAACCGAGGCCCCGTGTCACAGCAGGTGTTGGCACGATAAAGATCCCGCACTGCTCAATGTGCACTCGGTACTCGGCACTCAGGGCAAGTGCCGAGTAAAAGTCTAAATTTGAAGCCCTTCACCGGTTTATGGTGACGTCTCTATATGAGTGAAAAATTCTCGAATGGGACATAAAACTACATACAATCAATCAATCAATACATCTGGTCACCATTTTCAAGAAGGGACACATGTAACAATGTGTCGCCCCTTCCCCCTCATAACATTAGTACAGCCATAATATTTTATTGGGGGAAAATTGGCTCTGGGGGAAATCGCACTCTATAACTTCTACACAGAGTAGGATTACCCCGGAAAATTGAATCTGGTAGGATATCCGTAGGGGAAATCCTACTCTAGAGCCGTTTTTCCGTAGGAGAAATCCTACTCTAGAGCATATTTTTGAGGGAAATCCTACTCTAGAGTCAACTTTTCGGGAGGAAAGATTTTAGAGGGGAAAGCCTACTCTACAAGACCGGTAACCCCCCCCCTTCTCATAAAACCGGATACTGCTGGTCTTATACAGTTCAATTCGAGTGAAATTTCTTGCTATGTTAATCTTCTTTTTGGCATATCTTACGTATTTTAACATGCGCGGATCTAGAGGGGGTGGGGGACAGATCTCCCTGGAATTTTCAGAGTTATTAAATGTATATCCTAAAGCAACTAAAAGTGACCTTGGACCAACCCCCTACAGAAAACGCGGACCCCTGTTAAGTTGGTATGAAAAGTCATAAGAATGAAACTTAAGAAGTAACGGCTACAACCCCCCCCCCCCCCCCCACCGCCCCCATCACCACCACCACGAAATATAGGTTTTTCACACTTGGGAAAAGAAATAACGTTTTTATTAATCTTATAGTATTTTTTCTTGTCAAGAAATTTCTGGGTTGGATTATTTTTTGGACTGGGGTGGAACCCCCCCCCCCCCCCCCGGAAAAAATTCCTAGATCTGCGCATGTTTAAGAATATTCAGAATGTAATTTACATGTAAAGTACTTCGAGTTTGTTTAGAATGTATATATATAGTATTAGAAAGTATAATTTATATAATATACCGCTGAGAAAGCAGTTTAAATTTAAGTTCAGAAATGTACTCTGAAGACAAGATCGTAAAAAAAATAAACCACTGAATCATCAAATACTCTACATCGTGAATACGTATGTTTAATGTGCTACAGAATGAACATTGGGATCGATCCTACAGTGGTGATAGGTCACGATGCAGAGGTCAGGCGAACAAAAAGTATATATGCAAAAGATTTTTTTTGCATTTAAGAGGACATACCGGTACGCAATGCACATACACATAAACTTCACAATATACCTTTTCACTGATAATTTTCCAAAAATATCATTAAGTTCATACAATTAGTACCATCAGATGTTCTTTTAGTTTTTGAAAGAGAATTTAACAAAAATATAGTTTTAACTGGTATTTTTATAAATTTGATTCAGAGGAGGTGTACACAGCATTACCAGGCATCAAAAAATTGCTCAAAGGTTCTTCAATTATTGAACCTCTTAAATTATACAGGGAATAAGAACATAAAAGTTCATAACTACGTTATTTCCTTAAGGTAAAATTGTTCTCTTCTTTCCTCCTTCTCTTTTCTATGTCACCTTTTATTGAGTTTTCCCCTTTTTCTTACACCTAGATTATGTAAATGCCTATAAAGCAGAACCAAAGTTTAAAGACTATAGCAATCCGGAAAATTCTTTCATGAATTTGTTACGTCTGTGGCATATCTAAGTATATTAGACAAAATAAAAACAGAGCATTGTAATTTTAACAACTCACAATGCAACTTCCTCTTACGACCCATTTCAAATATTTTAGGAAAATCCTCCCTTGGAGCCTAGTGCACAGGTTCAGAATCTCTTATTTTTGGCCATTACGCATTTTTTTCGCTACGGTTGTGGGATGGATATATGCTTTCAATTGTATTTTACATATGCTTTTTTGATAGAAATAAGAAAAAAAAATGTTTTTGTTGCAAAGAAGAAACAAGAGAGCCTCAAACTTGTTGTCAATTAAAGCCTAAAATAAGTATCAAATAAGATAATCAAGAAGAGTCAGTTAAACCTTTTTGCTTAAAATAATGAATGAGTATGAAATAACAGTGACGTAACATTGCTTTTGAAAAGGGGGGGGGCAGCCAGAGAAAACACATTTCAACTTACCTGACAAGTAAAATAAGGTGAAACTTGTCCAAAGTCGAAAATCGAAAACCCTATTTCGGAGGGGGGGGGGGTAGGCAAACTTCTTTCAGTACCATTTTTTTTCATACATTACTATCCTTTTTTGACTATGCTACTACAAAAAGTAGGGGGGGGGGGCTTTCAATGAACATTTTTAATCGTAGAAAGTTATCTGTGGAAAGGGGGGGGGCAGCCCCCCTCCCCCTGATACTACGTATCCAAATAATAATTTGATAATACATGTACCTTTTTAATCTGTGGAAAAAAGTGTTACAGAAACAAAAAAAATAATTTACAATCATATTTTATAAAGGTGTCATGTTCTAAATTTTGAATTTACTAAGTGGAAGTTGATACAAAAGTACAACATGACAACAGCTATCTTGGTTTAAATTTTATATTTACTCCCACCCGGTAACTTCTTAAATTAGAACATGTCAGAAATCGCAATAATCGAACCAAACGCGATCTAAATTAAATAATCCGGACTGGAAATATAATTAACAATTTCACTTTCACAATAAAATTAGACTGTTTGGCTGCAATATGTTTTCAAATAAGTTCAACTTATTAAGCAAGTTGATTTCTCCTTGTTAACTACATCAGAATGACAAAATTTGCTGATGTTTTTATTTTGAGTTAATTTTATCAGGTTAATTTCATTCGGGATGAAAGTGCAGACTTGAACATCAGAATTTTTATCAAATATCTCAATTAAATTCAATTTAAAGCTATATATGGCGAATTTGAACTAAAAAATAAAAATACGAGATTGAGTGTAGATACATGTGAACATGATATATGTTATTTACGTTCAATTTTCACCGATTTTGAACTTGAATAACCCCTTGTTTCCATAGTTAAATTGACTTTAAACTGTGTCTGTTATTCAAATGCGGAGTCGGTAAATAAATCGGTTATTGTTTTAAAATTCTAATACCTTTGAAACGTGATTGATTTAAATTGTGTTATTTACAGGAAAGTCCTATCTTTATATAAGGTGAGAAAAACAAATAGAAAGATCTTTTTAATTTTAGTTAGTCTGAACTTATCAAAAAAAAAAAAAACGCCATATATGACTTTAAAAAGAAGGATTTCCCAACATTTGTTTTGTATACATATGTAAAAAAAAAAAAACAAACCTTTATTGAATGTCTTCTTTTATATTATAAAATTAGAATGGAAATTGACGTCTTGCAGAAAACTATCGAACAATCACACTCTCTTCGAATGTAGCATGCTTAAATTTGCATGATGTTTGTCTTTTTTGTCGGATGACAAAATTTAAAAAAAAAGCGAGTTTATTGGTCTGTAGAGACGACTATAAAGGGTTAGGAGGTGGATAAAATATACAGATTGGTTAAAAAGTGTCTAGAATAAGGGAGTGTATAAGGTAGTTGATTGACCAATCATATTTTCATAACTGGATCTGTAGCGTCATGATGAAAGACTAAAAATAAAAACCATAACGCTACAGTTCTGAAACTACCACAAATACTCAAACTTAAATACATGTACTAAGAAATTTAATTTTGAACCAGAAGTCTAGGTCTAGAAAATGAAGATCTAAGGTTATCACTATCATAATTATAACACTAGTATTTAGAGAATTAAATGATCATGTACTTGTTAAAACTGTTAGTAAACTCAAATATCTGTCTTGCCTCAAAATATACATGTACTTAGAAACGCTGGAAAATACCAAAAATTTTTCATCTGAAATTGACTACAGATTTTTGCAAAATATTACCGACTTACAAGCGGGTAAATGACTAATTCTTCCGAATTAATCTGAAAAAATTCAACCGACTTATAAGCAGACCAACCTACAGACGAGTATATACAGTATACTAGTATATACCGAAAGGGATCGTTGTGTACTGACATATGCAGTAGAGACAGACTGAAATCTTTCTAGTAACGGACCCGTAGAAGGCGGGGACCGGGGGGCACTTTTTTCTGAGTATAATATTTTGCTAAAGTAAATATTCCTTTAGATGCTGGTTGCCCCCCCCCCTTTTTTTTGTTGTAAGGTCAAGCACTGGCAAATTCCAGGATTTGTACAGTAAATTACTTTTTTTTGCTTGTTGGATTCTTTTGGGAAGGTGCCCCCCCCTCCACTTTTGAAACCGTTGCTAGGGGCCTTTGTAACGAGTAGAATTAACCACGTTTGAATAATATAAGAAATGATTATTTCTTATTATTTCTTATTCATTATAGTACAATTATAGTACAATTCTCTGATATGCCTGGACATTCGGTATATAAGGCGTACAATGTTCGGCAAGTGCTACACTGTACATTATTAGCGTGTCCTAGATTCTTCTTGGTCGCTAGCTCATCCGATTCAATATTTATAAAGTACCATAAATGCAAGGAAAGAAAAGAAACCCAGAAGTGTTTGAACATTTCTTACTGTCAGTGTGTGCTGTCTAGTTTGCAAAAATAATCACGAGTAAGAGTTTCTATTGCAATGGCATTTATTTAATTTATATATTTCTTCTTCGATATCAATAAACAGTTCTTTGCGTGGAAACACTTAATTTACATGTAGGACCCTGCGGAGCAGATGTAAATTTGGATATCCGGAGCTTTAAGAAGTTCCCTTGACGAGAGAACATGGAAAAACTCCAAGAATTACTATATTCTATCGAACAAGGGCATACGGAAATGTTTTTGCAAGTGATGGAAGGAAAGATGGATGCATGTTTCTCTTAGTTATTGGCAGCTGTTTCTAAATTTTATATCATTAAAGGGTGCGACAGCAACGCTTAATGATATATTAGTGTGTATCATTAACCGTCAACTATGTAGATATTTGCTTGTTTCATTAAGCGTCGGTGTTGCTCTTCATTTGTGACGCTTAATGATATAATTCTATCAGTTAGGGTCGATTTAGCATTAGCGGTTGAGAATGTCAACTATTAATGCAATATATATGGCATTAAGCGTTGCAATCGAAACGCTTAATAATATTTGTATCATTAAGCGACGTTTTATCATTAGTGGTTGCTACAGTGCTTCCTTAACACACCTGCGTAAAGAAATGCACTGTATATCCTCTAACTGAATTTAGCTGGGGATTGTATATAATTTATCCTATTTTTAAAAAAATTCAATGAAGAGTGGGAAATGCCCCCTTTTATGTGGGCAAGTTGAGTTTCTAGTGAAATATTTTCTTGAGAAGTAAAATTTGGACTTTTCCACAGAATTTTATATATAACCAAGAATATACATTTATTGCATGAACGTTCGGGAGACATGAAAATTTCTTCGCCCATGAAAAATCATATTCCCGGAGGGCGTTGCCCTTAGGGAATATGATTTTTCATGATCGAAGAAATCTTCATTTTTCCCGAACGTTCATGCAATAAATTGTTTAGTATACCGAATCAAACACCATGCAGGAATTATGAAGAAGATCCAACGAATAAAACAAACATGCATTTGATAAGAACAATGTAAAAAAGATGTAAGCTACACCACTAAGCCGTGCTTCAAAAAAAAATCCAGCGTTGCAAGTCTGTGTGATTTACACACCAGTAACATTCAAATCCCACCCATGAAAACACTTTTATAAATATTTGCATTTTACACGTTTGAATCGACACAACCAATCAACGAGATAAACAATCTAACACCTCAGTCGCCTCATTGTGACGTCACAATCGTGAAACACGACGTTTTGTTGCAGGGCAATCACGACGGTCACGTAACCTTCTTGGCCAATCAGATTCTATTTTACTAGTGATTATTTATATGAGGTATAATAATACGTGTAATTGAATTATGTAAAAACCCGTTCAAAATAATTTTGTTTTTCATTTGTGCGATGTGATTTTTCTGCAAAATTTAGAAAATTATGTCCGTTACGTGATCAAAACAGTCATGTGACATATCAAAAATGCTTTTTTACAATACCTTATAAAACTTTACAAATTGACTATAGATGTATACATAGATAAAAATTGAAATCAAAACCTAGCTCAAAGTACGATAGTATATTTCTTCTGCATAAAAGCCTTCGGACAGCCGCTACATCGCTGCGTAAATTTGAAAACTTACAAAGTTTCCATTAAAAAAAATCATACGTTAAAAAAAAATGATTTTTGTTGATTAACATGGATACTTAGTTTACCAATTTTATATATATATATATATATATATATATATATATATATATATATATATATATATATATATATATATATATATATATATATATATATATATATATATATATATATATATACTTTAAAAAATAAAAGCAGAATGCTACAGTCCAAATTAATAAACCACCGAAATATGGCTGAAATATTGCCGACTCGGCGTAAAACAACAATAATCAATCAATCAATCCAAATTAATAAAATCTTTACTGTAAGCGCTTTTAGCCATGTTGGCTCTTCAGACAGTTATGAAAAGTTCAAAACGTTGTCAATAACGTTGCTAATGACGTCGTGATAATATTAGGCATTATGACATCACAATGAGGTTTGTGGCAGCGGCTGCATGAACTTTTTCAACGTAGTTTAAGTACAATGTATAATTAAAGCATAGAAATAATATAAAATCTGTGAATACATAATCTATTATTTGCGATTGCGCTTAATAGAGATAAACATTTGGAGGATTATATCTCATGTCTTAGAAGGGCTGCTCACTTCAACATGGCGGATAAAAAGGTAACATCAAATATTCCACATAATCAATATCAAACAATGCAAAATCTTAAAAGAGACCAAACAATTGTTATCAAAAGCGCCGATAAAGGAGGAGCTATAGTAATTATTGACAGAGAAAACTATGAAGAAATGTCCCTATCTCAACTCCAAGATAATCAGTTCTATAAGAAACGTTCATGATGATATGGATTTCCTCAACTATATTCCACAAACAGTACCAAGAGATAAACTGCTTGTTAGTTTTGATGTTACCAGCTTATATACTAATATCACGCATGATATAGGAATTGAGGCAATCAAATATTGGTTGGATAAATACCCGGAAGAAAAATGAACGATAGATTTCCCGCAAACTTCATCTTAGAAGGACTTAAATTGTACTTGAGAATAATAATTTTCTCTTTGATGTCGAAAATTATCTACAAATCGAAGATACTGCCATGGGCACCAAAGTCGTCCCTACATATGCTTTTTTAGTTATGGGATTTCTAGAAGAAAACCTTTGCAAGATTTTACCGGAAACGTTTGATCTGGACTTTACGCAGTACATTAAAGAGAATAGGAAAAGTTACTTGGATGATTGCTTCATCTTTTGGACAAAGAGTGAAGAGGATCTTAGAAAATTCCATTCGGTCATTAATGAATTACACAATTCAATTAATTTCACAAATGACATGAATCATGATTCACTTCCCTTTTTAGATATACTCATTATAAGAAACGGAGAGGATATTTCTACAGACCTTTTCTGTAAAGAAACAGATACTCACCAATACTTGGACTATCGTTCCTGCCATCGGTCACATACAAAAAGGAACATTCCATACAATATGACCGGGTCTACTCTACGCTTGAAAAGACTCCAAGAATTAAAACAACACCTGAGGCAACAAAACTACCCAATGAACCTTACTGAGGAAAGAATCAACCGGGCAAAAGACATACCTATAACCCAGTTAAGAAAAAGTCGCCATCCAGAGGAAAACGATGAAGAGAACATCCCATTTGTGACAACTCATAACCCACGTAACCACAATATTCTCAATTCAGCGAAACAATTTTTTCCAATATTAGAAAAATCTGAAAAAATGAAAAATCTTCTGGACAAATCATCAATTATTAACAGCAGAAGACAAGCACCAAACCTGAGGAGGATATAAACCAAAGCAAAATTTTCCTCTAGCAACCAGAGAGTCGTCTAAAAGAGTGGTGACGACCCCGATGTGAAACGTGTGATTTCATTCAGGAGGGCGAACAGATTATGCTTAAAAACGGGAAAGTACTAGCATGAATTGTAAAACTTTCAATTTGATTTACTTATATAGGGCAGACAAATCAACTCAACGCAGGAGTTAGGGTTCACAAACAATATATAAGGGACGAAACTGTCAGATGCACCCCATGTTCAGAACATTTCGCTGAGTGTGGTAAAGGAAAATTTAAGATTTTCCCGTTCTACAAAATGTGGACATCGGATGAAATTTCCCGTGAGATGACCAAAGATGACTATTTTATAAGACTGTTTGATCCAAAACTAAATCTCAAATGATAGATTATGTATTCACAGATTTTATATTATTTCAATGCTTTATTATTTCTATGCTTTATTTATATATTGTTTTAACTGCGTTGAAAAAGTTCATGCAGCCGCTTCCACAAACTTCATTGTGACGTCATAATGCCTAATATTATCACAACGTTTTGAATTTTTCGTAACTGTCTGAAGAGCCAACATGGCTGAAAGAGCTAACAGTAAAGATCTTATTTAATTTGGACTGTAGCATTCTGTTTTTTTATTTATTTAAGTATTTTTATTGTACCAAGAATTAAACTTATCGATCGATCGATCGATCGATCGATCGATCGATCTATCTATCTATCTATCTATCTATCTATCTATCTATCTATCTATCTATCTATCTATCTATCTATCTATTTATCTATCTATCTATCTATCTATTTATCTATCTATCTATCTATCTATTTATCTATCCGAACGCATGGTACATGTAAATCAATACGTACATGTAAACCATGCTAAAATATCCGCCACAATAATTTGTTCTATTTACTCTGAACATATAGTCAAGTCACATAATTTTAAAGCTGATACCTTTCCCATTATTCCTAGAAAATTGTTTTTTTTAGAATTATAATATTGCACATTAATAGTTTCATTTTTCTTCCTTTTTATCAACAGACAGAATTGGTGTAGTTGAGAAAATTTGTAAATATAAGGTCAACATTGCTAGAAATGCAGTGAATGTTGATGAGAGAGGGAAACAAAAAATCTTACAACTCAGAAGCGAGCCTAAACAGCAGCCAACGTACTATTACTTCCCTGACCACCTGCCAGATCTAGGAAATGGTTAGACTCACTTGATATAAAAATGTTTTAGATGATACCCTTTAAAACACTAGTTATTGCAATCTGGTTTCGTTTATTCTTCAGATACGTGTGGATACATAAAAGCTAGAGATAGTGCTGATGAAAAAAAGAAGGTAATCAGATTTTTGCATACTGTCCAACGGCCCCAATAGCATTACTTTTTGTATTATATATCAAATACTCGAATATATATTGTATACACAAATAGCTAGGTTACGGGTTTTCTCAACATTTTATTTAAACGATCTATCTAGCTACTGTATTCAAATAGCAACAGATTTTAGTTCTTTATCCAAAAGGTCCTCCTTACCCCCTCCTTAATATAGATAATCAGATCAATCTATAAACACAACCGAAATCTGATCAATTCTTTTTTTTAAATTCATGTTTCAATGTCGCTAGCGGTCTCAGAATTAACCACAAAATATTTTAAATTAACAGAAAGTAGTGTCTAGAAGATAGACTGTTTAAAAGCATTTGAGATTACAGATGTCTAAGCTCGATATTTAATCCTGGGGCGTTTTTCGAAATACCTGCGTAAATGCTTTTACCATATTTTAAAGAAGTTTTAAAGGCCAATACTAAACAGCCAGAAGCGTACTGACATTCCCATTTTTTTAATAACAATTTAAGGGGGCCGACTGGGGTTTTCATTGCACAATACTTCGCGCAGCATAGTAAAATAAAGCTTATTTACTATTTTTAATCAACTATTTTTACATAATTTATAAAAAGTAACAAAATTAGGAAATTTCAGTTTAAAAAAATCTAATAACGTTTTTAGATAACTGATTTTTTAAAATGATTTTTTAAATGACGGGTAGATAGACGTCGTAATAGTGAGTTTTAACGTTATGAAAATCGACGTTCTTTAAGAGGGGTCTTTAAATATGTGGTAGTTGGAGGCAGCCACCAAAAAAAAAATAATCAGGAAAAAATCTTTTACTGCTAAAACTTCGGAGGGGTTTGAATTTTCCTGTAAATTGTTGAGAATTACTTTTATGCTAAAACATTGCAAAGTTTCCACCTACTGCACTTACTGCAAAAACATAGGGGAGGGGAGAGATTGAATAATACTCAATAGTATCGATCTACAGCAAAACAATATTTTTGAAATGTCGGAGCACCCTCCCCACCCCCTACAACGGGCCTGCAAGAAATGATGATTAAGATGTTTGAATACAAAATATCTTAATTCAAAATTTAAGGTCCCAACACCTCCTCTTAGTGTCGTCAGTATCATGTTTTGTCGAATTTCACACATTCAAACTCTTCACAATTATTAATCTTACCTTGAGCAATCTTGATAAATCTTTGAGGTACTTTTGTTTCTGTTAAGATTCTAATTTTAAAGCGTTTCCTCTCTTGTTTGAGCGAATCTCGATGCTACTATCACCTGTAATGTATTCACAACAAATCTGACGTCATTTCTCAAAAGGAAAGTTACTCTAATTTCAAAAAGAAAACATCAGGGAAACTTTTTTATCTAATAAATGGTTTTTAGTATCGAAATGTAAATGCAACGCGCCGGCTATATAACCAGATATTAATTCCAGAAATAGAAATATAGCTGGCAGTCACGTGTCGCGTTTCAACCAATGAATGTGCGATATTTCAATGCAATGGAAACTATGTCGTACTATAAATGGGATCCAGCAAGGTAT
Source organism: Saccostrea echinata (assembly GCF_033153115.1). Lineage (NCBI taxonomy): Eukaryota > Metazoa > Mollusca > Bivalvia > Ostreida > Ostreidae > Saccostrea > Saccostrea echinata. The sequence goes on from NW_026889830.1 coordinate 255,680, forward strand.
CTCCTTTCTTTCACATATAGGACTAGCAAATATGTGTCCATTTCGCAGCACAGTTAACGCTACAAAAAGGAGGCGCAGCCTAATCTATACGGGAAATATTAACTATGAATCAAAATTAACAGTTCTTATAAATACCACAAAAGGAAATGATTTTCGAGTTTAAACTGTAGGAAAGCATTTCATTAAAACTCACTATTACATGCTATTTATTACATAAAAATTGATAGGACATACCTACAAAACATGTAAAGTACTCAAATATAGTGAATGTATAATTTCATGTACTTCCCACGGGATGAAAATACGCCTTTTAGTCAACTGAATGGTCACTGAAAGTTCTGGAAAAGCGACTGAGTATCAGAGCTCTCAACATTCAGTAAACTTTCAGTCACCTTTCAGTGAACGGAATAGCAGAGTTTCATCCTGTGTCCATATTTTCAAAGTTATGTCAAGGTTACCCAAACTTTTGAAAAGTATCTTAAGCTTATCATTACATTGCAAACTAAGTTTTGATTTTAATTTAGAAGCTATATACTTAACTTCAGCCAGTCAACATGGCTATATCTTATCAAATCTCTTGTGAAAACACATGATTCTTCTGATGATGTGAGCAATTATAATTTTTTTGTGTTGGCTCAGATGATTAACACATTTTTTTTTGATGAAAGAGCTCCTAGTGTCATAGTGTACCTAAGAAGTTTATCGGACAAGCCATAGTATTACTGTATACAAAAGATTTCAAGGTAGAGACACTGACAATGAGACCATCTTCAGTTCTATATTATTTCGTAATTTATATTTAAGAAAACCGATCAAACAGTTATCCGAAGCTAGAAACCGTTCGCGGTAGCTCAGTCGGTAGAGCGCTCGCTTCATGATTGGGAGGTCGTGAGTTCGAATCTCGGTCGCCACTGACCTCAGTCGATAAAAAAAATTGGTAGCAACTGTTCCTCCGCCATGTGTTCGGCACTTTGAAGTGAAAGTTGCGGGTCCTTCGGAAGAGACCTTAAAAACCGAGGCCCCATGTCACGGCAGGCGTTGTCACGATGAAGATCCCTCACCGCTCAATGGCCCTGAGTGCCGAGTAAAAGTTAAAATTTGAAGGTCTTCACCGGTATATAGTGACGTCTCTATATGAGTGAAAAATTCTCGAGTGGGACGTAAAAACAACATACAATCCGAAGGTAGAATCAGTCCGAGAACAAATTTCTGTCATAGTTTTCCACAAAATATCATATTATAACACTCTTACATATATGCACACTTGTAAAATTATACCTCTAACACACGGACATGTAACATAAAAAAGGAAATGAACAAACACATGCCATTGTAGGTAGACCTTGAAGGACAGATCCTGATTCTGGATTCTTAAAAAAAATAAAATACCTGAATATGGTCTTTTCATCTATACAGTTAAACGATCTGGTAGGCTGTTATTGGTAGAATTACAAGAGTTTGGCGATGTTAGTTTGAAAATTTTGTAGTATTACTCTTTTATGGACAGATATTTCAAACATTCAAGAATTGAAAAAGGGGAAGGAGTCAAAAGAAACCGATGTCGCGTGACTGTTTTAAGTTTATTTGACTAGATTGGTTTGGTTTAGCAGGAGTACAGAAGTACACAATTGATTTAGAATGATTTACAAATCATAGTATGTTGAAAGATGTAATCAATTTCAAAAGTTGTTCTGAGTTTCAGGCAAAACTAAATCTTTGATATATATTGTCAATCAGAAACTCAAGCATCTTTTTAATTTCAACTTCAGAGTACTTATTTGTACAAGCAGAATTTTTTTTTTCACAAAAAATTTTTGCAAATGATAAATGACAAGGTAGTATATTTATGAGTTCCATTTTTTATTGAAAAAGCAGCTGTCTATGACGTCAAAAAGCCTGGACTTTAATTTATCGTGGGGAATGGATGTATAAAGTGTTAAAAGATCGTGCGTTTTGATATTATTGATTTTGGTAAAATTTTGTGATTTCAAATTTTGTAAACTTTCCTTGGTGTTTTAAAGTATCCACATCTGATTTACACCACCTCTGGAATATACTAATGTAGAGTGATCCTGAAGTTTCTCCTTCACTGCTGTAAATATTCAAGTGGGGAGCAAAGAGTCTCCGTAGAAAAATCAACTTAAAATCAACTTAAAGGAGTACTTTTAGTATTTTGTTATTATTTTTTGCAGATGTTGGTAAAATGCTGGTTTCTCAACAAAAAACCCCAAAGATTGCGCGAGGAGAGACCAAGACTGTTTATAATTTTTGCAAACAACACAGAAAATGACGCAAATGACGACAACCTGGAAAAGAAGATAAACGAATTCCACAAAATTTCAAGTATTCCGAAAATGAAAAATCGAATTTAAATATTGTTTATTTGGCCATAGGTTATATATGTTTGCTATTTTTTTTTTTTTTTTTTTTTTTTGGTTTCTTTCCAATCAGAAAAAACCAAAATGCCATGCCATCTGCTAGCAGAAAAGATACTAATTTTTGAAGACATCTTTGTAGTGCATAAGGACACAACAACACAAATTGTGAAGGTAAAATTAATTTAAAAGCATGCATGCATGTAAATATATATATATATATATATATATATGAAACACTCGATGAAACAGCCGACTTAATTCATTAAGAGATGAATTACTATAATTTCTTTTTTTTTGTTAATATGTTTAAAAACATGAGTTAAAGCAAAGTTCAAATAATTTGCAAGATATACAGCGAGTTTAACCATAAATTAAATCATGGAATAAACTTACTAGATAGCACTAAAAGAAAAAAAGAAAAAAAATGATAATTGAAATAAAATGTTTTAAATTTTATAAGGTTTATTTTGATATAAATCTGTCAAATGATTTTGAGAAAAAAAAAGTTTGAACTGAGTTTCATTAGATTTTTTTTCTATTTTCCATGCATAGATAAAATATTTTAAGAAACTATTATCTTTTTTAAGATTTTGCAGGATATAGACGGAATCGTGCTGAACAGAGGAGATATCGACGGTGATGAAGGGGAAATTATGTATTTCAAACGAATGGCTGAATGTAAGAGAATAGATGTATGATAAAAAGGTTTCAAAACTTTAACAATGGCCCTCATTGTAAAAAAAAAAATGTTCTACTTATAATTCATATTTGGTTTAAAGACGTACAACACACTGGGGGAGATAACTCTTGCGATTTCAAAAACGTTTAACTTGACGTCATGCAGAGTGTTCGAACTGAGATGATCTTCGAATCTTTTTGCGACGACTTTCTAAATGATTTTTGAAACGTACGATAAATTTAAGACCGGCCTATAGTTCTTAAGATACTCTTTATCCAGCGACGGTTTCTTTAGAAGCGGCTTAACTATTGCTTGTTTGTAATCATCTGGAAAAACACCTTCGGCTAGTGATTGATTAATAAGACGCGTGATGATTGGTAGAACATTTTCAATGCAGGTTTTCAAGATATTCGTAGGCATTGGGTCCAATCCGCAAGACGTAGAGGCTGTTTTCAACAATTTTCAAGACTTCTTCGGCAGAGATACTTGTAAATTCAAGAAGCGGAGCTCCCGTAAAGCTTTTATCTGCCAGAGCGCATCCAAATTCTCGCTATGACTGTTATTTTGTTGCAAAAGCATCGTTCGAATTTCTTGAATTTTCGCTTCAAAAAAATCGACAAATTTATCCGACAGATTTGATTCATTGTCACAAGTCGGTAAAATGATTTCGGATTTGTTCCCGGTCAAATGGTAATCAGTGCTGAATAACTGTTTTGAATCGTTTCCGGACTCTATTATTTTGGATGAAAAGTAGTCCTTTTTGCTTTGCGTAAGTAAAGCGCTATACTGAAAACACTTGTCCACGAATATTTCTTTATGCACCGTCAAACGAGAAAATCTCCATGTCCGTTCTGCTTTGCGTTTTTCACGTTTTGCCTGCAGCAATTCGTTTGAATACCATTGAGTATTCGGTCGCAAAATAATTTTATGTATAGATGCAACAGAAGGATTCATACAAGTAGGGGGGGGGGTTACTTTTAAACCCCTCTCTTCTTTGAAATACATAAGAAACAATATACATGTATATTCCATTTACCAGTCTGTTTACATCATAGAAAAGTTGAAGTTTAAACATTGTGAGTTCACTTTTAACGAAAAATAAGATTAAAATTCAATGTGAATTGAATTCATATGCAGGTATAAAATTAAATGCATGTCAGCCATGTGTATGGACTACATATTGGACACGTGGACATAAAATCCTTAGAGAATAAGTTTTTTTACTTTTATTGTAGTATTGATAGTTTAACCTCAGAATTCTATTCTGCATGAATGATTGAACTAATTTTTACTTCAGGGATTTAAAAGATAAAATATATATCTTGAGGGTAACCTATAGATGTTTCATCAAGCTCTAATGAATGAGTCCAAAATAAGGGGGGGGGGGGGCTTTTGTCAAAAATTGCCTGAACATCTGAATTTCAATGAACTGAAAAGTTTTAAGAACTCTGATATATAATGGAAATATTTTTTTTAAAGCAAAAGATATTTTCTAGCTTTAAATTTTCATGTGTATTTGTAGATATAACATTGTTTTCGTCCTATGTCTGAAAGGCGCTTGAGAAATGTGATTTAAGTAGAAAGGGGAGGAGGGGGGGTGATTTTTCGCTATAAATTCAAATCTTCCCCTTTAAAAAAATTACAAAAAATTATCAAGATTACTTTTGTAACCAGTTACATGAAAAAAAATATTTTTCCCAATATTGAACGATAGGTTTTCTCATAAAAAAAATATTTTAAATTGAAAAAAAAAAACGCATTTTTCAAGGCTTAAGGAGGCCGGGGGGTCTACAAATTAACCATCAGATATAACTTAATTTTTCAGATATGATATCTTAAGCTGTCAACTATCATTTGGCAAACAAAAATTTCATACATTTTAGTTTTGAAATTTGATCATTTTTGTATATCTTTATATGGAGCTCTTCTTTTGAAATAGATCAATATAGTCTGAAAATAGCCACAACCACCCAACCCTCTTAAATGAACCACAGTTTTTTTCAGTTTAAGTTCTTCAAAAAATATTTTGCCAATGTTTACCTCTACAAAAATACTTTATTTGTGTGGTTAATGGTTAAATAAATGAGTCAATGAAATTTGACAGCCAGACTAGCTGGACTTTTTTGAAAATCAAGGATGTTTCTTCTCCGCGTGAACAACCAAAGGGGGGAAACTTTTGGAACTTCTTGTCCAAATACGACTCGAACGATTTGGTCCAAAATGTGCATACGGATTGTACATGTATATATAGTCATTTATAAAATATACAAAAATTGCGAAAATTAAACGACAGGAAATTTTTGGAGGTTGGTATGTTGTACGTCCTTAAGCATATCGTTTTCCATGACTTATTATTTAAAGGTGCTTAGACATAGATTTGAACATAATATTTTCTCAAATTTTCTCTATAATATTACGACTTATATATTGCAATAGCATTTCACTCGAAAATATAATTAAAAACTTATTTTATCTGAAAATTATTGGAACTACGAATTCCGGGACGCATTTGATTAACACATCTTTGCACTTTCACAAATTTTAATTTTATCCTTAATATTTAAGAAAGAAAGCTATTTTGTTATGTATTAATGAAAAATATTACATCTATAATCCAGAAAATTCAGAGTAGAAATGTTCGAAAGCAAAACCAACTCACCAGTATTGTCAGTCCATGCTCTGTGATATGTACAGAGTTTAACAAATTGAACACACCCGTGAAACGTAAACTGTTTTTGTAAACAGGACACGAGCTCTGTTATTGTTAATGTTTACGATTCACCGGGTGTGTTCAATTGTTAAACTCTGCACACACCACTGAGCACGGACTTACAATACTGTGATTGGGTTTTGCTTTCATGTATAATTTTACAGTGTATGTGCCGCTTAATGACATGATAACGATAATGGTTTATTCCATGTGCATAAAATCTTGATAAAGTCTTCCTTTTCCCCCTCATTTTCTCAATTGTACATCCACAGAGATTTCTAACGCTTGAGAATAGATTAATTTGCAACGTGTTAATTAAACGAAGCATTAAACTATATACATTGAGAAATACTGTCTGTTGTAATACTAAATAGAAACGTAATGAGAGAGAGAGAGAGAGAGAGAGAGAGAGAGAGAGAGAGAGAGACACCAAACGAAATGTTCTGAACACCAGTGGAGTTTTTTATCATTAATGGTTGCTACAGGACACTAATTCTTTCACGATTTGTTCGTTGATATATATACAATTAATTTCTTTTAATATCAATAATATTTTTGACAATATTGTATACACATGAAAGTATTGAGTGCAGCAATATAGTGTCAGTTGATTGCCTATTTGATATTATAAAATCTTTAGCTTAAATCTTTTGTTTGTAAGTTTTTAATATTTTCTTGTTAAACAAGCTGTTGGATTTATTTCAAATGGCCTAAAAATTAATTTGAAGATTAAACAGAGGCTGTGTTGTGTCGTATACAAAGAACAAAAATACACTGACAAAACATCAGAGATATTCAAGCTGTAGAAAGTCAACTGAGAAGTGTAATAAATATCATATACTGTCATAAGATGTAGACTATTGAGTTTGCAACAGCTTCTGTTGAATAAAATACATGTACTAGAAAATAAAATACTTCTACATGTATGAAGGTTTTAATTATTTTACCTAAAATTCATATAGAACTTTGAATTGATATAAATAACCGTATTACTTTTAAAAGTGAATTGTATTCAATACGTCACTCATTTGAAGTATATATTTTATGTAACATAGTGGTGGAAGTTTCTATATTGATTGAATTTTAAGTATTTGTCCATATAACAGTATTTAATGCTACATACATTTACTTGTGCTACTATTATCACATAATCTGATATACAGCAAACCAGATAGCTAGCCACAGGCCCGTATCAACGTTTTTCAAAGTGAAAGGGGCAGTAACCTCCGAAAAAAAAAAATCCGCGTACTACATGCTACATGTATACGACATAATTATCTTTCCAATTATAGATCCAAAACAAATAAGTCAAGTCCCAGCCCAGTTAACCATCTTTCCGAAGTAACCAATAAACCAATGTCCAATGTCCATGCATTGACGGTCCTTGGAAAACCTACCTGAGATTCTTACGCAAAAGAAAGCGCGAAATCTCTGGATAGAAATTGTTGTGGCTGTGGAGGATCACCCATTATTCCTTCATTATAGAATATATCCCCCGACTTTTAACACTTACTATTTTTAAATGCACGGAAAGATAAGCTTAAGTTTTGTTTTTAGAAATATTTTCGTTTACACAAATAAAAGATTTCCGTGTTTTTAAAATACGTAAATCTATGACCTAGCATCGTTTTAGATAACTCAAGACTCTCTTAGGGCTTGAGTAAAAGAATCCAACCGAAATCTAGTGGAAACCCTGCATACCAGATAGTATTGTCTCCAAAATACTGCCATAGATTAAATTAATGATATTCAAGATATATTTTAGAAGAGTGTCAAGTACTGAAAAAAGAATCTTTGAGTTAAAAAAAAATTATTTCTGTTTTATCATGTATAGAGAATGATCTATTTTTTAGAAGATATTCAAAAGTATGATATGAATTATTTTTATTTTCACTCTTCGTAAAACTCTTTCCTTGTTTATTATTGTCTGTAAATAATCGTTGAATACAGGTTGTTGTGGAGATCTTTGTTTGCCTGTTATAATATCTCTGAAAAATGGAAAAATGAAGGACACTGTTCAAAAAACAGCAGCAAAGGAAGCTATCCCCATTATTTCCTTCAAGGTTTGTATCTAAGACAACGTGACAACATATATGTACGAGCATTATCTGATTATAAATAGTATCATATTTTAAACTCTTCAAGGGTTGAAACTCTGTCATTCACTCAACTGAAAGGTAACTGAAAGTTTACTGAAAGGTAACTAAATGGCAGAGCTCTGCCTTTTAGTTAACTTTCCAGATCTTGTTTCAGTCGACTGAAAGGTAGTGGTCCTGACCACTTTACCACTTTACTTGAATTCAGCATCAGAAGTTCAGCATTAGAAGGTCAATAACGCTTGTATTTTAGACCAGAGTGTTTCAAAGAACGCACGTGTCGCCTGCTTTGTAAAACATCATTATAGATGAACACAAATCTTAAAGTGACCGTCTATTAATTTATTACCAGTCCAAGCATTTATTTGCATTACCAGCATTATAGTCCGTGCATTTACATGCAAAGAAAAAAAAACATATAGTAGTACATGTAATCATTAATTATTAATTTAATTTTTTTGTGGAAACACCTAACTGCCACTACTCACCATAAATATTGCCTTTGAGCGTTTTAATAGATGATATTTTTTTGTTTACAACCTTTGCATTCAGAATGTTTCGGAGAATACTCGTTTACGTAATGCAAACTCAATAAAACTTCCAGATATTGAAAAAAAAAATCTCTAAATCTTTTGGGTTTTTTTCTGCTATATAAAGTATTTATTAACTATATAATAAATATGTTTTTAAAGATATAAATGCATGTAGTGTGTGGTCAATTATCACAGAAAATATATTTTATAAGAGTTCAATTTGTATAGCATGATCGTAACATATTATGAACTGATAGATCATTTTTCTATATTTTTTCTTTTTTATAGAATTTACATTAATTTTGACAATTAAAATATATTTTTAGCAAGAATGTGTAGACGCAGTAGTTATCACATATCAGGAAGAAAAGAGAAGAGAAGAACCTTTTATATCAGGAGAAATAAATGCGAAACAACATGTGTTTGATGTTAAAACTCCATGGGCAAGGAAACGATTTGAAGAGACGGATGTGAACATGAAAATGGAGAAAAAAGAGATTGGAAACATCAGAGATTTGCGAGACCTCACCAATTCATCTTTCGATGCCTTAGTTTGTTATTTGCTTATTGGGGGTAAGTAGATATTGTTTAACTTATTGCCACATCTGTTTCATATTTGGATACTTTAATAGAAAAAAATATAAATGGATACTAACCCCAACATTTTATGACAATCTGATAACTTCAACTTTACTATTGCCAACTCCCCTTATTGAACTAACAATATACCATTATCACCTACATATGGCGTTGATGTCCCTCAGTTGAATTTATACGCAAAAGCACGCTCTATGTACAAACGATTTCTGAAACGAGACAAGCTACTTTTGTTAAACATGTTGCTGAAACAAGGATATCAGTCTCGTTTATAGGCAGCATTTCGCAAGTTCTATGGTCGATACAATCACCGTGTTAGCTATCTATCGTTAAGTCGAATGCTGACTGAGGTTTTTCATACAAATTTATAGGACATAATCTTCAAACTTAATTTTCTACAGATTTTCCTATTTGTTCGATCATGACAAAGTACACTCGGCAAGTGTGACTGGTCGAAAGGGAATGCTTAATTCTCCATTGCACCAGATTCTACATGTACCTCTGATGGTTTAAGAGGTCCATGTTTGCTCTGTTCCCAGTTTGTATTTTTCCAGTAGACTTTTGAGCTTAATCTTTGTTCGTTATCTTCATAGTTTGTGATTTTATTTTTCCGAAATCGTATTTATAAATTTAACATTTCTTCATTATAAACAAATATGAATCATCAACATTTGATGGATTTTTTTAAAAACATGCTATTCTTTATATATATATATATATATATATATATATATATATATATATATATATATATATATATATATATATATATATATATATATATATATATATATATATATATATATATATATATATATATACTACATATTGCCTGTTCTATTCAATTTAATTCGTGTTCTTTATGAGCATATTTACAATGTTTATCTGTAATGAATTGTATGATGGATGATATTTCTGAGATGTTTAAATGACTGAAATTATACGACTTGTAGTGATTCCTTTAATTAGATATTCTTCAAATTCGTTTAACTTGAGTATGAATATTAGTAACAAGTATTCAACTGTTTAAGGAAGTATGATGATGAATCAAATATAAATTCTGAATTTTCAGTTTCCATGGCAGATCCGAAGAAGAAACCGTTTGTAAGTATGCAATTTAATTTAAAATGACTAAAATAAAATTTGTTTGCAAATTCATAAATATCAGTTAGTTGCAGCGCAGCTAGGTTAAGGACTCCCATACTTAAGTCAGTCTTTGCAGAGGTTCGGGAAAATGATTATGACATCATGTTAAAACTATACAAATAAATTTCGGCGAATAAATACTTATGTTCTTTTTCATACAAACTCAAATACATTTTTTTCTCATAAATAATGTAAACATAAATCGATTTGTAACTTATCTTGCCATAATAACACTATTTGAACGTAGAATTAAAGCCTCCGTGATCTCGCTGCACTGATGATGACGACACTGACTAGTTTGAAAGGAAGTTTCTCTGTATTTGAGGCGTGGATCAAGATAATATTGTGGCTTGTAACTATTAAAATTAAAATGAAACCAGTGGCGGATCTAGAAGGGGAGTTTACGGTGGTTGCAACCCCCCTTTGGATTTGCTAAAGAGAGAGAGAGAGAGAGAGAGAGAGAGAGAAAAGGGAGTTGAGAAAAAGAAGAGAGTTCCGAATACTTGTTTTAATTTTCCAGAAACGGTTGTCCTTTCGTCTACTTTTACTTCATACGTTTTCGTGAAGTAATGCTTTACCGGTTTTAATTAAGTCTTTTTTTCCATATTTTATTTTTATTTCTTAATGCAAACAAACATAGAAATATATATATTTAGCATATTTAGAACAAGTTACATTACAAACTTAAGATAATATGACAATATTGTCTTAATAAAATGTGAAGCAATTGAAACATGTATTCATAAATATTTTAGGCAAAATCTTTAAAGTCTGTAGTCTTCAAGAGAGTTCAAATTTTTCAGAATGGAAGCATAGAATATTATTGAAGATTTGACATGATTAAAAATGTAGCTAGTTTCATCCAAGGAATATAGTCGACAGTACATCTTATATACGAAAATTCTATAGGCAACATAAAAGATGAGTGTATTGAGTGATACAATTTTTCATTACGCTCAGTACTAAATCCAATCATTACCTGTTTCCATTTCATATCTATTTTTAGGTAAGAACTTAATCTGTTTCAGATTTCAATAACATTTTTACATTCAAAAATGAGATGTTTTGAAGTTTCGTACACATGGCATTATTTGGAATGGCTGTTCGTTTCTTTTTTTCCATTTTCTGAGATAGAAATTATTACAGAGAATATTGTTTAAAAGTTTATAGTTGAATTCTGTAAGTTGTCTATCGGGTATATCGTATAATTTACATTGATATACATTGATATATATTTTTCCATTCTACAGGTTCAACACTGAACTCATATTTGTTTAAAACTGTTTGATAACACGGTTTACAAAATTTTTTGTGTACAAAATTTTCATAGAAAAAGCTGCATCTTTGATCTAAAACATTAACATATCCTGTGTAGAAGAGAAAATAATTTCTGTAGCGTATGTTCACAAACTTACAATTTGAAAAATCATACTTTCGTAGTAAAGGTTTGAAAACAGAAGTAAGAATTTTAAATTCACACAACCAGTTTGACTTGTTTTTTATACACTTCGAAAATCTAACAATGATTTGAAATTACCATCATCGTCAAACAAATTTTTAACATGTAAAATCCCACTGGCTATCCAATTATTTAAAAAATAATGTATTTCCTCTATAAGCAAAGTTCCAATTGTTCTATATCAGCTGTTGAAGAACATTATTGGAAGATATTTTATTCAAAGAACAAGGCTTACATTCATTGAAGGAACATAACATTTGATGGTAGAAAATAGATAGTTTCTCTAGTTTATCTATATTTTCTTTCTATCGGAGAAACTTAACGCGTAAGGAGCATCAAAATTTAATTTTTTACAATAGCCATCAAAAATGTTGTACAAAATACCTTTTTTCTTAACAACCTAGGTACCCAAGCCGGTTTTAAAGCTTTTAATTTACATTCAATATCAACAACTGAGAGGACACCTTTTGAACTTCTACCTATTAGCGTGTTTCGTTTAATTCGTTCATTTTTATCCCAAATAAAGTTATAAATTAGACGTTGTATTTTTTTTTAATGTAAGCAATATCAGGAAGACTAAGTATTGAAGCAACATATGTAAGTTTAGTTATCGCAAGTGTCTTTACTATAGATGATTTCCCAAATAATGTTAGTTTTCTTCTTTTCCAGGATTCAAAAAGTTTTTCAATATTGCGATAAATTTTCATCCAGTTTTTAGTGTACCGTAACATTCTTCCTTGTCGTGTGCATCTTACTGCTTTATTCGTGATTTTTATGCCGTAGAGTTCATTATACATCTTTTTTAGTTCCCCTAACAAAATGCATTCTGTTTTATGTATGTTTACTTTTGATCCCGCATGTTCACAAAATTCTTGTAATTTATCCAGAGTGCGCCTCATTGATATTTCGTCTTTTAAAGCTACAGTTAAGTCGTCCACATGTTGGATGTTTTTAATTTCGCAATTATTGATTGTTATGCCTTTGATGTCCTTATCACATCTTATCTTAATAGCCAAAATTTCTGCGACAAAGAGGTACAAGAGAGCGGAAATAGGACATCCTTGCCTAATGCCTCTTGTCATTTCGCAGGTTTTAGAAAGCCAGCCGTTGTTTTTTTTTTTCATTTTAAACATTGGGCTTGTAGATAAAATTTTTGCCCACTTTATAAAACTATTGCCAATATAAATTTTTTTAAGACTTGAAAAAGAAAATTCCATTCAACCGAGTCAAAAGCTTTTTCAAAGTCTAAGAAAAGTAATATACCATCTGAATTTTCTTTTTCACAGTATTCAAAGACGTCAAGTACTGATCTAGCATTTTCGCCGATATATCTTTCTTTTATGTATGCAGTTTGGTTTTCGTTAATTAACTTACATAGTATATTTTGTAATCTTTTTGCAAAGACAAAGGCAATAATTTTGTTTTGAATTAAGTCAACATCATAAACGTGATATTTTGAATGATCAATTCATGGATTATTTACTTGAAAAGAGATTGAGATTGACATCTGATTATATATATGTTATATGAATATATAAGTTCTCTCCGAGTTTATCAAGATTGAATATCCAAAATATCTGCAGTTGCCGTGGAACTAAAAGTGGTTCATTTATTTATAAATATTTGAAATTTTGCACGGCTTAACAAGAGTATTTACTGTTTTCAAATCCAATATAACACCGCTCGGGCCGAGGGGAAATATTTATGTTTCGGCTTATAAAAGCAGTGTACTGTTCCTACCACTTTTTTCTCTTTCAAGAACTACTCAATTCAAGTAATTAAAAACTAGAATGTGGAACCTTAAAATGATACAAATTATAAAATTTTAAAACACACACTCTTTCTTAAACAAATCGATCTAGATAAAATAATGAGCTTTTAAAGAGCAAATTTTCAATTCATTTAAGGTGGCCTGATTTACATTTAAATTTTAAATTTAGTATTTTAATTTTATTTTAATTTTTTATGTATCTAATCAGTTTCTTTATTACAACAAGTATTCTTATTGATTGATAATATCAGACCCGTAGAATGCAGGGGCGGGGAGGGGGGGGGGGGTTCTGGGCACTTTTTGTCTGAGTATAGTATTTTGCTAATGTAAATTTCCCCTCAAATGCTGGTTCCCTCCTTACACACACACACACACACACACACACACACACACACACACTTTTAGTTAGGCGAAAACTGGCATATTCAAGGATTTTGACAGTTAATAATTTGTTTTCTTTTTCTTTTTTTTGGGGGGGGGGTCTAATTTTTTGGTAAGTTGCCCTCCCCCCTTCTTGAAACCGCTGCTTCGGGCCTGAGTGTTACTATTAAATTTTCGTTAAACTATGTGAACATACGGTTTAACAACTCTTATTTTCTCTTCAACCCCTCCCCCCTTCCCCTTTGATAAATTTCTAAATCCGCGCCTGGAAACAAGAGTGATCCAATCAAATTGGAGACATATTCTTGAATGTATTAATCAGTATTTTATAGTTTCATGAAATTGAAAATGTACAGAAGTCATATAAACCTGCAGTAAGGCACACATATACAGTAACGTACTAGAATGACAGGCATAGTCCCTCCAAAGTGATATCCGCTTCACTATAAATTATGAGTTTTTAAACACGTGTAGATATTATCCCTACTATTCGGAAAGGCGCTTGGAGCTGGTTGTGCGTTGTTTCTTTATTCCGTTATTTAATATTATTTCAATGCGTATTACATGTATGTCAATGTAGGAAGTTTATCGAAAGACGGCTAAATTCACAATACACAATTCGCATGAGGAAGTTGCTCCCAGCGCTTTTCATGTTAAAGAATTTGTTTCAAAGTAAAAACAATCAATTTCATATAAAAGGATATATGTATATCGTTGAACTTTTCCGATCTATGTAGCCGTACACACACACACACACCCTCACACACACACACACACACACACATACACACACACACACACACACACACACACACACACACATATATATATATATATATATATATATATATATATATATATATATATATATATATATATATATATATATATATATATTATAAACATTTCGCTTGGCAAACAACTGATGTAAGTGAAGTCGCTTGACAAACTCAGCAGAGACCACATATATACATATGCATAATAGTAGAATTACCATTCATCAAAACTCATGCTTTAAAAAAAAATATCAACACAATATTAATTTTTATTAAATATTTTAAGTCGTATTCCTATGGGCGTCCTTAACCTGGCTGCGAATGAAAATTTAAAAACATTGGCAATAAAAGAGTAGGAATAGCTTTATATAAGAGGGTTGACCGGAAAGTTCGTGGACTAGGCCAATCTTCGTTATACCATCTTCAAAGATTTAAAATGAACACATTATCATGTGTAAAAATACTTATTTTGTTTAAGTTTGAATTTTCATTCCATGTGATTTAATAGAATTCATGTTATTTAATTTTAAGATCAACACGTTTTGTAACCACAGAGCAGACTCAACAACACTTAAGCGTCAAAAACACCGACATGATGTTCAAAAATACTATCCCTATAAATTTCACACAGTATTGCCCAATACCAGTGCACACATTAAAAACGCTTCCCTATCACCTGCAATCTATTTTGTTATCAATTGTTCAAGTAGCATCATTTGTTTGTTAATGTTTATTTTTTTTTTCACTGCATAAGTGTGCTTTCACAAGATCAGCATCAGTGAAGCGCCAAACTCTTAACATAACGTTTTTAATTTTTCAATGTTTTAATAAGATTTTTACAGATAATCTGCTT
The DNA here is from genome assembly GCF_033153115.1 of Saccostrea echinata. Classification (NCBI taxonomy): domain Eukaryota; kingdom Metazoa; phylum Mollusca; class Bivalvia; order Ostreida; family Ostreidae; genus Saccostrea; species Saccostrea echinata. The sequence continues at coordinate 271,059 of NW_026889830.1, forward strand.
TCTCACAGATCACCATCGTCTAAGCAGAGTAGTCTATCTTTCAAATGCCGCCTGTACCATGTACACACACGTGCATGGCTCGCTTTTAACATATTTCCTACTGCCTCCGGCATTTTCAGAGCTTTTTTCTGGAGTTTTTCAGAGTACAACACAAAATTGTATGGTTAACTGCTGCTCCGTGACGTTCTATGACGTCATCTTTTTCGCCTTTTTCAATGAGGACTACCTATCTTTTCAAACTGTTTTCTTTTCAACGAAGCAAAATATTAAGTTATTATCTGGAATCAGAAGCGATGAAACAATTTCTAATTTGAATGTGTAGAATTTTTCCGTATTTGTGTAATTTTACAGAAGATATAACTTCAGACATTATTTAGTGTCTTGATTGTAAATTACAAAATTTTGACCCGCTTTGATTACTTTGATTATGCTAATAATCTCCATATTTGATGCAAGATAACTTCAAGGTATACACAAAGCGATGCATTACAAATATATATAATTTTTAAAGATATCTAAAATGTTAATATCCATTGAATGAAATAGTGGAATAGGGAATATTTTTTGCTCTCTATGGATTCCTCTTTCAATTTTTCAAAGGGAAAAAATTCTGAGATATATCCAAATGCACTATCAATGTATCTCCTAAAGGAAGGAAAGTGGAAAATTCCAAAAGATGTTGTTAAGGGATACTTCAGTCATCGTTCCATTGAATATATCTGTGAGAAGGTAATGATAATTGAAATTATACTTTAAAAAATCCTCATATAAACTGCGTTATTATTTGCAAATCAACATTAACAACTGACAAGAAATCCAAGCATTTTTAAAAATTTTTGAAAAAGAGAATGGATAGAGAATTCAAGGATGGGCTTTGGCAAGATTTGTGGAAGAAGTCGAATGGTGCATACGTCCCTCCTTCTTGGAAAAAAGAACAAGGTAAAAATATTATAATACATACATTTTTATCATTTATTCTCATAAAATGTTTACTTATCCTGAGTATTTCAAAGAAACTTTAATCAACTGAGCTAAATGAAGTCAAAGAGGGCTTACCCAAATACTATGACAAATGCCGGGGCATACGCCCCTATTTGGGATCTTTCTCAATTGGAGATTTTCCCTAGCATTGAGAAGGTGAACATGCACCTAAAATAAAATCTCGATGAAATATATGGAGATAACGAACAGTATTCAAGCTCAAAAGTCTATTAAACATTACAAAATAGGTGCAGAGCAAACACGGACCTCCAAAACATTAGAAGTGGGATCAGGTGCCATGGAGGAATGAGCATCCCCTGCCGACCGGTCACACCCGCCGTGTGCTTCTCATGATCGGGAAATAACGGAAAATTCCGTCGACAATTCAGTGGGTAAATAATGGCCTAACAAGCGAGTGTTTTCTTCTTATCAAGTATTTTTTTTTTTTTTTTTTTGGATATTGTTTAACGTCACTCTCGAGAATTTTTCACTCTTTTCAAGTATTAGATTTTGGACAAATTCTGCTTCATATGAATACAAAAAAGGTCTGCTTATAACGGGGCGCAATTGGTACCTATAGGAATTCCAATAGATTGCTGGAAGACTTGGTCTCCAAAAACCACATAGATATTGTCAATTGGAAACTCAAGCATCTTTTTAATGTCAACTTCAGAGTACTTGTGTGTACAATCAGAATGTTATTTAACAAAATAATTTTGCAAATGACCAATGACAAGGTAAGTAAATTTATGAGTTCCATTTTTATTGAAAAAGCAGCTGTCAATGATATCAAAAAGCTTGGATTTTAATTTATCGTGGGGAATGGGGAATGGTTGTGTATAAAGTTGAAAAGTCGTAAGTTTTTCAGCTGTTGATTTTGGTAAAATCTTGTAATGATGATTCTTCTAACGGTGCATGCTTACTACAAGTTGGTTTGATGGTAATTTTACCCCTCTCTTATATTACTTGCCCTTTTACACTTCAGAGTAGGTCCATTTACAAGGAACTTCTGGAACAAATAAACGTTGAATCTAGGAATGATTTCTGTAATTTTTACCTCGGATGATCCATTTTATACATGTTTATATTTTCTAGAAGAATGACCACGTTGAATTTGTAGGAAAGCTTAGGTTTTATTTCGACATCAATATAAGTCAAACCAAACATGCAAAAAATTGTTATTTATTTTTAAAAGGAACTTTATTTTGATCATTGATTTTTTTCGAACACTTAAAATTAATACCCCCCCACCCCCCCCAATCAGTGGATAACAGACATTATTGACATGAATGTTTTAAACCTAAGTATAAGCTTTTCTTATTTAGTTACTCTCCAAACTTCATGAAAATTGCAGTCTCCTACATAATGAAAAAAAGGTAATCTTTTATTTTAGAAATAAATAACATGTTTAAAAACTTCATTGGGAAATTAGGTGGGTTGGTTACGTGATCAAATCCTGTAAAGGCTGAAGGCCTTCTCAGTACATTTGATCACTTACGACCCACTTCTTTTCTCAATGAAGTAGCCGTCACGATAGCTCGGTCGGTAGAACGCTTGCTCCGTGATCGGAAGGCCGCGACTGACCTAAGTCGATAAAAAAAAGGTAGCAATAACTTCGACAAGCGCTCGGCACTTTGAAGTGAAAGTTGCGGGTCCTGCGAATGAGACCTTAAAAACCGAAGCCCCGTGTCAGGCTAGGCGTTGACACGATAAAGAACTCTCACTGCTCAATGGCCCTGAGTGCCGAGTAAAGGTCTAAATTTGAAGCCATTCACCGGTATATGGTGACATCACTATATGAGTAAAGAATTCTCGAACGGGACGTTAAACAACAATCAGTCAATCAATCAAGCCCACTGAAGTATTTAAACGATAATTGCCATTGCCCTTGGGACATAATACGTTTTAAAGCCGAAAAAAAGTTCTAGCGTAAGCTGGCATTCTTAGCTTGTGGTCTGATGAATGAAAACTTATGATTGTGCAGTTCTACATTATAAACTGGAGGACTGGAAATAAGACATACGATGACGCGATTTCTGAATATAGTTTTTTGGTTAACAAAAACAAGAATAAATCAACTAGCATGAAACCAAATACAAAGAAAATTTAAAAACGGACAAGAAGAGCGATATGCACATGTATCTTAATGCTAATTACTATGAGCACACTGAGGTCCCGAAAGTTAATAAACAAAGATAAACCAGATTTAAATGGGGAAACATGCATGCACCAGCACAAAAGTACCAAGTGAGTTGCTCCTAAGACAAATGGCTCCTGGGTCAATTCAACCAACTGGAAATCTCTACCTTCAAATCAGATATTCTGGATATTGTATATTAATTTATCTTTTTATTTGCTAGCATGTATGTTCCCATGTTCCGGATTTCTTATATGTGAACGTGTACCTTGATTAATAATTTTCAAAAAATAAAGAAATTAATGATGGTTCCGTGATTTGAATTAGTTATAATTTAATAATTACAAAGGTATTCAATTGTTATTCTTCAAAAGGAAGGTACATGTAGGAAAGATTCCTGGAGACAATTTTGTACATCTGTGATATCATATAAAATCGATCTCTAACGGCAAGTGGTAGCGTCTCCATATGAGTGAAAAATTCTCAAGAGGGACATTGAATAACAAACAAATAAACAAAACATACAAAATCTTCAACTATGACAGTCCCACAAGGTTTCATTTGTCTTTTATGTCAAGGAAATGAATATAACACTGCCTTAAAATGGATTAAATCTTAATTTTGAACTTTTCATCACATAGTGGTTCACTGTGATACATGTCTTGGTGACCCCATTAAATACCTAGGTTTAATTCAAAAGGTTTCAACAATACAATTTTTAATTTAATAATGCCTAGTATATATGATATCTAGGAAGTGCAAATATTTTTTTGTTACTGTAGATTAGCAAAATTTAGATTTTGACATTAAACCATAATATATTTACTTCTTTTAGGACGAAGAAATTTATTTTACTATACAAATTATCATGTACAAAGATTTTTTAATTTAGATTTCTGTTACATACAAAAGCCTGTGCATGGTCCACGTATTGTAGTCCTTTTTAATGGACAACAACATGTTGAATTAAATTAGAATAAGACCGTAATAGATACGAAAGTTCTTTGTAGATAAGTATGTTGTCTCCAGAAAAGAATTTAATTTTAAACGGTGTTCCAAACTATGTGTGATGAATAATTTGAAAGCTATAAAAGTAGGCAATGTGCATTGCTAAAAAAATGTTGTCCTTCATACTTTCTATTCTATTTTTTTCCTAGTAGCATGTACATGTAGATGGTACTTATATGATAAACAGCTTTGAATTTTAAATTGGACAGGGCTGCAGTGAGGGGGGGGAGGGTAATTTTTTCCTTGATATCCCCAGTGCTTCAATGGTTAAGCTTTGGAAAGGCATGAAGGAAATAAGAAAGGGTTTTAAACTTGGCTGTAGAATAATGAAAAAGAAACCCCAAACTTTTAGCAAATATCTAGCAGAACAACCTTTGTGAATGACTGATAACAATTTCTTCTACAAACCTTTCCCTCAAAAACCCTCTTAAAGAAATAAAGTAAAATTTTCACGTAGATTTTCCACTGAAAAATATGAAATATTTCATTTCGTATTATGTGACATAATGGAACCAAAGAGATGACAATTCCCGTTTTTTTGAAACCCAAACTTGTTATTACTTAAATATACATTTAAGATGGGCATTCGTAAAAAAAAATATTGCACTAGCTGTCCGTCGTAGTTTTTGAAAAAAAATGCGCATGGTGTAAATTGGTTTGAAAAGCGGTTACGCTTTGAATTCACTTGTCAAAGAGTTCTGCTTTTAATCGAATATTCTGTAAAAGGCTACTTGTGATCAATAATAGTGAGCACAATTATGTGTGGGATTTTTTTCTTGAAATTAGATGTTCGATGTTAAGAAGGCACAAGAAAATCTCCAGATGTTTGATAATAAAAAGTTTTGAGGAATCTCGGTCGGAAAGGTATGAAGACACCGGTTAATTTAAAATCAACCGTAAGTTAAATCTGACCAAAAACATTATATCTACGATTTCAGTTAAGCATATTCAATATGATGTAAACACAGAGACACTAGCGACAGCTTTCATTGTTAAAACAACGCTCTCGATGATGGACGTGTATACCGAAATGTTTGTGACATGTATCATGTGTATGCATTGATATTTTAAGCTGATTTGCAAATTTATCGTAAGTTAAGTTAAATGAAGAAAAATATGTTGAATATCTTTTATGCAGCTGACATAAAACTTCATAATATGTAGCTGTTTATTCTCTATGCAAAGTCGCCAAAGGACTTATTTAATACTTGTACTTTTTAGATAGAACAATCTTATTTTACTTACGTATTTTGTACTTGTTTTTGTACATGAAAAGCATGCTAAGTAGGGCAAGTCATTTTATTTGGGACCAATTTAATGTAGATGTTATTGTTATGTCACGTAATGACCTATGATCTCTGGATAACATCATATACATGTATGTATGAGGTGTTTTTGCTTTCTGCATGTTTATATAAAAGAGACATAACACAATTGTATATATTCTTATTTCAAATATGCTAAATAGAAGAAAATAAGAAAGGTTCCTCTCATACAAAAATACGTTTGACTAAACAAGGGAAATGTGATAATTTCTACGTTTATTTCATCAAATCAAATTGAGTTTGAATTACAAAACATATACTGGATTCATAAACTACATAAAAATCCTTACAAACAAAGATACATAACTGGTTCTAGTAAATGTTCTACCAAGCCTTATTCTTTACTACTCACAAAAATATTGACAGCTTTGAAGGAGAAACGTGAGGAGTATTGTATATGTACAACGACAAACATGTATTCGATAAGTGATGTAAATCAGATGTGGATGCTTAAAACTCCAAGGAACTTTTAGCAAAATGTGAAATCACAAAATTTATCAAAATCAATAACAACAAAACGTACGACTTTTCAACACTTTATACAACCATTCCCCACGATAAATTAAAATCAAGCTTTATTTCATCATAAACAACTGCTTTTCAAATATAAATGGAACTAGTAAATTTACTTACCTTGTCATTGGTCATTTGCAAAACTATTTTGTTAAAAACAATCTGATTTTACACATAAGTATTCTCTGAAGTTGATATTAAAAAGATGCTTGATTTTTTGATTATATATATATATATATATATATATATATATATATATAATATCTATGTAGTTTTTGGAGATAAATTCTTTAAAAAATCCACTGGAATTCCCTCGGGTACCTATTGTGTCCTAAATACGCATGTTTAAGCCTTTTTTGTATTCATTTGAAGCAGAATTGACCAAAAAAAAAAAAAAAAAAAAAAAACGTCTACATAAAAGACTCTCTAGATGTGGCCTTTATTTCAATATTTAGGTATATCGATGACGTTTTATCAATTAAAAATATTCATTTTCATTCCTACGCTGATTCGTTAATTCCTTTGAACCTGAAACAAAAGGTACCACAGAGAGAGTTTATGTCTCAAACTCGATTCGATACGCAAAACCATACTCTACAAACGAACAATTTCTAAAACGAGGCAAGCTATTGACAAAAAAGTTAATGAAACAAGAATATCAACATTCTCGTGTAAAGTCGATATTTCGCAAATTACATGGTCTGTACATGTGCAATGACCATATCAGCAAAAAAAATCTATCAATAAGTCGAATGTTTAATGATGTTTTTCATACAAACTGTTAGGCCATCATTAATACACTGACTTGTCTACGGATTTTTCCCTTTGTCAAATCATGACAAGGAGCACACGGTGAGTGTGGCATGTCGGCAGGGGATACCTACGCCTCCATGGCACCTGATACCACTGATGTTTTTAAATGTGCTTGTTTGCCCTACTCCGAATTTGTATTGTTTCAATGGATTTTTGATACATAAATAATAAGTAAAAAATCAAAAAATGAATACTCTTTCGTTTTTGTGTTCCTGTGACTGTACATATTGTCGTCGGCGACAATATGTACCCACCCTTACTGTACCTTCTCTACAAATTGTAAAAATATGTACCGAGACGATCTTTTCTCCTCCTCCATAATTGAAAACAAAATGTACTGTCGGGCACCGGCACATATTTTGTCGTTGGCGACAATATGTACTGTGAATATTTGCACATTTTGTCGCCGATCTAATTATTTGAAGATTATCTATGAGCTCGTGCATAAAAGAGAGAAAAATAGAGAGGCGGTAGAGACGGACAGAAAGAGAACGATAAACAAAGTCCTTGGATGATAGATGAGTGAACAAGTTCTATTTATTCATTTAGCATAACTTGCAATACTGTAACAAGAAAAGATTTTGGTCAGAAAAAAATGTATCCAGTATTGATGTACACTACTATAAAATACCAAGATACCGGAATTCTTGAGATATCTGATATCTGAGAAATAAGTTTATTTTTTGTTGTATAGTTGTAATAATTATCTTGATAATATTTTTTGCGTTATTCTTGTACATTTTTGTTTATTTAAATATTTCGGATTTCCAAAGTTTAGGTATGAGCATCACTGAAGACACATAATTTGTCGATATGCGCATTGTTTTCTTGTATAAAGGGGATTCAATTTTCTTAAAATAAATGGCCAATGCCCTCTTTCAGGGGAAAATAATTAAGAATGCTTAATAAAAATTGTGACATCGTTTAAAAATCTTCTTCTCAAGAACCCCCGTGCCAAAAAGTTGAAACTTACAAGAAAGCTTCATTATAAAATATAAATTCAATTTTGTTAAATCATGACCAGCGGAGGTAAAGTTGGGCTATAATATGTGATCCAAGTTTAACGTAAGAAAATTTAAGGAAATGTTATACAATTATCTTCTCAAGAAAAGGAAGCCCATGATTAATCATATCTATATGGAAGCATCCTCAAGTAATGTAGATTCAAGTTGTTATTTAAAATCATGAAACACAATTAGTCATATTTATATGGAAGCATCCTCAGAAAATAAGGATTCAAGTTTTTATTCAAAATCATGACCCCTGATGCTCGGATGAGGCCTTTACGCAGGCAAAAGTCGCTCAAATAATTTTATATGAAATTTGCATGAATTTCATGTAAATTCTTTGCATGAGAAAGAGACGAAAAACAAGACATGTGAATTTTTTGTGAAAACTTTAAGCCATTTTGACCTAACTTTAATATGAATTTTACATGAATAGCATATCGCATAAAAATCGTGCAATGAAAACTTCACATGAAAGTTCTAAAATATATATATATGTGAATATCATACAAATTTTTTCACATGATATTCTCATGAAAAAATATTTATATAATATCTACATGATTTTCACATAATTTTCAAATAAAAAAGATAATCACATGAATAACATGTAACCCACTTTTCCCTGTGTTTCACATATGAAAATTATTTAAAAATCTTCTCAAGAACAGAAAAAACAATGATTAGTCATATTTATGTGGAAGCATTCTCGGATATTGTTATGGGACATGTATCGATGGGCAACAAAATGATGGGTAGAAGGTACATATTGTTGCCAGTGACAACATGAACAGGACGACAATATGCACCTTCACAATCACGCTGCATGAAATAATCTAAGAGACATATTAAGGTTATTTACAACAATTACATTCACAAAACTACAAAAGAAAATCTTTAAGGAACAATATCTTTGGGCATATAAATGCAGTGTGGGTGTACAATATGTCGCCAGCGATAATATATGCATATTTAACTTTTCAGCCGGCGACAAAATATACCAATGGACGATAAAATGTTAAGTGACGGTAGTTACATATTATCGCCGACGACAATGTGTACAGATCGACACTATTTACCGTCACAGACCTCCTGCGCCCCATCCCCAATGATCACTACAATAGAGAATTTTGAAACTGTCCTGTGATGCTACTTTGTAACAGTGTACAAGGGACAGTCTTTAAAATCTTAATAATCCTGAAAATATAGAAAATCAAATATACTGTCTTCTTATAAAAGCTTAAATATTCATCATATGTGGGACGAATGTACAATTCACTGGTCAAATAACATAGATAAAACTTTAAGTTCAAAAAAATCATCTGTTAATGATGCCATAATCTCAAACTGCTATGTACGTGTTAAGAAACTCACTCATCTGAATTTTCATAAAAGAAAATATCGGTTATTGGTTCGAATGTAATGTTTGATTATTTGATTGAATAAATGGCAAAATATGAGCTTCAATCCAAATTTTTTTATTGATTTGAAATCGATTCCTTTTCTTTAAAGGACAATCTATTTCAATAAGAGGAAATGAAAACAATGGATATGCCATAGATCAAACAGATGAATTAGATTACAGCACACCATCAAGTAAGATGATTTTTTAAGGGTATATTGTTCATTAAGTATGATATCATGAGTGCACTGTACGAAAGTTGATCTCTCTCTCTCTAAGAATAAATTACTAAATTAATAAATAGAAAATTAAAAAGACAACACAATAAAATATCATATTAACTTAAATTAAACAAAAAAAATTTAAGGAAGGCAATGAAAAGCTTAATCGGTGTATCAAGATAAACCTACGTGTTTTATTTAAAATATCAATGATGATCCAGCAGGTAATCTTATCAGGAGTTAAAAAAGAAAGTATATTAATATTGAATTAATATTTTCCTCGACAAGGTCTCGATAATAAATGAAACCTACGCATACTAAAAATAGTTAAAAGTATGTAAGGTTTTCTTTTTTACCTAAGCCAAGTGTGCTTTTCTGATCAAAGTTGTCCATCTGTCTGTGATCCGTTAACTTTTTACATTAGTGGCTTCTCGAAAACAAATTGGCCAACTTCAATGGATTTTAAAACAACATATTCTTTAAAGAAAGGAACTTATTTAAATAAAAAAGGATGCTATTTTGAAAGTAGAGGTAACAAAAAATTAAAAACATAATGTGAGTCTTAAAAAAAGTTTCTTCTTATTAATCATAACCACTGAACAGAAAAATGAAACTTATGTGAAAACTTTCTGTCAAAGCAAAGATCGAATTTCGTTTGTCCAAAAGTCTAAAAAAAAAAAATAGCAGGACTATGATAAGTCATAATTTATTAGCATCCTTATTCAAAAGATTCAAAAGTGATTCAAAGTTCATCAAATTATGTACCTTAAGAATAGAGGGTGGGAAGGGACATCAATGAAGTGAAGAATTTACCTAGAATAAAGATATATTAGGAAATACTTTAAAAAATATTCTAATGAGTTTGATTGACATTGAAGCAACAGATTTTAGCTTGGAATCAGGTACAGTTAATTCATAACCCCTTGGCCTAGGTGTGAACCACATGTGGTCCAAACCTTCAATGGGAAAGAGAATTTGAAACAATTTACTAAATATCTTTGTTTTAAAAGAACAGCAAGGCAAGGTGACTAATGTAAGCGTTGATTGTCCGCGGGCCATGTTTGGTTCTTTTCTATAAACATCTGCTCGCTCTGGATAAAGAGTTGTAATTATATTCAAATTTCAATCAGCATTTAAAACAGCTTCGTGGCTCTGCATAATTAAATGTAAGTCTCACTTCTTTAATTTTGGATTCTATTTTTGCACTTTAACGGATATATAATGTAATGTTGAAAATAATATGTGTCAGAAAAGATTAAAAAAAAATCAAAATGTTCAAATTAAATAATCATTAAGGTAAAGCTTTAATAAATCATTATCTTTAGTATATAACTGTTTGCTTTAAATAAAACTTGCATAAATTTCTAGCCCATAGTAAAAATACTGGTAAAAGTGATCGAAAATAAATTTGTAATCTTTTATTTTTTAGCTATCCTGAGCTGAAATCTCAAGTGAACTTTTCTGATCACATTTTGTCAGTTGTCCGTCTGATCCGCAGCTAGGTTAAGGACGCCCATGAAATATACACCTTAAAATATTTTAATATTTTTTTAAACAGCATTAGTATTGATGAATGTGAATTGTGGTGTTTGCACTTGTATATATCGGGTCTCAGCTGAATTCGGCCAAAGCGACATCGCTTACTCCAGCCCTTTATCACGTGATAGGTTTAAAATTAGAATATATATGTGCTAATACAAAAATCGTAAAAGTTCAACGATATACGGGTATCTTTTCGCTATATAATTTATTCTATTTTGTTTGAGACCAACAACATTGGTATATAAAGAAAAAGAATTTTAAAAATCTTCTCAAGAACAGCAAAGCCATGTTTAGTCATATCAATGAGAAAGTATCTTGAGGTAGTGTAGATTCATGTTTGATCAAATCATGACCTTTAGGGGTAGGTTAGGGATATATTTATAAAAATCATGACACTTGGGGTTAGGGATGGGTCACAACAGGGATCAAAGTTTTATCCAGGAATATATGAAAGAAATGATTTGCTTATGAAGAACAGCAGGGCCGAATTGACTAAGATGAGCATTGTTGCCCATTGGCCTTATCTGTAAATCTGGCCTATAATATATTTTAAAAATTGTCGTCATTTCTATCAACCTTACTAAAATATGAATTTCATATTTCATTTCTGAAGAATCTAACCAAAGCAAATTGAGCATCAAAAGAATCTCTGAACTGTATGGCTTGATCTTTTACGCACTACTTCGGAGGAATTTTCACGAAGGAGCAAAACAGCTGATTGAAACAGGGGGAGTAAGTTGGTTTTTGAGATCCGTTCAAGTACAGCCGTATAATTTACATATTTCCTACATTTATGAGTATAAGAGAGTATTTTACAATATTAATGGTAAAAAAAAGGGGTCACTCAAAAGCTCTCCGTCTCTCTCCTTCTTTTCTCGCTCTCCTTCTGAAAATTTTTTAGTATGTCTAAAGGAAAAAAAACAATTATACATGAAGGAAAGAACACAGCAGTGTTAAGGCTACATCAAGGAATGAAGTGGGACTTAACTTTTTCATCGACATAACACGGAAAACAACAATACCAGAAACTCTAATAATCTGCGAAATTAAACTGTATAAGAATAATGAACAACATCAAAACTTACCACTGCATTCATTTTTGTTGCTAGTTACATCCCACACAGCTAGGTATAAACAAGTCACTAATGACAATGCACTTGTCGACATGACGTCATCATGGTAAAATATGACTCATTTTTTGTGCAGTGAGAAGCGGACCAAGAAATTATTTCACAGTGAAAATGAATTTTATTTTGAAACGGAATATTATTTACAAATGTTAGATAAACAATTGATACAAATACAAAACTTTGTTTAGTGCCATTATTTAATAATTATCGCGATAATGTATTGAATCAATTCTGATGTGTTTTGTGTAGAGGGTTGTCATGTTTTAACATCGAGATGCCTCATTAAATCGCCTTTTATTAAGGACATACACTTATTAGATCTTGACCTTTTTTTGAATATACACAAAGGGAATATTCTTTAATTTGAAAAATGCGCCTGCTTCGATCGTGGAAATGAGAGTATAACATAATAAATACATTTAAAAGTTCATAAAGATCACATTTATTTCAACTTGATTACAGTTACTAGAAATTTAAACTAATAAAATGCGAATTGAAAAGCAGTAACACTTTCCAGAAACTTCAAGATATGTAGAAACAATTTATCACTTATTATTTTAAATTTTAACTAGGGCGTGACCTTGCGATATTGAAATTTGTGTATGTTTACACATTATAAACATTTATCATGTGACTGTCAAATCCAGTGACATAGCTTAATTCAATACAGAGTAGGTATACTTTGCTATACCAATTAATATTATAGTCATGTGATAATATAATAGCTTTTCAAAAATAAATTCAGTTTAAAAAGTTACCTTTTTGTACACGTCTCTATTTCGTTGATATCTTCATAGTACGCCTTAACAGTGCGGCGAATGATTCATGATAGGGACAGAAAAAAAAAAACGAAAAATTATTATGTGTTCTATTTATACAGAAACCCTGCTTCATTTCAAAGGTCAATGTCAATGAAAGGGAAAATACAATATTGAAATCGAGTCGTAGCCATTTTGTAAGATCAATTGATTTAAAAGATTTTTTACTTAAGCAAGACGTTCATGATCATCCAGAAGAGTGTCAAAACTTTGATTAATCCTCAAACCTTAAATCCAGGGTTTACGGGAAATGAAATATTAAAATCCTTTGTCCAGGCTACTGCTAAAAACAACTTTTATAACGAAATCAATCTCAAGCTCGGTGCTGCTGTCATAAACTCTCCTGAAAGTCATATCTTAAACATTGAAGTCAACAAAATTCATGACAATAGAACAAGGGTTAACTGGGAATGGAGGAATCCTCATTTTGACACAAAAAAAATCTACAAACAAACAGTCAAAACAAAAACAAAAAAATAAATTGCATTTTTCGTTACAGGTAAAAATCCGTTACATTTTGGTTGGATGTGTAATTCTAAAGGAGGCGGAAGAGGATTGGCGAACAACACAGCTAGAAAAAGAAAGAATGAACCAGCTTCAAAAGTACATTTTGTTTTATCAGGCAGTAATATAATTATAAATAGACACCTGTATGTCATGAATAAACTTTTTCAGACTACGTAAATGCGAATAGTTAAACTCAGCAAATTAGTAATGTATATTTCTGTCCTGTCTTAGTATGCCCTCGCTTTTAACTTTTTATGCCCCCGTATCGAAGATTCGGGGGTATATAGTTTTGCCCTGTCCGTCCGTCTGTCTGTCTGCCTGTCTCTTTGTTTATCTGTTTGTCTGTTTGTCCGCAAAAATTTTAACATTGCCCATAACTTTTGATTGGTTGGAGCTATGGTTTTCATATTTCGCATGTGTATTTCTGGTGACAAGACCTTTCTTTGGGTACCACCATATTTGACCTTTTGACCTTGACCTTGGAGTTTGAACTAGTTTTACAAAATTTTACCCAACTTTAACCTTGGTCATAACTTTTGAACAGTTGGAGCTAGGGCTTTCATACTTCAAATATGTAATCCTTTTGACAAGCCCTTCCTATGGATACCAACAGCTTTGACCCTTTGACCTTGACCTTGGAGTCTAACTTACTTTGGCCATAACTTGTGAACCATTGGTGCTAGGGTTTCATACTTCACATATGTAATCCTTGTGACAAAACCTTCCTTTGGATACCAACAATTGTAATCCATTGACCTTGACCTTGGAGTTTAACCTACTTTTGGAAAACTTAAACCTTGGTCATAACTTTTGAACGATTGGTGCTTCAGCTTTCATATTTCACCAGTATATTTCTTGTGAAAAGGCCTTTCCTTAGGCACCATTATTTTTTACCATTTGACCTTGACCTTGATGTTTGACTTACTTTTGAAAAACTTTAACCTTTTCCATATCTATTCAATGGCTGCTGCTAGGTATATTCTGCATATTTCACAGGAATATTCCTCGAGACAAGACCTTACTTTGGGTACCAACATATTTGATTTGCATTTGAGAAAGTTTAACCTTTGCTATAAGTTGCCATAAGGGGGCATCAGTGTTTCACAAACACATCTTGTTCTTAAAATGGTTTGGTAGCTTTGGTGAAAATGAGAAAGATTTAAATATATCTGTTATTGCAGGTATATCAAAGTATATTTTTTTACATCAGTCCTAAAATTCTTTTACGATTTCAAAGAATGATAAATTCAATTCAGACATATATACTCAAGACTTTCCATGTATTACCATTTCCCGAAATCATTGCATCTTTGCATATTTCAAAAACCTAAATGCATTAAAAAAAAGGAATGAAAATTAGTTCATTAATCATTGATTTTTGAAACAATACATTTTTTTCCTTTTGACTCTTAAAGGGTATTTACACACCAAGCATTACGAATCATCAGTTGCATGCATGAAAGTGACAATCCTTCCGTAATCAGAAAAAGAAACAGTGACTTGAAAAATGTGGAAGAAGAATTGGGAGAACAGATTCAACACGCAGGACGGCTACTGCTGAATCACGGGTGTTTAACAGATGCAATAAAAACAAAGAATAAAACATTTCTTGGAAATAATATTGTGAAAGACATACTGAATCAAATGTGGTATGGGAACAAAGCATTGTCACTTCGCCGGGTATGTTAACTCAAATTATATACAGTAACTTATGAACGTACAATCATAAACAACCCTGCATAAATGTAAAAAAAAATGATGTTAAAATGTGAAAATGATTTTTGTTGAGGTATTTCATTGCGGAAGAATAACATATTTTTATGATTTTTAAAGTGCCTTTTATTTTTGGTGTTAACACTCCTGCACGTCATACTGCTTCCACTTCTGATGATAAACATGGAGAACAAACCATTGCGCTGGTATGAACATCTTAATATATAAGATAAAAAATATTTAAAAAATGCTTAAGAAAATTTATTTAAATTTAAATAATAAAAATAGGACAGTGCTTTTATGTCTTTTATAAAATTAAAAGTAATAAAATAAAAGTATTTGTTTTCAATAGGTTGTATAGATTTTACAAGATTCCAGTAATGAAGGTTTTGCTGAATCTGGTAAGAGCAAGGATTAGTTTCAATAGCATAAAATAAAATTTTTCAGTATACACAAGTAAAAGATTGTTCATTTTGCCCGAGATATCTCTGAAGATTTATACAGTAAACACATAAAATTTGGCTGTTTTTTTTTTCTTTTAATAGAAGCTCTTTCCGCAATGCAAATCACTTATTCTTGTGTATCATTATCACATAAAAAACGCTCAGAGAGAATAACGTTAGAAATGATTTTTTTTTTTTTTTTTTTTTTTTGCAAAAGAGTACTTTTTGCCTTATTATAACTCTAATTTCCTCATATTTTCATACATTACATTAAAATTTTGGTAAACACCCTGGTAACACATTTATTAGCCAGCTATTTGATAAAAACCTCCTTAGTTCAGGATGTAAATATTAAGTGAAACAAGAAAATGGTTAAATGATAGATGAATTTGGACATGTGTGTGAGATAAAGTAGCCTGTACAACATCGAGGTGCCTTATTAAGCGGCATATGCATCACATTTTAACATTTTTTTTTTCAAATTAGTTCAAGAAAATATTTATCTAAAAACTGTTGCTGCTTTCTTGAAATCCAAAACGTTAATTAATTAATAGATAAAATTTTTGCATGACGTCATACATTTTTAAATGTTTTTTTCAAATGCCCAAGCAGTAAAAATCTAAGCTAATAAAATTAATTTATTTTTTAAAGCAGCAGTACCTTTTAAAGATTGGTAGATGTAATGCATTTATTTTAAAAAATTCAGTTTAAGAAAGGGTATGCCCTCCCTTATTTAAAGTATGTGTATGACCACGTCGTACTAATTTAATGTAACAATCATATGACAGACAAATAAGCTGAAAAAATTAATTTTAAGCGAGTGGGATCAACCATGTTATTTCTATTCATACAAAATTTATATTATGATATGTTTTCCTTTTATCCTTAGTCTAAAAAACAGTGTTGTTTAAACTTAATGATGATAAACTATCATTAGAATAAAGAACTTTTAAACTTCTTTCTTTCTCTGAAAAGAAACTTTAAAGATATTTAAGCACTGCAGTAAATGCTATTTTGCATCTATATTCACTTAAAATTACAGGTTGGCTTATTAGCTTTACTGATAGGATATGCCTATATGCTATTGTTTGATTTCGAGGAACATGGGATATCAATTTCGGATTTGTTCGTCATGGCATGGATGGTCAGCTTCTTCTTGGACGAAACAAAACAGGTAACATTTACATTTATTTGAATATTAAACTAGAAGATGTCAGAAGACAGTAACATCTGCACATAGGCATTTCCTCTAAAATAACTCTCCATCATATTGCATGGGTAACCAGGGAGGAAGCCACAAAAATTATAGGATTTACACAGAATGTGTATATATGTATGATATACATGTATATGTAAAATGCTCAGGTTAATTTGTCGGCTATGGGTCTCATATAATAAATTCATTACTAGAGTCTGAAATTACAGATTATAATGAAAGAATTTTGTTTAAAAGTTTTCGATGAAAGAGTCTTGTTAAAAAAATGGGAAAGTGGTAGTTAAATCTTTGACCCATTATTGGAACTTGTTGAATTGTTGTCAACACAATGGATATAATTATTTAAATTCATGAAAACCGGATCTTCTTCGCTCAAATTAACCCCACCCCTTTTCACCTCTTTCCCTTCTGTATGTGAAATAGATAACACAAAATTATCAAAAATCAATTATTATAGAAATTCATGCGCCTCTTTAGAAATTTGTAGATCAGTAATGTACATCAGCCTGGTAATACTTTAACGTACTCATTGGGTCGTACGTGGTTAACTGGTACAGTGCAGGGAACTAATTTTGTCACAGTATCAATGCTGATTTGAATGCTTCCTTTGCTTGCTGATTCGAATGCTTCCTTTGCTTGCTGATTTAATGCTAGTTATCCTTATCCTGATCCTGATCTGATCCTTATCCTGATGCTACCTTTGCTGGTTCAAAACTAGGTCAATGCTAGTAATGCTACCGGAAGTAGGATTATCTTTCTAATGCTGGCGGAAGTGGATAATTTAATTTCAGCATTGCTATCTTAAGCCATAATTTTTTTTTTTGTAATTTTTATTTGTATTTTGTATTAAATAACTTTCTTTTATCTGTTTACATTTTTTTACCGAAAGAAATTTAGCGATTTTTAACGAATTTCACTTTGTCAAATTCCAATCGAAAATTGAAAACAAAAATGGCGACACAGAGAAAGTTGGAAGTAAATCTTGCGAAGTTATCGTAACAGAGTTGTTTGACAAAGACTAGTTGCCCACTGCAATCCAGGTAATTCTTATGAGGTATTGATTGCACCAAACGATGTGATGGTTTATCCCATTTTTGAAGCGATTTCGGAAGAAGAGCCCCAATGTGTTCAATGTGTGACTCTGAGTGTGAGCAAGGAAACGTGATGGACAATGAACATGAAGAAGTTTATGACAAACCCAGATGAAAATTTATCATATATCGTGTGAATATTTCAGGACAAATATTATGCTTTAAGTTGTAAAAGCCGTTTCCCAAGGAACCATCAGATCATCAGTACACTACCATGACTCAGAGGGTATGTAAACAATGTTTTTTTTTAATTATCAGATTATATAAGGATGATGTGAAACAAATTTACAAATAAATAAACACTCAAACTCTCAGCGATTCAGGCATTTAAACCCATGTGATTTTATAGGTCAATTTTTACAACTGAGAAAGAATTAAATGTATGATTGTTTAGAGATTCAGATGCAGTCTTCTGTAGTTAATTCACATGGTATCAAGTCAATACATAACCTGACCGACTGATAACCAAGTCCACTCAAACCTAGTATGTCAACTAGTGACCAAATCTATAGACTGGTATTGCCTGTCTCTTTCGTACGTTCATGTATATCGCGCATATCAGACAGGCAAGGCCAGTCTACTAAATCTAGACGTCAACTCTTAAACAAAAGTATGGTTACGGAATTTACCCTTGCGGTCTTAGTTTTTAGGGGAGAAGTTAGGTTGTACCTTGTCATGTAACTGTCCTGTGTCTGGTTTACGAGTAGATTGCACGTAATGTTTTAAACAGATATATTATAACAACATTTTTCAAAAGGCAGAAAAGTAACTTACAAAGTACCTGAATAAAATGCTACAAGAAAAAATAAGGAAAAAAGAAAGTTGTCCCAGGCGAATAAAACTATTTTGGGATGGGAAGGGTTCTAAGGTGGGATGATACAATTTTTTTTTTATATTGATACGTACATTGATATGTATCATTCATGATATTTGAGCTACGATACGATATATATCAAATATTTTGAATTGGTCATGAAGCCTTATTTTAATGTATTGAAAAGAACAAAACATTTCACAATTATGAATAATTAGTTTAAAGAATAAGCTGTATATCTGTTGTAAAACAAACTTATTTCACACAAGTGATGTAAATTATTATCGGTATATATTTTAATTAAATATTTCTATTTAACATGTTTATCGTATATATTAAACCCAAAATGTAAGTAACCAAAGAAAAACGCCTGAATTTTATTGCGATATTTAATATTTTTACATACATATTGATATGCGTACCATCCTCACACAGAATCAATATTATCGATTAATCTTTTCAGCCCAAATGGCTCCTTTTAAATTTTACTGGAGTTAAAGAGAAAAGAAATTAAATTAATGTTTGAAACTGTGTTCATTAATTTGACATTAAAAAGCAAAATTATGTTCTTAGTTACTAATTGTGCCCGTATTTCATTGATGCAAGTACTTTTCAAGTTATAAGTAGTGCCAATTTATTTTGTTTTACCTGTAAAAAAAAAATATTGCTTTGAAACTTGTTGTAATACAATTTGCTCTTCAAGTTTGTATTCTGTATACGCGGCTAGGATAAGCCTGTCCGTAAAATATCAAACTGTTCCAACTGTAGTAAGTTCTCTGAACTACCTAGATATGACGTCATAATAGCATATGACGTCAAGTCACTGCATACTTGAGCTGACATGACGGGGAAAGTGTCATAACTTTTACATTCCTTTCACATGACATGTAAAGGTTTTTTAACGTTTTTGCTTGTTTCAAGCGTCTGGATTCTTCTTTAAGCTTAAGTGTGCTGTTATGATGTTAAACATTGCAATTTAATATCGTTATTCCTTTCACTTGACCGATATACATATATTCAAACAATAACTAAAAATGACTGTGAAACGCTCCCCCTTACACGTCCGAGGACAGAGTTAGAATTTATAAATCGTAGATATATTGGACTGGCACAAGTGATTAATAAGGATAAATAGAAGACCTTCGGTGTGAATCTACAAGAGAAGTACGTGCTCTAACTGAATTTTGCTGGGGGATTGTATGTAATTTATCCTATTTTGTATAAAGTGCGATAAAGAGTGGAAAATAACCCCTTGTATAT
This sequence comes from Saccostrea echinata, assembly GCF_033153115.1. Lineage (NCBI taxonomy): Eukaryota > Metazoa > Mollusca > Bivalvia > Ostreida > Ostreidae > Saccostrea > Saccostrea echinata. The sequence goes on from NW_026889830.1 coordinate 291,000, forward strand.
GGGAAAGTTGAATTACTCGTGGAATATTTTCTCAAGATATAAAATTCAGACTTGCCCCGAGCACTTTATATGTACCAGAGATTACGATGAATTGACTTATGTGATAAATTTTTCTCAATAATGTTGTTTTGCACTTGTGCCGGTGCGATTTTTGTGTAACATTTAGGAATTAATAAGTGTCCGTCACGTGATCAACAAAGTCATGTGACATCACAAAAATGCGTTATTATAATACCTGATTACACTCTCATCACAAGTTGACTGCAAATTCATTCATAAATTTCAAATTGAAATTAAAATCTAGCTCAAAATAAAATGTATATTTTAATGCATATTGAGCCTTCGGACAGCCTTAACATAGCCGCGTATTTGTACGTGCGATGTACACGTAATTGTATAAAGTTAACAAAACTGTACTTAGAACTGTATATACATTGTATTTTTAACATTTGGCATTTTTGATATTGGAATTAATAACCTTTTAACTTTATTATTTAAGCAGTCTGTTTGAAAGTTAAAATAATTCAAGGATGAGTTTCTTAATTATATGAAATTTAAAAATCTCCAACCAAAACATATATTCAGATTCTCTTTGGAAGATTATTTGTTAATGTCCATGCAAGAAGAGAAATTAAGCTAATCAACTTAATTTACTTTGATAAAATTTTTAAATTAAATCATGACCTAATATCACATATTTTTCAGGCCAATGACAGTAAACACTGCAGTAAGTCCACCAGAGATTGATGGCAAAAAAAGAATATTTTGAAGAATGATTTAGATATGCTGGCCTCCTCTTTGGACTTAAATCCAGCTGATGAAATTCTATCTGAAAAAATAGTGAGAAGCCAAGAACTAATAATCAACTTCTGTAAATCAGACAGTGGCATTAATACCTGTGTGATGAAGTGTGCCAAATTCATTGATCACATACATGTACATTTTTAAGTTATCTCCCATGTAGATCTAAAAAGTAATGTACAGAATTTAAAGTGGACTTCAAGTGCTTTATGTATTGTACATGATTACATATGAGATGTATGAAAATTCAAATACATGCCTGCTCTTTTGTACAGTCTTAAAACAGTTCATATGATTGTCCACATAATTGATTTTGTCAAATAAATGAACACATATATTTTACAGGAGTGTGATGTTATAGGTACCAATAGAGAGATACATGTATATATAAAACTGTATGTCCAAGTTGTGTTTGTAGTACACATCTTTTCAAAAAAAAAAAAAACAAAAAAAAAAAAAAAAAAAAAAAAAAAAAAACATAAAAAATAATACATGTACCCCTGATATTGTTTTGATAACACCAACATCCCTGCCTCTGAGATTATGTAGACAGGCAATATTTCTGTTACATGTAGTGTTCTTATTGAAGCATATGCAATCCTTTATTTCATGAATACCAAAAAAAAAAAAAAAAAAAAAAAAAAAAATAGAATTTTTGATCACTTACACCCCAACTTAAGAAATGAAACACTAATTCATGACTGGTTAAATATTCACTGATGTTTCTACTTTCCACTAAATTTTGAGTTGGATATACTTGCTTATACTACACAGAGTATATATACAGTATTTGAACTAAGAATTGTGTACTAGGTAACTGAATGGAATATTGTACATGTAATGGTCTAATACAGAGTAAAGCCAAGGTTAAAGCTGAACATGACTCGTAAATAGGCATACGCCATTTTCGATATTACTATCTAGGATATCAGCACCAGGGTATACTTTTCGCATTCGTTACACCTGACTGCTTTATTGTCATGGGTATTGGTGTGGAATGGCGACCCCTGTTCATGCTGGTTATCTTGCATTACCTTTGTTTACATTTTATTGCATTTACATGTATTTGCATTTGTTTGTATACTGCACTGACCTGTGCAACTGTTGTAAGTCCCTTTGGTATCTTACTATCCTGCATAAGAAGTAAACAGTTATTTTTTGTCGTTACCGAGTGCTATATAGCATACGTCCGTCTACACCTGTGACGATTGATTACAGTGACTAAGTGAGCGGCTCTATATATAAGGTCCCTCAGATATAGCGAGAGTCCAATCAAATATGGCGGACAAATTTCTTTTACGAATCATGTTCAGCTTTAATGAATTGTATAGACAAAAATAGTAAATACTGGTATGTCCCCATTCATTGACATCTGAATATTTAAACTTGAAATAATAACGTTTCTTTATTTGGATTTCATTTAAAATGTTAACTGGAAAATTCCATAATCTGCATTAAGAGACTGAATATGGGGGATAACACATTATCATGTAGGGTATTTTAGAGTGAAGTAAATCATTCAAATACAGAAAAATAAGCTAGAGCAAAATGCCTGGGATAAACAGTTTTGATTTGTTATATGTTTACTTTCCAATGGATTTGAAAACCACAGGGAATGAAAATCAATCATTTCGCCATCAGCATGAATTCATTATAGCGTGTTTGTTATAACCATGTTTTACTGTATATATTTTTCCTCTCTTACATCATGGAACATATTGTATAGATACATTTTCCTCATTGTTTAAGCCAGTGGTTTAAATCATTCACTTATTATACTTTGGTCACATTGGTGTACTATAGATTTGGAGTTTGATGCTATCCAGATATCTTTTCACCTTGATGATATAACATTAAAACTGTTCTCCTTCATTTAAAAACAAATTTCACAATTTTAAAATTAAAACCTTAATATATGAAATTTACAGTAATATTTTCTATCAGTTTTTCTTTTCTAGATGTGTACCACCTTGGTAAAATGTTCAGTTTCTGAAAATATAACAAACTCTTATATCATCTTTTCCAAATTTTTCTTTTACCAGTCCTTAGAAGCAAATTGTGCTGTAAGGCACAATATATTTGAAGTAGGGGACAAAATAAAGGTTATTTTATGTTTATTGTAGAACAACACAGTATACATGTAAAATTTTAAGTTCATGGAAACAATAAAAAGCAATATTCCCAGTGTCTAAAAATTGCAATTCATTTATAGTCAGTGCCAATTTAACTAAACCAAATTATAATTATAATTAATAATAAATGGAATCACAAAATGTCCCAAAACAACGTTCTGAATTTTATGAAATGGTGTAATGATGGAATAATCAGATTAATAGTTTTACAATTCATGTCCCATATTCACTGCTTTTTCACTTGTTTGATAAATTTATGTCCACAAAGTCGAATAAATAGAATGGTGTTTGCATGAAAAAGTGAATCTTTTTTCTTGACCACCAGCAAAGTTTCTTTCAAGTTCACTTTCTTGAAAAACTGTTTTTTGTAAGTTTTCACTATTACATTATACTGTCCATGCCCTCTACTTCTTAGAATCAAGAACATTTCTCTTTTTTAAAAAAATCATTTTCCAAACAGAATTTTCTTTGAATCATCATTCTCGGACATCACTGTAGATTGCCCCAGTCCTTTGGATGAGACATTATATAAACCCAGTTCCAGTGTCGCAGAAGGTGCTGGCACAAACAGATCTCTCCCTGCTTAAAGGCTTAAGCGCCAAGTACAGGTCTAAATTTGCAGCCCTTTACCGGCAAGTGTTGGCGTCTCCATATGAATGAAAGATTTTCATGTGGGGTATTGAAACAACAAACTGTAGACTGTTCATAGCACTCCATTTCTATCAAGTACTCTCATGTTCTTCCACAAAGAGCTATAATAAAGATAAAAGTACATTATACAAAGAAGCTAAGATTTATTCATTGATCATCTTTTATATATATATATATATATATATATATATATATATATAATATATATATATATATATATATATATATATATATATATATATATATATATATATATATATATATATAGTTTTGTGCCATGCGGATTGTGGGATATTTTGTGTCTTTTTCACTCACGTTGTGGGTATCATGGATGGTTTATGGGTCATTATATATTGACCCACAAACCATGTGCCTAAAAATTTGTTTATGACAATAATATAGTTACTATTTCCATTTTTTACAAAAAAATTTTTTTTGACCCATAATTACACACTCAAAAAATGACCCACAATGCAATTATATATATATGAAATCTTACCACTCTGTGGATTGGCAGAATTTCGCGCGTGACCCACAATATTTTATATACTTTCCCATGAGTATTGAGGGGATTATGGGAAACAGCTAGATTTTATAGCCTATAATTGCAGTGAATCATTATCAGATTGTAACGCATTATTTATTTACATGTATGTCATGCCATGCATGAGCTTTTGTTTTTAATGTACTACATTGTAAAAATCTATAAAAAAAAAAAAAAATAAGGTTAAATAATTTTATAATTTTGAATCGTACGATAGTTGTGTTCTTCCTAAAGTCTATATGATTATTTAGATATAAAAGAAAGCTTCAAGTATATCATTTTATAAGATAAAATGACTTTAAAATGTTATTATAAAGAAGGCGCGTTACCCTGATGTGAACCGTGAAGTTCAAGTAATAAAGACATATGTCAGTATCGCAGAAAATCATCCACAACTTAAGGATTATTCAGAAAAAAATTATCACGCGTTAAGATTTTAGGGAAGTGTAATCAAATCAACAGTGATTTTAACATTTTACATATCCCACGATGTTCTTTATATCAATATATTGACCCAGAATGATGTATAGTTGCCTGTACTTTGATCCCGCAATATTCTATATCTATATATATGTACATATAAATGACCCATAATTATCCGATATATGCATTACATGTAGAACCTTGATATAGATATACAGATATATTTTTGTAATATATGTGTTTATAATATTAACACATTTATATGAGAGAAAGAGTTAAAAGATTTGGGAACAAACAAAATTTACGTCAAAAACGTATTGAATAAAACAATTCAAAATAGGACAATCTCTAACCATTTTACTCGCTAAATAGTCTCGAGTATTTGCTTTCATCCTCCCACGGGATGAACCTCTGCCATTCAGTCATTGAATGGTCCCTGATGGTTTGAAAAGGTGACCACTTCGCGGTTTATAAAGCGTAAACTGCCTAAACCCAGTATATATCCAACAATGTTCTTTCACTTTTTTTGGATACATACGTATATCTTTATACTTATATACTATCCCACAACAATATACTCGTACTGTACATTGATCCCGCAACATTATGTATATATGTATACAAATTAATGACCCACAATTATATCACATATACCTAAATATTGAGTTATATAAACTAATTAAGAAATAGATCATTAATGACAGAAATTGTCTCTAAAATTTATTTTAAAATAAAAGGGTGGGTCATGATGTTGGGGTAAGAAAGATCTGCCAATTACAAACAAGTCTTAAGCATCTGACCATGCAGATATTTGTTTTGTAAGACATAAACACAGCGGTTCTTAATCAATGTTAAGTTTTGCACCAAGAAACTACTCGCACTCGATCATTTTGCTTAGTAACTTATATTATAGAGATACATTGCTTCTAGTCAAAGAGGCTTCGTTTCGGGATAGTGTATTTTGTGTATTGAGTGTTTAAATTCATTAATTATATTAAAAATCGGAAATCACTGAAATCCAGTTTTTTTTTTTTTTTTTTTTTAAATCATATTTCAATGTACATAAAAAAATGGATGACACTCGACATCTTCGATACCAGGAAGTGCCTCGGTCCACACTATAAATAGGCGTCGGAACCGGGAGGGGGGGTAGGGGGGTTAACCCCCCACTTTTTTGGAAAATAACAACTTACCTGAAAACAAATCTTTGACTACCCCCCCCCCCCCCCAAAAAAAAAAAAAACGAAAGAATTCGCAGCAGTGTTAAGGCGTACTTCGAAGAAATCAACGGAATATAAACGTGCATAAATACATACCTTTTTAAACTGAATTTATTTTTGTAAAGGTACTATATTATCACATGACTTTAAATATTATTTGAAATAACATTGTATACACCGCTCTGTAATGAATTTGGTTTGGTCACGTTATTTGACAGTCACGTGATAAATGCATATAATGTGTACTGTATGTAGGTCACAAACAAATTTTTAATATCGCAAGGGCATATCCTAGTTAAAATTAAAAATTTAAGTAATAAATTGTTCCTACATAACTTGTAGTTTATGGAAAGTGCTGCTGCTTTAAATAGAATTCGCATTTTATTAGTTTAAATTTCAAGTTATCTGGCTTATGTCGAAATATCTGTGACCTTTATCAAGTATTTTATGTATTTATTAAGTAATGCTCTCGATTTTAGGAAAGCAGCAGAACTTTTCAAGTTAAGGAATGTGTCCGTTATGTATATTCAAAAAATGGTCAAGATCTATTAAGTTTATGCCCTTGCGAAAAGGCTATTTAATGAGGCACCTCGGCGTGAAACATGCACACCCTGTAGACAAAAACACGGTAAAATTAATTCAATACATTCTTTCGATAGTTTTAAAATAATGACACTAAACAAACGTTTCAGATTTGTATTAATGGTCTACCTAAGATTTTCAAATAATATTCTGTTTAATAATAAAATGCATTTTTCACTGTGAAAAAATTACTTGATCCGCCTCTCACTGCACATAAAATGCGTCAAATTTTACCATGATGACGTCATGTCGACAAGTGCATTGCGATCGGTGACTTGTTTAGATCTTGTTGTGTGGGATTTAACTAGCGACAAAAATGAATGCAGTGGTAAGTTTTGATGTAGTTCATTACTCTTATGCAGTTTAGATTAGCAAATTATTTCATTTTCTGTTATTGTGAGGAATTGCTATATTTGTGTGATGTCACAGTAAACTTTTCCCGTATAAATTATGCCCAGCCCTCTTTATGCAGCCTTTACAGAGCTGCGTTCTCCCAACTCAAAATTTTATTTGGTGGGATGTAAAAAAGGTCCATAAACGAGGGGAGAGGGGGACTTTCATTAAAATTTTTTATCCTTAAAATTTAAATTAAAACTTTACTTTCTCAAAAGGTGGGGAGAGGGGTAGGCCACCTGCAACCCCCCACCCCAACCCCTCACCCAATAATCTGTGTGCCTTAATGTTATGTTCGTATGAGTGGAAGTCAGGTGCAAGTGAAATAACTTTCCAAAACTATTTGCATCAATTTGGAATTTCCCAATCTATTTTTGGTCCAATTTAGAATAAATAATTCCTTATATTGACCTGGAAGGTCACGAGAATCTGTTACAATTTTATGTACTTGTATACCTATGTACAGATGTAACTGTGCATAGGATGGATTACTAAATTATTAAGGATCGATAAAATGATACAAAATATGCATCATCATTATGAAAAAATAAAGATTTTCTTTTATGACATGACCTTGTACATATGTATGCCATATGACATGACCTTGTATGCCATTCCGTTTGCTCTTAAAAATTTAAGCATTTATCTTTAAAAATGCGGATTTTTTTTTAATTCCCGATGTAGAATTTAAAAGGCAAGTATCATTGATATTCATTTTCATTTTTTAAGGAATTTATTTCATTATTTAAACATTAAGGTATTGTAATACATGGGGGTAATTATTGTAAAATTACAGTCATTTTCGAGTCAGATTTCTCTAATTCCTAGCACAAGTACTTGTGGACAGGACCCCCTCCCCCCCCCCCCCCCCGAATACCCCCCCCCCCCCGGGTCAAAAAAAAAAAAAAATATTTTTATGTCTTTCTTTCATAAGCTATTCTTTTAGTACACATTTACAATGTATCCCATTTGAAAAATCCAGAAAATAATGCAGAATTAACGTTTTACTAAAAAAAAATCATACCCGCGGTATTATAAAATAGAAAAGGTAAGTCACTTCCATTTGTTTACACTGGACCCCTCTTGGGTATCAGGCCCGAAATATCATTTACCTACTACATGTCACCAAAATGTGTCATGATATCTTGTTTCGGTAGATATTTTTGTCTTTTATCGTGCTATCTAATTGCCCAGGCATTCCATAATAACCCTAGTAGTCATCGTCAAACGTGAAAAATGCTACAAGGTTTGGAAATGTCCAAGTAGAAATTACGGAAGTGATGCAAAAACGACACCAAGCGTGTAACTCGAGAGTTCCGAGTGTTAAAGAATTGAGGGAAAACCAAGAGGTCTACGAAAAAGTTCGGGAAAATTTTAATAAATAAGTCGAAATTGATTCATTAGAATTTAGATTTTCGAGATGAGTGAGGGTAGTCGTCAATATTCCCTTGAAAGGATGTTATCACTGATAGCAAGTAGCGTTTTAAAATACTAAAGGAAAGGAACACAGTCTTGTAAACAGCCCCGCTTCGAAGCACAGGTACTTGTGGACATAGGACCCCCCCCCCCCCCCGAATATACACCCCGGGTCATAAGATATTTTTATGTTGTTTTTTTTCCCCCATAAATTATTCTTCCAGTACACATTTACAATGTATTCCATATGAAAAATCCAAAAAATAACGCAGAATTAACTTTTTATTAAAAAATCATACCTGCGGTATTATATACAAACGCTATGACTTGATAGGAACCCTCGTGTTCCATAAGTACAATAATGTATATAGATAAGGCCTCTTCGGAGATCAATCGCAACTTCTCGGGCCTTTCCGACAAGCGGAAAGACAAGCTCGAATGTGTTTCGAAATCGTCCATGACAACCCCCTTTTCAAAAACTTTGAAATGAATGTTTGGTGGCCTCTAATCTGTAGAGTCTTGTCCTTCCCTTTAAGGAATGTAAAGATATTATTCAAAATATGCAAAGGAGGGGATAATGAACTGAATACCAAGCGACTCCATTTTGCATAAAATTTTAACATCCGGTGCTGTTAATACATTCGAGGTGTTTTTCCGAGCTTTCCAGAAAGGAAACATTACAAAGAAGGTCCCCATTATCATTTTCGTGAATTTCCTTTGTGTTTCTCTTATTATGTGATATTAAATCAAACTATATACACCACACTCGGATAACCTCTGGAAATAATGACATCTTACGCTTGACAGCAATGGCCAAAATAATTATCATAATTCGTTGACTTTGAAAAGCCGTGTCAAGTGCGTGTTTTTTGTTGTATGCGTCGAATCTGGTTAATCTTTAAAAACACATTTTTTTATTGTTTAAAATTTTTTTGAAGCGCTCATGTTGAACAGACTATAGTGTATATTGAGTTAATCCGATCGGGTAGTAGATCACAGACAAACAGACCGACTCATGGCCACTCATGAATACATTTAACAGGGCATTAATATTTGAATATGAATTCCAAACTTCAAGTTTACTTAATATGGTTTAAAAATTAAAATTTTTGCAGACAGACAGGTGGACATGATGCCCAGATCTTCGACCTTCTGGGGCATAGAAAGTACATGTACATGTAACTTGATGAGATATAATCCAAAACCTTTAAGAATTCATGAGTTTAGCACGTGTAACTTTTTCTTTATTGAGTGGAGAGTTCTAAGCTTCACGCAGAAAATATATAAGCGTCTGCGAATTGAAACCGGATGCAATGCAGTTTGCACGTGCACCCGAGTGCTTGACAGGTCGCTAAGACAACTTGCTCTTAGGACTATGCACCCCAGTCAGAATCGACTCATCGTCGGGAAAACTCGTTATATTCACACGTACATGTACATGTATAACTCGTATGGAACGCCATAGCTGCCTGAAGGTCATTTTCATATTATATGAGGTGGTATAACCTTTATGTGAAGTGCTGAAGTCATTATATATAGTGGTAAAATCATTATATTCAATGAAAACTTTATTATATGCAGTGGTTTTATCATTATATACAGTGATAAAATCATTATATTCATTGAAAACTTTATTATATGCAGTGGTTTTATCATTATATACAGTGATAAAATCATTATTTTCATTGATAACTTTATTGTATGCAGTGGTTTTATCATTATATTCAGTGGCAATGTCATTATATGTAGTGGTAAAATAATGTAATGAAGTGATAATCGATACATTATGTTGTAAAATCATTATATGCAGTGGTTTTTCCATTTTATACATTGCTGATATCTTTCTGTGATGTGATGAATTCAATACATACAGTACAAACATAATTTGTGTGATAAAGCAATCATTACATTGTATGAAACCCGCTATGAAACCAAGTTAATTTCATTCAGTGCGACACCTTTACATGAAGTGAAAAATCTATTATGTGCAGTACTAACATCATTATATTATATAGTAAAATTATTATATATATTCCTTAAATCATGCTTTGCAGTGGTAACATATTTATATGAGGTGGTTAATTAATTATATGATGTTGTTAATTTGTTATATGATGTGGTCAAATCTTTATATGCATTAGTCGTTTCATGTTATGCAGTGGTAACTTCTTTATCATCATCTAAACTGGTCCTTTTATTAAAAAAAAATGCGCGGAGTTCCAAATTAAAGAGTGTTTGAAAATAGGAAACCCGGGCCGTGGCAAATTAAAAGCCGGGGCTATTCGAGATTTTTCTAATTTCTGATTTTATTATACAGCTTCCTGATTTTATCAACTGTGCTGAAATTTTAAGACTCATTTTTATAGGTTAATGTGTATTCGCTGTAAAAATTGCATTTAATTTTAAAATACTTAGTAATTTAGATTTTCTTGGCGATTGTTGATTTCCAAGTTCAGTGGTGGATCCAGGAATCTTGAAAAGGGGGGCCCGACAAGTTTTTGGTCAGGGTAGGTAGCCCACAGCCAAACCAAAAAACAATTGATTTATTAAATCTTATGTATATTTTGGACACAAGGGGGGGGGGGGGGCGGGTCCCATAGGCCCTCTCTGAATCCGCCCGTCAGGTTGGTAAATCGGGTAGGCAATCAAGTAGACATTTTACATGTTTTGTTTGTTTGTTGTTTTCTGTTTGTTTGTTTGTTTGTTTGTTTTTTTTGTTTTGTTTTGTTTTGTTTTTTTTTTGCCATATTTGACAGAAAGCTAATAAACTTTTAAATTATTCTGATGTTAAAAATTATTCATTCTTTGAAAGGCATTTTTTGAGTGAAATGACATGTTTAAGAAAAACCGGTTCACATAGGCGTCGGAACCGGGGGGGGGGGGGGCTATTGCCCCCCCCTTTTTTTTTTTTTACAAAGGTAGACATAATATAGGCATTGAAAATTCGGGCGTAGGTCTAGCCTCCCCCCTCTCCCCACTTTCTACAGGCACGATTCATTGTAGTGAAAGAAGGGTAATTGGTAGTGTTTAAAAGAATTTGGTACTGAAAGATGTTCGACCCCCCCTCCCCACCCCACCCCCCACCCACCCACACACACCCCCGAAATAGGATTTTCGGGTTTGGAGAAAGAACAATTTTCCCCTTTTTTTTTGCTTGTCAAGTTTTTTTCAGGTTTGATTTTTTTTTCTAGTTCAATTAGCCACCCCACTATCAATTTCTTTCCGACGCCAATGGTTCATTAAAATCGGATTTGATCTCCCGGAAGTCAAACATAAAAAATCCGAAATACTTGTTCATTATCTTCATGTCATTTGATAAAATATAAATTAATTAAAGAATTATCGCATATACATGTAATTATAGGACTATTAATGCAAAGCCTTGTGTCAAACTTTAATCACGCTTAAGTTGCTTGGTTTAAGGATATCCGATCCTCAGCCTTGAAGGATAACTCTTAATTTTATCATTTTATTCAAAAAGGCTAAAATGATTTTAATTTGGTTGTTTGTTTGTTGTTTAACGTCCCTCTCGAGAATTTTTCACTCATATGGAGACGCCACAATTTGCCAGTGGAGAGCTGCAAATTCTGTCCTATACTCGGCACTTACGGCCATTGAGCAGTGAGGGATTTTTTTCGTGCCAACACCTACTGTGGCACGGGACCTCGGTTTATGGCTTTATGCGGTCTCTTACGAAGGAACGGTCTCAACGTCCCACTGTCGGATTCGAACCCGTGATGTAAGGATTGACTCCTTATTCCGCGTCTCTTAGAACAGACACTCTAATCATCGTGCCACGTTGGCGACGGCAAAGATGAAACTTGAAAATGATATGTTTTCATGCAGCAATTTTTATTTTAAGCATTTCAATGTGATTTAAGGTTTTCTGAAGTCTTAGAAACAGTCTTATAAATAGTTGATATTAGTAATTTAACATCTCCCCCCAGAAAAAAAGTATTAAACAAATTACATATTTAACGTAATCCAGTTTCCTTCCATCTTCTAGCATATAGATACATGTACCAGTGCACATTTGCATATTATGAAATTAAAAATGATTTATGGTGTTTTGCACCAGGTTCTTCCCGGATGATCCGATCTGGTTTGATAATCCTTTTTTTAATGAAAATGTGTATTTTGCATAAAAATAGCATTTTCAAATAAAGAAATAACTATCAAAAAGAAATAGTTTTTTTTAGTTAAAATACAGTGTTTAACATCGGAGTAATTTTTAAGTTTATTAGATTTCTATCAAATATGTCCAAAAAAAAAAACACACACACACACACATAAAATATCGCCAACCCAGTCTACCCATTTTACCAACATGGAAATCAACAATCGCCAAAAAAAAATCTAAAATACTAAGTACTTATAGCACAATAGATAAAATATTAAATCAGAAAATTGAAACTGCCTACCAATTTTACTTGAAACCAAAAATCGTCAAGAAAATCTAAAATACCAAGTATTTAAATACATTTTTTACAGCGAAAACACATTAGCCTAAAAAAAGAGTCTGAAAATTTTAAATCAGACATTTGAAAAATCTCGAATAGTCCCGGCTTTTAAATTGCCACGGCCCGGGTTTCCTATTTTCAAACACTCTTTAAACTGGAACTCCGCGCATTTTTTAAAAATGTTTTTGCAAGAGGACCAGTTTAGATGATGATAAAGAAGTTACCACTGCATAACACGAAACGACTAATGCATATAAAGATTTGACCACATCATATAACAAATTAACAACATCATATAATTAATTAACCACCTCATATAATGATGTTACCACTGCAAAGTATGATTTTAGGAATATATATAATAATTTTACTATTTAATATAATGATGTTAGTACTGCACATAATAGATTTTTCACTTCATGTAAAGGTGTCGCAATGAATGAAATTAACTTGGCACTCCACATGCAGCGGGTTTCATACAATGTAATGATTGCTTTATCACACAAATTATGTTTGTACTGTATATATTGAATTCATCACATCACAGAAAGATTTCAGTAATGTATAAAATGGAAAAACCACTGCATATAATGATTTTACGACATAATATATCGATATTATCACTTCATTACGTTATTTAACCACTACATATAATGACATTGCCAATGAATATAATGATAAAACCACTGCATATAATAAAGTTATCAATGAATATAATGATTTTATCACTGTATATAATGATTTTATCACTGTATATAAAGATAAAACCACTGCATATAATAAAGTTTTCATTGAATATAACGATTTTACCACTATATATAATGACTTAACCACTTCACATAAAGGTTATACCACCTGATATAAAATGAAAATGACCTTCAGGCAGCTATGGCGTTCCATAAACTCGCCTAAGCACATTTATTTTATGTGATCGACTTACACGCAAAGATTACACTTCTTTTAAAAATCTAAACAACAATTCTAAATACCATATAGGTACAGTGTATATATTTAATTTGCGGTTCTAATTATAAGCTCGGAATCTTGATTATAAAAAAAAAAATTGTTATAGCTTTGTAAATTGTATGAAGTATAGAAGAAATATTTAATATATTCGCCAATTTAGAGAGGGAATATCTATGATACAAGTAACTTATAGAGAATGAAGTGGTGGTGAGTTGGGGTGGGGTAGCTGATTCATATGATCTGATAAAGTTCACATCCACTGCGATCTCTTTATTCTGAGGTCAATGATCAAGCCAATATTACAATTAATAATAGATGTGTAGATCATAAGACTGACCTTTTATCCCCCTCTTTTACTGAAAGTGGGGGATATTATTTTCGGTCCGTCCGTCCGACCGTATAGGGCTGTCCGTCTGTCTGTAACATTTTCGTTTCCGCGTGATATCTCGAGAAGCTTTTGGACTTTTGCAATGAAATTTTACACAACAACTTCCCATGGCGTTAGAATCCTATAGATTTTAAGGTCGAAAGATCAAAGGTCAAGGTCGTAAATTCATAAATTCTGTCTGTTTTGACACTTTCGTTTCCGCGCGATATCTCGAGAAGCCTTTGAGCTCTTGCAGTGAAATTATATACCACAACTCCCTATGGCCTAAGAAAGACCCCAATTGACTTTTAGGTCAAAGGTCAAAGTCGTAAATTCATACATTCTGTATGTGTGTAAAACTTTCATTTCCGGGCGATATCTAAAGAAGCATTTGAGTCTTTGCAATTAAATTTTATACCTTAACTCCCCATGGCCCCGTCCGCCCTTCTTAAAGTGCCCCCCTCGGACCCCCCCTTCCCGATCAGCGCATGCTTTTCTTTTTTTTTTTTCCTTAAGCGTGGGACACAGTTTCTCTGAATTAGCTTGTCATGATTACACCACAACAGCATATTATTCAACATCAATATATATAACATTAATTAACTGTACAAATCACAATACTTTTTTACTGGTAAGAATACAATTCAATTAAAAAAGAGAACACAATCAATATCCAATACAGTCAATTTATTCTAACAGCTTGGTCAATTTCGTATTACTTTGAATTTAAAGTCGACCTTCGAAACGTTTGGGCCGGAATGTGTCGAGCACATTCTGTCGTCGGCGACAATATGTACTGTGAATATTTGCACATTTTGTCGCCGATATTTTGTGTTGAAGAATATTTACTAAGGTCGTAAAAAGAGAGAGAGAGAGATATTGAGACACACAGAAACAGAGAGAGAGAAGGATAGGCAAAGTGTATGGCAGATAAATAAGTAAACAAGCTGTATTTATCTAGCATAACTCCCAATAATGTAGGGGAAAGGTTTTGGTCAGAAAATTGTGTCCAGGATTGGTGTATATCACTATGATATGTCAAGATACCGTATTTCTTGAGATATCTGATAAATCAGTCTAACCTTTTTTTCTCGTTGTATATACATGTACTTCGATATAGATTTTTTTTCAGTAGTAATGATTATGTGGAAATTATTTTCGCGTTATTCTTATTCATGTGCCGATATAATTGGTGCTGGGGTTAACATATTTTGCTCACCTGAGCTGAAAGCTCGTGACCTTTCCGGATCACATTTTGTCTGTCATCCTTCGGTAAACTTTTCACATTTTCAGCTTCTTCTTATTATAAGTAGATCTACTTCTGAGACAATTTCAACCAAACTTGCCACAAAGCATCCGTGGATAAAGGGGATTCAAGTTTGTCTAAATGAAGGACCATGCCCTCTTTCAAGGGAAGTATAATTATGAATTAGAGAAAATTTAGTGACATCTTTTAAAAAATTTCTCAATAACCACTTTGTCAGAAAAGTTAAAATTCATATTAAAGCTTTCTTATAAAGTGTAATTCAGTTTTTTTTAGAGCATGTCCCTCGGGGAAATGGTGGGGCTACAATAGGTGATCAATTTTTTCATACATGTAGAATAATTTTTTCAAAATCTTTTAAAATTCTGAAATACGCATACTTTTTCTTTTCACTTGCATCTAATAACGTACTGCCCGATTATTGCATTTTCACGTGACCCACAATCATATATATATGTAGACTGCATAATGCCGATGTCGGCCGCTAGTGAGTGTGGATCGTAGTTGCTGATTTGAGGGAAGAAATTCTGTGGATGCTTTAGACTGAACTGAATCGAAGTGCAATTAACGCTAATCTTTATATTTCCCATGAGAGTAGTGCGAGGCAAATGATGTCAGCAGTTTTGAGGAAAGGATGCAAACTTTTACAAATTTCAAATTAAAGCTTTAAAACTTTATTCTCATAGAACAATATGAGGGCTTTCAACATTTTTTTTTGGAGGGGGGTGGGGGGAGTAATGATTTCAATATCCTACGTGCTCAATAACAATAATGAGTAAAACTATAAAATAAACATATGGCAGGAAATAAACGAGTAAACAATAAACAAAATAAAATAAGAAAAGAAATTAAATGTTCGAAACTGTAACCCTTAATTTGATGTTATAGAAAGCATAAGTACTTATTTTACTCCATTTCATTGAGCATGCAAGTAATACCAATTAAAAAATACATTTTTCCCATACAAATATCTGGAAATGTATACGGGATGGAATGGTCTGATTTATAATTAAGGGCATAGATGGAAAGGAGAGTGTCTGTGAAAAAAAAAGAGAAATGTGCCTTTGAATGCATAGTAGAAAAGGTGTAAATAGGCCATATTTCCCTTTTTTGAAGGGGTAAGTGAAATATGAGGGTAGGGTACATGTAACATGCGGTGTTTTAGCAGGACTTGCACAACTATGGATTCTCCTTAAATTCAGAAATATTTTGGGGCTTGAATCAAAATTAATTCTTCATTAAATTGAAATACATTCCACATGTAAGAAAAGAAGAACGCGTGGTAGCAAAATAACTGACCATATTTGATACAGGAAATGAATGCTATAAATGACATTCGAAGGAAATATTTGTTTTTTATTTTATTTTTATTTTTTCCCAAAGCTTCTAGCTACAATCAATTTTCTCGAATCATTCTTAGGAGAATATCAGTAGCACTTTTCTTGTGTTCAGCTCAATGCTAAATTGGCAAGGAATTCTTAGGATGTATCTGACAGCGAATATCGCCACCCTTACATTTTTTTCGCCGGCGATAATATGTACCTGGCTACCCTTACTGTACATGTCGTTCATTGATACAAATTAACACCGACGACAAATTGATACTTTTTTCCCTTTATGAAGAATGGACGATGGAATGGTCCCTGCATACATATCGGCACATAATGTTGTCGGTGATAATACAATGTAAGTGCAGCGAACTTTCTGCATATTTTATCACCAAAAATATCGTTTTAAAGAATGTTTTACTGGGGTCGGAGAAAGAGAGATTCTTTTATTTTTTTTAAAGAATCCATATCTCTTAAGATCAACCCGAATACACGTTTTACATGCAATATGGCATTTTATTGCAGCTGCTTCCACGGAGTAAAAAATGACTTGTGCTTGAAAAAAAAAATGATTTGTCATTTAGTGAACATGCAATCTCATGAAATTTAAATATTTGATTCTCGATTTGGATACGATTTTCGTGTATACTCACGCGTATTGATGTACACAGAGAAATTTTGATTTATGAACTTAACAGTAGCTCAACTCAGTAGCTTATTGAAATATGCCTACTTAACAAGTCTGTATGAATTACACGTCAATAATATACATATTTTATATATAGTGTGCAAGTGTTTGAAAGTTGCCTTGTATTTCAAGTTTAAACGTTATCCAACAGAATTATTGTTGAACACCACTAATTCTGTATCAGATGTAGGTAATTTCGGAACGGTTCACGCTTCATTAAGAAGCTCCAATTGATCGATTCCCTCTCTGGGAGCGTAATCTTTTGATTTGAACTTTGAAGCGACATTTCATATCAGCAAGTAGCCCTTATAGAGCATACGGATAACATAAAAGTTTCTGAAGATATTTTTTAGGTTTGGGAGTCTGATGCACAAACACTACATATAATATGTCAAGATGACACTATTCTGACGTTTGAAATGAAGATACACTTAATTGTTCATTCACTTGTTAATAAAATTTGTTTAAATAACTGAGCCCATCCATGCCAAGAAAAGGTACGCATTCTAGCTGTAGAGCGAACTCAATAAAAGCCGACTTAGCGTTAATCTGTGATTTTCCCCCAGGGAGATGTGCGCGAGGCAATTAATTCATCAGTTTTGAGGGAGGGATCTTAAGTTTTACTGGGTTTAAATTAAAGCTAGAATACTAATTATTTAGAAGCCTTTGCAAATTTTCCCCCGTTTTTTTTTTTTTTTTTTTTGGGGGGGGGGGGGTTCCATCCAAATCAAATGCGGTTAAAAAAAGTAAAATAAAAGGAAAAGAAAAGTTAAATTAATTATAGTAAGCTAATTGTTCATTAAAAATTAGATGCCTTTCAAATTTTTAAGTATTTCCATATCAAATTTTTTTTTTCCTATAGTATAAATTAACATCGGGCACGATGAACTTGGTTGCGCCGTATTATGGTATCATACCGTCAATGTGTAGTTCCATACATATAAAATTATTATTTTTTTCTTTTGATTTTTTTTATTTCCTTCCAGTCTATTTTTACAATTTTGGTACCTGTGCCTGAGACATTTTACGTACTTTGTAAATAAATAAAGGTTTTTGACAGGAACTATTTTTTTTTCAGGGCATAGGAGGCTACTTCTTGGGGTAGAAGTTTATTTTTCTTTAACTAAGAAAACTGAAAACTTAGGATCCACCCCCTCAAATCTGCTGCCGTTAATTGTCTTGCCAGCGTTAGGGGAATATGGGTGATTTGCATCAATTACACTTTTATTGACTCCATCGCTGTGGAAAACTGGACGGGATTTCTTGGCATGTTTAGCAGAAATAAAACATGTTTGCATATGCATTAATATTTATAAAATATCCTGTTTACACTATAAACACAAAGTGCATGTTATGTATTATGCTAACATGTATCACACCCCATTTGATGTTTGTGCTTCTTCTACAGAAAAAGCAGATAAAATAAAACGAAACTCAATCTTCTTATTTATATATGGTTGGGCAGTATCAGGTACAGAGTCCCTGAACTCTCTGAATGACAAAATAAATTGTATTAATAATTGATAATTGACGAAAGTGAATAACAGATGTCATGAGTTGTTTTACAAATTGAGTCGAAGACTGCATTTTAAATAAACAATAGTTGTGTCACTCAAAATACCTACTTCTGGCCATATAATTATTATACCCCCGCTTGAAAAGCAGGGGGGTATATAGTGATGGGGGTGTCAGGCCGTCAGTTTGTACGTCCGTCCATCCGTTACGCTTTGGGGTACCCATCTCTTATCCGCAACCCCTCTTATACCAATGAATGAAATTTAATGTGACTTTCACAGAATCTTTGTTACATAGTGCTTTTGTGCACCTCTTATTTTACTTTTTGATCGGACACATATTTCGGGTTTCCCCATAGAAAAACATGGACTTTGCCATTTTAATTATATGGGAGGCGGGGGGATCATTTTGTGAGCTCATAGAGAATGGTTCTTAGTAATAAACTGTAAAATTTGCATTAGCATAAAACTGCATTAATTTTTTTAAATGCTTATTATAATTTTAAATATAAAACCGTCATATACGGAATTACACAACAAATTTCTAAAAAGGTATAGATTTCATTGTGGAGAAAATGTAACGCTTATCCAAAAATGCAGCAGTTCTAAATACAATTTTTTTTATTTTAAAAAGGCTGTGGTCACACTTTTATAGGGTAATTTTAATTTTAATCTCTGAAGAGGAGAAAATCACCCTAAATTGGAGAAATCCGGAATGTTTGACGGTTTTTGAACACACGTAATTGGAGAAATATAGAATCTCCCATGCTTTGTGGTTGGATACGATTTTTATCCAATGAGTTGTGTGTTTTATCCCCGAGCCTTAGCAATTATTTTTATCACATGTTTTTTAATAACTATCAATATTTTAGATTGTTTTTATGTTATGAATCCACACTATTTACTTCATCATTTTCATGCAAAACCCATTGTGACGTCGCAGCAGTGGTATATGATAAAAATATCTAATGAGTGATATCCACGGGATAAAGTGGTAAACATGTGATAAAAATTGTTTCCCATTTCATACACAGGTAAACCTTAACAATTAATATATACACAATCGATAAACTGTAAACGTGTGTTTAATTTTGCAAAACAAGGGCTGACAATTGTTACCATACAATTAGTATGAGGAAAAATCCTAAGAAACGTGTTTCATAAAAACAAAACAAAACTGCATTATGTATTATTGGAGTATTTGATACTCTTCAATTATATAAATGTGACTGTGATGGTGCGGGGATGGCGATGGGGGTGGGGGTGGGGGGGGGGGGGTGGGGTTTAGATTTTTCTGACCAAGAATTCACAATGTTTTCAGCATAGAATTGATCAAGTATGGTATGCATTTTCTCAATACCTTGGAACTTAATCATCAATTTCTACGGGAGAGAAGGGGAAAGGAGGTTGAAGAAGGCCGAATTTAAGCTATTTATCTACCTAGCCTGTTGACCAGGCACCCTTATAATCTGAATTTAGCTCCAAGCATAAGCGTAATCACAGGGGAAGGGCAGATGAGGTTAGTGTCCTATCTTTTTTTTTTTTTTGAGGGGGCAATGGAATCTTTGTGCCCACACCTACACTTCGGGTAAAATTGTACAAAAAGAAGATATAGTAACATGTATACTAGGAAATGCTCGTAGTAGGTTTCAAATTGTAAAAAAAAAAAAAAAAAAAAAAAAAAAAAAAAAAAAAAAAAAAAAAAAAAAAAACTGTTACTTTATTTGCTTCTCAAATATTTTACTCAGTTGACACCCCCACCACTTCCACTTAATGACTGCGTCTTTGGCAGGTTTGTAATGGAAAAATGATCTGAAAAAAGGATACATCGTACTCGTCCATTCCAATTTTTTTTTTTATGAGCTACATACCTTCAATTACAGAAACGCGTCACGAATAACATATTATAGACTTTTTTAATCACCGTCAAATCACTAAATATAAGAGAAAGAATTTCATGTAGGGAATGCCCCCCTTTTCAAAACTTGTGTACAGACATGTGGAGTAAATTCATTGAATCTTTATTTTGGTAATCTTAGATTAATTTTATCATTATTTACCCAGTTCTGTTAAGGATTATAACAATAATAACTTGATTTATAAACATTGATAGTAGTGTACTTCATATTTAAGTAAGAGTTACAGCAGCATAGAATATTTAAATAATAATATATAAATGGTGCCTGTTTTGGAGGGTAATAGTTGAAATTGAATGTTACCCTCCAAAACAGGCACCATTTATTTTATTACACTGAATGTCTTATTGATTTAGGATGTCAACAAAAAAATTGGTCGATCGTTTAGAAAACTTTCAAACTCCAAGCTTCTATTTTTCTCAATAAGAAAGCTTCGAAAAAGATTTACCGACTTCTTTATTTTTTATTATTTTTTTTTTTGTTTGATACTCGAAAAGTCCTTTATCATTTAAAGTTTGTTTCGTTCGCGTATGTTGTTTTCAAGTAAGCTACATCGGACGCAAGCTTTTATTGACGTCAAGTTTATTCGGCTTCTTTCAAACGCACAACTGACGTTTTGGGATATCTACGGCAAACCGTACGCGCATGATTTGCACGCATGTGACATTTTCCTAATGTTACCCGCTGTCAAGTGTGTTGCAAACGCTGAGGGTAACATTACGGATTGTTAAATGCGTCTAAACCAATCAGATTTTAGTGTTTAACAGGAAAGTATAATATACAGTTTGTTACATTTTCAACAGTGAAACACTGTAATATTTATTGAATGAGAGTGATATTTTTGGAACTCTCAAAAGAACGTTTTTATTTTCACATTGTGAAAATAATGTTGGCTTCACATAGTGAAAAAAAAAAAAAAAAAAAAAACAACAACCGAACGCGCCACGTACATGTAATACAAATGGGAACTTATGGGAAACGATCCCGGATTCTTAAGAGAAGGTTTATAGACCACGAAAAAGGTAAAAAAAAAAATATGTATAGTTAAAAAGAATTAACTGTGTCTCACGGTCTGCATTTCATTTCCGATATTATTGAAAATCTTGAACTTTTATTTTCCGGTGTTCTATACTTTTCATATTTGGCCATAAAATTAAACTGGAAACTTTACTCGATATAAAATATGTTCTTAATGAAAGGTCTTCTTTGACTTCTGTATTAATATTCCATGAAGAAATACATGTATTGTATATGTTTAGCTTATGTGATTTAGGTCTGGGATGGCCGTTCTTTTGTTTGTCTATTTTTCTGTAAATACATTTTCGAAGTGCTACATTTTCTACAGTTTTCGTCCAGTTTTAATATAGCTGCAGAACTGTAGCTCCCCGGAAAAAAATATTGACAGACCGGAGAGCTACAGTGCCACCCATTGAAAAAAAGTGTATATTTATTGCGCACAAAAAGTGCGCTTTTTCTCTGTGTTTTTCAAAGTGCCATCTCAAAATATTACTACCCGTGTGTACCTAACATATTCTTTTACTATTTCCACAACAGAACATTCCTTATAGCCGTTGTAAATAGCCCTCCTGGGTCTTAAATATAAACCGTCGAAAATTTTGCCTATGTACACTGCCATTTTGGGCGGCAAGATAATGCGGTCCAACGCGCTTCGTGCAGATATCAAATATGAGAGTTGTTGGGAATATTTTAATATCGAGCTTTTCTGCACTTGAGGTAAGAATTTGGAGAAATTTATCCAAAACTGAGCGCAACTTTTTGTGCGTAATAAATATACTGTTTTTTTTCTATGGGTGGCACTGTAGCTCTCTGCTCACCCATCACAATTTTTTTTTCAGAGCAGCGAGCTACAGATCTGCAGCTAGTTTTAATAAAACTTGGAACATAAGTTAGTAGACTACATAAAGATAGAATTTATTAGGCTTATTATATGTACTAGGGATGTCATCGAGTATTCGAGTACTCGACTATCATTCGGACATAAAGACTATCGACTAAATATTTTTTTAGTCGGTTACTGACGTTAAAAATTTGCTATTGTAATCTAAATTCATCTATAAATCGATTTTTTCTTCGGTTGTTATCAAAGCTTAGACCCTTTGATTTGCGAACCAAATTACTTTCAACTAGAATGTTTACGTACTTAAATTCTAATTAAATAAATTCCATAGTGGAATTTGCTGTTTGCACAAAAGTTGCATAATTAAGAATTATCACAGGCTTTTCTTAAATTTTGATGAAAAAAAAAAAAACAGTCTAACTGTTCCGCTGTCAAGCGGATCAATAAATGAGTTGGAATTATAGACACGATTGATCGTTCAATTACTTATACATGCATTAGCATCTGGAGAAGAAATTACAAGCCATAGTTAGTATTTGATAAAGTGAACTTAAGGACAAGATATGTGGTAAAGATTTTAATTTTAATTGATATACAGAAGCATAAATTATAGGTGTGACAGTGGCTTGATTTGCTATTGAGTGTACAAGCATTTTGACAAGGAATTACAGACTAAAGACCCCGGTTATTTGGCTAGGCTACCCAAGTAAAATTGACATCCCTAATATGTACATTTTTAAAGATACGTTTATATGTATATACATGTGAAGGAAAAAAACTGTTATTATACTAAAATGTTTAAAGTAATTGTGTTGAAATAGAAACATGTTAATGACTTGGAATATACACGGAAGTCTGATTTTGCCATCTATGAGATCTTACACGATGATCTGTATCTTGGGCCGAAACTGCAAGTATCCGAAAAAGCATAAGGATTGAAAATCCTTAAGCCAAAATTATGTGTTCTCATCTGCATCCCCCACTGTTTAAAATAATATCCTTACACATTACAAATATTTCATAAAAAGTCAATGTTTGGTAAATTTTCAAGAAATGTTTTGATGCTTATGTAGTGTTGTAATGATAAACTGATATATCCTGATACAATGTACGTTTGGACCAAAGTCGGTACATATAACCGGTCAGTACGGCAATCCAGAAAATTCCTTTTTATTTGATACGGTTTATAAGTTAAAACTGAACGCGATTCGTAAAGGGAAGAAATCTAGGTTTGTCCACCATATTACTTTGCATTTTCCGTTACCTGTACGGACCCAAAATAAGCCGTTAACTTGGTCACAGTTTAATGTAATCAGTTTTCACCGGTTACGTATTGTATTCTACATAGCTATTGTAAAACTCTAGGGTAGCGACAAAAGTAACTCCTTCCACGGCAGAAAACAAAGTTACCAAAGAAACTTACATCAGTTGCACAGGTCAGTGAAAAACAAACACAAATACACGTAAACTGCAGTAAAATGTTTGTTTGTTTGTATGTTGTTTAACGTCCCTCTCGAGAATTTTTCACTCATATGGAGACGCCACAATTTGCCAGTGAGAGCTGCGAATTTTGTCCTATACTCGGCACTCAGGGCCTTTGAGCAGTGAGGGATCTTTTTCGTGCCAGCACCTTCTGCGACACGGGACCTCGGTTTTTACGGTCTCATCCGAAGGACCGGTCTCCACGTCCCACAGTGGGATTCGAACCCGCGACGTAAGGATCAACTCCTTACTCCGCGACTCTAGACCAGACGCTCTAACCACTGCGCCATGCGGGCGACGCAATAAAATGTAAACAAAGGTAATGTAAGATAACCAACGGGAACACTTGTCATACATTCCACGCAGGTACCCCTGACAAGAAAACAGTCAGGTATAACAAATGCGAAAAGTATACCCCGTTGCTTATATCGGAGATAGGAAAACTAATATGGCGTATGCATTTTTACGAGTTGTGCTTTGCATTTAAAAGCAATAAACGCAGTCTTTTTTGTTTGTTTAAACGCATAAATTACTGCGATTAAGGAGATGGATCATGTTACAAAAAGCATTAAAAATACCCAGTAGTATATTTTTTTTATACAACACATAGAACTTCATTAAAAATGGAAAACGTATTTTTAAGTCCGTTGGATGGGACATTAAATGGTGCCCCGTGTCAAGGATTACAACAAGATCGTTTCTCTGGATTTCGAAAAAGAGTAGGCTCATCGGGGGCAGCCAGAGAAACCAAAACTTTCAAAAACTGATCATTTAAACAGAATAATCGGCTTTAAACATTAAACAAGCAGTCAATCATTTCAGAATATAAAGATTTTGCTGAATTTCAGCAGAATGGTTATAATTATATTAAAAAAAATTAAATGTGGGGGTTTATGTAATTTTTTTTCTTTTTTCATAGATATTATTAAATGGTGTCAATTTTTAGCATAAAGTGAGGCTATTATTTTATCTGGACTTTCACAATAAATTTGCTATATTTTTCACAAGATGATAATAAAATTCATGGCAGTTAATTTGATGAATAATTTGGGACCAAGATAAAACATTTCACTGCACAGAATAACTCTGTGTGCAACTTGCATGGAAAAATAGGAATTCAAACTTAACAGTGGTGTAAATTCTTTGAAAAAGAAAAATCTCATTTTTTTCTGAAAAAAAAAAAAAAAAAAAAACTTCCGTCAGAAGATATATTTCCTTTCCTAATGCTTTTGGTATGGAATTTAATCTTGGAATTTTAATTGAATATAGTTTAATTGGCATTGTAGACTCGAAATTTATTGAAGGAACTAAAATAATATGCAGATTTTTTTTAATAGACATCAAACCAAAAATATGCTCAAAATCTGAGGAGCGAACCTCTTTAAACGCAGTTTTCTCAGCGGGTCTCCGTTCAATCCCTTACTCCTAAAGTTATACCAAACCTTTTATAATTTTTGATATTTTTTTAACTTACAGAACAGATATGAAAATTGATATATATTTTTCAATATCAACATACATGTATCACGAATTTCTTTTTTTAATCTGTGTGTATCGATACCTATATCGTACAAAATAAAGTTGTATTCAAATTAGGTTGGTTTGTGAGGAAACAATAAAAGAGACATGGCCCGCCCCAAAATCCTCTCTCAGGATCAAATCTTAGAATCATCCTTCAATAATAATCCCCTAAATAATGACCATGATGACCAGTTATCAAAATTAACTTTATTGATTCTGTTCACAATGTACATGTCAGATATCACGCCGTTTGCATTGTCGGTTTATGATACAGAATACGATAGATGTGTTCGGTATAAAATTTATCACTTCTTTATTGAAAATGTCCTTCCATTGTCAAAATTCGAGTGTTGGTAAAATGGGTTGGTGCTGTCGGACCTGTACGGGCAAATTAAAACCCTGGTTGTAGAATATTCTTCGTTAATACTCAGTCAATTGAATTGAAATGGGTGGATTATGAAGGTCGATTATAATAAGAATATTTATTAAATGAGATGTTTAACTATTAGTAATTCTAATTGAATAATATCAAAGTTGTGTAAAATGGGAGTAAAATTTCTTGTCAAATTAGACATATATTTGCTTTCAAATACATTTTGTTGAGTGTGTTCAGCAGATAATATTAGTCGGAATATTGCAGTTTTAAATTAGCCTTTTGATGTTTGTTGTGTCGGCATATATCCATCAAAATTCATACAATCTTTAAAATCTTCTTAACTACTGTACATTATGTAAAATTTTTCACAGGGTGCACCCCCTTCCTGTAAATTATTAGGACCAATGCACAGGCACTTGACGCTTTAAACCTTTCTCTTCAATGATAAGAATATCATCATATTATAATGATATTATGGTATGGGGTGGACATTATGTGATGAATGAAGTGATTATACCGGTTTCTGGGTCACTGTATAAATGTATATATCGAATTGTGGGATAACTATATTCACTATACCTGTTTGTGGGTCACTGTATATATGTATATATCGAATTGTGGGATAACTATAGTCACTATACCTGCATGTTTGTGGGTCACTGTACATATGTATATATAAATATACTGTGGGATAAATAAAGTGATTATATGCCACTCTGAGGTTCACTATTTTTAAATATGCATAAAAACTATTGGATACGTAAGCATATATATAGATTAGATATATCTTGTTAAAAATCTCATAATATAAGGTTGATAAGCAGCTCTGTGTTGAAGAAATAAATAATACATTTTGGGATGGACATTATGTGATTAATTTAGCAATCATACCAGTTTGTGGGTCACTATATGTATATTACGAATTGTTGGATAAACAGGCGATTACATGAAATATATTGTGAAAATCTCATAATATAAATTTGATAACTTGTATGTTGAATAAAGAACAAAATACGTTATGGATTGGCCATTAAGGGATTTAAACGCGATGATTATACTTGTTTTTGGTTAAATAATAATTACATTTAAAAGAAATTCTGGGATAAGGAGGCGTTTAGATAAAATATCTTGTTAAGAATCAAATAAATTCGGCTGATAAGTTGCATAATGAATAAATAATTAATACACTTTCGAGTTGGACATTATGGAATCAATGTATAGTACATTCTAATACCTGTTTGTGGGTCACTATATACATGATTTACATGTACATGAGAAATTTTTTGAAAAGTAGGCGATTGCAAGAAAAGTGTGACATGCAAGAGTGTCATAATATAAGGCTACATGTAATTAGCTGTATATTGATATATAAAATATTAGTACGATACGTGAATACGTTATGCATAAAATAATATTTTTAATAATGTCATAATATTGAATAAATGAATAAAATATTATGAGATGGACATTACCGGGCTAAGGTAATGATTATACCTATTTTATTTCACTTTCTATGCGTATATAGCAACTGTGGGATATGTAGGCGCAGGGATAAAATATCTTGTTAAGAATTTCTAATATATGGCTGATAAGCTGTATGTTGAATAAATAAATTATGGTAATAGTAAATATATTATGGTAACGGACTGAATTATGGGATAGATGAAGTGCTTATACCTGTTTGTGGGTCATTGTATAGATAGATATGACGAATTGTGGGATAAATATATTGTACGTGATTATACCTGATTGTGGGTCACTGTATATATGTATATAAAAATGTATAGTGCTTGTAACAGTTTGTGGGTCACTGTATATATGTATAAAATGAATTTTGGGATAAATATAGTGATTATACCTGTTTGTGGGTCACTGTATATATGTATATAATGAATTGTGGGATAAATATAGTGATTATACATGTTTGTGGGTCCCTGTATATATGTATATAATGAATTGTGGGATAAATATAGTGAATATACATGTTTGTGGGTCACTGTATATATGTATATAATGAACTGTGGGATAAATATAGTGATTATACCTGGTTGTGGGTCACGATATAAATATGTCTATAATAAACTTTTGGATATGTAAGCATATGGTACGTAAGATATTGTCTTTAAAATCTCATAATATAAGGTTGATAAGCTCTTTATTTTTTAAATAAATAATTCACGAATGGAAGGTCATTATGTTATAAACGTATAGTGATCATAGCTGTTTGTGGGTCACTATATATATACATGTATATAACGAATTGTGGGACAGGCGATTGCATAAAATCTCATAATATTAGTCTGCTATCCTATATGTTGAATCAATAAAAATGCGTTACGGATTGGACATTATGGAATCAATGCAGTGATTATACCTGTATAATTACTTTCAAAAATAAGAATTCAATGCTTAAATGTTGTTCACTATATATATGTATATAAGAAAATCTGGGATAAGTAGGTGTATAGATAAAATATGCCGTTCAATATCTAACATTGCTTAATGAATAAATAAATTATAAATAATACATTGTGGGATGGACATTATTTGATTAATCAACTTTGTCACTATATATATGTGTATGTAAGAGATTGTGGGATATATATATATATATTGTGGGATATATATATAGAGAGAGAGAGGATATCCCTAAAACATCTTGTTAAGAATCTGATAAATCGTATATCGCAGTGAGTCATTAATATGCAATATGACCCCAAAATAAAAAAGTAAAAGTTAAAATCTTATATTGAATCCCCCAAAACTGTTCTTAATGATTCATTCTTTTTTGTACATATGTAAATATACATATATATATATTATTTATATCAAATATTAATTCTTATGTCTTACATTGTGAAATCCAGGACATGATATATATAGCATGTGATAATATTGTGGGTCATAATATTCATAAATAGAGCATTGTGCGATGTATATACTTTATCCCACAATGCTCTATATATATGAAAATAATGACCCACAATGATATACAACATTTTTAATCTTATCTCAAAAATTATATTATATATTATATATGGACCATATATAACGCTTAAATCATGAATATGACATAGCTATTCAATGTAGAAATGCGAGATCCCACAAACCTGTTTAGAAGGTCGGTGCCCACAAACAACCTCATATACCTATATATATATATATATATATATATATAACTCTGATTTAAGGACTAGGGAGACCAGACCATTATATATGGCTTAAGGGGACAATATACAGTTTTTTTAAATTTGCTTTTTTCTAAAAAGAAATACCAGATCAAAGATCTATAGAACACCATTTAGTCGACTCTTGCTTTATTTTTTCATAATAAATGCCTCCTAAAAATATATGAAAAAAATGGTCTCCTTAATATTTTATGTTTCTCTCATATGACTAGAGGAGACCAGTGTATATTTTTTATAAATATAACTTGTGGTTTAAGTAGACCATTTTTCTTTCATAGTAATTTCACTTATTATGCATTAATTAACATATTGTTTCCAACCAGAATAGTTGCGGATGGTCATTAGTCAAGGTCAGCAGAAAGATATTTGTGCTAATGTGACTCAACATGATCAGTACAAAACTTTGAATTAAACTAAAATCATTGCACAAGTGACTTAAATAGAGAGTAGTTGACCCAGTGGCGCAGTGGTTAGAGCGTCTGCTCTAGAGTAGCGAAGTAAGCAGTTGATCCTTACGTCGCAGGTTCAAATCCCACTGTGGGATGGGGAGACCGGTCCTTCAGATGAGACCGTATAAATCGAGGTCCTGTGTCGCAGTAGGTGCTGGCACGAAAAAAATCCCTCGATGCTCAATGGCCGTAAGTTCCGAGTATAGGACAAAATTTGCAGATCTCCACTGGCATGTGGTGGTGTCTCCATATGAGTGAAAAAATCTTGAGAGGAATGTTAAACAACATACAATCAATCAATATATAGAGAGTATAAGCCCAGAGTAGCTTGTTCTGATATCCACATTTAACTCTCAATGCTGTCGCCCACATGGTGCAGTGGAAAGAGCCTATGCTCTAGAGTCGTGGAGTAAGTTGATCCTTTTGTCACATGTTTGAATCCCACTGTGGGACGTAGAGACCAGTCCTTCGTACAAACAGAGGTCCAGTGTCGCAGTAGATGCTGGCATGAAAAAAATCCCTCACTGCCCATTGGCCCTGAGTGCCGAGCATAGGTCATTTGCAGCTCTCCATCGGCAAGTGTTGGCATCTCCATATGAGTGAAAAATTCTCCAGAGGGACGTTAAACAACAAACAAACTCTCAATGCCCAAAACAGTTTAACCTAAAAGTGAATGCAGACACAGATTATTCTTTAGACCAAGTATAGTATACTCCATATTGTTTTGTTGAGGACACAAAGTTCACAGTGGACATCAAGTAGTTTTTCCTGCTATTTATACCCAGCTTCTTTTAAACCATATAGTCACCGAGCGCATTCACTTTCCAACTAATTGATGAAGTTCTGACCTATGCCTATATTTGTTTAAATTCTTTCTGATTTAAGAATACATTTGACCAGTTGAAACCAAGAGTACATGTACTACATAAAATTTCAAGGTTGTGATTAAGATTCAGTAAAAGTTATGCCCCATCCAGTATAGCAATATGTGGATGCCATGTTCAATATACCCGGTACATATTTGCTATCATTAAACTTGCAGAGACCATGAATCAAAATAATTCAAATACTTAAAAATCATTTTATTTTTACTGCTAGTCAAAATACAGTCACTCAAGCATATCCTTTGTTAATTTGAAAAAAAAATGATAGTTTAACATTTATTATTAATACCATACCAAAGCACAAGATATTGCACTTCTTACATAATCCAATGATTCATGCTGTGATTTTACCTATTTAGATGTTTCTTATTTACAGTTCAGTATACATGATATACCAGTACAATGTGACACTAACCTAGTATCAATTAAATGGATCATTACTATTCTGTTTTTAAAAAGTTTGCAGGGTAAAAAGTATAATAAAATAAAAATGTTGATACATTTATTGATTGCATATGCTAAAACCTTTTATAAAATATCAAACATTGTATCATAACAGCTTTTACAAATTAATTCAATACATTCAAAGGTACAAAAATCAAATTATTTTCATCCACAGTTTTATCATATTCAGTTGAACAACAGCTACATCTATTATATAAAATGTATGGTAGTTGGCACTGATGGTATATATACAGACCTGTCTACCCTTTTCATTGCGAGGGTGTAATTTCAAGACTCAATTAAGTGGAATTTATGAGGTAAAGGCGTAATCCTTTATGTTTCCCTACTTTGATGTTTTGCAAAGCTACTACATTGTCTGAATCAACCTGAAATTGTACATCATTGAACAAAGCAAGCATGAATGTTTCTTTTTCAAATCATTTATAGACAAAAAGTCCCTTTGTTGTAAAAACTGGTATCGTAATTGCAGTCAAATCAAACTTATTTATCTAACATTCCTAATGAACGTTTGGAAAAAAAATTAGCAAATCACATAATTCAGAGTTTCAATCGCATATTCATACAAATTCTACATTATTCCGCTATTTCGATTTTGTTTTTCTTACATTTACTTGTCTCTATGTTGTTCTTAGCAATGTAAGAATAAACCGAATTGAAAATTAAACTGACTTTACTTATTGCACACATCATTCAAAAGTTTTGTTTCCTTAATTTTGGCATGCAACCTGTTTAAAAGGCATAACTACAACGTGTATTACGTATGTTGTTTGTATCATAAATAATCATATCGTGAAGAACCGAAACCCTCCATTAATTAGTATTAATTACCTTCTCGTTTTCATTAAGGAAAGCCTTTACTTTAACTCCAAAGTTAGCCTTTCATTAAGTTGTTTATGAAAAAATATTTAAAAAGCGTAAAATTAGTTTTCATGGCGTAACAGCGTAATTTTGTGGTAAAAAGCGGAAAAATTACGCCAAAAGCGGAAGGGTAGGCAGGTCTGTATATATCCTGAGCAAAGAAAAAACATACCTAATCAAAGAATACAAAGCTCACTTCTATAAATGTTATCTACTAGTAAGGCAAAGTCTCACTTAACAAACACTCTGGTAATGTATATCACCTGGATCCAAAATCTATGCAAGTTGGTCTGGGTTAGATTTAACTGCTCAATAACCCTGAAAATGTATGTTACATCCAGCATCAGAAGCAGGATACATCATCTATGTTTACTGATCACCAAAAAGTATATTGTTACTTTGAATGAACCTTCTCTAAAAAACTGGTCATTAATCCAGAATATCTAAGTCAAATCAAGGATTGGTACCCTGAAACATTTACATGTACATACATCATCTTTGCAGGTTTGTTCAACATAGAGTTTATAATTACATGAGAATAGGACTGCTCAAAACACTTAATCTTGTGGAGTCCCCCATGTGGCGCAAAGGATAGAGTTTGTAATCTAGAGTCGTGAGTAAGGATTTAATCCTTAAGTCTCAGGTTCAAATCCACTGGGGATGTGGGGACCAGTCCTTCAGATTAGACCATATAAACCGAGGTCCCGCCTAGCAGTTGATGTGGGCACAAAAAAGATCCCTTACTGCTCAAGGCCCTGAGTGCAAAGTATAGGTCAAATTTTGCAGCTCTCCACCAGCAAGTAGTGGCATCTCCATATGGATGAAAAATTCTTGAGAGGGATGTTAAACAACAAACAAACAAAAACAAAAAAAAAAAAAACACATGAGGAAAATGTAGATCAGGTCAAGCATCTGAAGTAAATCTGTTAATGTGCTTTAATCCATGCAAGTTTGTCCAGGTAGAGCTTAGGAATGAACCTTGCTCCTTAAATTTTAACTGGGATGACAATGCTAGGTATATAGTGAGAACTCATCTAGACTGTCCAGAAAATCTAAAAAATATTTAGCAATTTCTTACTTGCATGATTTAAAAAAATCTGCAATCTAACATTATTTCAAAAAAAATTTCAACACATTTTCTAATTTTCAACAAATTCAATGCACTATGAGACGATTTAACATTTCTTAACCACATACACTGTACTTAAAGTGCAATATACATGCATTATACTGTATGTTAAATCTTTACCGTTTTCTTCAAGTACTCTAATAGTATATGAAATATGAAGATTACCAACAGTGATCAAGCTTTAAAGTCCATTGAAACAATACATAATTAGAGCAGAGCAAACAGACTCTAAAAACACCAGGTGCAATGGAGGAGAAAGCATTTTCTGCCATGTGCTCCTTGACATGATTGGGCAAATGGAAAAATCCACAAACAATTCAGTGTAAACAATTTTGATGAAAAACATTAGTCAACATTCAACTTAATGATCGATTGAATTTGCTATAACAATTAATTTACACGTAAGTGTACACACATGTATGCATACTAGATGAATTATTTCACAATATCCAAAATTGGACAATAATAGTTTCTAATCTAGCTAGACAACAGGAAATTTTCATTATTACTTAAATTACATGAAACTATTGAAGTCTATGAGATACAAATTATATCTAAAAATTATACACATTTTAACAAGTGTTTACAGTTTAGTGTATTTATTATACACAAATGATGACTTAGTAATTATGACTTACTAGTAAAGTCCACAGATTGACTTCCAGATTTCAGCTCAAAGGCTTGAAGATTTTTAGTGGCTCTTTCATCATTTTTTTTTTTCACTGAATATTTTCATTTTTATTTTCAAGACGCTGTTTTTGTTGAGGTCTTTTAGCAGTTTGATGCAATCCAAGAACTCCAAGGGCAATTTAAGAACTCCTGAATTTCTTTCTTACCTGGAAAAAATAAAAATTTAAAAGTTTAAAATATATTCAACTTACATGAAGAAAACTAGTAAAACTAGTGATAATGTAATAGACCTTTCAGATGTTCCAAAGCAGCTACATGTATCTAATTAAAAAATATAAAGTTTGAAGTATTTAGAGTCACCTGCATTCTGAACAAGCATAAGGAATATGTGTATTTGACAGACAGATGAATGAATAGACTGATCACTATAGAGCACCTTAGTCTTTTTTCAATAATCTTTATATTAGTGAAAATCAAATAGGAACTAGAGTGTTTCAAGGAATGTATATGTCACCTGCTAGGTATCGTCATTAAAGAGGTAAATAAATCTAAGAGTGGTCAGCTATTAATTTAATATTAGCATGGAGGTTCAAGCATTTGCCTGCAAGGAAAAAAAGGACCCAAAAGTATTTAAAAGACTGGGATAGAATCTGGCAATCAGAGAAAATATGGTTCCCCAGTCCTCAAATGAATAATTTAATTAAAATTATGAGGAATAACTATTTATCATTTTATTAATACACATGAAGGTGCTTCCAACAATCCTCGGAGGAAAGGAATTTCAGACTGTCTTTACTTTAATTGTCACTTTGTCAGTCAACACGATTCATTGTGGAATACTGATCCCAATGTATTTTCATAGTATTTAAATATAAGTTTGTGTGGTAACTGAATTTCATACAGTTTCAAAGTATAGTATCATGAGCTCAAAAACATATATAAATGCTAATTATCAAAACCCTGCCTCTCAAAATTTTGGAGATATAAGGTGTGACAGACGGACAGACAGACACCAGGTAAAGTGATCTCTAAGTGTCGTTCTGCTCTGCAGTTGACACAAAAATGAAAGTTAGTGAATTTTTGACCATGTATATCACTTCAGTGATGAAAGGAATGCTGAAGTGGTAAGTCTATCCTAATTATTTGAAAATACGGCAACCCCATTGGTCAGAATATAATACATATGCTGTCCATAAGATTCAACAAATTTTGAATATACAAAGAGCAAAGCCATACAATGTGGTAGGGGTCAGCCGACATTCGTGATTTTCTATAGTAAATCGAGGACGGTCATTCATTTCAAAGCTTTTGTTTATTGTCAGCCTAACACTGTACAAACTTGTGCGATTGACAAAAAATGCATTATACATTTATAAAACTTGTATGAAAGTAGGAAATTTGTACATGATTAGGCTTGTACTTAAAATATTAAAAATGTATGAAAAGTTCAATGTTTTTCCTATAACAAGCAAGAGCTATTTACCTGTATGACCTATGTTGAACTCACCCGTGGAATAAATTATTTAAAATACTGGTAGTCACGTGAGTTCTACCCCGGTAAACATTCCTCAAAGATGCTCACTGTAAAACATAACCACGTTTTGTATCATTATATTGAAGTCAAGCCGCATAGAGAAGTTTGTATGTTTTTGGTTTTAGGAACACGGGATGGTTAGGAGAGTTTAGTGTCGTTAAAATGTCATCATAAATAAAAGTGTCAACCATTTTAACATTCATGCAAGACAATGGTACTGGTATTGAAAGCCACCTAAATACACTTTTTTTCATTTTAAAATTTAAAGGAACTAATGTTAATACTTATTGTATTATTTCAAATGCAAGCATGCAAATTTCTTAGTTTGATCACTATGGATACAGGTATCTATACAACTTCATTCGATTTTTTTCTCGGGTAAAATAGCACAAGAAGTATCATTCGGCATACGCGCCTGTCAATGATCCACCATCAGATTGTTCAAGTGTCTGATTTAAATGTCTCCTCCCCTTGATTTAAATAAACGAAACTCAAAATAGGTTCGGTACGACTTTTCCGGAATTGGGGTATCTATAAACATTTAAAAAATTTCATTTGTTTCAAATCCATGCTGATTTAGGTGATGTTTTAATGTGATTTTAATTAGAAATGTCCACTTGTGTTTACTATTACCAAAAGAGAACAATTTGGTAATACATTCTAAAGTAATATGGCACTGAAAAAGGACCCATTAAGCATTGCTTAAGTGCACTTGTCCTTGATTTTTTAATACAGGCTTTTGCATTTTACTTAATATATTTTCTTCCTTAAATGCATGTTTGGTGTTGATATAAAAGACATCTATGGAAATGCAGATCATAAATTCTCTTTAACTAAACGCAATCAACCGGAACTAAACCTCATTGTAAGCACACTTTGTTCGAGGACATGAATCATTCACTTTGTGTTACTCGATACTGCAGGTGTCATGAAAAAAAATCATGCCGAGCAATAATTGCTGTGTTTGCCTTTCAAGAACATAATGACATGTAATAGTACTGTTGTGCCAGTGGGAGAGATACTGTTCTATGCAGAGTAGATGCAGTTCATTCCTCGGGAAAAATGTGTGCATTGGCGATATGTTATGCTAAAAATGCATGAGGGTTTTCAGATTAGAAAAGAATGTGGTAAGGTCAGTTAAGGTTTTATGATCCATTGCCATTACTCAGTCAGACATCAAGAATGACCCTCAAATAAAGGATGTATCATTCTGTAAATACTGAGGTAGGATCACATGAACACACAGTTGAGTAGAATGAAATATATCGAGATAACAATCAGTATTCAAGCTCAAAAGCCCATCAAAAAATACAAAATAGGAGCAGAGCAAATACGGACCTCCAAAACATCAGAGGTGGGATCAGGTGCCATGGAGGAGTGAGCATCCCCTGCAGACTAGTCACACCCGCTGTGTGCTCCTTATGTCACGACTGGGAAACAATAGAAAATTCCATACACAATTCAGTGTGTAAATAATGGCCTAACAATAAGTATGAAAAACGTCAGTCAGCATTTTACTTAATGATAAATTGTATTTGCTGACAAGGTCATTGTATCGACCATAGAACTTACAAAATGATGACTTTAAACAAGACTGCTGATATTCTTGTTTCAGCAATTTGTTTGTCAATAACTTACCTCCTTTTAAAAATTGTTCATACATAGAGGATGTTCTTGCGTATCGAATCAACTGAGAGATATAAACCCCGTATGCAGGTGATGAAGGTATATTGCTGAATAAGTAAGGGAAGTTGATGATTGAAAAGTTAAAGTCATCACGTTTATCATAAAGCTTGGTTGTTAGATTACCATTAATGTAGAACTAAAGCAATACATGAGAAACAAGAAACTACACACGTGACCTAAAGTCAGTGACCGGAACATATATCGGTAAGCTTTTTCTAAAGACTGAACCAATATTGGTCCTATAGGTCATCTTATATTTTTAACTAGAAGTGTTCCTTTGATATACTATATTTTACTTAATTTCTATAGACTTACTATACCCTGAAAAAAAAAAAGGAAAACAGGAACTACCTGTTTAAATGACCCCGACCACCGAGGTTAATCTAAAGTTTGTCCCTGCCTACCTGAAAAACAGACTGCCTCGGGCAGTCAGTAATTTCCAACTCTGGTTATGAGATGCTAAATGTTAAATATTTACAATTAAATGCTTATATTTACATTTTTAAATTCATCATAGATTGAGAAAGTCGATAAAATCATTTCTATATTAAGTCTGTATACTGTATAGGGGGAAAATAACTCGCGGTGTTAATATTCGCTATATTCATGGTGTGAATAAATCCGTGAATTCAAGAAACAGTGAATAAGTTTTCAATAACCTACATGTTATATTTGGAAATTTGAGAATAGACTACGATAGGTAAATATACGTGCAGTACATGGTCATTTCAGTAATTACGAATCGTACTTGTCATTCAATTATTTTAATTATCACGCTTGACATTAATTTAGATCACCCAGCAGATAATAACCTGTATTTGTAAAAAAAAAAAAAAACTGTTTTAATAGCCAACGCTACATGTTTCATCAATCAAAACACTAGGGTCATGGGTTTTGAATACCCGTACGTAACTATGTTACGACGTGTATTTCTTACCTGCATTATCATGTTTTTGTCGACATTTTGGTTTTATAAAATCATTCAAATAACTATCGAACTTGCTGATGTATATATAAATCTACCCTGTTGTTCGTGAAGTGAATACATAACGCTGATTAATGCCTTCTAGCTATGCTATGGATTACCGTAAGTTTTGGAAGATAAGACGATACTTTTTTTCTCAGAACCACTGGGGTCGTCCTATTTAACGAATCGTCCTATCTAAGGCTCAAGTTTACGAAAAATGCCCCCAAATCAGTAAAATTAACGTCAATTTTAAAGGAAATCTGTGCCATTTTCGTATTTTTTAAAATTATTTTCCCAAAAAATAAAATAAACAAAGAATTAATTAATTATTTATTTCATTGATTTCTTACAAAATAAGTTCCATTAAATATCCGTCGATGTACAAAAAACTTATAATATCATCTAGTAAATAATGTCTCAAAGTAGATTTACAAAATGTTGTGTCCATCTTGTGAAGTTGGAAGTCGCAATCGTTTACTAAAAATAAAACCGCAACCGTATCAAAGTTTAAAATACGGAAGAGTTTTTCACAATCGCAATTGTAATCTTTTTTTTTTTTTTACCATTTATTTGTAACGAATAATTGAAATAGTATACCTAAATATTTTTTCATTGTCTTGTGATATTTATTTACGAGTAAATGTAAAATGCGTGAAATAAATTGTTGCCAGTAAATTCCTAAAATTATTTACTAAATACACCGCTAGTCATAACTATTTTGTTTTATATCCCAAGGGGTACACTGAATTATACAAAGATTGGCTTCTAATATAATTTTCATCGTCTGACAGATAAATGGATATACACTGTGTACACAAAGGTGTTAACACCTGTGTTGGTTTAAACACCCGAAGGGCATGATTAACAGATCCACGTGCCGTTACAGGGGTATTAATACATCATCGAACAAACAAAACAGTGAAATTCATGATGACTGTTAAATTGCGAATGTACTCTCAATTAAATTTATTTTTTACAACAACATCTCAAGCAAAATTAAAGCATGATAATATGATTAATTTCAATTGCTCACAGTTATATGTAATAGTCAATTGCGTGTTTTAGCAAATCCCTGGACAAGAAATATAAAAATGGCGGTCTTCGAAGTTAATATTGTACCCCAGTAAATAATGTCGGAATAAAAGAATGTGTTCACGATGTTCTAAAATGGAAATAATTATTGTTTGATTTCGGGTATTTCCCTAATTATAGCTGTTGTATACTACTGTATTTATGTGTTTAACGACAGAGTGAAACTACGACGGCATTTAACAGGCAAGTTCGAGAAAATACGTTACATCACAATTCAACGAAGTTTTAGGTATGTTTGTATAAAACACTATTAAAATGCTGTACTCATAAAAATACCAGTTTATTTTATCAATACGTTAATATCACGGGTTAAGTTAGAGAGGCTTACATGTTCTGATACGTAGTATCTACGTAAGAATCTCTAGAAAATCGATATACAAAGCCTCGTCTTATCTTCTGAGTTCGTCCTATCTAAGGATTTTTTAAAAATTACGGCTGAAAATCAGCCTTTCGACCTATATATCCCATCGACATATACCCCAAAACTTACGGTAAATGGATATAGACATTGAAGGGAGGTACATGTAACCTTAGTTATATACCAATTCCGCGAATTCAACAAACCGCGATCGTGTCAGAGGAGAAAAAAACATGAAAATTACAACCCCTGAAATTAATCCCCTATACAGTACTTCAACCGAGAAATTAGTTGAAACTGGTTCCAGAAAAGAAGCTGAAAATGTTCAATAGTTTACAGACAATACTTGACACATGATGACTGAACAAGAACAGATAGCAATAAGTAATTTAAATGACTCAGGTGAATTATAACCTGTTCAATCTTAGATCCATCTTTTTTCTAACAAGAGGGTTGATCCAAAAGTTCATGGAATTTAATTATTTCTAAAATTTTATTGTGATTTGATGAAAGCAAACAATAGGCATATTTATAATATAGAGTCATTATGCAACAATACTGGAAAATTTCACTACGTTCCAATTACCAATAAGGTCACATGAGCTTTCTGAACACTGATAGTTGTAAAATCCGGGGGAGACTTCGACGTAACGTCAAGTTAAGTATGTCATGTCATGTTATAGGAGCATCTCACCCTCATGTTCAATTCAACTAAGTAATTCTACAGAATATTCTGCCTTTTTCTCCTTTTTTCTCTCAAGAAAAGCCTGGGTATCCACCAATCGACTTATCTTTATATTACATTCATATTTCAAAAATACTCCCCATCTTTCCATATGATGTTCCAATTCAGTAGCAAAGTCAAGCACAGTACGTCAACGGTCAACATCTATCAACGCTTAATTTGTCTACGAGAAAAACAGACCCTCCAAAAGCAGCCACACCATGGAAGTTCTATTGTTCTTAAATTTCTCACGCCACTGGAAAATCAGTTGCTAAATGCATTTTTCTCCAGCCTGTATCAGTAGTATACCCCATTAAGTCAGAATGTTCCTAAGATTTTAACAAAACTTATAACTTGACTGAAATGTGACGTTCTCTAACAATTAAAAGATGAACAAGAAATCATCAACTAATAATCTAAATATCAAGTTAAATCAGTAAAACTCTCACATACAGGTATATTAGTGGTCAAGCAATCGTAATTATGACAAAATTCTCATTTTATTTGCCACTTGGTGCAGGTTTTTTCTTATATCACGTATTAAGAATTAAAATGATAATGAACAAGTAAATGTCTCCCCTGCATTTTAAAACATCCTTTGCTATGGCAACTGCCATAGAGTTACTATCATTAAAATTTAAAATATTTTTTTATCAAAAAAATTCAACAAGTGTCTATATTCTTATTTGTAATTTTCAACCACTTTCACAAATAAATAAATAAAATAAGAAGAAATTCCATGAACTTTCGGATCAATCCTCGTACATGTCAGTCATTAAATTTATATAATATACAGTATGCATAAGGGAGACCAAATGTATTATTACTGCATTAAGGAGACCAACCACTATCCATATGTAAATCAGTATTCAACCACTTTCACTAATAAATAAATAAAATACGAAGAAATTCCATGAGCATTTGAATCAACCCTCGTACATGTCAGTCATTAAATTTATATAATATACAGTATGCATAAGGGAGACCAAATGTATTATTACTGCATTAAGGAGACCAACTACTCTCCACATGTAAATCAGTATTCAACCGCTTTCACTAATAAATAAAAAAAAATATGAAGAAATTAGTGATGAGACATCAGTTAATTTTCATAATCGATCATCGGTTGGAATCGGTTACTGCTTCTGATGCGATTTCACCGATTATAATTGGATTTCTTCATAGTTTTGTATACAAAAAGCAGACTATTACAATAATTTTATTTATTTCTTTAACATGAATATATAAAATACATAATATATTATTTTCTTTGTTGTTTTGCTTCTTTTACACTTTCTAGACCTAAAAATATTTACAGTGGACACCCAACATGGCTGCCTAGCGGCAGAAAACGAACTTCAAAAAGTCGTAGGGGGAATTGATCACTCTATATTTAAGGTAAATGTTGACTAAGTTGCATATTTTATATCTCAAATAAAAGACACAATTAATATTTTTTGAATAAAAAGAATCAGCTGATTGATCAAACCAAAGAGCAAACACAGATTTGGCAGAAAAAAAAATTCACCCGGGGGTAAATTGAATGGGTCGGTCGGGTTATTACAGGAAACAAAAATAATTTTTTTAGGCCCTATATATGCATCTTCGGTTCTTAATCACCTCTGCTTCGTGCTAGTTGGCTAGTATCAGATGCAGATGCCATTTTCTTTCGTTAAGAAGAAATAAATTTTAAACCAGAAATGGATAATTCCGGAATGTATTGTATTAGAAGTATGTTTCCAATGATCGATTATGAAAAACTATAATCGATCATCGGAATCGGTAGCATTTTTTTGTCGACAATCGATGTTTTCTGATTATCGGTACAACACTAGAAGAAATTCCACGAACTTTTGGATCAACCCTCGTACATGTCAGTCATTAAATTTATATAATATACAGTATGCATAAGGGAGACCAAATGTATTATTACTGCATTAAGGAGACCAACTACTATCCACATGTAAATCAGTATTCAACCACTTTCACTAATAAATAAATAAAATATGAAGAAATTCCATGAACTTTTGGATCAACCCTCGTACATGTCAGTCATTAAATTTATATAATATACAGTATGCATAAGGGAGACCAAATGTATTATTACTGCATTAAGGCCAACATTTTTTTTATTTTCTGTTTTACGGGAATTTTTTTCAAAAATTTGAGTCGGGGGGTCGAAATAAAAATAAAAGCTCGAAATTTAAGCAGTCGGTCAGAAAAATAAAAATAAAATGAAAAAATGCAATAAAATTTTTTATTTTTAATTAAGGTTGGAATTTTATTTGTATGACCTTAATTTGTTAGAAAAACAGTGCTATTTGAAAAACTTATGTACATAAAACACAGAATTGGTACTGTTTTGGAACTATTTTAAATTTAACTTTCTCCTAGATATTTGGGGCAGGGGTGCATTTCTAGTATAAAACTTGCAGTTTCTAACATTAACGCAAATCAAACATACAAATCTATAGTCTTCTCTCAGTTGTCAAATATCATATTGTCACCACAGGAAACCTATAGGACTTCTGTCACACCCCTCATAAACTTTTCAGAATCTTTTATTTTTCGGTATTCAGCAAATTACAAGATCTGAGGATTTTGGACTAGTTCTGGCAAAGTTAT
This sequence comes from Saccostrea echinata, assembly GCF_033153115.1. Classification (NCBI taxonomy): domain Eukaryota; kingdom Metazoa; phylum Mollusca; class Bivalvia; order Ostreida; family Ostreidae; genus Saccostrea; species Saccostrea echinata. Next base: position 333,491 of record NW_026889830.1, read on the forward strand.
GGAGAAAATACAGTGAGACATTCAATGGATCAGCTAAAATAAATTAATTCACAGAAGTGCACATGAGACATGAAAAAAAGAAAAGTTGTATAATATTTTTTTTTCAACGCACTTCCAATTAATATATACGTAGGTGGAAAAAACGTACCACAATATCTCTATTGAAAACATATTCAAACTTCCTCAATCTGTAGTATATATATCTTTTTATCCTTATATTTTCTTTCTGAGCATGCTAACTTTCAATATAATTGTAGAAAATACACATCTTTCCCATAGTATAGACATGTAAAATACACATGACAATATTCTGTTTACTGCAGAATTTAAAAATTTAATTGTTGAAAAATGGTTCTAATCCACAACTGTTGAATGAAAAAAGAAACCAGGTCTTGAATTGAAATAATATTTGTAAGGGTGTATCAATTACAACAGTACTTTTCCCTAGTGGTAAAAAAAAGTTGTTTTACTAAACAAGAGCTATACATATACACTACATCAGCTGATATGAATACGCTGAACAATCAATGTACATTAATTTGTTACATAGCACGCAAAATTCCATAAAGCGACAAAAAAGGAGATAATGTCTTGTATCAATCAAGCATATATACTGATATATTTTCGTAGGTAATTCTGAATTCCAATATTTGTCATAAAACGAGTGAAAGTTGTGACTCGAATTTCCTCAGTCACGCCACTTTCTACCAGTTCTACATAGTTCTAGTGTTCTGTCGTTACTTGTAAAAGAAAACATTTCTGTCTTAAAATTAAGTTTAAAAAATCTTCAAGACGTATTTCAATATATTGAAGCAATTGTCAAAGATAATACGTACTCAGAACCTTTCAAAACAAACGGTTGACAGAACCTCGATTTCCACGTGGCCCTCCGCATGACATTTGATCAAGATCACTGATTCGTCTATTTCATTCAATCTTTCATTAAAATTTATACTTTTTCTAATATATAACATTGACACGTCACTTTTTTAAACTGACTATTTAAAAACACGTGAAACCCTCCGATTCTGACATTTTGGCGCTATGCTGTGCAGTGACTCTTCACGCAACGAATACTGTTATTGGATAAATCTATTTACCTCAGCCAATGACAAATCGCATTTTGAAAGGCTTGTAAAAAGGTTATTTATATTTCTTTTGTTTTTTCAGAAACTATAAATAAACTATTGGCGGGAGAAATAAAAATGAAACTTGAATTGGGAACTTTTATTTTTATTTCATTTTAGCCCAAATTAGGGTCGGCGCTCCCGTAAAACAGAATATAAAAAAAAGTTGGCCTAAGGAGACCAACTACTCTCGATCCACATGTAAATCAGTATTCAAAACTTGAGATTTTAATACCCTAATAATTTACATGTTTAGTTACATGAACTAAATCTATTTACCTTTGTCATAATGCAAGAACTGTTTTACATTCAGCCAACTTTAACATTACACATGCATACAGTGTATGCCATGCATTAGGAAGACCAGATGCATTATTTCAACATTAAAGAAACCAACTTCAATGGAACAATTAGACAGTATTCCAAAATGTTCATTCCAATACCATGGTATTTTCCCTTAATTTGTTTGTATTTAGATGACTTAAATCAATTTATCTCAGCCAGAATTGGAACAAAAAAACTAATCATAAAAGTGGCCAAACACATGAACAGACAGATGGACATGATGATTCCTATGCTTATATACACCCAAAGTTGCCAAAGTAGAGCAGATGCAGTGGTTAGAGCATCTACTCTAGAGTCGCGGAGAAAGAAGCTGATTCTTACATCGCGAGTTTGAATCCCACTGTGGGACATGGAGACCCGTTCTTCAGATGAGACAGAGGTATTAACCGAGGTCCCATGTCACAGTAGGTGCTGGCTCGATAAAGATACCTCAATGCTCAATGGCCATAAGTGCTGAGTATAGGACAAAAATTTGCAGCTCTCCACCGACAAGTGGTGGCGTCTCCATATGAGTGAAAATTCTCAAGAGGGACGTTAAACAACAAACACTATACACCCAAAACTTTGTTTGCAGAAGATTTTGTGATACATGCTTTACAAGTATACATATTGTTCATAAGGGAATAAAAATGCTATAATATATCATTAAGGAAAGCAACTGAACTTAAATGTGCACTTCTAATTGAACTAAACAAAATTACCCTTTGTCAGAATGTAGATTTATAAACAGGAAGGCTGTTTTTCTTAATTTTTTCCATGTCAGATTCAGACTGTTCTTGAAAAAATTCTGGCATACACCCTGTAAAAGTGAACAGTGCAGATAATAAAGAGCTTCTAAATAAACTGCATAATATTTAAATGATCCACTTAAAAGGGATAACAAATGCATTTAACTCCATCAAGGAGACCAACTGATATCCATATATATATAAATCAGTACATGTATTGTAATTGTGATATTTTAATATCCTAGTAATTTACATGTTTAGTTTCATGAAATAAATCTATTTACCTTTGTCCAATGACCAATGAGCACAAGCACTGATTTTTCCTCTTTTTTCTTAACGGAATCACCAGGGCCAGTCTGCGGTCCATATGATTCTGGCATATGTACACTCTGTAAAATGCATATTTGTACCATGTACAGGCATATGAACAATATTTCTATACTACATACATGCATCATTAAACTTAATAATCTTTTTTTCCCAAAATTCATTATTCATAGTGTTTTGCTGTTAGCAAAATTCAACAAAAACTATACCGTATATATACTTGCCTATAAGGTGGTCCACCTATAAGTCAGTTGTATTTTTTGAGGTTATTTTGGAGGGATTTGCTATTGACCCGCTTATAAATCAGTACAACTTTTTGCCAGAATCAATTGACAATTTCAAATCAATGCTCTGATGTTTTAACCTGGTTTCAAAATACTAATCTTTTTATGACTCACCTATAAGCTGGACATAGAGTATATACAGTACCTGCATTATACATGCATTAGGAAGACCAAATGCATTATTGCAATATTAAAGAGACCATTGTGGCAAATGAAATCAATGTATGAATTGTATTCAAAACTACGGGTGTACTAATTTGTCTGAAGTATATCATGATATAATGTGATACACAAAGACTTTAACAGGATATGTACATATACCCACATGCCTAAATGTAACAACAGGAATTATCGTTCTACAATAATTTACTGAAATTGCCAATATGAATAAACAAAAGCAAACTTTGTTTCGATTGTATGAACTTTAAGTTTTCTTTTTACACCACGGTCAGATAATCTAACTATCCCCTGGTTGGCTACTGGGTCCTTCGTTAGATTGCCTTATCGAACATGATATTTACTGAAGATTTGATTTTTGGTACTGACTTTTATACTCAAAATAATGTCTTTAATTGTTTAATTTCTTGAGTTCAATATCACTTTGATGTGTTCAGTGTTTACTTTGATATGTAATGATGTGTATAAGCGTGTATTTTCGATAATTTAAATTTCTAGTACAGTAATCGTCCCCAAGCTGCTGTTTCATTATCGTGTCATAGTATCTCTGAGAGTGCATTTTATTAACACCTCCAAATCACCTGGCCTGCGTAATTAAATTTAACTACCAAAAACAACAGCTTGGGACTAATAAGGTGTGATTATCAGCAATGGTCCCATGAAGCCTGTGCTAGACCTAATGGAAACGTTCAACAGACCGTAAAATTAGCATAATGGGATTATTGTGTACTAAGGTGTGAATTCAGCGGAGCGAGAATTTGTTGGACTTCGAGATAACGCATGTGTTTATAGCACTTGGGACCGTAAATCTACTTCGAGATAAGCGAGGTATTCGAGATTTCCGTGTTCGAGATACCGGGGTTTTTTAAAATCATAAATATAATAAAAACGGCCGGGACCGTTGATTCACTTCGAGATATCCGTGGTATTCGACATACCGGTGTTCGAGATACCGAAGTTTACCGGTATATCGATACATATCTAGATTAATGAATATATCGTATCAAAAACAAGAAGCCCATGGGCCACAATGCTCACCTGAGCACATTGGCTAGGAAAAAGCACAAATCACTTCAGTATTGAAAAGTTTAAAGGGGAGGGGGCTTGGATTTTGAACTACCTGAGGATGCTTCCATATCAATATAACAAATGGCTTTACTGTTCTTGAGCAGAAGATTTTTTAAGATTTTTTTCCTATAAATTCCCTTTTTAAAAATTTGATCCCCCATTGTGGACCCTCCCTAACCCCCCCCCCCCCCCCCAATCATTTGAACAAACTTGAATCTACACTACCTGAGGATGCTTCCATATCAATATGACTAAACATGGCTTTTCTGTTGATGAAAAGTTTTTTTCCCTATATATTCCTATGTAAAACTATGATCCCCCATTGTGGCCCCACCCTACCCCCAGGGGTCATGATTTGAAAAAACTTGAATCTACACTACCTGAGAAAGCTTCCATATCAGTATGACAAGACATGACTTTGCTGTTCTTGAGAAGAAGATTTTTGAAGTTTTTTCCTATGTATTCCTATGTAAAACTTTGATCCTCAATTGTGGCACCACCCTAACCCTGAGGGTCATGATTTGAACAAAGTTAAATCTACACTATCTGAGAATGCTTCCATATCAATATGACTTAACAAGGCTTTGCTGTTCTTGAGAAGAAGATTTTTCAATTTTTTTTTTCTGTATATTCCTATGTAAAACTTTGATCACCCCTTGTGGCCCCACCCTACCCCGAGGGGTCATGATTTGATACAAACTTGAATCTTCACTACCTGAGGATGAATCCATATCAATATGACTAATTGTGACTTTGTTGTTCTTGAGAAGAAGATTTTTCAAGATTTTTTTCTACATATTTCTATGTAAAATTTTGATCCACCCATTGTGGCCCCACCCTACCCCTGGGGGTCATGATTTGTACAAAATTTAATCTACACTACCTGAGAATGATTCCATATCAATATGACTAATTGTGGCTTTGTTGTTCTTGAGAGAAAGGTTTTTAAAGATTTTTTTTCTATAAATTCCTATGTAAAATATTGATCCCCCATTGTGCCCCACCCGACCCCCGGGGGTCATGATTTGAACAAACTTAAATCTACACTACCTGAGGATGATTTCATATCAATATGACTAATTGTGGCTTTGTTGTTCTTGAGAAGAAGATTTTTAAAGAATTTTCCTATGTATTCCTATGTAAAACTTTGATCCCCCATAGTGGCCCCACCCTACCCTCGGGGGTCATGATTTGAACAAACTTGAATCTACACTATGTAATGAAGGTTTCCCATAAGTTTCAACTTTCCTGGTCCAATGGTTCTTGAGAAGAAGATTTTTAAAAGAAGACACCAAATTTTCACTTATTCTTAATTATCTCCCCTTGGAAGAGGGCATGGCCCTTCATTTGAACAAACTTGAACCCCCTTTACCCAAGGATGCTTTGTGGCAAGTTTGGTTGAAAATGGCCCAGTGGTTCTGGAGAAGAAGTCGAAAATGTGAAAAGTTTACAGACGGACGGACGGACGGACAGACGGACTACGGACAAAATGTGATCAGAAAAGCTCACTTGAGCTTTCAGCTCAGGTGAGCTAAAAATGAGTAAAAAACAATTATTATTTTTATAAAATTCATGCATAATGATTTATAAGACTTTTTTGACAGAATTGTTAAAGAATTCAATATATTGCATATCGCATTAAAAAATGTCTTTCTTTTTTTTTTTTTTTTTTTGCTCAATACACAGCCCTAGCAAAAATGATATACAACAAGGACTTTGATTGGATTATTAACATTCATACGATTGATCATAATTATTAACTGTTATTGCACTTTCATTTTCAAAATATTGTTAGGTACATTGTTTGTTCACTCTTTTGCATTGATGTTATAATTTATAAAAGAGTATTTTAGCAGAAAAAATTATCAATTTACCTTTCTTGGAATAAAGACATGTTGACCCTTGAGCTGAGATTTTCTCTCTTTCCATAGATTTGTTACACTGGGGTCCACATGATTCTAGCAGAGACCCTGTAAAAAAGGACTTAACTATGGAAAAGCATGAAGAATATATGCCTATTATACATATCTTAAATTCTAATGAAAACAATGTTTTTAATTAAGATCCATATATTTCTAATGATTGACATAATACAAATTCAAAATAAAATATGCATGTCTATATTATACACTGTACCTTAAGCAGACCAATTGCATTATCACATCCTTCAGGAGACCAACTTAAATCAATGTTTGAGAACTACTTGTGAGAACAATAAATTTGTCTACTTTACAGTACTAAATGTACATGGAATCTATAGGATCATGTTACTTTAACTGGCCTGCCTTAGTTCAACACAGTAATCTAACAAAGAAATTGAGCCAAAACAACATTTTAAGACTTTTTGAACAGTGCATGTTCCTATCATTTCAAAACCATTACACTGTACCAGTAAAAATGCTAATATAGGAAAATGATGACAATTAATTAATATTGTACTTTCAGGTATATTAGATGAATTAATCTGATTTGTCAAGAAACATTTTTTAAAAAGCACTATTATCCGCTGAATAATGAAGCCACGCCCAGTGTCGCAACAGTCAACATTGCTTGACGACGGGTGATATTCCAAAAAATAGTGACTGCGCAGATTTATGCACTCAAGGTTCACCATTATTTGTATAAAACATTCAGTATAATACAATAAATATTGCATGTAGTTGAGTGTAATATTGAAAATTTTCACCCCTCGAAAACCAAATACGTCAAAAAGGGGATGGGTTTCTTTTCCAACTTCTACATAGTTTCGCCCCTGCAAAAACTGGTAAAGACCTTCGCAGTACAGTTAAGACAACATTTTCTATAAAAAGGCACCAAAAACGAGACACTTAAAGTTCAACTGTCTTATTTTTTATCATGAAACTCTATCTGAAATATCTTAATGGCTTTATGAAGAGTTTGTCCATCGCTTTTCACATCGATATTTTTTGTCATCATGTGACCCTCTACAGTCACGTGAGCTCCGATTTTAGGTCAAAATATGAAATGTCAAATTTAACCTAAAAGTGCAAGGGCAAGGCAAACAATATTTGAATTGCACAATGTTTCATTGTGTTCCTTGGTATCTCTCCTATCGAAAAACTGATGCTCATTCAGTCAGATTTCTGAGATATTTAAGTTATTCATTGAAAACAAACACCAGTATTCAAAAATAGGGTAATTTTCATCATTTAACCGGAAATTTTAAATTGCCTAATGAATTACAAAGAAATGAGCATCACTTTTTAAAAACTATACAATAAAATAAAGAATTTAAAATAAAAACCTACCTCTTGGGTTGTCACCTTGCCCTTGCACTTTTTGATTAAAAATTGAAATCTTAACACATTCATTCTAAATATAGTTTTCAAACGCATCACTGACCCATCATGGGAGATAACTCTGTGGTACTTAATAGAGTTTGTGTACCTCTCAAATTTTAAACAAATAACACCTACGGACTGTGCTTGGCTTTATTTCACTAAATCAAAACGGTATGCATAAAAAAAATCCTTGATTTCACTTTGTTTTGTATATTTTATACGCTATACAAGATGTATTTGACACCTACCGCATTTCCTCCGTTCGTCAACAATTAATAGGCCTAAAATTTGCCGCAACATCCATCATGTAAATCAATTGGAAAATGTCCATGGTTAAAAATATTGAAAGATTCAATCATTTGTAATAAAAAATAGATAACCCCTATCAATGATAAAATATTTATGCCCCCCAGTAGACACACAGAAAAAATATCTCCAACAGATTTTTTTTTTTTTCCATATAATATTATTTTAGTTACCAAACCTTCAACTGTTTAGGGATTCTAGACTACGTTAAAAGTTTTAAGAACAGGAGGAAGGGATGGGGGTGCTTACTACTGTATTTAATAACCTGCTTTTTTCTTTCTACAGATCTGACCCCCCCCCCCCTTCTGCATCACTAGTTTGCCTCTGGCTCCTTTGATACCATATATATACATGTACCTTACTTGCATGTTAAAAATAAATTATTAAACAATGTTGACATCAGGTTTTACTTATTTGGGTATTGTAGCACAAATCACATTTGGGGGGAAGGGGGGGGGCGTAAGTCTAATTTTTTGAGTTATTATCAATCCATGCGCAAACAAGATAATCATAGTAAAAACTTTGTAATCAAGAAACAGATACTCTGTAAAAGAACAGGTGAACACAATTAATATACATGCTGAAATTTAGATCTTGTTTTTTTTCTTCTTTTTTAACTTTCATCACAAATATAATTAATTTCAATTATTAACAAAAATAATGTTATATTTCAAATCATATTCTAGTGGATCACAGCATTCAAAGGTTGATATTTTCTCGAAGATCTTTAAAATAATTATCAATGTGTTGTAGAAGAATTACAAATTAATGAATGTTTTATTTGGTTTTGGCAATGATTTAATAAAACATTACAACATTTTTTAATAAAGACATGATAATATAAAAATGGAATCGAAACAGTATGAAATAAATTATTTGAAACACAAATATTTGCTGGATGGTATTGATATTTTTTCTCTTCTCACAAATCTCTCACTTCCCTCCCCCCCCCCCCCCCAATTTTTTTTATTTGAAAATGATGTGTACGCACCTGCGTATTTGCGTACAGGCAGCTACGCGCCTGTCAGAATACATGCAAGTAAAGATATTCAGACCTTAACAACCTTCAAACTTTCACACCATTGTACTGTTAAAAATTCAAAGTATTATTTATCTAGAAAATTTATTTAATTAAAAACAGCTTTTCAAATTCAAAGGCAGGCTGTGAAGGGATTTCTGAGCAGGTGAAAAAAATATTTCAAACAGTCCACAATTCAGACAATTCTTCTGGATGAAATCAATTCTGAAAACAAAATGAAATACCATTACGGAAAGTTCACTGAGGTTTTAAAAAAGTGATACTCAAAACAATGCATTGAGTAACATGGAAAGCATATACATGACTCTACTGTTTTTATTATCAAAACATTTCAATAATCTTGCTAGGAATATGTATGGTTTATAGCTAATATGGAGCATACCTTATTATCTTATTGGTGCAAACACTTGCTGCCTGAATGAATTGTCCAAATTGTTTGGGAGTAGCTACAACACAATATATATGTAATGAGTGAAATACATAATGATTACTATTGTAGAATGAAATGACACTGCATTGTGCAAAACAAACCATGCTATACTATATTTTCTGAATTTCATAAAATAAATGGAAACAAACTTTTGATACAAAACTTATCTGGGAAATTAAAACCTATGACATTTGCAAAAGTAGAATTGGTAGCTATACTTAATTTAAGTAAAAAAAAATTAAATCAATATACTAGAGATAACATTTAATTCTTTCACCTATACACAATTCTAAAAAAAAAATATTTAACACTGGCATACTATAAAATTAATGTGAAATGCTTTAGTGTGATCATACCCAGTGGAGAAATTGATGCATCTATTTTGATAGTTCTGTCTGATGTAAATGCCAGTTTTAACCAGTTCTGTGACAGCTACAATGATAAAAGAATTATAAATATAAACACTTCATAAATACATGTACATGTATATACATGTACATATAAGACTGATTTAATGTACATGTAGTCAGACAAATGAAAATTCAAATATTTTATCTTCATTAATGTAGAATATCTACAAATTTACAGCCTAGTGATACAGATAGATAAAAATTCTACGGATGAATTTAAAATATGAACCACTGGTAAAAATGCACATATTTTTGATTGCCAGAGGTATAAATTAAAATTTATAGGGTCTTATACTCTTGTACATGTATGTACAGTGCACATACAGTGTACACTGTGCAGTTTGACTCCACAAAATATACATTGTGTGACTACATCTAAATTATAATTTGATATCATGACGTCCTGTGCTTATATTATGTTACATGTTTGTATATGTATGCCAATGGACAACATCATGTTTAAAAGTGTGCAACTTTCATAATGTGTGTGTGTGTGGGGGGGGGGGGGGATACACACAAGGCACTGCATTACAGTTTGTGACGGACTGTAATGATATATGTTATTGTACATGTTCACAATTATTTTACAGCGCTGTAAAGAAAAGTATGTCTACATGTTAATACCTATGCGTATACATACCTTAATGAACAGAAAGGGACCTAGGGAGGTAGTGCGGATTGTCTCAGTTTTCCATGATTTCCCGAAATAACGTCATCATCTTCTCATCGAAAAGATAAACAAGGCCCAGGTCTCTCATTTTATCCCTATTCTCTTTAAAGATTGCCTGATTGTTGCATTTATCCACTGCATATCTCAGCTGCTGTCGCCACGTTTTTAGATGTAAACAACATTCCGTGTCACCGAGTGCAAGCGCTTGGCTGAAGCCGAATGCAGCCAAACGACACAATAAAAAGAGAATTATTTCGAAGACGTGTTGTTACTATATAAGAGAAAATCACTAATGTTTAGTTAATTAAACACGAAAATACAGACATTCATTACAAATTCTCGCAATCATCATTAAATAGTTTTTTTGAGCTCTATTTCCTTATATAGATCTATCAAGGCGGAGCAACTGTCATGACGTCAAACCTCATTATGACCTCATTACCATATTATCTTCATGTGTAGCCTTAACTGTACTGCGTTGGAAATGTTTAAACGGGCTAAGAGAAATCAAATGCATCAAGAGTACTTAATTGTTTTTACCCAAGTTACATGCCAAAAAAGATTCAGAGAGACGTCACATAAAGTTAATGTTGATTTGAACTGAAGTTAGGGTGTCAAAAGTCATTCACGTCCAAAAGTGACATTGATCATGTGTGGTAGATAATAAACTCCTACGAGCTAAATATGCTGCCATAATCAAGTGAGGATCTTTCCCTAATCCTATATATAAATCCATTTACAATATTATATGCACTTAAGCAGCTGTTTATGACATTGTAAAATTATATAAACAAGACCGGTTTATATAATTTATATCAATTTATATAATTAATAATATAATTTATATATAATTTTATCAAGATAAGTGTATGGGGTAGAGGGAGCAGACATTGAGAATCAATGTTGTCGGACCTCATGAAACTAAACAAACAGTCTTCCAAATAACCCGGGAGTCCAATGCCAGGGACCTGTTAAATTTGCAGCCGGGCATGTAAAAATTGCCAAATTACATGTCCGAAGAGGGCATATGTGAATCTTCTTTCATTGTATGATCTTTACTTGCCATTTATTCTGTCCTTCCCCCATTATTCGCTTGAACGTTGCTATATGTAATGTCGATGGATTGCCTGTCTACATTCTCGATACGACCTGTCAAATGATTGTCAATCTAATCATTGAAGTGTTTAGTTTAACCTATTTGTTTTCTCGAAGTTGCTTGCTAAATTACGAGATGTTCATCAATGCCACATACTGTGGCACTACAGTCATGATCCCATTTCTGAAATTCAGTTCAGCTAAACCGGCCAACAAATGACCAGCATGCAACTCAAAAGTTATTTATGAACAAAAACGCTTTAGAAAATGGCAATCACAGGCCATGGTTGGTTTACGATGCTGAAAAAATTAATATAAAACCTTTATACCTAATGGTTTTTTTTTGTTGCACAAAACTGGTAAATGTAAGAATTTTGAGTAGGACATGTACAAATTTGAATGGGCTGGGTAAAAATGATAGGTCTACATGCCCGAAGGGCATGTGCTGAAAAAGAATTGTTGTGAAGACTGAACTAAAGCGACAGCGCCGGGTGATCATATAAAGTCCCCTTTATTACATAATAATTTGGCAAATTATCAACACATCAAGCTAAAATTTCCAACATATCTTAATGGTGAGAATTTTTATTTTTTAAGTTGAAACCTCGTGACCTGTGAAAAAAATGAAATTTGTATCCCATCTAAAGTCTTAAAATGTATCAAGGTAATTTTCGATACAAATTTGCGGTTGGGGTTATAAATGAAGGATGAAACCAGAGACCTCGGAATGGAATACTCGGAAGTCTCTGGTTTTATTCTATCCCCAACTGGAAGTTGTATCCCATCTGAAGTCTTAAAATGTATCGAGGTAATTTTCGTGGAATAAATGAGTGTTTTACAATAAAGAGACTCGACCAGAGACGTCTGAAACGATTTATTTGACAAGAAAAAAGTCTCTTGAAGCGAACGATGTCATTTTAATGTAGGTTAATGATTGATAATGATACATGAACAAAATACGAGCTTGAAGCGGGGGTGCCTGAAATTGAGTTAGATACCTTGTGGTAAAAATAAGTAGGGGTGCACCGTATATGAAACAAGTGCCTGTGATTGATAGTCTGAAATTTCTCTTCACCTAAATATTAAAAGCTTGCAGTGATCGCTATAAATCTATACAACAGTCAAGTTACATACGGTAAACTAACATAAAAACAAGATTACAACAGTCATGATTACAGAAGGTATATTTTGAAGACTCTAGGTCAGTAGGTGAATGTTATGTAAACAGGTAAACACACGTGGGACAGTCACCGCAAATATGAACCACAAAACGACTTGTAACATTAAAATGTAAATATTCATCTGCACACAGATTTTTGCATAATAATAATAATTTTTAAAAAGTGTAAATTAAAATATAAAATAAACAAACCTCAAACCTTGTAACAAGGCTTGTTTCCCTACAAATCTTATTCTGGTTCTCTGTCACTGAAAATGCAGGGAACCAGGCTGCGTTATTAACTCGTACACAGATTTGTTGATACGAATAAACCTATAAACATATATACGAAATAAAATATTATCATAAAAAATGAAGAATTTCAAATTGCTTGAAAAATTATCTTTATGTAGTTTATAATAAATGGTTGTAATTGTTTATTAATTTCTATCTATCCATTAAAATTTGATACGTATATCAGCTTAATATGTGTTCGTCTGAACAATTATTGTTATTACACTCCCTGTCACATCTTCATAGTTAAGCCTGTAAGCATGGTAAGAAGGAATCAATTTCAGTTGAAGGGGACCAAAACCAACATTTTTCAGTTTCATTTGGTGGGGAGGGGGGGTATAAACCTCAAATGATCATTTTATCTCTGTCACTGAACTGCTGAAAATAATGAAGGGAACTAGGCTGCGGCAATGATTTGTTGACTGAATTAAAATACGAAATAAATTATCATACATACGAAATAAAATAATTTCATAAAAAAATGAAGAATTTCCAATTGCTTGAAAAAAAAGAAGCTTTTCATGTATGTGATTTACAATAAATGGTTGTACTTTTATATTTTCTATATATCCATTAAAATTTCACAGTATCAGTATTTCACTATTTGTAAACATTAACAATAATATTAAATAAATGTTACCCTCACTGTGGCTTTGACTGAGTTACTGTCACATCTTCATAATTAAACTAGAATATTCCCTTCCGTAAATATTGCTATATATATCTGAACTGTTACCAATTAATCTTTCTTTGGTGAAAGAAAACCTCAGGGATGGAGAATAGGCCCGTACTTAATTTAGTTGGAGGGGGGAGGGGTGAGCACAACCAAACAACATTTTTCAGTTTCAGGTTGGGGGAGGCTACAAACCAAAAAATTTTTAATAAGCAAAAGAAAAATACATTATCAGAGGTTATTATTGAGGGGGCCCAAAAGCAAAAGAAAAATAGATCATCAGAGGTTATTATTGAGGGGGCCCGAGCATAAAGGAGCAATGTTTTCTATAGTATACCTAAATTTCAGCAAAATTACAGGGGGCCTGCCCCCCCCCCCCCCGTTCCTTCAGCCATGTATTGTATCAAATCTGCTTCACCCTGATTCAGATTTTTTTTTCAGTCAGCATATATATTCTATTAGCAGAGGACCACATTATATTAATGAACAATTATTAAATTACAGCTATTTTTTTCTTACAGGGTCTGTTTCATTTATACTATATCATGATGATCATGTCCTGCATGATGTTTACAGAAATTAAGTTTAATTTAAATTTTTAAGCTAGAAATAGCTGCGTCAACTTGCGAGACTATTTTTTCAACGTTCGGCCTAATCTTTAAAATATTTAATTTGTTTGTGGACTTGCATAAAAGAATTAAAAAATATAGGGGCCTATCATTTAACTTTATTTCGAATTTCCTTCAGGATTTTATATAACGATTATTTAAAATCATACTTTTTCTCTTGGAAGCTAAATTACTAGGCAAAAAAACAAAAACAAAAAACAAACGAATGTTTGTCTTGTGTATTCTTAATTACAACTTATTACTGTATCATTTTAGTTACTTACCCAAATTTCTCAACATCCACGGTGTTCAGGGGTCATTTTCTGAAAACTGAAGGGGCATTCCGATGGCATTCGGAACAAATGACGGAAAGCACTTGCTAAGAATTCAAAACATGGTTCATAAATTTACAATATTTTTCCTTTTTAGGATTTTAACATAAAACATGGAAAACTAAGTTAAAGAAACACTCATTTGAACAAATCAAAAGCGGAAAAAATATATATGCTAGATTTTTTGTTTAATTGCATGTTTTTCATGGTCTCCAAAATGCAGAAAAATTATCCTTTGAAATTATACGTAGGTTATAAATTCTTTTCTTTTTTAGGGAAGATGATAGAAATTAGACAACTTTTGAATGTTAAATAACAGAGTTAAAGATTAATAATATTTAATGACAGACTGTTTATTTATCTATAAAAAGACATTTGCAATACTGATGAGGTCAAAATAATAGGGAGACCGAAAAAGGTCGCCTTAATCCAGTGGTCTCCCTAAGCCAGAAAATATATCCTCCTTGGTCTCCTAAAGCCATAAGTCATATATATATATATATATATATATATATATATATATATATATATATATATATATATATATATATATATATATATATATATATATATATATATATATATATATTTACAAATCTTGCAAAACTTAATTTGGGAAAAACACAGATAATGATTTATAGACTTCTGTTGGTAAAATTTGGTGTATTTAATTGAATTGAGGTCTTATTTGCAAGGGTATTCAAGTACTTAAAATAAAATTTTACATACCAGGACAATTATGCAAACTAGCTTACACAATGTACCACTATGATGAATAATGCAATTCATCAAACAAGGAAAAGAATATGTAGTGTAAAAGTTTTAAAATGAATGTATTTTCATTCATAGATCCTCTCCCACATATTATATTGTGTTATAATCATAATTATTTTTTAGCTACTTGAAAGTGACGCAGTACCCAGATCAAATTTCAGCGAATTTAGACTTGATTTCGTAAAATGTAACATTGATAAATCGGAAAAGCCATAGATAAAACATTTACTATTATTATCAATTGTATAGACGTCATTGAGTCTTAGGCTAAAAGAAGCACTCCACCACGACGTGACGTCTATAAATAGAAAAATTGCCTTAATGAAAAAGTGAAAAGTTCAACACTACCCAGGAGATAATTCATTTTTTTGAGTGAAAATGATTATGTAAAAACATCACTGGGCCATGAAAAGTGCTGCTAGAATCCTACTCTCCTGACACAGAAAAAAATATTCCAAAGTTTCGCATGAAACCTTACCAAAATTTTTACATTTTATACATACGATCAAGGAATTGTTATTAATTCATGTTAACCACTCGATTCTAGCAGCACTTTCCAAGTACTATTGAAAACAAGCTTTCGATACAAACAAAAATTATGTTTCAAAGTATGCGGTGTAGTGTTAAACTTTTGAACCTTTGTTGTTATAGAACGACAGAGGAAAGCCTGATCGGGATTTCAAAGCACTGCCTGTGTTCGTTATAATAAAACATGATAAGAATATATCAGCGTACCTGATTCTTAATCTTTAATTCCTTATGAATCACATATAACATTCACGGTATATGCTTTAAAACTCCCATTTCATATATTTGTTTACATGAATTCTCGTCACCTTTAATTTCACTCGACAAATATTTGATCAATAGTTATGACGTCATGGGTTTGGTATTTAACCCCCGTGCTAAATAAGTAGCTATTTATACCACCCAAAAACGACAAGATTTAGTTTATATTATGTTGTGAATGATTCCATTCATTTCTTGGACCTGAAATTAAACTTTAAATATAGATATTAAGAAATCATTATTTCTAAAGTTCACGTCATACAGCTTACTATGACGTCATATTGTAAAGGCAAGTAGGATATCTCTGGGTGTAGCCTTAACATACCCGCGGAAATTTTTTCTGGTTCATACACAAGTTTATCTGCACATGTTTTTATAAAATTTAAGAACCTCCGCATTAAAAATATTTAAACCAGATTCGTTTAATGCTGTGAATAATACAAAATCAATTATTTGGTTTAATTATAAGGCTTTGTTCAATACACCTCTATGATTATCTTATCAAAGGCAATGCGACTTTTATTTCTGGCTTCCGTCAATTTAGAGGAAATTCGGATTGTGAATTACTTCTAATAGTACGTGTATGCACATAAAACCCAATAAAAATTATAGTAAATAGTTATACACAAAACATCATACTTTTATTGTAGTATTAAACTTATTTTTCTTGACCAAGTGTTACTACTTACCCTTTTATCACCAGTTTCAATAACATCAAGCCGTGGCGAGGCCTCAGCAGTGGACTCCATAGGACGTTTGGTGATCAGTTGATTCAGATTGAAAAATATCGCGGGATTATTGCTATTAAATTAATTTAATATTTGTCTTAAGATTGTATTGAATAATTTAACCGCAAGAAATACATTATTCGTATTTGTTCCCGACTGAAATAAGAATATCTACTTGCTGTTTCGTTTTGTGAAAAACGAATCTGTATTATTAGTAAACCAGCATAATCCTGATTTTAAGTAGGTCAATGCTCGTTTTTAAATAGGTCAATGCTAGCTATGCTAGTTCTATCCTTTGCTTGCTGATGCTGATCCGGGTAATGCTGTTTTTTAAATGCTGATGCTGATGCTAGCTCTATCCTGATGCTACTAATGCTTATGCTGATGCTGGTTCATGTAACAAAATTAGTTCCCTGCACTGTATCTATTAAACATCTGGATTATTTTTTATGATGTTTAATCAGTACGGATTAATAGCCTGTTTGAAATTGTGGTAATTAATAACTGCATCTGTTACTGGCGGTAAGTAATTATTACTTATTAGGTTTACTACTGACTGTCAACAGAAATTTATATCGGGTATAACAATCACATAGACAGTGAGACTGAGCCTGATATATTTCTGTAGACAGTCAGCAAGAAATCTAATAAGTTATTTCCTAGGGGATCATAGTGTGAAAGACATAAACACAACAGCCCTGTACCAAAAAGGGGGGGGGGGCAGCCACCAGAGAAAAATTACAAGCAGGAAAAGATATGAACTTCTAAAACTCCAGATGGGTCAAAGCTTCCTCTTAATTGCTTGGATTTTTTTATGCAATCACATGGCACACTTTCGGACACAGAATCTACGGGACACCTTCAATCATATTCTAAATTATGAAACGGCAAAAAATGTAGGAGGACTTCAGAGAATGAGGTTTTGTAGAAAAACGTCGTTTCGACCCCATTTGGGTCTCACAGGTGAAATGAAAATTTCAAAATCTTTTTGCACAAGTATATGTACAGGTACCACCGATCATATTTCTAAAGATGAATTGGCTTCTGCTCAAAATGTAGGAGTAGTTCAAGGAAGAAGATAATTTGACAAACAGACTGACGGACTGAACAGGATGGCAATGATAAATCTGAAATTTCTTTAGACGTGCGGCCATAAAAATCTTCTTTTAGAGATACGATTGCACAATAAAGTAGAAGAGTGTTTGCGATTGATTGTTGGATATATATATCGTACAGCATAGCTTGAATACGAGAAATCAATAAAATGCATTTATCAAAATAGTTAAAAGTGTAATTTAAAGGGCTTGAATTTGTTTTGCTTTGTTTTTCTTTTAATTGGTTTTCGGACTCTTTTCTTAATCATTATTTTTTAAAATCTTTTCAATTATCGTAGAAAGGGACAGACCGTCCCTAAAATTCTATGCATTTATCCGTGGATATATACCTTCACTTAGGACAGATAGTTAGTTTTGAACTTCATGCAGGCTACATGTAAAAAATTAGGTAAATTGTTGTAGGAATATATATATATATATATATATATATATATATATATATATATATATATATATATATATATATATATATATATATATATATATATATTCTAGGCTGATGAAACCTAAGAAGTTAACAAGATAACATTTAGCAATACAAAGAATTAGACTAGGCTGATATGAAGTGTTGTGAGGGAAACATTTCAAAGCATAGCTGACTTTCCTTTTATGTGAACAACCATTTTAACCAAATAATGCTATTCGATTTGATCCCAATCTTTAATTTTGTTTTTTTAATAGCTGATGATTGCTCTCCATCGGAGAAAGTTTAAGTCCTATATAACTGACAAGTGGAATATTCTGGACTGGCTGTCAATGGGAACATATTTAAGTGGAATGCTTCTAAAGATTGGAGAAGGGCTGGCATTTGCTTATGCCTCTAGGATTGTATTAGTATTTGCATTTGCTATGCTATGTATTCGAATTTTGAATCTTTTCTGCATATCCGAACTTTTGGGACCAAAACTAGTGATCATACAAAAAATGGTAAGTCAGATTTAGAATGCATTAGCTATAATGATTTATTTGCATTTGTCAGAAATGATTTCTTTTATTAAAGTATTGAATGTTTTTATCAATTGTTCAATAAAGTTATATTTCTCCACACGATTTTTTGTTCAATTTTTATGTATATGATGTTATCTTATTTATACAAGAATAAAAAATGTATGAGTTGATTTGAATAATGTTAGTGAATTGATATAAGGGCACTATGCACAGTTTACAAAATCATATACTTTGACCATTCACCTTACATAAACGATACAAATTTTAGACAAAACATAAGAATGTTGTTCTTACAAATATTTGAGTCTTTACGTTATGTTTTGTAGAAGCATGCACAGTCATTAGGACACTAAAGCATCAATAAATATGTGATAGTGTAATAGGGATAGTGTTAAATTTAATAGAAATCACAAACAAATAATCTTAAGATAGTTACTTGATGAAATACGCATATGCCAAGTGTTCATCATATGAAAAGCATACGAAAAAATCAATTAATATGGATTAAAATATAGTTTTACACACGTAAGTAGGAGTAATTAACTTTTAGTCTATAGATTCGATTTATCGCACAATTATGTGTCATATTCCTTCCTATTAAATGTGATAGATATTAAGGTTAAAAAAGTAGATTTCACAAGATTAAAATAACGTATGTTGAAAACATATGCACAGTAAAATAGGCTCGTAGCTAATAAGTATTGAACAATTTATGATTTTATAACAAAGTGTTTTAATAAATATCGTGTAAAAAAAAACCTTTCTAGCATCCACATGTTCGTTTTTCTCGCAAATGTGTTTGTATGAAATAGTTTAATTTAGCAGTTGTTCTAGTTTTTAGATACCTTTGCCTTCATGTCAATAATGACAGTGATAACAATTTGCTACAACGTTTCATACTATACCATTCTGTACACTGAAAACTCGGAATTCAGTTTCGATCAACTAGAAAAGGTCACTCGGAACGGATACTGGATGTTATTTGGGGAACTAAATTTAGAAACTGATAGATGTAAGTATCTTATAGAAATTACAGATCTGTAGTAATTTCTTTTTCAGAACTTGTAAAACGCTTTATAGCACAAGGAAATAGATACTAATTCAGGAAAGCAAGCAAATTAATTTTGATTAAAAAGGAGTTCTATAGAGGCATACCTCTTTCGAATTTTTGACATGCCAGAGCAACTGGTCAAATATAATTTAATTATTCAACCGTTCACGGTAGCTCAGTTGGTAGAGCGCTCGCTGCGTGATCGGGTGGTCATGAGTTTGAATCTCGGCCGCGACTGACCTAAGTCGATAAAAAATAGGTAGCAACTGTTCCTTCGCCACGCGCCTGGCAATTTGAAGTGAAAGTTGTGGGTCCTTCGGATGAGACCTTAAAAACCGAGGTCCCGTGTCACGGCAGGTGTTGGCACGATAAAGATCCTTCACTGCTCAATATAGACGCAAAATATAATAAACTGAGATTTTTACATTTTGTGTTATTACATTTTGCATCGAGATTAATGCATAATATAATAAAGAAAAATGTATTAACACCTTATTACCTTATGTGTTATACATTTTGGGTCGAGGTCAAAGCAAAATGTAATAACACGAAATGTAAAAACATACTTTTTTGGAATAATACATTTTATGTTATGTTACCAGTGAACCTGAAATAAAAGACACCACAAAGTCGTACACATCTGTTTATATTTGGATATGTACTAGAAAAAGACGTTAATGGTAACCTAACAACTAAACCTTATGATAAATGTGATGACTTCAACTTTTCTATTGTCAACTTCCCTTAATTATGTAGCATTATACCCTTATCACCTGCATATGGGGTTTATGTCTCCCAATTGATTCGATACCCAAGAGCATGTTATACATCAATATTTAAAACAAGACAAGATATTAGCCAACAAGTTGATGAAAAAAGTTCTATGGTCGATACAATGACCTTATAAGCAAATATAATCTATCTTAATCTATCAATGCTGACTGATGCAGAGCTCCAGATAAGATGTGTATTTGCAGAAATATGCTTTTAAGTTTTCAAAATAAGCATCAAAAATTAAAACAGGGCGTACAATTACGCATTAGCATTCATAAATAAGCATTACACTAAGGAAGTGCTGCGTACAACGGATTGAATGATACACGTACGATTTAACTAATTATGTGAATTGAGGTCAGCTCAGTGTTTGAATTTATATCAAAAAAAAAAATTGATTTATAAGCGTATTTGGAATAACTTAGGCCGATTTCCAGGTCAGGAGAAAGAGATTTGAATATTTAATACTCGTATTTTGTCTGAAAATATCACAGATTTCCACTATTTATATAACTTCCTAATTTTCGTTCTTGACGCGTACACGTCGATACTGTCAAAATTGCGCAAAACATGCATGGTGTCTATTTTATCCTTTGTCACTGTTTATTAAACAGTTCTTGTTTATTTATCATTTTCTCTAGCAATAATATCATCTAAAGTCCGCCGACAACCTTTATTAATAGTATGAAAATAATTGCTTTTTTGCTTTCCACATGCTCCTTTGCTTTAAATAGCGCCTCGCAACTTTGAATGCAAACGGGGAGCTAAAATTTTTACCTCGATTGGTGCCAACAATTTATATAGCAAAACTTAATATATATTTTTGATAACAAAAACAAGAACAAACGCAACTTGGCGGGACATTTTGAGAAGGGTAGGTGGGGATGATAATCTAAGGATTAATTTTGTCTGGCCAAAGGAAAGATATTTTTCTCGGTAATTCTTGCTCTGATCGATATAGGCCTAATCTTAAATGGAGTTCAATGTGCCCTTGTTAGCATTGCCTACCGTATGGTCTTTCTGGTGAAAGAAACGAAATGTTTCTCAGTTATATATGTAGCTTAAAGCTTAAAGCTTTTTTTTTTTTTAAATTTCATTAACCTAATTGATAACAAGCTAAAAATCACATTAGATGTCAAAAGAGCAATAGGTTAACAAAATACTTTTTGATTTTTTTTTTTTTTTTTTTTTTTTTTTTTTTTTTTTTTTTTTGCTGAATATCAAAATCTGTATTGATTTGAAAATCAAGGAGTAAATACACTTTGAAGTAAAAAATTATCTGGAGCTCTGCTAATGTTTTCCATAAATTTTGTTAAGCCATTATTTACACACTGAAATTTCTACGGATTTCTCCGTTTACACGATCTTGAGAAGGAGCACACGGCGGGCCTGACCGGTTGGCAGGGGATGCTCACTCCTCCATGGCACCTGATCCCACCTCTGATATTTCTGGAGGTCCTTGTTTGCTCTGCTCCCGATTTGTATTGTTTTGATGGACTTTGACCTGAATACTGTTCGTTCTCTCGACAATTTCATTATCACATTTGAGTTATCAAATTCTGCGTTGATCTCGACGCAAAATGTATTAACACAAACTATAATAATCTCAGTTTATTACACTTTGCGTTGTTATTACATTTTGCGTTGCAACAATGCTATTAAAGTCCTTGCAAAGACCATTCTGTTTCGAGTTCTTTGAATTGTTTTGTTTGGACATTACTTAGTTGTCTTCGTTACATATAAATGACAAAAACATTACTATTCAATAAATTGCATGTCATTAGGTCTATATCTTTGCAGGGTTTTATTAGTCAATATTAAATATCAGTAGAGGAAAAAAATATCATTACACTTGGTGAAATGATTCGATATTTCCTTGAACTGAAAACTGACTTTACTCTATTTTTGATAGTGACAGAGCCTGACTGTACATTCAACAAGACAATTTACATGAGTGGAGCAATGGAACGATGTCCATCTGAACTTGGAAGATTTCTTGCCCCATATTTTAAAGCATTGTATGGTTTGGTAGCAGTGATTCTAATGCTGAATCTTTTGATCGCTATGTACAGGTAAGCTTATTTAATGCTTGTGATTAAAAAAAAATAATAAGTCAGCTATGTTCACCAAAGCAATGGGAAATGTGATCGTAATAGTTTTTTATATATATTACATTTAAATGTCGCTGTAAACATAGAAATCTTAAAATGCAGGAAAACTGATATAGTTACCAATAATGAGTAGGTTTGTGTCGAACTTAGTACCAGTTAAATCGCAAGTATCAGCTGTATGTCACTGGTATAAAAATAGACTCGTTAGGCTGAAGAAAGTGGCGCTTGTGCAAGGGCATCCAGTTGTTTTTTTATTATAAAAAATGATACGCATCCCTTACCTGAAGAGTTTATACTGTTGGGGAAGTACTCTTGATTTTGCAAAGAATCAAGCAAAAACATTACACTTCTCCTCTACATCGTAATGAAAAAAAATCAGACTACAATCAGCTCCCAGCACTTTTTAGAATACATATGAGCAGTTGCTTTTCAGTATTTCAGCTTAAACAGTTAAGTGTATTAAGAACTGTTTTCTTTTCATTTTTACTAAACAGATTTAAAAATTGACGATGATTTTGTGTATTTAATTTATTATTTTTGTAATTATGAAACTAATGGATACACTCCTCTGGAAGACTTTTTTTCCTAGTAAAGACGATTGACGTCACACAAATTGTTTCTAAATACTGGACAATATTATTATCAAGTGATGAGATTTGTATTCTTTAATAAATAAGGGATAAAACAAATACATGCAGCCTTTTACTAAAGAAACATTATGCGGTATAAATCTTTTAATGACGTCACAATGATACTTTCAAAACGGTGCTTCAAAAAATATTGTAAATTTATGCCATCCTATACATAACTGAAATCTGATTATATAACGTCCTGATAAGTCTTTCATACACTCTGCGTCATCACACATAAAACAACATATCCATAATCTTAACAACTCGGTTTTTGGCTATAATATCTTACATACATGTACGAAGGCTTTTCGAAACGTTGGTGGTCTTTTTTTATTATTATTATTTTTTTCTTTTATTTATTTCGTTTTGTTATAACTTTTTACTTACCTAAATTTTTATAAACATGTTTTAACAATGTATTCAATTGGTTTAGATTTAGATATTGTACGATCATTTCCTAAAAAGAGGAAGGCTATTGGAAAATTATTTCATGATATATGTACAAAGAAATCAAGAATATCGCTTAAGCTAATTATATTGCAAATTCTATGGTCAATACAATAACCTTATTTGCAACTATAATCTTTCTTTAAAACAATTGTTGACTGACATTTTTAATACGAATTGTTAGGACTTTTATTTTGCCTAGGGATTTTTCTATTCACCTAATCATGACAAAAAAAAAAAAAAAAAAAAAAAAACACGGCGGGCGTAGAGAGAGGATGCTCACTCCTCCATGGCACCTGATCGTACCTCTACAAGTAATATTTTAGAGCCAGGGTTTCCTCTGTGCCCAATTTGTATAGTTCATATGGACTTTGAGCATGTCATTAAATCATATGTTGACACGATATATCCCAGTGAGCTTGAAATAAAACATACAACAGAGTCTGAGACGTCTGTTTCATATTTGGATATTCTATGGTCGATACAATGTCCTTGTCAGCAAATACAATCTATCATTAAGGCATATGCTGACTGACGTTTTTCATACTAATTGTAAGGTCATTATTTACACACTGAATTGTCGACGAATTTTTCCGTTATTTCCCGATCTTTAGAAGACGTACACGGCGGGTGTGACCGGTCGGCAGGGGATGCTCACTCTTCCATGGCACCCGATCCCACCTCCGGTGTTTTTGGAGGTCCATATTTGCCGTGCTCCCGATTTGTGTTGTTTTAATGGATTTGAGCTTGAATACCGTGTGTTATCAGCATATTTCATGATATCAGTATATTTTAAATGACCTAGGTATTAAAAATTGCGAAAATAGGATCACTGAGCAGGTCATAAATTTAGTAATTTACATTTAATGCACTTGACAATAACTGTAGTCTTATTTCTGTTAAATGGCACAGAAACAAAAAAATAAATAAATTGATAAATAAATAAATTAGACGTTCATAGTCAGATTTGTGAGTACGTTTTATATGCCAAACTGTGAATTAATACGTTGCTTCTTTAAAAAGAATTCATTTTCTGAAGATAGGTAGACTTCGTAGAAAAAAGAAAAAAAATACATCCTAGAACGTCACGGAGCAGAAAATAGTGATGTTATTTTGTGTTGCACTCTTGAAAATTCGAGAATAATCCTTAGCAAAACTGGAAGAAGCATGAAATACGTCAAAAGTGTGCCTTGCATTTTTTTTTTTTTTTTTTTTGTAAATTGTACAGGCGGTTCTTGAGTAAAATAGACTCTTTATCAGACGATATACGGGTTGTAAAGAAACTGATTATTAATAAAAATATCATCAAAATATTAAAAAAAGAATAAAAATAGAAAGAGATAAATGATACACTGTTGCCGATCGTTTGAAAGAGTTCTACAGTTAAATAAATGAAAATGTCGACAAAATAAACTTTTGCTACTGAAACAATTATTAACAATGGATCGCCAATGGTATAAAACGATTTCAATAAGTTGGTTTGGTGCAAGGCTGTTTGAATGCATAGAAAGAGTATTTTTGAGAAACCTATAACATTATGTTTTTTTTAAGTTACAGCATTGTTATATTAATTTATAATTTGAAAAACACGGATCCCATTTAATCCTTTTTACTTATGATAATGGGTTTATCTTGAAGGACTTGGTTATGCACTTAGTTTATCTGCTAAATACCAAGAAGCAAATATTGACTCTGCCCGCGAACTTTCCGAACAACCCTCTCGTATGCAGCTAAACTTGTGTTAATGAATAGCAGTTAATTAAAGAGATACGTACCGCTGTGATCTCAATGTACATTTAAATTTACAAATTCTAAGATTATCAATTAACAAAATTTAATGTATCGCTGTGGCCTATTTCTGGGTTGCCCCAGATGCATAAACTTACTATGCTCTATGATGTGTAAGCCGAAAATTGATGGTCCTTAAATGTTTTAAATATGCAGCTAAACCGCGTTTTAATTTGGTAAGGTCCCAAGATATAACAACTGAGAAGGTTTGTGATCATGTGATCATAGGTAATAGGTTTTTAAACTAAACTAAGATAAAAACAAACAGAAATTTTACAAAGCAAGTCATCATTGACCGATTTTTGTCAACATACAACCAGGCTTAATGATGCATTACTTCTTAAGATCTAGTCAACCTTCACCTTATAGTGTTGTAAAAATGTATGCTAAGTTAAAATATTTTAAAACATATAGCTTCAAAATTCAAAATGCGTTTTATGTAACCTGCTTTTCAGAAAAGTCAAAACATTGTAAGTCCCTTAATGTATAAAAAACGTAAAGGTTAGGGGAAAAAACTATATCTAAGATATGGCTTGGTTTGAACATTGAACATCGAGAAAAGTTCTACGAACTAAAACCGTTCACGGTAGCTCAGTCGGTAGAGCGCTCGCTCCGTGATCGGGAGGTCTTGAGTTGAATCTCGGCCGCGACAGACCTAAGCCGATAAAAAATGGGTAGCAACTGCTCCTTCGCCATGCGCTCGGCAATTTGAAGTGAAAGTTGGGGGTCGGATGAGACCTTAAAAACCGAGGCCCTGTGTCACGACAGGCGTTGGCACGATAAAGATCCCTCACTGCTCAAAAGCCCTGAGTGCCGAGTAAAGGTAAAAAATTTGAAGCCCTTCACCTGTATATGGTGACGTCTCTATATGAGTGAAAAATTCTCGAACGGGACGAAAAACAACATAAAATCAATCAATCAATCTTACTTAATACACTCTTTTGGTAGAGGTGATATCAAATATTTTTACACACATTGGGTCACAGTTTTCAACGAAAAATTCTAAAAAAAAAAAAAAAAAAAAAAAAAAAAAAAATACGATAACCAGAAGATCAAATATTTCTATTATGGCATATGACACACATATTGAATACTGTGAAAGTATTTTATTTGGAGTGTACGATATTTTGCGGAAATTGAATTTTCAACAAGTAAGCGTAGATTTGATTTAGCGCTTTTTGAATGTGCTTTACATGAACACATATATGTACATACAAAACATTTGGCAATTTATTTGATTTAGCGGAGGCTGTTTTCCGCGAATGGCGCTAAATAGAATTCACAGCCAAAAGTAATACGTTTACAGGTTATTTATTCATTCTCAACATAAGTTAAAAATATTTTATCCCAGAGTAAAGTATTAGTTGTGTTATATTGTTACTTGTTTCTCCATCGCAAAGAATTGAAGACAAATACTATTTTCGTAGGGTCTGATTTTTATTGTTTATTTCCAGCTACACTTTCTCCAGAGTTCAAGAAAAGAGTGAGTTGTACTGGACACAGCTACAGACCAATTTTCTAGAAGAATACAGTGTGAAAAGCATATTCCCTATACATATGCAGCTACCGGCACTTGTGCTTTTTGTTGTCCAACTACTTCTTTGGCTCACATTTCCCTTTTTCTTTCGATCAATGAGAAAAGGTTGTAAACAATGGGATGATGGCAGAAATATCATCGATGGGAACAAAAAAGAGTCCAAATTTAATAATACACCTATGTTTGTTAGAGGTATGTATAAAGATCTTACAGTCACATTACGATATTTTACTCTATTTACAATTTTTTGGCAAAGGTATTACGAAGTGAAACAAAAAGAATAGTTGTTGTCAACAAGCGTTGGTTGAAGCATCTTTAAAATAAGGAAAAAAAAGAATCAAGGATTTTTTAGGTGGGAAGTGGGAGGGGTTAGCGTGGGGGTGGGGGTTGGAGTGTGGGTTGATGGTTGTGTGGGGTGTTGTGGAGGTTAAGTGAAGAACATAATTTTTCGACAATGTATAAAAAAAGGAAAAAAATTCTGCTTCCTGTTATTTGGTATAGACTATTGTTCAAATACGAAAGACCGGTCCCCATGTCTGGCATTGAAATTCAACCTGTGACATAAGTATAAATACCATACTGCCCAACAATAACGGATTGGCTCAACCATTACGCCTTGCGTTAGACGTCTGGCTATTGATCTACATGTATAAGGAGATGAGTAACATACAGAATAAATCTACAATTACGTTTTTCAATGCCCAATGCCCAAAAAAAATTTGGCCACATATTTTTTAATTTAATTCATCGAATAGGTCGCCACTCAGCTATGTTAAGGAAGGCAATGGAAAATATGCCTTAATATATATATTGAATTTAATAATCACTGTAAAAAAAGTAACTATAAAATTGTAGGAAAAGTAAAAAAAAAAAAGTTACCAATATTGAATAGGTTTGTGTAGTACTTAGTACCACTTACTTTGCATGTATCATGTAGCTGTGTGTCACGTGATAGTATAAAAATAGAATTTTTAGACAGAATGTAGAGAACGACCTAGTGCAAGGGAATCCAGTTGTTTTTGGCCATAAAAATTTATATGCATTGAAAGAGGTTTATATCCCTTATCTGAAAAGTGACGTATAGTATGTACTCGTTATTTTGCCTGGAATGCGTGTAATAGCAAAACAATACCACTTCGCCTCTACATCGCAATGAATATATATATATATATATATATATATATATATATATATATATATATATATATATATATATATATATATATATATATATATATATATATATATATAAAATACATATGTTACGAGAAACCGATATTCCTTATTTCAGCTTATACAGTCTCGTGTATTCCCTTGCACGTTTGAGGTTCATCGGGAATATGCTTATAGTATAAGCAGTTTTTTTTAATTCTCTGACGTGGTGAAGCTCTAAGAGATCGTGATTAATAAATTACATCATAATTGTTTTTAAGAACATTTTGTTTTTAGTTTTATTAATAAGGTTTGACGATGATTTTGTATATCATTTAGCATTTTTATAATTATTAAACCCATGGTTCCACTCCTCTGGATCAATTGTACTGCGTCAAGTCAAGACGAATGACAAGTAACATCATATATGACACAAGAGTTTCTTAATACTAGGCAGTATTGTTATCAAATGGCGAGACTTTGCATTCTTTGATAGATAATGACTGAAGCAATTGCTAAACCAATTGCATGCAATCTTTAATTTACGCATCGTCGTGCGGTTTCATTTATTTTTTGGAATTTATCAAATTATTATGACGTCACAATGATACTTGCTGCTCAGAAATGTGAACCCAGGCCTTCCTTAACATAGCTGAGCACCGAAAATTTAATTTAAAGCATACATTATATATTCTAGTTTTCATTCACTCCTATATTATGTATGAGTTAGTTAGTGCTTTTATATGAATGCTACATGAATTCTCATTTTCGTGAAACCGTCACGGTAGCTCAGTTGGTGGAGCGTGATCAGAAGATGTGTTCGAATCACGGCCGCGACTGACCTAAGTCGATAAAAAATAGGTAGCAACTGTTCCTTCGCCAAAAGCGCTCGTCACTTTTAAGTGAAAGTTGGGGGTCCTTCGGATGAGACCTTAAAAACCGAAGACCCGTGTCACGGCAGGCGTTGGCACGATATAGATTCCTAACTTATTACAGTTCAACGGCCCTGAGGTCTAAATTGAAAGCCCTTTACCGGTATATGGTAACGACTTTATATGAGAGAAAAATTCTCGAACAGGACGTAAAACAACATACAATCAATCAATCAATCATTTTCGCGATGATTAATAATTGATTTGCTTAAAAAAGAATCAGAAGACCTTAAGGTTGCTAGCATTTGCAGTCTTTTGTTTTTCATTTTGTTTCTATACCCCTCCCCGTTCCTACTGCCATGTCATAAAATGGTCATGTTTGGTCTGTGTTTGCTCAGCTCATAATTTGTATTGCTTAAGTGAACGACTGTTTCTAATGTTTTCTTGGTAACAAGACCTTCCCTTGGGTACTTAAATGATCATGTTTTAGTTCCTTTCATTTTCTATTTAACAGTACCTATACCTCCCAAAATTGATTTTAAAAAAGAAATGTTTTCTTTAACCTAAAATGTAATTTTCAACTAAAAAATAAAAACTTAATATTCAAAATGTCATTGCTTTCTTCCGAATGTTTCTTCATAATTTGATTTTCTTTTCAGTGTTTTTGTATGATACAAACTTTGATATTGAACTACCAGGAACACGCAACGCGGAAGGATATGCTGCTTTGAGAGTAAAAGGGTAAATATAAAAATGGGTAATGTCCGAATATTTTTTTGGAATTAATTTACATTACTTGAAAAAAAAAAGTTCTGAAAAAATACTTTTATGATTCGCACTTATTAAATTTTCTATAAAGCAAACGTTTCAATGTATATTCGTTGTGTAACTAAATTTTCGTAAATACAGTGCCAACCACTTTCTGCATTTTTAGCAGTTGTTTATACAGTCAAAAGATAAACTGACATTTTTATGAGTAAAAACTTAAAAAGTGTCATTCATATTTTAACTGAACACGTGTCCTGATCAAACAAGACTTCAATTATATATTTTGAATACAAGAACACTTATTTCATGTAATGAGAACTATGAAGGAAAACAGCATTTTTCTGAAAAAGATCTTCCGCGACTATAAAAGCATTTCACTTATCATCAAAAGTGTTCTTTGATTATGATTAACAT
Organism: Saccostrea echinata; assembly: GCF_033153115.1. Classification (NCBI taxonomy): domain Eukaryota; kingdom Metazoa; phylum Mollusca; class Bivalvia; order Ostreida; family Ostreidae; genus Saccostrea; species Saccostrea echinata. The sequence goes on from NW_026889830.1 coordinate 363,765, forward strand.
TATCATAATTGAAATGAAACGTATTTTTCAAATAAATTAAGTATGAAATCTTAATACCATAAGAATAAAAAAGGTATTCATTCATGGTAATGGTTTTTATTTTTATTTTAATTGAACCTGTTTAAATTATAATTTTGAAATTGATACAGCTTTACTTGTCAAAACTAGCAATAGAGTTTTGTTTTTAAAAGATTCAACTTCTAAACATTACAAAGTTTAGCACAAATTTATCTACACATTAGATTAAAAAAAAAGAAGAATGGAGAAACCAAAAGATATCTCTATTTACAATGAAACAAATCTAAGTTAAATCTCTTTACCATACTCTGCCAATTATCACAGATATATTTTAAAAAGTCAACATGAAATAAATCTTGATTTTGTCTGACATTTGCATAGGTTTGATATAAATATGCATAATTTTTTTTTTTTTAATTTTCAAAATTTATATTTTCCGCCCCATCCTCTTATTCTTTTTTTTTTTTAATTTAGAGGATAATTCTTTCTGAAAACAACCAAATTCATAAAATTGCTTAATAAAAGAACAAAGCCTTATTGGTAGATTTTCGCCGAACTTTGAATTATATTGATGTTTACCTGACGCAAAAATTGGGAACTTTATATTTCTAACGATATATGACTTGCTAATATCTGATTACGTGTAACACATCACAAATAATGCTAAAATGTGGTGTTTAAGCCAATTAACATATATCATTAACACAGTTCTAACACAGATAATACGAATAACAGGAAATTCAGACACAGACAACATTCATTCCTCCGTTGGACTCCGATTCATCCACAACACGTGCAGCATTGTCGAGATGGTCCGCTGTTTCCAATGTATTATTATTTCGATAAATATTTCAAAGATACAATTGGACAAGGTACTCAACTCTAAACAGTATTTAATTTATCGACACAAACAAAGTGTACCCGTGGTACGTCAATTATTTTTCTAATTTATTCCTTTTTTATGTAATTTTTTTTATATTTTCAGTTTTATTATTTTTCTCCCCCCCCCTTTTGTTTTTACTGTTGAATAAATATATACTATGCACACAATACTTAAAGTCAATCTTACACACATGTCAATAATTTGCATTAATTAAAGCTTTCAGGTAATGGATAACACTTATTATATATTGTTAGCAGGCCAGTGGTACTGCCCCCATTTTTTTGAGAGTAGTATGGAATTTTTCATTCAAAAGCCGGTCCCCAAGGCCCTATTTTTTGTGTTGCATCACCGATCAAATTTCACTTGCTGAAAAATGGCGACCATGTTTGCACAGGGGGCGAGCCGGGCATGCTCAGATGTTCTGAACTTGAATTCACTCCTTTAGAAACACATAATAATAAATGTCTACATCGTACTTTGCCACGAGTTTAGTGTCTATTCTTTTTCACCTCGGAAATGAAATGGACACAAAAGCCATGGCTTGCGACGGTAAAATCTCTGGTACACATTGAAATGTTTTCCGCGCAGCTATGTTAAGGCTTCCCGAAGCTTTAAAATGCGCTCAAAACATAATATGTCATTGCGAGGTCGGTTTTGGTTTTAATTTATAAGTATTGAACTTTAGTACTTCCAATTTATATAGAGGGTTTCCTCGGCTATATATTAACATATTTGTTATGATATCACATGACTTTGTTGATCACGTGACAGTCATTTATAATTTTTTGAAGTGTTTCATATAAATCACTTCGGCGCAGCTGATTAACACAATAATTGTTAACATTTTTTTATAATAATAAACTCATCGTATCCTTGTGTACCCGAAATGTGCTTAGGAAAAGTCATAGTATTACTTGAATACAAAATATTTCGTGAGAAATTCAATTTACCTACAAATCTGAGGGTATTTTTCACACAATATCGTAATCTGTATTAAAACAAAGCCAACACACATTTTTCCCAAGCAAGATTCAGTTAGAGAACAACCTCTTCTTACAGATTTCCAAAAAAAAAAAAAAAAAAAAATTCTCAGATTAATCCTCATTAATCACCAGCGTCAGACTCTTTTATACACACAAAATAAATTCTACCTCCAACCACTGGTATAAAACAGAGTACATTTCAAAAGTATATTTTTCATAAGCATTTTGAACATGCTGAATATCAATCAAGGGTAGGTAAGCGGTGTACTTTTTAAAATATTCGGACATATAAGACTAAAAAAACCTTTAACGACCCGTGAATTATGCAATAGCTATCTAGCATTTTACATGCAGTTTGAAATAAAGTGTAAAGTCCATGACACTCTCCCCGTCATAACACCTCAAGTTTGCAGTGACTTGACGTCATTTTCCATTATGACGTCATATTTTGGTAGTTCAGAGAAGTGGAGGCACAGAGTGCACTGTGATATTCTACGGGAAGCCTTAACCTACCGGCGCGTCCTCAGTATATTAAAACGACAGAATCGGTTTTTCTATGTATGTTAGAAAGTGAAACTAAAATAGAGCCCGGTCGAAAGATTCGGGCAGAAATCGTTGTCAAACTGGGAGTGTCCTGGAATACTCTATTTAAGAGGATAGGCGGGAAAAAAACTTAGAAATATAGTGGATACTGAATGTTTAATCATTATTATTGGATACTTGCATGTGTATAAACTTTGTGCATATATTTTAATATTAGAACATATCTTAAAAATTAAGATATTTCAAATGTCTTTAATCATTATGATGAATCAAAAAATTTAATTTCCAACAGGCACTTTTTTCGTATATTGGGCACCCCCTCCTTTCTCGTTTAACAAGGTGGAGTAACTCAATTTCTAGCACCCTCCACTTTATTAAATTATCAATCATTAATCTTATTTCACTTGAACAAGATCGCTTTGAAAGGCTTTTATTTTCTTTTCTACTAAATCGTTTCAGACGTCCGTCGTCGGGTCTCTTTATTGTAAACTACTCATTAATTCCTCGAATATTACCTCAAGACATTTTAAAGTCTTTACAAGAGATACATAAACTACCGATTACGGTTATAAAGTAAGATAAAAAATCTTTTCATTCTGAGTAACACTTGCAGAAAGATGTAAAACCTATTTTGTGGGGGAGGGAAAGGGATGGTTATGGCAAAACACTTTTCTAATTCAATTTTCCTAAGATACATGACTCCTCTTACCCTGTTACAAGGATTCCGTGTTTCCTAAGGGGGTGTTTTCTAAGATTAATTTTTCGTTACTTTACATAGAAACTTCATAAAGCTGAAAATTCAACGGGGGGAGGGGGAATCCTAGCCCCCTCTAGATTTGAGCATCGTGATGAAGCGGTTCTAAGTTAAACATGTATAAAGGTGTTTATGGTATATTTTACACCCTAGACATTTGAACAATACCAATGTTACAGGAATATCTGTCATATAATTAACTTGTGTCCACAGTGCTCAAATGTGATTCGAAGTACCCCAAACTGTAGAGGGCAACATAAAAAAAAATATGGTCATATTTTTTCTTCTTCATTTTTCAGTGTAATTAAAACAATTAACAACTAATGCTTTTTGAAGCTTATGAAATTGCCGTTTTATAATATTTCATGTTTCATACATCAAACAAACCTACGACATCGATGAAAATTTGTCATATAAGTTTCTTAAATGGATAATTCCTCGGTAAGGATAGCAAGTCCATGAAATAAATGTTGTATTTTATTTATGAAGCCGGCAGTTTATTAAAAAAAGATATTTAATCTTTTTTTTATTTTGGTTTGTAATAGTTGCTAATGACTGTTGGTTTTTCTCAAGTTTGAGTTGTGCAAAGTACAGTGGTAAGGTAAATTCGGAAACACGGAATGATTGTAGACACCATAAATGACTTTACATCAAGACTTTTTTTCAACAACCATTTGGACTACCATCACATAGTACAAGTTACCGGTGATAGCTACTTTTAACGTAAAGGTCTTTGTACTTATGAATGCATGATAGCATAAAAGCTTATTTAAAAGATTCATTCATAATTTATTAGGCTACCATCAAATGCACATGTCCATGTATTGAGGAATGATAATGTAGTGCGTAGCGCATTCTGAACCATGCAACCAATGAAATTCCCGACACGCGATTGGTTCATTCTTAATTTTAATGGATATTTTAAACTATACAAAAATAATTATCAAATATACTACAGATATCATAATTATATCTTTAACTTATAAGCAGATGTGCATTTCATCCTTTATGAATTTGTGTTCACATTTTCAAACAGCTGTTCAACTGTTTATTATTCGTTTCCTACGTACATACTGTGTAACACCATGAACGCTAATGTTGCATTTTATTTTCCAGACTTACTATTTATAAACAATGAATACTGTTCCCACTCAATAACCGACACGAATTTAATACTGGAAGGAGATTTTTAGCTAATGATTTAATACACAAAATATAAAGTGGTTAATGCATGGGAAATTATTTAATTTTATCTACGTTAACGGATTTTCCATGAAAAATAAACGGATTTCGCTGAACAGCTGGTGTTTGGTGTGGTTTTATGACGTCACTATAGCATATTCAGACATTTTTATACAAGTTGACATTAGCTTTGATCTTACTATAAATGAATCATAAATTGTCTTGCTAAAAAACCTTAGCTGAAAAATCATAAAATTTCTCCGCCGTATATTGCCAATAATGTACTTTGTTCTATGGTGTGACTTTAGCTATTTAATATTCAAAATATGACATTGTTTTTGAGGCAGAAGGTGATTCAATTATTGACGTTTTTTAATCGGTAACATTTTTTTTTTCAAGAACATATTTCATTAAAACTCAACTGTTGAAATTAAAAAGCAAAAAAAAAAGAAAGAAAAAAAAAACAGTTTAAGGACAGATGATACAAACAAACTTTTATCAGAAATCTTGAAAGTAACAACTAATAAGTCATGTTAATATAAGTAAAATGAATAAGTTTAATAGCATAGTTTTATATTTTCTATTCAAAGTTTCAGAAAAATAGGATTTAAAGTGACAAAAAGTTGTAAATATCAATACGGATGGCTTCAGAAAAGTTAATTGTTTTAACATGATAGAAAGTTTATAATTTCTTAACATTTTAAAAATTTATTATATGCATCGTTAAAATCAAAAATAGGTCCAAAAATATATACTAATCCAAGCATTCCTTTTTTGTTTGTATCATCTGTCCTTAACCAAAGAAAAGTTAATTGACCTGTTGCCAGTGAGATTCTAACATCCTCACTCTCCGTCTCATGTTTTGGTTTACTATAAGAAGAGATATATAAAATACATTTCTAAAAAAAAAAAAAAAGAAAAAAAATCCATGATTTAACCAGTGTCGGATGGAACATACCTTGGGATGATAATTGAACATGAATAGTTTTAGCACAATATTTAATAAATTAAGATTCTGAAATAAAAACCGTATCATGCATTCTATTTTTCCCCTATTACATGTATATTTTGAATGTATTCGAACTATAAATGTCAATCTTTCATTGCTGTTTTATTTCAGTGAAATGAACATTGCCGAGAAAGACAAACTTACGGTAATTTTTTTTATTGGTCTTCAACTTGAAATATAAGAGTCACTAACGTCAGATAAATAATACTGTGAAACTTGTTTAATACGGATATTGTGTATTCCAAAATCTTGCCTAATACGATGTTAACTTCAAGTCCTTTTCAGTGCTTTCATTTTTTTTAAAATGTCGTCTAATCCGGGATATTGTCTAATCCTGCCATTTTTTTTTTTTTTTTTGAACCAGTGTTGGTCGGATTAGACAAAGTTAACAATATTCAAACAGTGTCCGTCTTTATTTGTTTTTGCAGTATATATATTTTTTACAAAATAATGTAACAAAAACAATTATAGTCAATTGTTTTTTTCGATTTCTCCTGTACGATTCAGTTTATTCCTTGTAAGCTATTAAACGAACATGTATTTTGAAACTGTGCATATGAAGACAAATACATCGTAGTAAGATTGAAAAAAGGCGTTAAAAATAGATTAGTATAAAATAGATTACGCAAAAGCAAGATTAAAATTCAGACTTTCAAATGTGGTATAAATGATTAAGTGAATATGAAAACTTTATTGAAAAGTACATGGATTTGTTCTTGGCAATTCATAGACTTTTGAATTATTATTTTTTTTCTGAATAACAGGTATTACAAGATGAGATGAAAGAGATGGAGAAAAACCTTTTAGAAAAACACGAAAAGGTAAATTTTTCATTTATCCCAGTCTTCAGTTCCTTTTATCAAGTCTGTTTCAAAGCATTGAATGTCGTTTATTTTTAATCACAGGTACTGGAGGACAAAATCATTAAATTAGACAGCAAAGTAAGCAAAAAAGATAAATATTTTTTTATAATGTTATCAGCTGTTGCAAACATTATCTACTGTTTAAAAACCAGAAATCGTTAGGTAATAAACCTCTCTGTTGAAGTAAATTTTATATTTTTATGTTTACTAGGTACAGGAAATAAAGGATTTGCTTTTAAAATTGACAAACCCAGAGGATACCAGACATGGTTAGTAGATTTAAAAATACACTGTTCAAAACAGTTCAACTTCACTTTTTCTCATGCATTAGGTGTACGTAAGGAAAAATTAGTTTCTTTTCTCAATCCGCTGATCACGTACAAGATTTTTAGGCACTGTAAATCATATCCGGAAACTCACTACGTTTTCTTTTTATATCTTACATGTATGCACGCCCATGTTAGGGAGCAGTTTATGAAACAACTTTTTAGTTAAATCATTAATTGATAAATATCTGACAAGATATGAAAAACAAATTGAAACATATTAACAAGAATGGTAGACCTAGTTTTAAGCAATTTTTAAGGCTATTATTCGAAACCTTTATGTTTGTTAGCAATAAGGAATTATTCCAACGAAGCAATAGAAAATAACGTCTCATTTTCCCATGTGCACATTCTTACACAACCACAAATAGATCGACCGCTGCTGTGGCCGATAATTACATGTAATTCATTTTGTGTTTTAATTGGGTTATATTTCATGAAGTTGACAGGACCTATGACAGTCGGTAAGTACAAGTTTAAGTATAGATTGGGGTAAAATAAACCGAAATGCAAATGGTTAGGTTAAAGTTTAAAAAGGACCAAAGATCATCGGATGCCACAATGCACGAATTTCACATTCTGAAGAGATATCTCCCGTTGTCGAATTACATTTAGTTACAGACACAGATCCAGGAATTTTTTTCCGGGAGGGGGGGGGGGGTAACTCAGTCAAAAAAAATTTCCAGCCCAGAATTTCCCGAGAAGCAAAAAAAAAAAAAAAAACAAAACAAAACAAAAAAAAAAAAACAAAACAAAACCAAACCAAAAACAAAAAAAAAAAAAAAGAAAAAAAAAAAGAAAAGAAAACTAAACAAAACCACAAAAAAAATACAAACAAAACAAACAACCAAAAAAAAAAAAAAGAAAGAAAGAAAACTAAACAAAACCACAAAAAAAAACAAACAAACAACCAAAAAAAACAACAACAACAAAAAAAAACAAACAAACAACCAAAAAAAATAAAAACAATGATGGTATGGTGGGGTCCATGTTTTTAAAGGGGGAGGGTGTCCAAAGTCATTTTTTTTGCTTCAGTAAATCATTATATATAGTCCTATCTAAAAAAAACTCTACAAATTCCAGGGAGGGAGGTTCAATCTCCCTAGCCGCTCCCTGTCCCTGAAATGACAAATGATCATGTGACTCCAAAAAAGTAGAAAACTTTTCCATTTGACCATACATGATTTTGTTTCTTGTGTTATTATGTTATGTATATCTAATGGTTTAAGGTTATGAACTCCTGGAGGTCATCCACACTCTCTCAATGAACTGAAAATATTCACAATATGACTACATCATATTAAATAAAAGTGCATCAATGATAAGATTGCTTGACATTTCATTCAGGAATTTGGCTCAACCCGTGTACCCTCTTAGAAAAACAAACAAACAAACAAACAAAAACAAAAACAAACAAAATAAAAACAATGATGGTGGGGTCCATGTTTTTAAAGGGGGGAGGGTGTCCAAAGTCATTTTCTATTTGCGTCTGTAAATCAATATATATAGTCCTATCTAAATAACTCTGCAAATTCCAGGGGGGGGGGGGGTTCAATCTTTTTTATGCCAAAACAAGTATTAGTTTGCATACATGAACAAACAGGGGTCTGGGAAAGTTAAGGGGCGAGGGGAAGGAGTTATCTCTTTACGTCTTAATTGTTGAAAACTCCTAAAATGAATGTTAACCTCAAATCCGACTTGTACGTCTTCATCATTTTTAAGTGGTGGTGTCTCCATATGAGTGAAAAATTCCCGAGAGGGACATTTAACAACAAACAAACAAATGACTTAAAAAACACAATATACATGTACATTTTTATTAGTCAACAGATATACTTCTGGTCATATCTCTAGTTCTCCCTTGAATCAGAAATGATGATATAAATATTTTAAGAATGATTAAGAGTTGAAAAGGTTGTGCATCTTACTTTCGTTGAATTAGCTATACCAGTTTAGCTTATTTTGCTACCAAAGCACCTTGTTTAATATTTTTTTTATCATACTGTTTTCTGAAATGTGCAGTTTTTTCAACATGGATACAAGTCATACATTTTCAGCTTCTGAAAACAATGCATAGAAAAAACTGCTTTTCAAATACTGTAACTCTTTCCAAGTACTTGTGATCATAAGTTTTTAGCTCAGTTGAGTTTTTCTGGTTTTTCTGATCACATTTGGTCTGTCACCCATCTGTCCGTCTGTAAACTCTCCACATTTTTATCTTCTTCACTAGAACCACTGGGCCAATTTCAACTAACCTTGCCACAAAACATCTTCGGGTAAAGGGGATTCAAGTTTGTTCAAACGAAGGGTCACGCCCTTTTTCAAAGGGAGATAATCTAGAATTAGTGAAAATTTGGTGATATCATTTAAAAAAGTCTCACCAGGAACAACTGACTGAGCCCAAAAAGTTCAAACTTTCTTTACATAGACTTAGTGTACATTCAAATTTGTTCCAATTGTGACCCACTTGGGTAGGGTGGGGCCACATATGGGAATCCAAAGATTTACATAGAAAAATGCAGGGGATTTTTTCCATCATAAACCTTCTTCTCAAGAACAGCAAGGGCATTTTTGTCCCCCGTTTTCGCGAAAGGGATCTAGGGGACATTAATTCTCATTTGTCTGTCATTCTGTCCGTTTGTCAATCTGTCCTTCTGTCACAATAAATTTAACCATGGTCATATTATAGCTTTTGAATAATAAGAGATAGAGCTTTCATATTTCACATGTACATTACCTACAAAAACTTTCTAAATATACTATGATTTTTGAACCCATGACCTTGACCTTGAAGATTGACCTACTTTTAAAAAAAATTAACATTTTTTTAAAATTGATCATTTTGAAAGAGAAAAGCATTCATATTAAAGATGTTTATTACCTGTGACAAGACCTTTCTAAATATATCATGACTTTTGACATTGACCTTGAAGTTTAACCTACTTTTCAAAAATGTTATATTTCCTTATAACTTTTGAGTGAGAAGAGATCGGACTTTTATATTTGACATGTGTGTTACCTGTAAGAAGATATTTCCGAGCATGCTATGATTTTTTTACCCCTTGGCCTTGATGTTTTACCTTATTATATACTTTTGAATAACATATGATAGGACGTGCATATTTGAAACAATATGCCATAAATAATGGCATCCCATCCACTAAGACACGGAAAACGGGGACCACAATTCTTTGAATTTGCTTGTTAGTCATTTTGATATGGAAACATCCTCATATAGTGTAGATTCAAGTTTTTTTTATGCCCCGCAATGATTATGGCCGAGGCATATAGTATTTGTCATGTCCATCTTCCATCCTTCCATCCATCCGTCTCTCCTTCCGTCTCTGCTTCTGTCGCGCTTTGCTTTTAGCTCAGTTGAAAGCTCAGTTTCAAAGAAACTATCCTAGATATTTTTATCAAACTTTATATGCTGATAGATATTGTTAAGAGCTATGCAACTGCATCAACATTTTTTGACCTTGACCTTTCCTTTGACTTTGACCTCACTTTTCTTAAACTAATGTTTAGCTCAGTTTTAAAGATAACATTAAAGATAGTGTAATCAAACTTCATATGTTAATGCATACTGATGTAAGCTATTCAAAGCATCAACATTTTTGTCCTTGACTTTTCCTTTGACCTTGAGTTCACTTTTCTTTAAATTAGTGTTTAGCTTAGTTTTAATGAAATCATTCAAGTTATTGTATTCAAACTTCATATTCTGATAAATACTGATGTAAGCTTTTCAACTGCATCAACTCTATTGAAATTGACCTTTCCTTTGACCTTGACCTCACTTTTCTTAAATTAATGTCTAGATCAGTTTTGAATAAACAATTCAATATATATTTATCAAAATTCATATGCTGATACATACTGCTGACTTATCCTTTGACCTTGACCTCACTTTTTAGGTCACCTGAGTCACTCAGGTGACCTATTGCTATCCGTTCTCGTCCGTCGGCGTGCGTCGTGCGTCGTGTGTTAACATTTGAACATTTTTAGCTTCTTCTCTGAAACCGCTTAACCAATTTCAACCAAATTTGGCATATGGCATGTATGGGTGAAGGGGAACAAAAATTGTGAATTTCATGGTCCCTGCCCCCCTGGGGCCTAAGGGGTAGGGCTAAAACCACCAAAAATAATGCAATCTTTAAAAATCTTCTTCTTTACTCCTGGACATCAAGCAGTCAAACTGTTGGCATCATTGTAATAAGCATTGAGCGCTCTACCAAAATTGTGAAATTCATGGCCCCAGGGTCAGGGGTTCTGGCCCCAGGGTGGGGCTATATAGATCATATAGTGAAAGTGCATTATTTCTTTGAAAATCTTCTTCTCTGCTCCTGGGTATTGAATAAAGTAACTAAGTACATAGTTATGAAGAGCAAGAGTGCCTCTTCCAAAATTGTGAAATTCATGGCCCAAGGGTCAGGAGTTCTGGTGTTAGGGCTGGGCTGTATTGATTATATAGTGAAAATGCATTAATTCTTTGAAAATCTTCTTCTCTGCTCCTGGGTATTAAATAAAGTAACTAAGTACATAGTTATGATGAGCAAGAGAGCCTCTTTTGAAATTGTGAAATTCATGGCCCCTGGGTCAGGGGTTCTGGCCCCAGGATGGGGCTATATAGATCATATAGTGAAAGTGCATTATTTCTTTGAAAATCTTCTTCTCTGCTCCTGGGTATTGAATAAAGTAACTAAGTACATAGTTATGAAGAGCAAGAGTGCCTATTCCAAAATTGAGAAATTCATGGCCCCAGGGTCAGGGGTTCTGGTGTAAGGGCAGGGCTCTATTGATTATATAATAAAAATGCATTAATTCTTTGAAAATCTTCTTCTCTGCTCCTGGGTATCAAATAAAGAAACTAAGTACATAGTTATGAAGAGCAAGAGTGCTTCTACCAAAATTGTGAATTTCATGGCCCCAGGGTCAGGGGTTTTGGTGTTAGGGCGGGGCTCTATTGATTATATAGTGAAAATGCATTAATTTTTTGAAAATCTTCTTCTCTACTCCTGGGTATTGAATAAAGTAACTAAGTACATAGTTATGATGAGCAAGAGAGCCTCTTCCAAAATTGTGAAATTCATGGCCCCAGGGTCAGGGGTTCTGGTGTAAGGGCGGGGCTCTATTGATTATATAGTGAAAATGCATTAATTCTTTGAAAATCTTCTTCTCTGCTCCTGGATATTATTTAAACAAACTAAGTGCATGGTTATGATGCATAAGGATGCCTTTTCAAAAATTGTGAATTTCATGGCCCCAGGGTCAGGGGTTCTGGTGTTAGGGCGGAGCTCTATTGATTATATAGTGAAAATGCATTGATTCTTTGAAAATCTTCTTCTCTGCTACTGGAGATTATTTAAACAAAATAAGTGCATGATTATGATTGGCAAGGATGCCTCTTCCAAAATTTTGAAATATATGGCCTCAGTTTTTTGGGTTCTTGAGGAAGGGGGGGGGGGGGCTATTGATTATATAGTGAAAAGCATTAATTCTATTAATTAATCATTAATTAATCCGGTCTGCTCCTTAGCGTTGAGCTGATAAATAAATTGCTTAGCTATGATGAAAATGGGAGCTTCGAACAGAATTTTTGAATCTTGTGGTCCTAGGGTCAGGGGTCCTGGCATAACGAGGGGGGGGGGGGGGCTTTTGATAATATAGTGGAAAAGTGTTAATTCTTTGAAGTCCATAGTTATGATGATGAGGGTAACTCTTCCAAATTTGTAAATTTCTTGACCCTTGGTCTTGGGTTCTGGTGTTAGGGTAAGGCTTTGTTGAATCTGTAGTGAAAATGCATTGTACCTGTGAAATTCTTCTCTGCTTCTGGGCATATCGGAAGAAAACTGAGTAAAAGTTTAAATGATATAAGTAAGCGTATTTCTACCAGATTTTTGAACATCTGGACCATTTGTCTAAGCATTCTAGTCCTGGGCAGGGCTCTATTAATTTGTATTCTACTGAGAGAAGTTATTCCCCTTTTCCATTCATCTTTGATAATTAATCACTGTAAATAATGTATTTGAAAGGTTAATAGAATAAGATTATTATGCAAGAATGTTTATCATATAATTCAAAAAGTATTTTCTTAGTTTTAATAATCAGGTAGACCTGTAAGTAATAGATAAATAAAAATGAGACAAAAATAACTTATCTTATTAAAAGTTCTTCAAAGACCATAAGAGAGGTCAATGCTAGAGATCTTAATATGGGTTTAAAAATAGTACAGAAGTACTAATAGTTTGATAATAGTCTGCATGGTGATAGTGTTAAGTGGGGGACAGATTAGAACTTAATTTATGAGTTGATACTGAATACTAATTATTTTGTTGATCCTGATCTTCCTACTTCTCTTGCTTTAGGGCAACAAAGCTTCATCTATCAGTTTATTTAACTTAACCTAATATGCTGATATGTATTAGTGAGAGCCATTCGACTGCATCAAAAGCTTTTCACCTTGCACTTTCCTGTGACCTTGACCTCCCTTCTCTTTAATTTGTATTTTGCTTAGTTTTAAAGAAACAATTTAAGATATTTTTATGTAAGCATGCACTTATACATAATTTTGTGAGAATTTAACATCTATATCCATTTTTTTTTTTTAGATTTTAGTTTCAATTTTAAAGAAACTGTTTCATCAAACTTCATACATTCATACAAATTTTCATGTTGCATTAGTAATATACATTCGGCGGAGCATTCATGTCCTATTGAAATTTAATTTTCAAATCATGACCTCCGAGGGTGGGGTCAGGCCACAATAAGGGATCAAAGTTTTATTTAGGAATAAAAGGCAAAAAAAATCTTCAAAATTCTTCTTTTCAAGAAGAACAAGAGCATGATTAATATGGAAACATTCTCAAGAAGTGTAGATTCAAGTTTGTACAAAAAAATGACCCCATGGGTTAAGGAGGGGCCATTTTTTTCCTGCCCCTATTTGCAATCCACATGGAAATGCAAATTTTGAAACCTTTTTCCACATCCACAGGACAAAACCAATCATCTTCCAAATGATCATGATTTAAGGCTAATGCAAAAATATAAGGTAAGTTCTGGGAACCAGGGTGTTTAAAGATGTTGAATATTTAAAAAAAATTGACCCCCATTTGACCCCCAGGGTGAAAATAAAAATTCCGAAACCTTACTGCACATCTACAGGACACCACCAACCATCTCCCAAAATATGATTAAGCTACTGTGTAAAATGTAAGAGGAGTTCAGGGAACCAGGGGCTTTTTGAATAAAAAACGTCATTTTCGACCCCCATTTGACCCCCAGGGTGAAAATGAAAATTCCCAAACCTTACTGTACATCTACATGACACCTCCAACCATCTCCCAAAAGGTGATTAGGCTTCTGTGTAAGGAGTTCAGGGAGTTTGAGAAAGAAGAGTGTGACAGACAGACGGACAGACGGACGGACATGAGTAACAACAATATACCCGAACTTTCTTTAGAAAGTGCGGGTATAATAAATTCGCGGGTATGTTAAGGCTATACCCAGAGATATCCTACTTGTCTCTACAATATGACGTCATAGTAAGCTGTATGACGTGAAGTATAGAAATAATGATTTCTTAATATCTATATTTAAAGTTTAATTTCAGATCCAAGAAATGAATGGAATCATTCAAAAACATAATATAAACAAAATCCTGTCGTTTTTGGGTGGTATTATAAGCTAAGTATTTATCACGGGGGTTAAATACCAAACCCATGACGTCATAACTATTGATCAAATATTTGCTTAGTGTAAATTAAACGTGACGAGAATTCATGTAAACAAATATATAAAATGGGAGTTATAAAGCATATACCGTGAATGTTATGTGTGATTCATAAGGAATTAAAGATTAAGAATCAGGTACGCTGATATTTTCTTATCATGTTTTCTTATAATGAACACAGGCAGTGCTTTGAAATCCCGATCAGCCTTTCCTCTGTCGTTCTATAACAACAAATTTGCAAAAGTTAACACTACGCCGCATACTTTGAGACATAATTTTTGTTTGTATCGAAAGCTTGTATTCTATAGTACTTGGAAAGTGCTGCTAGAATCGTGTGATTAACATGAATTGATGACAATTCCTTGATCGTTTGTTCAAATGTAATAATTTTGGTAAGGTTTCATGTGAAACTTTGGAAAAAAAATTTCTGTGTCGGGAGAGTGGGATTCTAGCAGCACTTTTCATGACCCAGTGATGTTTTTACATAATTAAGGCAATTTTTCTATTTATAGACATCACGTGATGACGTCGTAGTGAAGTGCTTCTTTTAGCCTAAGACTCGATAACGTCTTTACAATGGATGATAATATTAACTGTTTTATCTATGGCTTTCCCGATTTATCAATGTTTCATTTTAAATTCGCCGAAATATGATCTGGGTACTGCCTTAATATACCTGCGTTGAAATCAAAATTCAAATTTGAATTAGTATAAGAATTGAATTCTACCTGTAATTATATAACTGATATTTAATTGATGGAACTTCTTAAGGAATAATTATTCATCGAAGGGGATATATTTCCAGTTCCAAGTATCAAACCCCCTGTTTATACATAATCTCAATACGATAAAATACCCACAGAAATAATTTTTCATACTACTTTTTGAAATGATTTCAAATATTGAAGTAGTCAAGAATATAGTCTACAAATGAAAGAAGTTAAACTGTTACGAAGCTTCAATTTGATATGAATCTGGATGCTAGCAATACATAAAGGATTTTCAATTATATTTAATAATATTTTACGAATAGGTAAAACTTTTTTAAAATGTTTTTTTTAAATGTATTTTTTAATTTATTTTTGCGTGCTCTTAATTTGTCAAACAAATTCCTTATCGAAATAGAAATAATTGAATTTTGTGTTTTTGACATTTTAATTGGTTTTCTTCTGCCTTTTTCAAATGTTATATTCCTAAATGCCGTTAAGAGAAGAGATTTTGCACTGTAAAAAGTTATAGTTAAGCTTGAGATTCCTGTATTTAGTATTGCTATAGTAACCATTCATTGTGTTTATATCTCCATCAAATTTCGTACATAAGAACAAATTTTGAGTACGATAGGTCACAGAAAATTGGTTGATATTGCAAGGGTTTCTGCAACCTCATTTAAAGAAAGAATTACACAAATTTCATGGTCGTTTACAAGACATTGTTTGAGAACAAAGCCTTTCATTTGGATTAAATCCATTGCCATTTTTAATTAAAAAAAATAATTAAGTATGCAGGTATTATCTTCAATAGACTTGGCATATTTCCTTCATTTTATCCCGGGAAATTAGTCCGAACTTTGATTTTTCCTTGGGTCATTTTTTGCTGTTCTTGGTTTGATATTTAAAAGAATTGTGACATTGATTTCTTTTCGATATTGTCACCAAAGCAAATGATTTCTAGAAATATTTTTAATTAGGTGGAAAACACTATACACAATAAAAAAAAATTCCAAGTTGAAAAATGATATACAATAGATATTTTAATAGACTACAATAAAGAAGAAAACAAAGAAATGTATGAAAAGGAAATAATGGTTTAAACGCGCGGGTATGTCAAAGTTACACCTATATATTTTACTTGCCTATACAATATGACGTCATAATAAGCTATATGACCTGATTTTTAGAGAAAACGATTTCTTAAAATCTATATTTTCAGATTTATTTCGGGTCCTAGACGTGAATGGAAACATGCATAAACATAAGATAAAGTAAATGAATGTATTTGTCACGGATGATTAATACCAAACCCTTGACGTCATGACTGTTGACCAAATGTTTGCCGAATAAACATGAAACGTAAAAAGAAATCATGTAAAGAAATATGTGAAATGGCAGTTTAAAAGCATATACCGTTAATATCATGTGTGATTCTCATAAGAAATTAAAGATTAAGAAGACGGTATGCTGATTTTTTTTTTTTTATATAAATTGTTCGTATAATGAAGACAGGCAGTATTTGAAATCCCGATTAGGCTCTCCTCTGCCGTTATCAACAATAAACATGCTGAAGTTCAATACTACGTCGCTTACTTTGATTTTTCCTATCAAAAGGTATTATTCTATAGTATCTCAAAAGTGCTGCAAGAATCGTGTGGTTAACGTAAATTGATGAAAACTCTTCGATCTTATGTACAAAATGAAAAATAAATGGTAGGGTTTCAAGCGAAAGTTAAAATACTTATTTCTGTGCAGTGAGTCTATGATTCTAGCCGCACTGTTCAAGGCCATAAGATGTTTTTACATATTTTTTTTTTTTCAAATTGAAATGAATTATCCCCGGGATACTGTTGAACGTTTCACTCTTGTAATTAAGAAATTTTTTTTATTGACAGACGTCACATGATGGAATCAAAGTAGAGTGCTTCTTTAAGCCTAAGACTCATTGATGTCTATAGAATGGATAGTTATAGTTTAATCATGAGTTTTCCGATTTATGAATGTTATTTTAGAAAAAAAAATATGGAAATTCGGCGAACTCTAATCTGTATGTTACCTTAGCATATTTGTTCTGTGTATAGTTACTGTTAACACAGATCTGTCAGAAAGGATGTCTTAATATAACATGCCAAAATTATATCGTTAATTTCTTCTAAATGGTACAATAATGTTACAAGGCTTTCAACTGCTTCGATTAAAATTTTGCAAATTCTTTGCCCACCTCCAAGGATCTTTTTTGTTCCTACAATGTTAGATCATTTGATAAAAAATGTGGGTAAAAATTGTTTTCTGATTGCTATTTCTACGGATAACTCTTTTAACCTGATCAATGCAAAGGGTTTACGCCAGGCGTGACCAGGCAACATGAAGCTCATGCCCTTAAATTACAGCTGATCCAACCTCAGTTGTTTTTCAGGCTTTTAAGGACAGACGATACGTTCCTCAATAATATATAATTTTTTCTAAGATTTTGTCATTGAAGTAATGCTACTTTAACATGTTTGCTCGCAAAAAATTGAGGTACCTTACCAGGCATTTGTGCAAGATACCAGAGGGTTATGTTTCCTATAAAATCCTTTTGGAAAAAACTTAATTTGCCAATATCACATTTTTTAGTGTTTCAATTTTTAAAGACAATCAGAAATCGGTTTAGAAATCAGAAGGTAATTAAAATTTTGAATATTTTCCATATAATACGAAGATATGCAAAACAGATATTTGAGGAACGTATCGTCTGACCTTAAATTTGATATTAGTCACTGTTTTTTATTCTTTTTATTCTTACTTTTTAATTCTTTATTGTAGAGAGTACAATTCAGGAAAATGAGAACAGTAAAACTCCAAGGAGGTCCACATTTTTAGGGAGACCTGGTAAGTCATTTACATACACATCACATCGGTTGGCAAATTTATCCATAAATGCCTTTTGTTTTTGACCTTCACAAATGTGCTCTACAATATTTTGCTACAAATGGTTCTGTTGGTTCTCTCCTGGTTTTCCTGGGAATTATTTTTAAGGAAATTCTTCAAAGCTTTATAGGTAATCATAAAAAAAATATTTGTAAACTACATTTGCTCACTTTGCAGTGAAAGGAATCGACTAGCCGTATCTTGTTCATAAATATGTTGGTTTTAATCAATAAGGCATGATGTTTCATTAAATTATTTGAGAAATACAATTATAAGCTTATTACCGTAGGGTTTTTAACGTTAAGATATATTTTAATAGGGAGAAAGTTATAAAACCAATTATTCTCTCTTTTTAGTAGCTGACCGTCAACGGAGAGCAAGTCGAAAACTGAAATTTGATGAAAGACTATAAACATATTTTATAATATAATTATATTTTGTACACTTTGAAAAATAAAACAAAAATAAGCAAGACATTGACAGGGTATTCAAAATATAATTGTATATACATATCAAACTATTTTCTGCTGCTGTATTCATATGTAATAATATTAATTTTTGTTAGAGGTGGATGTTTTATATTGTTTATGGATTCTACAATCAAGATAGTATCCATCGTCGGGAACCACGGCCAAAATGTATGATCCTCTCTTATTCTGACCGTGGTTGCATGCCACGAGAATATGTAGCTCATTGAAATATTGACCAATGCAAGTAAAGCATAGTCAGAAAATAACCTTTATGCGACCTTTCATTATCCAGTTGCTGTTTACGAAACATTTGATTTTTATCGTTAAAGTCAATTGCAATAAAACCAATATTTTCATTGGTTTATAACTTGACGCTAAATGTAAAGCGTTATTATGCAAGACTTCGAAACTTTATGCAAACAAACAACCACAGCTGTATGCGGACTCCGGGCAGTGGTTTGAGACGATGGATAATATCATAAATACCAGTGACTTTAACATATGTAACCATGTTATGTTATTCCTTTTGTCATAATACAATGTACCATTTTAAAGCATATGTCTTGCAATTATACAATCTGTACACCAAGGATATTACAATTTGTATTTTAATACTTTTGAAGCGAATATCAGTATACTGTAGCACCCATTCCTTTTTTGACTTGCATCTAGCGCATTTGTTCAAAGAATATAGAGAGCCTTCATTTCGCCTAGAATTGCTACATGTATGTATTTCCTAGGCAATAATTTTATTTTATTTTCGAAGGAAATTTTATGTATTTAATCTTTGCTTTGGTAAATATATGCTCGGTAAATTACAGGTAATTTTTTTTAAGCAAAGCTTAAGTGCTTAAGCTTTACTAAAGGTTTTCGTGTTTCTTTTTTTTAAATTACCTCTCTCTCTCTCTCTCTCTCTCTCTCTCTCTATATATATATATATATATATATATATATATATAAACCAATATTATACCAGTACAATGAAACGATTAAGGTGGTGCATGACACCAAAACTTTTACTTTTTAAATGCTGTGTTATATTTCTTGAATCTTTAGGTTTCAACAAATAAAAGTTCCTTAAAAAGCTGTGTTGTCATAAATTGATAATATATGTATTACATGTGTAAAGTATGTAAATTTTATTCATTACATAATAAAAATACCCTTATTTTGCATCCTCTATAAGCCAGAATGAATCCAGTTTGATACTGCAGAGAAGATTTCTTGTCATTTCTTCCAAAAAAGCATGTGCCAAGACAGTCATCAAGTGAAGAAAATAGGTTTATCTCTTTCTATGGCTGAAACCAGTTTACACGCAGTTGCTATGATGACATCAGGATTTGATTTGCTTATGGTATCGACAATGCATTTCTTCAGGTTTTGATCCTTGAACACGGCACGTCATATTTGTTTCAGGTGTTTGCCTAAAACAAATAATGACCTCTCAACTCCTGGATAATACACTGTGACCTGTTATGGAGAATATAATTTAAAAGAGAATGTATTCAACGTACATTTCTAATGAGAGACTTACACAATTAATAAAGAATTCAGATCTTTGTATTAACATTCTGCTAAATTAGCTGCTACAAACACTTTAACAGAAATTTCACGAAATATAAAAGAAGAAGATATACCTTTTGTACTTATGTATATAATAGATTATGGTAAAGACAACTTCTGCAAGTAAAAAAAAATGAAAAAAAAAACGCGGGTATGTTAAGGCTACACCCAGAGATATACTACTTGCCTCTACAATATGACGTCATAGTAAGCTGTATGACGTGAAGTTTAGAAATAATGATTTCTTAATATCTATATTTTAAGTTTAATTTCAGGTCCAAGAAATGAATGGAATCATTCAAAAGCATAATATAAACAAAATCATGTCGTTTTTGGGTGGTATAAACAGCTAAGTGTTTATCACGGGGGTTAAATACCAAACCCATGACGTCATAACTATTGATCAAATATTTGCCGAGTGAAAATTAAACGTGACGAGAATTCATGTAAACAAATATGTAAAATGGGAGTTTTAAAGCATATACTGTGAATGTTTTGTGTGATTCATAAGGAATTAGAGATTAAGAATCAGGTACGCTGATACCCAGCAGGCATTTCAACGTTGATTCAACGTTGAATCAACGTTGCACTTCAACGTTGAATCAACGTTGAATTTTGGTTGCATAAGAAAGTTCAGGCAACGTTGAAACATCAACGTTGTTTCAACGTCAATTTTAAACGTTGAATAGACGTTGAAAATGGGTTGAACTTTGGTTGATTTATAGTTGAATTTTGGTTGCAAATGAAAGTTGAGACAACGTTGAAAAAAGGTTGAACATAGGTTGAAATTAGGTTGACTTTTGGTTGAAATTTTTTGGTTGTACAAATGTTGATATTTGGTTGAAATCACGTTGAAGTCATACTGAGTTTAGCTTTATAAACAAATACATTTACATTCTAATAAAAGTTTTTATTCAAGTTGCGAAATATGTAAGTTGTAATTCAGTATTAAGATTTTGCGTAAACTAATTTTAAACTGTATTTTAAAATCAAAGATAAATGCAGGATCCAAACACCGAATCTCAAAAATCACTGTTTATCAAAATTTATTTTCCTAACTAGTGAAAAGGGGGTCACAGTAATCATATCCAGGTTCATCATGTCATGCATCTGTCTAAAACTTCCAAAAAGTGGCGGATCCATTGATTTTAAATCACGCGCATTGTTACATGTAAGTCCCACAAAATGACTCGTCAGTCGGAAAGAAATGAACAGAAAGCTCCATCCTCTAATGCAAAACCTATTACCAAAAGAAATAATGATATGAAAGTCATTTATTTGATAACTTGTTATTTCAAATGATAAAAATATACCTGAATAATTAAAAAAAACAGACAAAAGTACATGTTCTTATACTTTGAATTAATGAAAAGAATTATATTTGTCCTCGTGTTAAAATTCATAACTGTAACAGTATGATTATAAATAATTATTACTGAAGAAAAATGTTAAAAACATGGAGGTGTACATACACAATGTTGCATTCCTTTGTAATTTTCACGGGCGATGAATCTCATTCAATCAGGGCATCAATTACGTCTCAAAGCCGCCAGTGGTTGATGGAACCTTACGGCCAACTGCAATTAGATTGTATACTATATTTTAATTTCATGTGCAAATGAATATCAACCAAACACATAAATACACAAACTAAGGATGTGCATTTCACGCAGATTAATTTAAACAATATTTTATTATGTATAATCATAATAAGGTTGGACAACAGGCACTGCCTGTATAAGTCCTCTCCATAATACAAGGTCAAAGTCATACATTTACAAGTAAATACTAGTTACATATCATTGAAAAAATAAATATATACATGTGTATATTCAAAAGACATTTATAAAAATAAGACAAAATAAATGGTAGAAAATTAATTATAAGTGAGCTGATGATACAATATGTTTGCAGTTTAACATATATGACTAAAAAAAATTGTGAAAGTTAATAAGAACACATTAATAGATGCTGGTTCTGCATTTGACATTTCAAAGAAAGAAGAGAAACAATATCATGCAAATCTCTTTGTAGATGTAATAAATTCATAAACAAGTTTAAATACTGCAATAGTTTGGTTGTATGTAAGGTTATTGTCTCCATTCAAAATAAGTTGTCAAGATAAAGGCATTGGTAATTGCGAAGTATTTAAGTTTTGCATGCAGATTACAAATATGCTTACAAAACAAGAATAAAATGATGTATGAGTACTAGAAAATCTAAAATTTCTTCTACATCCATGAAAAGGAAATTATACTTACTGAGCAGAAGTTGATAATCTAGCCTTAATCCTTGTGCATGGCGTGTAAAACACATAATATGTGAACAGCAAGAAGACGCGCACTTCTTGTCCATCAGTTGAATTCAAATTTTGACCTAGATAAGCTGCAAACAACTTCTCTGTATCGCTGCCCAGCAAGAAAATTGCATAACAAGGTTATTATGACACTGAAACTGACCAGCTAAGCTAGAACCACTCCTTATCTGATGCCTTGAAGATAAATTTGGGGAGTGGATCTAAGTAATGTAAACTGACCGGGGTTAATTGTTAGTGTGAAAACTGTTAAACCTTTTTGTAACATGTTTATTTTAATGTTTTTATATTTTATGATAAGAAAGATTATAGTAATATATCTAATACAGTTTCCTTTTTTTCCTTTCATATAAATGCAACAAAAGCACAATCTAATGTAAAATGAGACTTCTTAGATCCGCTCCGTATACGGCACGGATCTAAGAAGTCTAATTTTAATTCGATTACATTAATTTGGAATAAATTGATATTTTTATTAATTCTATAGTAACATGAAATTACAGTGAAGTATTGGATAAAGATGTCATTATTTATAAAAAGCTTATCTTAAGCACAAAAAAGTCTCTCTTTTTTTCATTTATATAAAAACACTGCATTCAGAATTAATTTACGAATTTTAATCTTTTTTGAAACATGCAATTACAGTGGAGAGTTGAATATAGATGTCATACTTCATATTAACTCATATTAAATATTTTATTACAGTACTGTAAGCACAATTCTTTTGAATGAAATTTTAAATAAATTAATTCATAATACATTTCATTTATTGTGAATAATCATGATGTTTTCTAACAATGCATAAAATATATATAGCAAAAAATTACACTGATTTAGCTTTCAATAACCCTTACTATTTTGACCTTGAAAAATAAGGCGCTCATTACCCGTTGTTTCAACATTAAATTTTCCTCACTTTTTCAACGTTGAAAATATATTGCATCCTCGATGTTGTTTCAACGTAAAAATATTAAAGAACATTCAAATTTGAAAATATGCTGCATTTTTAACATCGCTTCAACCTTAAAATAACAGGAATTATTTAACGTTGAAAATATGTTGAATCTTCAACATTTTATCAACGTTGAAATATCGACAAACATTCAACGTTGAAAATATGGTGCAGCTTCAACGTTGTTTCAACATTGAAATAACACCAAACATTCAATGTTGAAAATATGCTGAATCTTCAACGTTGTTTCAACGTTGAAATATCGACGAACATTCAACGTTGAAAATATGTTGCATCGTCAACGTTGTTTCAACGTTGTAAAAAGGTTAAGGCTTCAACGTTGAAAATATGTTGAATCTTCAACGTTGTTTCAACGTTGGAATATCGACGAACATTCAACGTTGAAAATATGTTGCATCTTCAACGTTGTTTCAACGTTGTAAAAAGGTTGAGTATTCAACGTTGAAACCTCAACGTTGAAACAACGTTGAACTATAGTTGCTCAACGTTGCAACCTATATCCCACCTACTTTCAACGTTGAAACAACGTTGCGTGCCTGCTGGGTATATTCTAATCATGTTTTCCTATAATGAATACAGGCAGTGCTTTAAAATCCCGATCAGCCTTTTCTTTGTCGTTCTATAACAACATAGTTGCAAAAGTTCAACACTACGCCGCATACTTTGAGACATAATTTTTGTTTGTATCGAAAGCTTGTATTCTATTGTACTTGGAAAGTGCTGCTAGAATCGTGTGATTAACATGAATTGATGACAATTCCTTGATCGTTTGTACAAAATGTAATAATTTTGGTAAGGTTTCATGCGAAACTTTGGAATAATTTTTTCTGTGTCGGGAGAGTAGGATTCTAGCAGCACTTTTCATGATCCAGTGATGTTTTTACATAATTATTTTCACAAAAAGAATTCAATTATCCCCGGGGTAGTGTTGAACTTTTTACTTTTTCATTAAGGCAATTTTTCTATTTATAGACGTCACGTGATGACGTCGTAGTGGAGTGCTTCTTTTAGCCTAAAACTCAATGACGTCTATACAATGGATAATTATAGTAAATGTTTTATCTATGGCTTTTCCGATTTATCAATGTTACATTTTACGATAAAAGTCTAAATTCGCCGAAATATGATCTGGGTACTGCCTTAACATACCTGCCAAACTGTCATGCAAATTACATGTAAACTAACAACCAAAAATTTAAATCAATACGCTATATGAAAACTGAAAATGATGCAGAATAAATGAAGTGCGTGTTTTGGACCTTTAGAAGAAAAATAAGGTACAGGAAGGTCAGTACGCAGCTGGAAAAATATATATTTTTTTAACATTCTATTTCTTAATATTTTAGTGATGTCAAATTATATCAGCTAAGATGGATGTGATGTAATTCAAAAAAATCAAATGTGTTGATGTAGCAACAACCATAGAAACTTACACCCTTGAGAATGAGCCCCTATCCTGGAAGTTATGAAATTTAAAATTTTAGAAAACCACACTACACTAGTCTGGGGGGTCATGAATTCAAAATTCTGGTAGTCCACTAAGGGTCGCAAACTGAGTTTTATCGGTGACGCGTAAGCGAAGCAGGTAAAACGGATGTTTGCGACCTTCAAATCAACATTAACGGTCTCATATAGTCTTTGTTTGTAAGGCTTAATATTTAAGTTGTATTTCAGAGGAACTAGGATTTGATTTTGCAGGTGGGAATCCAACTTACACCCATTGCTCCCTTTCTAAGGAGGAAATTCTTCACCATCATATGTCCGTTTTAGATCTATTTTTAATTTTTCCGACAATCAAAATTTACTGGATTCCTAAACTTCATAAAAATCTTTACAAACAAAGATACATAGCGGGTTCCAGTAAATATTCTACCAAGCCTTTTTCTTTACTCCTCACTTAAATATTTACTGTTATGAAGGAGAAACTTCGGGAGTACTGTGTAACAATATATTTAAGAAGTTGTGTAAATCAGATATGGATATCAAAAAAACTCCAAAAGTCTTTTAGAAAATTTGAAATCACAAAATTTTACTAAAATCAATAACATAAAAACGTCCGACTTTTTAACACTGTATACAACCATTCCCCACGATAAATTGAAGTCCAGGCTTTTTGACATCATAGACAGCTGCTTTTTTGATAAAAATCGAACTCTAAGTATACTTACTTCGTCATTGGTCATTTTGCAAAATCTTTTTTTTTTAAATGACATTCTGATTGTACACACACGAACTATGAAGTTGATATTAATTTATTCAACAAGAGGCCATGTGCCACAACGCTCGCCTGAAAAACTTCGGCCTTGCTGTTTTTCACCTGATCCTCCCCCCTGGTAGTACTTATTGGGGCCCCGCCCTACCCCCAGGGGTCATGATTCGAACAATTTAGAATCTACACTACCCCAGGAGAACTTAAGTTTCAGCTTTTCTGGCCCCGTGGTTCTTGAGAGGTAGATTTTTAAAGATTTTTTTCTACATATTTCAATGCAAAATTTAGATTCCTTATTGTGACCCCGCCCTACCTCAGGGGGTCATGATTTGAACAATTTATAATCTACACTACCCCAGAATGCTTCCACACAAGTTTCAGCTTTTCTGGTCCAGTGGTTCTTGAGAAGAAGATTTTTAAAGATTTTTACTACATATTTCAATGTAAAACTTGGTTTCCCTATTGTGGCCCCGCCCTACCCCTGGGGTCATAATTTGAACAATTAAGAATCTATCCTACCCCAGGATGCTTCCACACAAGTTTAAGCCTTTCTGACCCATTGGTTCTTTAGATGAAGATTTTTTAGTGACCCCACCCAATTTTTGTCTTTTCTTGATTATCTCCCCTTTGAAGGGGGCTTGACCCTTCATTTTAACAATTTAAACTTCCCTTAAGCCAAGGATGCTTAGTACCATATTTGGTTAAAATTTACCCTGTGGTTCTTGGGGAGAAGTTGAAAATGTGAAGAGTTTACAAACGGACGCACGGACAGACGGACGAATGGACGACGCACAATGGGTGATCAGCAAAGCTCACCTGAGCTTTCAGCTCAGCTGATCTTAAAACTTTTACATGAGCTTCGGGTTCGCTCAGGGTCAGCTCTGGGTCTGCAACAGCGAACCCCGCGTTCGCTTTCCGGGTTCGTTTTACGCACTCATGCCTGAAGCGGACCCCGGTTTAATCTTGCCGCCAGTAAGCCCCGCCTATTGTATATATTCCAAATACAGTAGTGAAATCGATCATTGTTGTTTTTGTCTAAACATACACATGTGAGTGACAATATGGAGAACGTTGATAAAATTTCCAGAATTTCACCGTACAATCGACCTAGAATTATCACTTTCATTTTTCTTAACTTACAAGTATATCTCGAAAAGAAGAAGAAAAGGTGTTGACCTTATTTTGATGTATCAGATGGAGCGAAATTGATGAGTATCTTAACAAAAAGCTTTCAAAGTCATTTGTTAACATTATTCAGACGTGAATAGTTTTAAAATCAGTGGGGCTTCCAATTGTAATTGCAATTGCTAAATAGTAATTTAAACGTTTGAAAAACAAACAACTGAATTATGATTTTATCTATGAAATAGCTGAGACATACTGTACACTTAAAATGCTAAGTTTTCATTTTTAGCAATTTAATTTTAAGCTAGGTTGTCGTCCATTACATGTACATGTAGGTTGTGATAATACCTAAAAATTTTCACGCAGTGTAACTTGAGTTTCGTTTAACAGATCATTTATAATTTAATTCCATGATATAAATCATTGTTTTATAAGGCGAGTTTAACGGAAAATTTATCCCCCCCAAAAAAAAAACCCCAAACAAACAATTGTTCCCCTCCTGATAAAAAAATATAAATTAATTTTCAAAGTTATTTTCAAATAAATGATCATTTTAATAGTTTGTGTTCCTGGTTCATGACCCCTCCCCCACTACATACATACTGGAGGGACATGTTAACAAAATTCTAAATGTTTAAAAATAGATAAAAACAAGAAAGAAAACAAACAAGACAAGAAATCAAGAACTTTGAGCTCGCAAGATTAAGTAGATGAAATTTAAATAATAACGGCCGATGATTTTTTTTATTTCTATGAACCCCCTCCCCCCCCCACCCCCCCCCCCCCCCTCCACCGTACTCGAATTCTTTTCTATGGGCCTGTTGTAGCAATTTTAAATTCATATGATATACAGTGTTCGTCTCTCTCTCTCGTAAAACTAATTACTGTACCTGAAATTGATCTCTTCGGGCTCTGACGTTTCCAAATTCACAAATAAAAAAAAAAATAATAATTGGATTTCTCATTTATCACGTGCCCAGACGCGGTAACTTTAGGGGTTAGATTGGGTTTATGAAAAGTTCGAATGTATAGGGGTAGCATATAGTCAGGTATACCGTAACCATGGAGACAGTATACATCCAACTAACAAGTGTCAGTTAAAAAACACCGTAATTGCTCTTTGCAACCGCAATATCTCCAAAACAGGTCGATGATTACAACACGTGATGACCCTGGCTTCACTTTGAAACTATCATTTTTATTAATATATTCAAATTAAATACTTATGACAATTAAATAAGTTCAAATACAGGTACCAATGAAATGGAAAATACATGTGGGTGAATTAATCAAAAATGACCTCCAAACTGATTTTTTTTTTTAAATTCAAATACCAATAACATGTTTTTCACTTATATCATTATATAGTATATGCATTCTAGTTAAAATTCATGAAGTTGCAATAGAATAGACAATTGGTTAAAAAAAGTTTCAGAATTTTTATCACTTAAACTTTATTTAAAAAAAGAAAATATCACTATATCCTAAAAGACTTTTAAAATATACATGTATAATCCAAAGAAATCATAGTTTTTTTTATACTTCAAGATGGAATCAGGGATATAAAAGATTAGATCTAAACCTATATTGAGTTTCTTCTTTTGTATATGTGAAAAAAAAAATTGCGTTTTGATTGTTATTTTACATTATTTTTTTGCAATTCTGGTTTGAAAAGTTTTAAGATGAAAGAAATATGAAACAATGAAATTCCCCGCAAATAATTTTTTTCTCCATTTAACAGGTTGGAGAGAATATTCGAAATCGGGTATTATCCGTGAAATCGCGTATAGTCCCTGAAATCGGGGTATCGTTGTATCCGCGAAATCGGGTACAGGCGGTGTAATTACTTTATAAAACTTAAACAATGGGATGGCGCATTTTACCGAGTCAATTTTCACCTAGAGATGAATGTTATCTTAAGGTATCACTAGCCAAGTAACGATCTGGAAGTCTTATTTAATGCGCATATGACAACAAATACCCGTGGAGCTTCGTGCATTTCATGATCTTTACCCAAACAGGCGTTCGTTCTGCTTTATATTTTTCATAATGTTAAAAGTATTTGCAACTTCTTCAAAGTCATACCCAACACAACAAAACTGTAAAATATCCAAAGTCGGGAATTGATAATATTTCGATATCAATACGACAAACATGAACATTTTGTAAATAACTCAAATTATACGGAAACACATTTCACACACTAAATAATGTCACGTGTGAACAGGGGACTGTCTAACGTATCCAATTATGCGTCATTAATTGCTTTCACATTCACCTTGTGCATAAAATCAAATTTGTTATAAAATGTATAACCTATTTTATGGTAAAGATGTTTCAAATTACGGATAAAAATCCAATATAACACGTACATACGTACTCTTTTTTGTTGGCGGGGGGGGGGGTCACGAATCTATTTTCATGAGTTGATTTTTTTATCATTTACATATATACATATTTGCAGAATAGCATTCCTTCCATATATATCTTGTACATGTACATGTACCAGTACATATGCTTTACAAAAAGAGAATGACAAATAAAGGTAATTAAAAAAAGATATTAAAATTTCCTTAGGATTCAACATGCCTCCAACGTTTTAGCAACGACAATGATGTTCTTAGCAACACAGCTTGTGAGAGAAAATAACTATTGATCGTTTAATTTTGCTGAGTCGGCAATATTTTACCATTGTTCGGCGATTTCGGGGGGTTGTTATTACTGATTACTAGGGAAAAATTCATTTTTTAATTATTTCTTGTCCGATCGCAACTACTCGGCCCATCTCAGACAAGCAAAAAACTACTTCGAATGTGTTATGCATGTGTCCAAAGGACACCCCCTTTCAAAGTAATTAAAAAAATATATAAAATTTCATTGCAGAGTTTGGTGCTAAACGTCATTGAATGTTATATATTCATTGCATGATAAAGGGGGAAGATCTGTTCAACTAATAAAAATCATATTCCCTATATTGCCCTTTTGAGTGAATAGAATTCTTCATATCTCCAATACAGTCATGCAGTAATTGCTTATATACCAAAACAATACGAGGTTAAAATAGCAACCTGTTATTTTCTACCACGTACGACAAGTATTGAAAATAGCTAAATATAATGATGAAAAGAATAGAAAAAAGACAGTAAGTTATGAAATTTTATTTCCATGTCGCGTGACGTACTGTTTAGAACCAAACAACGCGTTTTGTAAAATATTATAATAAGGAATAATAAAGCAATATACCATAAACTATACTACAAAAGGGAAAATCTACCTTGTCTATCCAATATTATAATTAAAAAAAGGAAGTGGCTCCAATTTGTATGAAATTTTAATATCCGATGAGGAATTACATTCGATGTTCCATTTCAGTTTGTTCATAATTATTTACAAAATAAGATATGTGAAAACTTTAATATAAAATTCATATTTGAATATTAGCTCTATATTGGGAATGTAAAATTAGCACATGAATCCGAATTGGATATTTTATTTATATGACCCCCCCCCCCAAGCCAAAAAAATCCTTTTAACATGACTTCTTGCTCTAAATTTCCACACAAACACATACAGGTAAAGTAACGTCGCTTGCATCGATCCAAATGCAAGCAAAGCATTGAATGTGTCTTTGAATGAAATTTTCCATGCTAAATTGATATTAATTTGTTTTCTTAAAAAATAAGCGCCTCCTCTTTTCCCGCGGGAATTACAGGACTGCGCTGCATACATACATCATAGGAAGAACTGATGATTTTACTATATAATCTTTACTTTACCTATATATCAATACATATGACAGCGTTAGTCGTTAAATTTCTTCAAAGTTTTACATTTTGTGAATAATGCGCTAATTAGGAAATTAAGTTTGAGGAATAATTTATTGGAAAATAAACGAAAACGACATATAGTTATTTGTTTTTAGAAATTAAACACTGTAAATATTTTTTAAAAATCTATTTAAGTACATGTACATATTAAAATTTGTTTCATATTATATCATTTTTCGACCTGCTTTCCCATATGTTCTTTTTTTTCTTTTTTTCTTTTTTTTTTTTTAACATTTATTTTATTTTCCCCTTACGATAACGTCGGTTTTCTATATCGATAAGAAATACTTACCAACTGAGGAATAATGTTAATTTAACGTGAAAGGGGCGCCATACTTTTCTAAGTAAAAATAACATAACACTGCGTTAGTCGTTAAATTTCTACAAAGTTTTACATTTTGTGAATAATACATGAGTTAGGAAATTAAGCTTGCGGAATAATATATTGGGAAATAAACACAAACGACATGTAATTACTTATTTTTAGAAATTGTATTGAAAAATAATGACGCTACAGTGTCTTCTGTGCTACCCCAGCAGTGTTTGTCGTGTGATTTTAAACTTGTCAGACAACCATATAAATTGGATTCAATAAAAATTAATCCCCAAGATACTGATGTACATGTAACACTAACTGACATTATGCGCCGTTGTTTAAATTTTTTGCTGTTACAGAAAGTTGCACGGGATACCCGATTTCGCGGATTCAACGATACCCTGATATCGGGGACTATACGCGATTTCAGGGATAATACCCGATTTCCAGTATTCTCTCCAACCTGTTTAAGTCAGTTCTTTAGATTTAAGCCAAAAGAGAATTTTGATATACAAGTTTTCTTACAAAAAATACTAGATTTTGAAGCGATTCTATGCTACATTATTGTGTTGAACTCCTGACATCTGTATGACATTTTATTTAACATTGTTTTAAAATTTATAATACACAATAACCCATTCTTAGTTTGTAAATCAGTTCCTAGTTTTGATATTTTTTATCATTTACAGCAAGTTTTTCATATTTTCAAGACTTCAAAACATGTTTTTTTTGCAATGTGTAATATATATACATTGTATTTAAAAGTATGTGTTAATCAATGAAAACTCTTCTCAGAATTGACTATAAAATGTCTGTAATTAGTTGATAGACACATTGTTTTCAACATCAAATAGTATGCAACATTTTTATCAATTTATTTTTTTAGGAAAGATAGTTGAAGATCAATGATAATTATAAAACAGTTTTGTTTGCACTCCTGACTGCAGTAAAATTTTGTTTGTTTGTTTGTTTATTGTTTAACGTCCCTCTCGAGAATTTTTCATTCATATGGAGACGCCACCACTTGCCGGTGGAGAGCTACAAATTTTGACCTGTACTCGGCACTCAGGGCCATTGAGCAGTTAGGGACCTTTTTCTTTGCCAGCACCTACTGCGACACGGGACCTCTCATCCGAAGGACCGGTCTCGACGTCCCACAGTGGGATTTGAACCCGCGACATAAGGATTAAATCCTTACTCCGCGACTCTAGAGCGAACGCTCTAACCACTGCGCCACGCGGACGACGACTGCAGTAAAATTAAAACCACACAGCAGTAAAATTAAAAATTAAAAACCACACAACACAAAAATTCATAAATTGTTGACAACATCAAGTGGTAACGAAATTGTGCAATATTTATAGTCCAATACTTTGTAATTAAAACAAGTGAAAGTATTTAAACTTGGCTTTATACCTTTAATTATTCCCTATTTATGTCAAAAAACTAGCTAGAATATATATTTAGAAGATAATTTTTTTTATAGTATATTTTTCTTTACAGGACAAACACTGTAAGCAACTGAGGTCAACCAGAAACATTCTACTACTCAATTTTTTTTTAATATTTATATTTATTTATATTTGATCAGCAATATTTCTAACATATTTGTTGCACTCCTGACCAAGAGTATGAGAGTCTTTAAAGTAGAGTTGTGAAGCAAAAATTATATAAGAACAAATTCTTTTCTTTCAGTGAGGTTGAGGTGGAGTTACTTGAACTTTTTAAACAATTTTTCAGTGTATGTATTTTTCACATTCTTAAAAAAATCAAAGAAAAGATAAAAACACAACTGAATTGATAAAATTGAAGAAGAAAAGAATTCAACAATAAAATTGTCAATAATTTAGTACTAAATTATTCAAATAGATCATAATTAAGTAAAGAATATTTCTTCTCAGCTACGTTAAGGAAGGCCTGGGTTCACATCTGTGATGCATCGTATAGGAATTTCATTGTAACGTCATTAAAAATTTAAAAAGTGACAAAAATCTATTTAACCACATGATAATGCGTAAATAACAACTTGCATTCATTTATTTTATCAATTATTTATAAAAGCATGTAAAATCACAACATTTGATAACAATACTGCCGAGTTATTAGAAGCAAATCTTGTGTCATAAATGACGTCACTGGCCTTGACTTGACGCAGTACAAGTGATCCAGAGGAGTGGATCAATTGGTTTAATAGTTACAAAAATGGTTAAATAGATATAAAACCAACGCCGATGTTTAAATCTAATCAATAAAATTTAAAGGAAATAATTCATTTCAAAAAATAATCTAGATTATCAATTTATCTAGGTGCTATAGAGCTGCACAAAGAGAGAAAATGTAAAGAATATCGCATACCTGATAAGTGTATACCTGATTAACCTTAAAAGTGCAAGGGCATAGACTAGACTGTTTGAGCTGAAATATGGAATATCAATTGCTTGTATCATGTATATTTTGAAAAGTGCTGGGAGCTGATTCTGCTCGGCATAACATTATTTTTATTCATGGCAGAATTTAAGCGAAGTGGAAATTTTGAGCTATTATACGCATTTTCGGTAAAATTACGAGCATTTCCAAAACAGCTCAAATAAGCTTCCAACACTTTTCAGGAAGCCAATGTAAATCTTTTTTAATATGTATCAATTTTTACCTCCAAAAGCATGCGTATGCCCTTGCACTAGTCTCATTTTCTACATTCATATGAACAATTCTATTTTTATACAAGTCACGTGACACACAGCTGATACATGCGATGTAAATGGTACTGAGTAAGTCACAAACCTATCCATTATGGATATCTATTTTACCTTTCCTACATGTTTAAAGGTACTTTGTTACAAAGATTTTTAAAAATAATACGTATTAAGAATGTACTAGGATCGCATATTCCATTTCCTTCCTTAACATAGCCGAGTTAGCATGAGAAGAAGTCTTTTCATCATATATCTAGAATCTTTAAAAAATGTGTTGCACTCCTGACCACAGAAATATAGATCTGAAAAACAGATATACCCTGTAATTGATAAATCTATTTGATAAAAATGTTCTTTGTGTCATTCTTTTCCAAAAAAAAAAAATCAGAGATAAAAGATTTTTCATGCTGGGGAACAAAACATCAAATGTTGCACGCCTGACATTATTGAGTATGCACAGATACTTGACTCTTAATCATGCTGCTTGTTTCTAAGTTTTAAATTTTATTTCGGTTATTGTTTTACACTTTGAGAATTCTTTTTTTTTTTGACTTAATTGTCTTTCAGATTTTTAAAATCGATGGTTTTTTTTTTTTTTGACAACACTAGATTTTTTTTCTGTTGCACTCATGACATGGTATAACATTTTTTCAGCATCAGCCATAACCACAACTTGGTCAAACAAAAGTTCTTACAGTCTACATTTAAAGCTCAATACGTTGAATATTATCCGGAAAGTCTTTATTTCCGACATAAACCAGTATTATTTATTTCACAGATCTTCAGAAAATATTGAATTTTCAAAATGTCACAAAAAGTTGTTGCACTCTTGACATTTTTAGCATCATTTTTGGGCATAACTTTTTTGTTAATTGCGATATCAATGAAATATTTGGCAGGTATTGAGATACTATAAAAGACATATGCTGAGACATTTCCTGTACTTTTAGTGCAGGTTGTAAAATATGTGTTTGGTCATTTTTTTTTAATTCAACCATGTGCGTTTTCGTATTAACGTATTTTTGTAATTCCAATTTACTTATAGTGATATACAAGTTACGATGTACCTGATCCTTTCATGTCCAAGTACAAAACGATAAAAGATGTGCACGTCTACTTTTTTAAATATCAAGTCTTTCGAAAACTACATGTGGTATATGTAAAAGATTCGTGTACATTTACAATTGTATATATACGTCTACATGAAAGAAAGTAATAAGAATTGCATCTTTTGGACTAACTTGCAAGTAGTTACAAAATTTCAAACATTAGGTCTACATGTATGACAACTACAATTGACAATATAATCTTTCCCTATATACAAGTATTTGAATCAAGCTTTGCATTATTTTTTTGGTAAAAGATTCATTTAAATAATACCATAGTTGTTAAAAAAAATGAGAATCTTTTTTTTTTATAATTTATGATAGGATATACATTTACATTAATGCTGTACATTTATTTTTGTTTTATTTTTAATTTAGAAGATCAATAATTTTGATGTTGATCTGGATTTCAGCGAAAATGTAAATTAGAATAAAAATAAAATAATTGAAGGAAAGCACGTACAAGCACATGTTCTTGCACATTATCTTGACATGATGAAATAAAATAATATGATTTGTCAAAGGCCTTTTTTTCCTTTTTTTAGTAACAATTGTAATAACCATTTTGTCTTTTTTCTTTTATACATTAAAGTACGTATTGTCTGATAAATTTACTCAATCTTTATTAATCGATTTTAAAAATGTAAAGAAAAGAAAATAAATATGTAAATACAACATGCTGCCTGGATAGTTAAAATACAAAATATTTAATGTATTTTTTTTAATCATGGAATACAGAAAATATGTAATATGTGTGGTTTATCAAATGTATGCTACGAACAGGGTGTCAATATGAATTATAAATGGATAACTGGTAATGTAAAACAAATATTACAAGATCACTTTTTTTAAAGTGGTCTGGTGATGTAAATAATTCTTCAAAAGGAAAGATTTACAGAATCTTTAAACAAAACTTTAGATTTTAAAATTATATTGATAAGTTATCTCCTAAATTTAGAAAAAATATTTATAAAATTTCGTACCGCAAATCATCCATCATCTACCAGTAGAAACTGGAAGATGGTATGGTATACCACTGTGTGATAAAATATGTACACTTTGTAGTAATACCCAAACTGCTGATGAATTTCTTTTTATCTTAGAATATAAAACTTGAGTTAATGTAAGAAAAAAAAATTACTTGGGCAATTATTATTTCCACAGACCGAATGTTATTAAATTAATTGAACTAATGTCAACTCAGAACAAAAGAATGTTGAAAAAACTATGTATGTTTATCTTAAAAATTAGTGAAGCTGTCTGTCCTCCTTGATATATTTTCCCCTCTAATACTATTTATTAATTTCCTCGATCTTCTTTCATGTTTTTGTTGTGTATATGTACCTCTGACCAGTTTTGTATATAATGTTTATATGTTATATATGTTATACCCCATGTACCAATATTTTGGTTTGGGTGAATATACTGAATTTGAACTTGCATTTCACGCAGATTACAAATATGCTTACAAAACAAGAATAAAATGATATATGGGTACTAGAAAATCTAAATTTCTTCTAAATCCATGAAAATGAAATTATACTTACTGGGTAGAAGTTGATAATCCAGCCTTAATCCTTGTGCATGGCTTGTAAAATAGATTATATATGAACAGCAAGAAGACGCGCACTTTTTGTCCATCAGCTGAATTCAGATTTTGACCTAGATAAGCTGCAAACAACTTAGTCTGTATCACTGCCCAGTAAGAAAATTGCATAACAAGGTTATCTTGACACTGAAACTGACCAGCTAAGCTAGAACCATTCCTTATCTGATGCCTTGAAGATGAATTTAGGGAGTGGATCTTAATGTAAACTGACCAGGGTTAATTAATTGTTAGTGCGAAAATTGGTATAAACCCTTTTGTAACTTGTTTATTTTAATGTTTTTATGTATTTTGTGATAAGAAAGATTATAGTAATATATTTAATACAATTTACTTTTTTTCTCTCATAAATGCAACAAAAGCAAAATCTAATTAAAATCAGACTTCTTAATTAGATCCGCTTCGTATACATTCTGCGCAGAGTATACGGCGCGGATCTAAAAAGTCTAAATTCAATTAGATTACATTAACTCGGAATAAATTATTAATTTTTTTTTATTAATTCTATAGTAACATGGAATTACAGTGGTTATGCGTTAGATACGGATCTCATTATTTATAAAAAGCTTATATTTATCACTGCATATACAATAAATTTACAAATTAACTTGTTTGAAACATGCAATTTCAGTGAAGAGTTGAATGTGGATGTCATACTTCATATAAACTCATATTAAACTTTTATTTCAATACTCTAAGCACAATTCCTTTGAATGAAATTTAAATAAATTAATTCATAATCCATTTCATTTATTGTGAATAATCATTTTTTTCTAACAATGCATATATATTGCAAAAAATTACATTGATTTAGCGTTAAATAACCCTTACTATTTTAACCTTGAAAAATAAGGTGCTCATTACCCGTTGTTTCAACGTTAAATTTTCCTCACTTGTTCAACGTTGAAAATATGTTGCATTTTTAACACTTTTGCAACCTTAAGATAACAGCAAATATTCAACGTTGAAAATATGTTGCAGCTTCAACATTGTTTCAACATTGAAATAACACCAAACATTCAACGTTGAAAATATGTTGCATCTTCAACGTTGTTCCAACGTTGTAAAAAAGTTGAAGATTCAACGTTGAAACCTCAACGTTGAAACAACGTTGAACTATAGTTGCTTAACGTTGCAACCTTTATTCCACCTACTTTCAACGTTGAAACAACGTTGCGTGCCTGCTGGGGGTATTTATACTCTTTCCTCACCCTCTTTCTTGGAAGGTTTCTTTATCTTAAAACACCATTAAAAGAGAGAGTTGTCACCGAATAATCTGTACGGGAACCAAAGAGCATGTTTAAAACCTATAATTCCCAAAAACGAAAAAATATTAGGATTCTATGTTGCAAGATATATTATTTATAGCAAGTTTATTTCAGTTATACGCATGAAGAATTCTCCTTCAATAGCCAAATGAAAACGATTACTTGTTTACGGCTCTAGCTTTTTGTTCCTACTGTACCATACACAAGACTCGAACAAAATAATATTTTCATGAGATAAAGAAGAGATAAAGGAACAACTTTTTTATCGATATCGAAATATTTATCGTTTTTGAGTTATAAAGGAAAAACTTTCAAGGACCCTAGATTTCTAATGTAAGGGGCCAGTCCCTTTTTAGTGGTGTCAAATGGAAGATTTAAATTTGTATACATCTTTTATTCTACATGTTATAACGAAATATTTTTAGTTTAAAATATACAAAGGAAAATATGTCCAATTTTCTGCTCATTTAGGCGTCCTAATTTTTTACCCCTCTCTAGCGCCATTATGAGCAAAGAAAACAATCTGTCAATCTGTATAACTGCAATACTTCTATTCTTTAAATGTAATGATGTTTCTGCTCCAGCTTTTGTAATTTCAGATCATTGGTATGAAAAGAAAGCCACTTAAATTTCAATCAAAGGGGAATAACTCAGAAGTGAAAGGGAAATTCTGAAATGCATTACAATATTTTGAAACAGTATAAAAATGTCTATAAACTCTGAAATTTTGATCAAAATTCGTTGAGAATTAAGCAAGATATGAGGCATCAAAGTTAACATCTTGGAAAAAGAAGATAAAAGTTTTGGTCTTAGCGGACGTTTAAGTTTGGAATTTCCAGGAAAAATGAACTTCCAAGTACAAATCTACATATGTTACTCTATCATCACTGAAAATCTCACGTTCCTGCGTTAAGTGCTTTTCTTGAAAATGCCCGGACAAACTAACCCTCCAAAATCACCAAATCTCGAAAATCTCCGGACCGGAAGTGATGTCATCAAAATAAAAGAAATATCTAGTTTTTCTATGTTCTACCAGACCTGAAAGTTTCATGAAAATCAAACAAGCCGTTTCCGAGAACTCGCTTGCACAAAATCTGTAGGAATAAAAACAATAATAAAAATAGTGGAAAAGAAACCTAAGAATAACAGTAAGGTCTTCCACTGAAGACGGAAGACCTTAATAATAAGAAGAAGCTTGAAAAAGAAACATAAGAATGATAGAAGGGTATTCCGCTGAAGACGAAAAACCCTAATGATAATAATAATAAAACAGCAAGCCTTTAGGAATTATATAGGATAAACTTTCCTAAATTCTAGATGGCATTAAAAGATAACGTGAGATATAATGAACTTCTGAACAATTTAGAGAAATCCAAAGAGACATTCATTACCCAGATACAGTCTCTGCAGTTGTAAGTAATTTCTTTCGTTATTTAATTGTGATTTATTGAAAATTATACTGATATCCGAATTTCATGAAATGAAGTACGACAAAAATCCTTCAATTAAAAACAATGTAAATGTAATGAGAAAAAAGATGGTTTTATTATAACCCTCTTTATAACATAAAATTCGCTGATTCATTTCCAATTCGAGGTAGGTATTTAAGTTTTTTTTGTCAGGATTCCTGTAGTTGTACTTCAGCAACAGTTAGTAAAAACTCCCCTGTCTCTTTTTCTTCTACACTCAATCTCACAGGGACAAATCAAGATAACAAGATGTCCTTGACCTTTAACATGCTTCTAAAATATCAATAATCCCTTCCCCTTTCAATAAGATATGAATGAAATATGAAGATAACGAAGAGAATTTCATCAGGGATCAGGTGCCATGAAGGAGTGAGCATTCCCTGCCGACCGGTCCCATCCGCCGTGTGTTTGTTGTCCTGATCGGGAAACAAAAACCGGATTAATCCGTAGACAGTTCAGTGTATAAATAATGTCCTAACAATTAGTATGAAAAACGTCAGTCAGCATTTGACTCAATGATAGGCTGTTTGTGCTGACAAG
Source organism: Saccostrea echinata (assembly GCF_033153115.1). Classification (NCBI taxonomy): domain Eukaryota; kingdom Metazoa; phylum Mollusca; class Bivalvia; order Ostreida; family Ostreidae; genus Saccostrea; species Saccostrea echinata. The sequence continues at coordinate 403,154 of NW_026889830.1, forward strand.
GTCATTGTATTCGACAGAAAAACTTGCGAAATGATAACTTCAAACTAGACTGTTGATATCCTTGTATAATATAAGATTTTTGTTTTCGAAATAGGGTCGTGCATTACAAGTCTAAAAATCAATGGATTACATGCGTTATTGGTTTATTTTTATTTTATATCTAAGTTAGATACAATTAAAATTTCCACATGTTAAAACAAGTAGATGTTTTGTGCATAATGTACAATCAAAGATGAGATGGGTATTTTATGTAAAACCATAGTTTATATTCACGTTAAGATTTATGTAACTTTATGAAGATAGTAATCTACAAAAACACATCTCTTATGGTGATTCCAACACATGTAAAGACTTGATGCACTTGATAATTTGTCAACTTTATTTTAAAGTCTTAAAGTTTTAAAGAAGAAGTTTCATTTTGAATAAATTTTCCGACCTGAAAGTTCAATAAAAATGTTTTATCTGGTGTTCTTTGAGATAAATTTACAAATAAAATAAATAAATAAATAAATAAAAAACAAAACAAAAAAAACCCCAGCAGATTGTGTTCCAGTACAATAAATCACATGTTTCCATTGTAATTATTGTGTAAATGTTTGTAGTGAATTTCAGTTCTTATGTTTTAGGAAATGTGTTGAAAAAAGTGATTTTCGAACATTGTAAGAGATATCAATTTATCAAGTATAAATTTACACCAGGCTATCTGGCATTTTAAAAAAAAATTATACGACAATGTCAATAAAAATTGAAGTTTGACTGGAAGAACTTAAATTAATGACCCATCTCTTACTGTAATATACTAAAGATAGATATTGCAGTTGTAACAATTATGTTAGAAAATATAGATAAGAACTCATTTCCGTTATATTCCTCATTTATTTTTTCCGATAAATCTCCACAATTTACGTTTTCTTAACTGTGAGAATCATAGAAATAATACATATTTTAGAGAGCAATTTGCTTAACGTAAGGATTTCGATGTTATCAAATAAATTTTGTTAAAGAATCATTATCAATATTCAATAATCTATGTATATATTTCAAAAAATACCTAAGCAATAAAAACGGAAAGGTTTCACTGCATTTGATACTACATGGATTATCAATTATAATGTTGTACCAGCATGTGGAAAAGAAAAAAAAAATATGTGAACTGAAACTACACGTAACATTTTGATATATCATTTGAAAAATTAAGGTGTTTAGTTTTTAAAAATCACAATTTGAATAATATTCTTCATGTTGTATTTCGTTGACTTCCTTCGAAGTGAATGCAGTTAAAAAGCTAAATCTAAACTAAGATTTTCACACGATGTTGATGAACTATAATTTGAAACGAAGAAAATGAAAAACAAATAAAATGTAAAAAAAAAAAAAAAAGAAAAGAAAAGAAAAGAAAAGAAAAGAAAAAAGAAAATAATTACCTGGTAGCACGCATTTGTTGTGAAACAAATACTTGTCTCTTTTTTTTTTTTAATAAAATATATTTTTCGTATGATTCTGTACGTGTTGAGTTTGCTAAAACATGATTTTATAATGAAGTTAAAAATAATAATTTTATGCATCTTCTGTTCTAATTACACGTAAATTCATTATTTACAGATAATCTATGCATAAATACGTATATTTATTATACTTCCAATTAGAATGAAAGAATCTGATTGGTTGATGAGAAAACATTAAAATTAGCTTATGACCCGTTTTTGTGTCACATGACCATTAATGACTTGATTGTTGCATGTGTATGAGATATTGACCGGTCATTAATATTTTTGACCGCTGAACCTGACTTGTGCAGAAAATAAAAATGGCGGAACATATGACCGCTTCATTTTTTTCTTCATGTTTACTGTACCGATTTTAGATGAAGACTATAACTGTAAGTTATTCTTGAGAAATAAGATATAGACTATAAAATCGTGTACTACGTCACTTCTCATGTGTAATTTGTCGTCTGTTTACAAAAACGATGGCTGGCGAATCGAGGTTTGCAACTCTGACAAGTGAGGAACTATAAGCAATCCTAGAAAACCGCGATAGTTCCAACACAAAACAATGTATAGACTCAGCGAAACAAGTGTTCATTACATACTGTACTGAAAAAGGACTGATTGTGGACAACATACTGCAAAAAACAAAAGATGAAATTGCTGAAATTCTGATCAACTTTTACGCTGAACTCCGAAGAAAAGATGGTGAATTGTATAGTAGATCTTCCATGATCAGCATCAGGTTTGGTTTGCAGAGATTTTTCCAAAAAATTAACTATGACATTATTAATGACCCAGATTTTCGTATATCAAACGAAATGTTCAAGGCAGTTTTGACAAACATGAAACGAACTGGAAAGGGAACTTTCAACACAAGGAAATTATCAGCGATGCTGACATGGCAACATTGTATAGTAGCGGCGTCCTAAACGGAAACAATCCACAGGGATTGCAATATAAAGTTTTTCTTGATGTGACGTTCTACACATGTAGAAGAGGAAGGGAAAATCTGAGAAGTATGAAGAAAACTGACTTTGTTTTGAGGACAGATGGCCAAGGAAGGAGGTATTATCTTAATGTCGCTCAGTATGAAACCAAAAATCACAGAGGAAGTGACGTGAATGACCATGATGCATCTTCAGCAAGATTATATGAAATACCAGGTAATATACTTCTTGAAATACATATAAAATAAAATTAATGTAAACTTCAGTATTAACTAATTTTAGATCATATATTTGTCTATGTGACTTAATTTTCATGAATTCAACTAATTTACAATTTTTCATATTAATATGTCCATGTAGGTGATGAGAAGTGTCCTGTGTCTAGTCTGGAGAAATACCTCGGAAAGCTGAATCCAAATTGTGAAAGTGTGAAAGACCGAAGCGCCATATCAACGATTCAGATGCTGTTTGGTATGACAATTCTCCAGTAGGTCATAATACTTTGGAAATTTTATGAAAACAATATCTATGAAAGCCGAACTCTCAACTCTGTATACAAACCACTGCATACGTGCAACGTGTATTACTAGTTTGGATCAGCGTGGGATAGAAGCTCGACACATCATGACTGTCAGTGGACACAAGTCCGAAACTTCCATAAAAAGCTATTCAAGATGTGTAAGTGAAACAAAAAAGCAAGAAATGTTTGATGTATTGTCATCTGTGGTTTACCCATCACCAAATCTAGGGCTAGAAAACCCAGTTGTTCCAACAAATTCTTGTACCAGTACTCAGAAAGTCAGCTCTTACATTTAAATAACTGTGAATTTGAGACTGACAGTACCAAACAATTGCTATCTGAAGTCCTACATGATGAAAATGGTTCAGATTTGTTTGCAAATGTTCCAGAAGAAAAGGAGAATGTAAAAGTTGACCAAACGCCTCAAAACTCTTGTGGCCCATTATTCAAAAATGTCGGTCAAGTGCACATTCACTATTACATGGGAAAAGAACAACAAAAGCAAAATACTGTAAAGTTCTTTACTGGACTCGGTAAATCATTTAATGATTTTAAGATGTGTTTTTTCACTTTTCAATTGAACATTCAAATTCAAAGTTATTGCTGCTTAAATCTTTATTTCAGAATATGCATTATTCTGTTGAAATAAAATGTTACATATGTGTTAAAATCTATTATTATTATTGTCGGTATAATAAAACAATTGATCACCCTTCATGAGGTCAGCATGGTGAAATGATGCCCCTTGACCTGACCCACTCGATGACCTGACCTGACCTCGGCCGTTGGCCTCGGTCAGATCAGGTCATCTAGGGGTCAGGTCTCGGGTCATCATTTCACCACGTTGACCTCATTAAGGGTGATTAATTGTATAATAATAACCTCGTTTTGAAATTTTTAAATAGTTGTCATATCGTTGTTATTCAATAAAACTAAAAATAAGGTACAGGTAAGGGCATTCTGTATTCATTTTATAAACCGACAGTAAAGGCGGGGAATTTCCACACATTAAGGTTTTCCATCAGGTGGCATTCAAGGTATGTTTAATATATTATAGAGTTATATTCACACTTTTGAATCTTATATCACACGTATAATGGGGAAAAAATGATCTAGAACTTGTCTTATACGCTGGGAAAATCTTTAAACAGATCCATTAACGCATGGTAGTCTTGCTTTCATTAATCTATTATAAATACGTATATATAATAACCTCGTTTGAAAATTTTAAATATTAATCATATCGTTGTTATACAAGGAAACTAAAAATAAAGTACAGGTAAGAACATTCTATACTCATTTTGCAAATCGAAAGTAAAGGGGGGGGGGGATTTCCACACACTAAGTTTTTTTTTTATCAGGTGTCATTCAAGGTATGTTTAATATATTATACATTATATTCATACTTTTGATCTTATACCACACGTATAATGGGAAAAAAAATATTGGTCTAGAACTTGTCTTATACACTAGAAAAATCTTAAACAGATCCATTAATGCACGGTAGTCTTGTTTTCATTACTCTTGAACAACAGTGAGGTCTATATGATTGACGTTAAAAATTCCACGAAGATTAATCTTTTTTATATCTTAAATTAGGAAATCAAAAATTCCTTCTAAGATTGAAACCTGATGGACTGTGTTATCATATTGATGAAGATTCTGATGAGGGCTTTTAAATACTTAAAAGTCATGTAGTTTGTCAAAAGCTAAAAAGTTTTATGCATTTGTGAATTAGGAAAATCACACTATACTTCTAAAAAGTCAAATAAAGTTTTTTTTTTTTTACTCTTCTACAGATTTCATTCTTACAAGTTCAGAATATACACTAGAATGGATGATATCACTCGACTATCAGAAGTTGTGTATGTAGGATTGTATCGTAAAATAGGGACTTCTACAGAAGTAAGGATGAGGAGAGAAGTAATGGACACCATGGAGGTGGTGAGTAAACCTCTGTTCATCATGAAGGGACTTAATAGAATACATAGTGGTAGTTGGCGTGATTTCCTACTTCTGATCGTGATGCTATGTTCTGGAGTCCAGATCATAAGGTAATATGTGATCACTCTCAAGTCAGTCTCTATCGCATCCCAAGACACACCGTGTTTTTGATGGAGTGTGATGATTTACCACCGGGATTTACAAGACTAAAACTGATGAGTCCATCAAATGATGAAAACATCAGATCATCCTGTGTAGCGATCAATAACAATGTCTATATATCTAGTACATTATTCCGCGATAACCACTTGCGGTTCCTCAAGACCTGGAATTTCGCCTTCTTTTCTAAAACTCATGGTCCTTGTTCTACATTTAATTATGGTAATATAAAAGAAATAGATTTTGCATTCTGTTTGAAATCCCATCATTGGCCGGCAATAGCTTTATCATGGATACATAGATGCCGTCAACAAGGCTGGCCGTCCAAGGAAGTAATATCAAATATATTAAGCACAGGATTCCATGTTGTTCCTATCGGCAGCAAACCTGAAAGCAGACAAGAATAGAGAATTTCATTCTCATGCACGGAACAAAAAATTATTTATTCAATGAATCACTGTCAGTTTTTGTGTTATGATCTCTTTAAAATATTTCTTAAGGAAGTCATTAATGTTCAAAACGATTTGTCTGTTCTATGTTCATACTTTACAAAAACTGCTGTATTTTGGGTAATTCAGACTAATATATCCTTGACTTGGACACCTAATAACCTATTGCCTTGTTTCTGGGAATGCTTTAAATTATTGATACACTGGGTGTTTATTGGAAATTGCCCAAACTTTTTTATTCCACAAAACAATATGTTCTGATTAAAAGTGACTGGTTCTGTACAGATGTTATTGTTTAATCAGTTGTATGTATTGTATTGCAAGGGTATACCAAGTCTACTACTGAGTAAAACTTTAGGACCGATCCTAAGTCAGATCATTTAAAACAGAGCCTTGAGAGTCTGTACCAACGAGAGCAGTATTATAACTAACGCTGAACTAGATATTACTTTTTTCGAAGAAGTCGATGAATGTCAACAAATTATTATGAATGTTAAAGAATTTGCAGTTCTAATTAACAAAATTGAAATAGAGAGTAGCAAAACTCTGACGCCGTACCAGAAAGTTACAATAGAGTATATAATATCAGACGTGTTACGAAAAACTGCCATGTTTATACAGTGTGGTGTGTATTCAAGTATAAATTGTAATAAGGTTTATTACAGGGCCAATAAAGTAACCCTATTGTTAAAACTGTCATGTAAATTAGGTTGTGCGTCAGACATTCTTTATCTTGCAATGGATTTTTATAGAACACGTAGATATGAACATTCACTCAGTGTCTTAAAGAAAGCACAGTACAGATTGGCACTGCCATACATTATGTACTGTGATTACCGTCGTTATGTTAATGTAGATATGTACGAACATTACACGGTGGGGATGTCTCTGAGTCATAAAATCAGGATTGCTCTAGTGAACGATATTAGGTTAAACAGTCAGTACACATTTATTGATGAACTTATTCTAGAGCAGAAGATCGTTGAAGAGAATGGCATGACTGTATTAATCATCCCACTTCTAGTGATGTTACACATGTTATTAATATTGAATCACCACAGACTCGGTGACACAGTCAGGTCACAACAGTCTCTACAGGATCTACAGTTTCTGCTTTTCTACATTAATGGAGCTTATGTACCTCCTCCCCTCAGAGATATTTCGTGGCAAATACTGGGAATCTGTCAACAAATCTCTGGGGACTTTCCGGGAGGCCGAGAATCTTACCAACGTTCGTTACAACAAGATCCGCTTCACATGATTCAGGAAGCAACACTGTTAAGAATTAATACTCTTTTCCTATGAGTTATGCAAAAAGATTTATAGTACACATGTATATATTTCAGAGCATGTATTGATAGCTCATATTAAAAGTTTATGAAAGACTAAGTTTCGTTTTTCATTTAATATTTATCGTTTCCTAGCTTTCAATCAAGTTTTTAATGCCTACAGCTTCCTATATATTTTATCATTTTATCATCGATTTCATTGCATATTATTTCATGTATACGTAGGTGACGTTTCTCATATTTTAAAGATTCATAAATACTGCTGTTTGAGCAAGATAGAGGATAAGAAAGGGCCTCTTGATCTTATCTACCTTATTGACCATATATCATTGCTACGCATTTGCAGCGTACGTCTATTGCTTATTGGGGACACGTTAGGCAAACTTAAGTGTTCCATATCATGTTTATAGCACGCAACATAAAGAATGAGTTTATCTGATCCATGCTCTATTCATGTGATTCATGTATGAGATCTGATTTCCTTTTCAGCATCAGTTTGTGAAATGCGAAAATACATTTATTTAAGTACATTATTTAAACATTGATAATTAATATTTTATGATACCTGATTTTGATTCAAGCATCAGAATGTGAAATGCAAAAAAAAAAAAAAAAAAAAAAAAAAAACAGAGTTGTCAACGAGTACCCGATTAACCGGTTAACCGTCGAACGATGCAATTATCGGTTACTCGCATATACTAAAATAATTACTAAACAAAAACAATCGTTTTGTCTGTTCATGGATCTAGATAAAAGAGGAAGTGAGAGGAAATATTGAAGATTTGAAAACATAAAGCTATAAGGAGAATTTTTCCTTTCTTTTGATCATGTTTTGCCGGACTTACTTATTTATTGAACCTTAAGGTCGAGATCTAGTAAATGAAGATTTCTCAAATGTGAAAAATGAATTCCTTGAATAATGTGTATAAGGACATGATTTTTACATAATTCATCAAAAGAACATATTCTAAACTGCCTCTTTCAAAGAAAAATGAAGAAAATCAGGTATAAAAATGAGAGTTGTTTCCATCTCAGACAAAGGAAATATATCAATTTTACCTAATATATCTTCTTGATATTTTCTTTAAAATGATATAGAATTGAATGTATCATTTTCTACATGATTCTATTATAGCCGTAAAGTACGGGAAAAAAGTTAATTTCAAATTAATTATGACGTCATAATGGATCTCGCACCAAAAAGACAGTCTAAGCTCATGTACTAGATCTTACCCATAATATCTATAAAGCATGCGATGTCGATTTTACACTTTTTGGTGGATGGATCAGAAACATCTACTTTCACATTCTTCTTTTTTTCTCCCGTTGTTGTTTTCTTTTTTGTGAAGTAAGAGTACCAGGAATATAGTTCATATAGGTATACAATCAAGTAATAAAACTTTTTTTTAACTATTTGAAAACATTTTGGAATTGGATTGATTGATTGATTGAATGTTGTTTTACCTCTCGATCGAGAATTTTTCACTCATATAAAAACGTCACCAAATGCCGGTGAAGGGGCTTCAATTGTAGACCTTTACTCGACACTCAGGGTTATTGAGCAGTGCGGGTTCTTTATTGTGCAAACGCGTCTCGGTTTTTAAGGTCTCTGCCGAAAGACCCGCATCTTTCACTTCAAAGTGCCGAGCGTTTGGCGAAGGAACAGTTGCTACCTATTAATGATCTACCTAGGTCAGTCTCGGCCGTGATCGAACACACGACCTTCCGATCACGAAGCGAGCGGACTGAGCTACCATGACGGTTTTTTGAAATTGGAAAAAAAAAATTCTTTAAAATATAATACCTTCTAGGTTAATTATAATATATACGATTTTTAAACTTGTTTAATTTGTAATTAATTCTTAAATTGAGGGAGGCGGTTTACAAAAAAGTTGATATTGAAAGGATTTTAAAATTCGTTTTAGGTCAGCATTTCGTAAATACTTGTATGGTTGATATTGTGACCTTGTAAGCAATTTTTACTGATCATTGGGTGAGAACACAATACAATACATGTATTTAAGCAGATTAAATCATAGATTTGCATTCAAATAATTTGAAAAAAAATGTATTTTCCTTACACTTTATAAATCTAATGATAATTTTTTTTTAGTATCAACTAAAAAAATGAGCAGAATTGGAATACCAATGAACGCTACCGGGAAATTGAGCTCCTTTATTGAATGACCTATTTTTGTATTTTTATATGAAGCAGAATTTATTCAAAAACGTCTACATGAGAAGAGAGGATATCACTTGTTGTGGCCTTGATTTTGACGTTCAGATATAAATTCGGACGTCCTGTGCTACAGCTTATTCTAGAGGTAGTGTAAATCAGATATGGATCATCAGAACTTTTAGAAACTTTCAGATAATTTTTTTCAAAAAATGACATTTCTACAATTTATACAACAATTCCTCGCAATAAATTAATATCTAGAGTTTTTGATATCATTGCGCATGTTAGTTAAGGCTAGATATAGGCGTTTCTATGCAAATGAGCTAATAAAAACGCATAAAAGGTATTTTATTACTCAGAGAAAGTTTTGATTTATCTTCTTATACATATTTAGTATCCACGATATCTATAGCCAGTACACGAATTCACCATGCATCGGACACCCTCGCACTTCAACAATTTATAGCGATATCGCTACCTTCCGAATTTTACCTAAATGGAACTTAACATGTAATATGTTGTTAAGATATTAAATTTTGACACAATCGTGTGCTATTTATTGAGAAAATATCATTAAAACCCGATTTTTACGAAATAAGTCAGAATTCACCATGCATCAGACACACGGTATTTAAACCAGAAAAATATCATACCTTGATCTTGGTGCTTTAAAATTAGTGGTATCGATACATTTTTATCTTTTATTTAAAATTAACCTTATAGTTAAATTTGAATGACCATTTCGATCCACAAATGTGAAGAGATTTTAGGTGCATCACATCGGCTTAGAAAGGCTTTGCAATGCTAGTAATATGGCAACTCGCGCCTTTGTCACGTGGTTATCATCATCTAGTTTAAGAAATAAATTGAGTCCACTTCTAGTCGTCATATACCGATAACTTGTATGAAAATTTAGAGTCTTTATTTTCTATTTCAGTAAAAACAGGTGTTATTTTGGTTTTATAAGAAAATGGAAGTGATTACCCATGCATCGGAAAGTGTCCGATGCATGGTTAATTTTTGTCCGATGTACGGTGAAATAAACATACTAGTAAAAAACTACTTCAAAAAATATTATACAAACATTGAAGTAAAGATTTTTAATAATTTCTGTAAAATTACCAATCATTGACAAATATTACCTAAGCCCGACTCGTTCCGTTGAAGTCTATTTAAAAAAGTGACAACTCTATAAATTGAAAAATCGAAAAATTCTTGTTACTCCCCTTTGATGATGCAAAATATGACGTAATTTAAAGGCCATTCTTGTGGTATTTTTATCACAAAATGAAATTAAATCTCGGCATCATTAAAAAGTTTATATCTTCACCTTTTAGACAGAAACATGTAAAAACACGGGAAGACTCAGGTTCAATGAAAGTTTATTGCTTAAAGTTGTCCGAAGCAAGGCATGTGTCCGATGCTTGGTTAACTCACCCTATAAACAAAGTCTAAATATTCGTTTTTTTTTTCCGGATATTGCTATTTTTATGCCCCTGTATCGAAGACTCGGGGGTATATAGTTTTTGCCCTGTCCGTCCGTCTGTCTGTCTGTTTATCTGTTTGTCCGCAAAAACTTTAACCTTGCCCATACCTTTTGATTGGTTGGAGCTATGGCTTTCACATTTCACATATGTGTTTCTTGAGGCAAGACCTTTCTTTGGGTACCATCATATTTGACCTTTTGACCTTGACCTTGGAGTTTGACCCAGTTTTGCAAAATTTTACCAGACTATAACCTTGGCCATAACTTTTGAACAATTAATGCTAGGGCTTTCATATTTCACATGTGTAATCCTTGTGACAAGTCCTTCCTTCGGGTACCAACAACTCTGACCTTTTGATCTTGACCTAGCAATTTGACCTTCTTTGGAAAAACTTTAACCTTGGCCATTACTTTTGAACGGTTAGAGCTTGCGCTTTCATTCTTCACATGTGTAATCATTGTGACAAGACCTTCCTTTAGATATCAAAAACTTTGACCCTTTGACCTTGGCGTTTGACCTACTTTTGATAAACTTTAACCTTTTCCACATCTATTCAATGGTTGGTGCTAGGGCTTTCCTATTTCACAAGTGTAATCCTTTTGACAAGACCTTCCTTTGGATACCAACAGCTTTGATCCTGTGACGTTGTCCTTGGAGTTTAACATACGTTTGGAAAACATTAACCATGGCCATAACTTTTGAATGATTGGTGCTTCGGCTTTCATCTTTCACCCGTGTATTTCTTGGGAGAAGACCTTTCCTTTGGCACCATTAATTTTGACCATTTGACCTTGACCTTGATGTTTGACATACTTTTGAAAAAACGATAACCTTTTCTATTCAATGGTTGCTGCCGGGGCTTTCATATTTCACAGGTATATTCCTCGAGAGAAGACCTTACTTTGGGTACCAACATATTTGATTTGCATTTGAGAAAGTTTAACCTTTGCAATAAGTTGCCATACGGGGGCATCAGTGTTTCACAAACACATCTTGTTTTTTTTATGCCCCCGTATCGAAGACTCGGGGGTATATAGTTTTTGCCCTGTCTGTCTGTTTATCTGTTTGTCCGCAAAAACTTTAACATTGCTCATAACTTTTGATTGGTTGGAGCTATGGCTTTCATATTTCACATGTGTATTCCTTGTGACAAGACCTTTCTTTGGGTACCATCATATTTGACCTTTTGACCTTGGAGTTTGAACCACTTTTACAAAATTTTACCCAACTTTAACCTTGGCCATATCTTTTGAGCGGTTGGTGCTAAGGCTTTCATTTTCCCCAGATGTAATCCTTGTGACAAGACCTTCATTTGGATACCAACAACTTTGACCCTTTGACCTTGATGTTTGACCTACTTTTGAAAATCTTTAACATTGACTATAATTTTTGAACGGTTAATGTTTATGCTTTCATACTTCACATGTTTAATCCTTGTGACAAGACCTTCCTTTGGATACCAAAAACTTTGACCCTTTGAGTTTTACCTACTTTTGAAAAACTTAAACCTTGGCCATAACTTTTGAACAGTTGACGCTAGGGCTTTTATTATCAACATTTGTGTTTCGTGTGAGAATGCCTTTCCTTGGGCATCATTAAGTTTTGACCATTTGACCTTGACCTTGATGTTTGACATACTTTTGAAAAGCTTTAACCTTTTCCATATCTTTTCAATGGTTGCTGCTAGGGCTTCCATATTTCACAGGTGTATTCCCCGGTACAAGACCTTACTTTGGGTACCAGCATATTTGATTTACATTTGAGAAAATTTAACCTTCGCTATAAGTTGCCATACGGGGGTATCAGTGTTTCACAAACACATCTTGTTTCCACTATTTTTACCAGACATTCCTAAAATTGAAGTAGTGCTCATCCCCCGAGCAAAATAAAACATATATATTTCAAAATATTTTATTTAAAGACAGATAAAAACAGTAAGAATTTGTTCGAGGAGTAGGCTGTATGTTCATTTTGTCATTTCATGACTTTTTTCGGTGGTAGATTCATGTTTGATTGAGAAGTGTAGTTCTGTGTAGGTGAAATATGACACCGTAATTCATGTAAAATTGTTAAATAATAAATATATCGTACAAAGATCATATGATATTGCCAATATAAGTATATTTATCTTGAAAAATAGCATATGAACTGGGAAATATGGAAGGATGATAAGGCAGATATCGATATATAACCTGTACAAGCATATGACATATTATCGATCCAATGAATATGCTAAAAGCAATTTACAAAAATGTTCAAATGACTATTTTTAATTGTAATATCACAGAAAAAGAAAAATGTAATTAAATAATCTAGCTTATCTTAGAATTCATTTTATTTTGTAACTGAAAGCGTCTATATAGCCTAGCTACCGTCTGCATATCTATGTGAATAAACTACGCAATAAGCTACAAGATGAAGTCACAATAGATCTCGCTGACCTTTTTTAAAGCATCGTATTTTTTTCAACATTACTTTTTAATTCCCAATATTTTTATAAGCTTAAGCCTGTTTAAATTTACCAATATTCTGAGGTCATATTGTTTCATTGTCATGAACAGATACATCGGACACAAAAGTTGATGGTTCGATTAAAAAAGTATACTTTAGTATCAAAGGATAATCAATAATGCTGGTTTTTAATTTCACGATCGATATTTGTTGTGTATTGCGCCTCTAGTCTTTAACAATATGCATGTCTGTATTGTAAGAGAGGTTGTTCGTGTTAGAGTAAGACTTATATTTCATCTGGATACTTCATTTCAATTAAAAATTGCTTTTTAACTAAGCAGATTGACATTTCTTATCTGTCAGGGATCCAGAGATTTCAAAAGACGACGGGGTTGGGCAACGATATAAAAGTTCAAAGGAAATAAATGTTGAAAAAAAATCTGTTTTGGGTGAGGAACATATGTATAAAATAATATGTATATACCAGCCATTCCAGGAATCGAACCCATTCTCAGGTAAAAAAAATCTTTGGGTAGAGTTCACACGCTTTACCACTAGACCAGCTCCGACAATGAAGTAATACATGCTATTTTATGTGCACATTTTGCATTTTGGATGGATAATAATTTTTATTCAATTTTTGTGATTTTCAAAAATATGCCTAAAACAAAGATCGGAAATGGCAGTTTTGCAGAAAAATCCTGTCTCTTTATGCGAATATCAAATTAATTCTGTTTCAAGGAGGCAATTTTTCAGAACAATGGGAATTCCCTTATTTAAAAACAGAAAACTTGACGTATTTTGCTATGTGACTAATTTACATTATATACAATGTCAAACTGTTACACTTTCTTCTTCCTCAAACTCCTCTTACATTTTACAAAGTACCCTAATCAGCTTTTGAGAGATGGTTGATGGTGTCCTGTAGATGTACAATAAGGTTTCGGGATTTTCATTATCACCCTGGGGGTGGTAAAAAAAATGACGTTTTTTATGCAAAAAGCCCCTGGTTCCCTGTACTCTTCTTACATGTATATTTTACACAGTAGCCCAATCATCTTTTGGGAGATGGTTGGTGTTGTCCTGTAAATGTGCAATAAGGTTTCAGAATTTTATTTTTCACCCTTGGGGTCAAATAGGGGTCGTAAAATGACGTTTTTTTAAATGCAAAAACACCTTGGTACCCTAAACTCCTCACACATTTTACACAGTAGCCTAATCATCTTTCGGGAGACGGTTGATGGTGTGCTGTAGATGTGCAATAAGGTTTTGGAATTTTCATTTTCACCTTGGGTTTGAATATATTCAAAGATTTCTTGAAGGTCATAACTTAGCAAAGGGGGGGGGGGTTGAATCTTAAACCACCTTTTGATTGGTTTGTTCGGATCTTGAATCTCGAAACTCGAATTTCGAATCTCGTATTTCAAAACTCGAATCTCGAATAAGCCTTCCGGGCTTTCGTAATGTTTATATTCAGTGTTGCATATAATTTCTATTTGCATGTTTCATAAAATTTGAGAATATAACACTTTAATTTTGATTTGTGTCCTTGTTTTATGAATGAAAACATATCCATGAATACTTTCCTTTTAATTTATTATGAGTTTATCGTTATCTTAAGGGTGCCAATTACGGATTTTCATGTCACGTAAGAAGTTGGAGGAAAAATTCAATCAATAAAATGTCATGACACCTAAAACAATATGGTTTGCATAGCTAAAATACAGTAATTCTTATTCTAAAGAAAAAACTTACATAAGTACTATACAAACATCGTTTTCTCTTCATCTTTCAACTAGAGTAAAGATTGGACTCTTTCAAACTTGCTTGACATAAATGTAAAAAAAAAATGCATTTAGCAGTGTAGTTAATGTCTTAGTACGTTACAGAGGCTCGCAATTTTCCGTATTTTAATAAAAAGTTTGCCAGATATAAAAAAAAACTCTACATGTACTAGAAGATAGGTAGTTTAAAATATACAAAACAAAATTCGCAGTACAGTTAAGGTGCCAAATGGAAATATCGGCGAATTTTTTAGATAGAAAATATATTCTTTACAAGGATGGGCGTTTCTTTTTAGGACTTTACTATTATCGGACAAATGCAATGTGGTTAAAAACTACATGTTGAGGACGATTAGATTTCTTATTTAGATTTGTCTCGTGATGTGGCAGTCACGTGATTTTAGCAAATATACCTGAAGAATTGAGGTCATTTATAAATTCTAATATTGCAAGGGCATAACCAAGTTAAAATTCTAAGTTTAACATATAATTATTTTCAACACTCTTTGTAGTTTGTGAAAAGTGCTGCGAACCTATATAGATTCTACTATCTAATTGCTAAAATTACATTTGTAAGACCGTATGTTGAATATTTTGCTGGTCAAGTACATTAAATATAGATATAATAAATTCATTTGCAAGATTTCAACAGGTTCGCAGCACTTTCAAATATCTTCATACTTCTTGAGTTTATGTGTAAAAGCTTGTATTTATTCATTGAGGGTATGCCCTTGCAATATATCGATTTATTACGACCCTTCTATTACTCTTCGGTGAATCTGCATACAAATATACGACAGTATCGCTTGTCTAGGGAATGTACGGGAAGTATATGAATAAAATCGTAAAATAGACATCGCATCCAAGTTAATGGTCTCTTATATATCTACAATTTGTATTTTATTTAATTACAAAATACATTTTTCATTGTATAAATATAATCCGCCTCTCATTGCATACAAACTGCGTCAAATTTTACGATATGACGTCACATTGACAAGTGTATTGCGATCAGTGAATTGTTTATATATTGCTGTGAGGGATTTAACCAACGGCAATAATGCATGCACTAGTTAGTATTGATGTAGTTTAAAGCTATTCAACAGTGTAAAATAGCAAATATTTTCATTTGTGGTAATTTGAAGAACTTATGTTTTTGTGTGATGTCATTGTAAGCATTTCCCGTATAAATTAGGCCCCGCCTTCTTACTGCAGCCCTAACTGTGCTGCGTTTCCACTCTCTGTTATTTAAACGTATGCATCGTTAAATATTTGTTTTCTCCGAAATTGTTGTTTTTTCGACTATTTTCAGCAGATATTCCTAAAATGAAATTGTGCCCATCTCTTGCGCAAATTAAGCCAAGTATACGTCAAACTATTTTTATAAAACACAAATAAAAACAGTGGAAATAATTTACTCGAGGAATGAGTTGAATGTTTATTTTGACTTTCAATGAGTATTCCGGTGGCAGATTGAAAGTTCATTGAGAGGTGAAATTTCATAATGGTTAATTTTATATTGGTAAATTTCTGACATCGTAATTAATGTTACGTTTCACTGTTTTACCTATGTGCAAGTAACGTGTGGGTCTCCCAACTCTGTTTGTTGAACATAAGAGTAAAGAAATTTTATGAAAGTACTAATAATTTTATTATTAAATTAAACCCTTGTCTCTCCCATTCATATAACTGTAGCCAAAGAATATCCTATAATTAGTAACAATGGACAATGGTACTTAATTAAATGGTACTTAATTAATCAAAAGGTAGATTTAATAATATGGATCTAGCGGAAGCGTCAAATTACTTGTGAGAGTAACTCTCTCCCAAAACTTTCTCCCACTCTAGAATATACACTTAGTACAATGAATGTAAAATTATTTTATGTAAATGATCCTATTCATAGATTATCCCAATTTTGGGTCAGGCATTAGCTCCCATTAATTAAAGTTAGAATTGACAATTACCCAACGAGATTCCTCAGTCATGATACGTCTTGATCTCAGATGAGAACTAGGAAATCTGTTTTTGAAATTAGCTGATCCCTGTTTATATAAAACGTTCTAGTTTATGACTTTACTACGGATATGACGTTTCACACGCATCTCTACCCGCGTATCATATTTGATCGGGTTAGGAAGCTATGCTGCCTACGGATCACACATACACGTGTAAGAATGCGGTTTTGGATAGAAACGTTTTAAAAAATGATTGTAGGTATTACATAAGAGCTATATAACACTTCAGATAGGATTCATATTCCCAAGTATGGGTGTTTTCATTAAGTAAACGACATCGCAAGTCAATCCCGATCGAGGAACTTCGGGTTATAAACATTTCGATAGATACTTCTATCTCAAAACACAATCCAATAATCATGAATCATAAAATTAAATGCAAATACGCTATGTACATGTTTCATATCATTATTATTTAAAGTGATAAGCTGGAGTGGCTATCTTGTCGTTACATTAAATCATTTATCCAATCATATAAATAAATAGACAGGAAGAGGCTGCGTTCGTAACATTAACTAAAAAATGTTTATAAATAAATATATCATATTACATGTATTGCCCATATAATTGTATTTGTCATGAAGAATAGCCTTTCAACTGGGAAATATTTAGTAATGAAAACTCCATACATCAATAAATGAATTTCCATATGAAGAAATGTAAAAAAGATATATTAAAGTATTGAATCATTATTTTTTGAAAGATATAGTCTCATAACTGCAACGGTGTGTGCAAACAAATTGAGAAACGCGCGTTAGCGCGTTATGAAAATTTGTTTGCACACATCGTTGCAGTTATGAGACTATATCTTCCAAAAAGTAATGATTCAATGCTTATACTTACATTTTTTTTTTTAACTCTTTGCCCTGATTGCAAATGTGATTTATATTTCAAAATCCTGTTTTATCCTTCAGGTTGTACGGGCGTATATCTTTGGGTATTACAATCCGGAGAACTCTAGTAAGGGATCTGGTGTTATGCCATCAGTACATGTGCATTGATGATCTAGTGCAGAAGCAGGCGATCAGAAAGAAGAATACCATGCTTCAATCAACAGTCCAAACTCTTGTTAAAATGAAGTTAATACTGAACCACCACCGACTGGGTGATACAGTCGTGTCACAAGTCTCTAAAGAAACAACGGGCGGGGGCACAATTAGTCATTAATCTGAAGCATCCCCATGTAGTGCATGTTCACGTTTGCTCAATGAAAGGCTTTAGGGTAAGGTAAGAAAAGGTAATAACTTGGGATCAGTTTTATGAGAGTAAATGTAAGGGTTAGATATTCACATGGGATAAATTAAAAATCAATTAAGGAAAAAAACCGTGCCATATTTGCGAGCATCGAGTTCTAATACAGATTCATATTTAATTGTTTATTCAATAGCTCTTTGGGCTAGAGAGTACCTGAAATAAACATTTTAATTTTTACGTGGGAATAAAGTGTAAGGTGTAAGAGAATTTCTTTAGAAAATTTGCATCAGATTAATCGTGTCGTTATTAAAAGTTCCAATTTGGTATGCATTCAATTTTGGTTACCATGTGACATCTTCGGGCTTTAGTTTCTGGATCGAAATTTCTTTAGGGAATATGCTTGGAAAAATCTTTCAAAATTCATCTTTTCATGGATGTGACCTTTAGGTCTCTTGTTTGTTTTATGACGAAGGAAAAAGAATAATATATTTTCCCTGTGGGCAAGAGAAGCATGAACTTATCAATTTTCATGATTAAAGGTACATTGTTAAGGACATCCAAGAGTATACAGAAATTAACAATAATAAAATAATCATTATGGTAGATCCTTTCTATTCTTAGTCAAGCCAATTCAAATATATGATTTACACTACACCTAAAACTTCCACCGCCAAAAATCAACAGCTTCCCCTTGAGATTTCTTTCTTGTAAAAAAAATCATGCCAGATATTGCTAAAATGTTTTCAAACTCTTTAATGGCTGATATAAGGAAAATGGATTGAACATTTCAAATTTTGCTCTATCCCGGAAAAGTGTATTAGCATCTACTTACATGTTTCATGTAAAAATCAATTAATGCTTTCAATTAGCATTTCAAGATGACTCTACTTATTTAATGATATATAAACATGTTCTTTATCTTCATTTTTCACAAATGTATTTGTATAATAAATTTATTAACATGTTATTACAAATAATGTTTCAATGTGTATTATGATATATATTATATAAATAATGGAAAACGTACATAGGAAATTAAATACATGTATCAATATATCATCAATGCAATAGATGCAGATATGTCCATAAGGGATGAAAATGATATGAACATAAATACAAATTGAAATGAAGAACAATGGACTCATTTATGCAACTTCATACCACTTGTGTATTTCAAATCATAAGTTTATGCTAAAATTCCGTTCTAACAGATTAAAACACTTTCCAAAAAAAATTCTCTTTCCATGCTCTTTTCAAGGTATTTATAACCCGAAATTCATTTTTATAAAACGCTACAAAATTTTATTTCTATCAGTGGCCAATACCGTTTCTAGAGAGTTATTTCAATTTTTATATCTTACAGCAATATAAAGGATCGTGGAAATGTTTGCACGAAGAGTTTCATGATCTATCATTTAATGCATCAGACTTGAATTGTTTTCCACAATATTTCTTTGTAAAGAATGAAATAATTTTTTTCCAATAAAAAAATTCTGAATTAAGATTCATTTTCCCAAAGAGGGCGGCTATCTACAATTAAAATCTTTAACAAATATTAGTATATTGTCCGTATTCCTTAACTTCACAAGCAATAATTTATAATAAGATCGAAATCTCAGTTGTTTGAATTTTACCCCTTGTAAGTATAATAACGAGAGAAAGTTATTGGCATTTAAGTATATGTATACTAGTTTCAAGATCTGCTTAATGTATAACTATTCTGTATACAATGTATCTTTGCTTTCCCGTTATTACAATAAATACCTAAGTTTTCTCAGGAAAAATGCCTTTTACAGAAACCTTAATTGGTCAGGGTATAAGCAAGCAATGACAATACTATAACCGTCTTATTTTAGGGGGATAAACATTTCACGTTTATTTCATATTCAATTTTGAGATATATTGGAATTTTTTGTAAAATTAGTAATTTGAAAACCCATGCAAGTTTTTGAGAAAAAAAAATCTCTAAAAATGAATGGATCATAGTCTGAAGACTTCCGTTTTCCCCCATACTTATTCAATGCAACAAAAATGCCAAAATAGTGATCATGGAAGTTTCTGTAAATATGATACTTCTGCATGAATGATACTTGATTCATTTTAAACAGGTGCTATTTAGAATACTGTGGCTTAACTTCGTATTGTTCAATTCAAATACACAATTCATTTCTAATGACATGTATAACTACATATTAAATAGACGCACGTCTTTGGCGATAAGATATTTTAAATGAAAACCTGTTTCGTCACACTTTGTTAAAGTAAATCAACCCTTTCATAAAAGAGATAACTCCCAAATAAATAAGCCTAAAATGTCTAATCTTATCATAATTCAGTAATGAACCCTTTAAATATAAGTTTAAATAACACTATTTTAAAACTATAGCAAGCTATCATACACCATATATAGAATTTTAAGAAGTATAAATAAAAACAACGCAATATTCTGACTTATAAATACGATTTAGAATGTTTTCTAATAAGAATGTAATATTCATGACACTAAATATGGTTTTCAAAAATAGCTCTTTTTTTATTTTTATTTTACATATTGTTAAAATAAAATATTGCTCTTTCTATTCTCTGAATCAAATATTCCTATGTCATGTTCAGACATAAAATTCGTCTCGGTAAAAGTAAGTACCGATTGGTACTTTGTGTAAATGTTGGCAAGTTTAAAATAGAATTACGAAATTTATAGCATTTTACTCGCTGATAATTCTTGCTTCAAACATGTATAACACTAGTTATGGATAAATGCGTAAGTTTGTATCAGATTATTTAAACTGATTTTCTGGTTGTTATTTTTAAAACTTAAATTAAACAATTTTTCTTTTAAATAAAACTATTGCATACTATTGTTACATAAATTTCAATAAAAAAGAATAATGTTATTTATTATTCTCGAAAAATATTGCTTATTTTAGAATATATGAGTTAATAGTTATTGTGATGGGTGTCTTATTTACCTATTTAGGAAATAAATCGACACACTATTGCATTTGCATGCTCCAATGAATTCTTTTAAATGATTTTCGTGAAAAGGAAATTAAATTGACTGGACATCACATCCAGTGATTATGTTTGCAAAAATAATCTATTGTAAGGGCGAATGTTGACATTTCTTTTAAACAAACCATTATTTCATACTTAAATTCTATGGATTTTCCCTTGTTAACCTGATCATGACAAGGAGTACACAGTGGATTGCTTATTACTCCATAGAATAGATAACAATTAACAATAATCACTTCCGCTTATACGTCGACTCGATATATCTGAGTGAACTCGAAATGAAAGACATCATAGAGTCTGCCACATGTGTTTCATATTCAGATATTTTACTGAATTTAGACGATAAGGGCCAACTAACAACCAGTGGCAAACAAGAAACTCGGCACTCAGGCCATTTAGCAGTAAGGGATCTTTTTCTTGCAAGCACTTCTGCATCACGGGACATCGGCCTATACGGTCCGAATGACTGGTTTTCCCATTATCAACTTTCATTTAATGTGGTAAAATTCCATTATCATTTCTACTTATGATTCTTATTCGATAAAAAAAACATGCTCTGAGTTATTAAATTGAAGCAGGCTGCTGCAAATTTGTTGATATTACAGGGATTTCAGCGACGCAGTACAGCTAAGGTGCGCACTGGAAATATCGTCATTTTTTTTTTATTAAAAATCTATTCTTAATCAGGATGGCGATTCTTTTAAGTACTTTATTTATAGCGGACAAATGAAATTATGGTTATTAACTAAACATATTGAGGACGATTAGATTTTATATTTAGACTTGTCACGTGATGTGCCACTCACGTGATTTTAGCGCATATACTTGCAATATTGAGGTCATCTATAGAAATCACTAGTGCAATGACATAACCAAGTTAAAATTCTAAGTTTAGTTTCTAAATATTCTGAACACGCATTGTAGTTTCTTAAAGGTGCTGTGATCCTATATATATTCTGCTATTTCAATGTTAAAATCATATTTGTATGACCACATGCTGAATATTTTGCTGGTCAACGGCATTGAATATAGATAAAATTAATTCATTTTCAAGATTGCACCAGGATCGCAGCACTTTTCAAATACCTTAATACTTCTAAAATTTACTTGTAAAAGCTTACTGTGTCAGTGTGATCCATTGAGTGTATGGCCTTGCACCAGATCGATTTATTAAGACCCTAACATTACCTTCCGATATACTTGCGTACAAATATACGGCAGTTTCAATTAAATAGGAAATGTACAGAAAATATATGAATACAATCATAAAGAAGACATTGCATATCTGCAAATATCTGCAAATAATATTTTATTTAACAATTAAATACATTTTTCATTGTGAAAAAGAAAAATTACTTGATCCGCCTCCAACTGCATACAAACTGCGTCAAGTTTTATGAAATGACGTCACATCGACAAGTGTATAGCGATCAATGACTTGTTTATACTCTGCTGTGTGGGAATTAACTAACGACATAACAGCAGTTATAGTAAGTGTTGATGTAGTTTAATGCTCTGGTACAGTTTACAATCACAGATCATTTCATTCTGTGGTATTTTAAAGAATCGGTAGTTTTGTGTGATGTCATAGTTAATATTTCCTGTACAAATTAGGCCCTGACTCCTTTTTGTAGCGTAAACTGTGCTGCGAACCTCGTTAAAAACAGCATTTTGTAAAATCTGTGGTCGTTATAATGACCCAGTTAGCAATTACAACGTATCATTGGGTCGTAATTTGACTCTGTTAATTTGAAAGGGGTATTTTAGGATACGGATAAAAAAAAATCATTATTGAAGAACTTAAATCCTGCGATACGGTTTTTGGTCATTTAAGATTAAGAAAAAATACAAATCGAATTTCCAAATGTTTCTACGTTACAGTCTTTCACATACAGCTAATGATAAAAATAAAATCTAAGTAATCAAAACCGTGTTCATTGCATATATTTCAGTAAGCACCTGCGTAATAAAAATGACAAGTTTCCCTGCATTTGATACTACTTGGATTCCTAATTTAAAGTGTTATATCGGCCCGTGTAAAAGACGAAAAACATGTGAACTGAAACTAACATTTTGATATGTCATTGGATGTAGCTTAAGTACAATTTTTATAAAGTCACAATTTGAATTTCATACTTCATATAGTGTTCTGTTGACTTCCATCGAAATGGATGCAGTTAGAAAGGTTCATTTCTACTACAATTGTTACGTGATGTTAATGGACGATAATTGAAACACAAAAACATTATTAAGATTACACACATCGGATTAACAAACAATTACGAAGCAGTTAAAGCACATATGTAAAAGCAATGTGAATTCTGAATGATTTGATCAAAAGTCAAAACAAAATACACAATTTTCATATAAAAGAAACTATTGTCTTTGTATTTTTCAAAAAACAAATAGAAAATAAAAACGTTTGCATGATTCCCTACGTGTTGATTTTGCTTGATGATTTTAAACTGAATTAGAAACAAACAAGTTCCTTTGTCTTATTTTCTGACGAATTACACGTAAACTAATTAATTACCAGTTCTCCATCTTAATTTATAGATACATATAATGAGCCTCCTTTTGAAATTTCTAAATTCTGTTCCATTGTTGTCATTAATTAAAACTAAAAATAAAGTACAGGTTATAACGTTATCTAATCATTTTGCAAACCGAAAGTAGAGGCGGGGGATTTTCCAAACACACAGATTTTTCTTCCTCTGATATTCAAGGTATGTCTATTATAATGTACATTTATATCTACACGTATACGTATTCTATCCTATGTAAGGAAAAATATTTTATCCAAAGCTTTCTTTTATATAAAATAGGACAGTTTTTTAACAGATTCACAAATGCATGCTAGTCTTCTTTTCATTTATTTTGAACAACAGAAGGGCCTATGGAACTTGTGTTTATAAATTCCAGGAAGATATTTTTTTTTTTAATCTTGAATTAGGAAATCTAGACATTCTTCTCAAATTGAAAATGGTGAACTGTGATATATGATCGAACGATGTTTTGATAAGCATCGCGCAAATCTTAAATTAATATGTACTATCTCAAAAATAACTTTTTTAAATACGTATTGTGAATGAGGAAAATCACCTTTACCGAGATAAATAAAGTTATTTATTCTACTTAACGTATCTTTCTTATAATTTCAGAACATATATTGTAATGGATCATATCCCTCGACTATCAGAGGCTATGTATGTGGGACTGTGTCGTAAAATAGGGAGTCCAACAATAGTGAGGATGAGAAGAGAAGTAATGGACACTTCGGAGGTGATGAGTCAGCCTAAGTACCTCATGAGGGGAATGGATAGAATGAGGAGCGGGAGTAGACGTGAGGGATTCAGATTGAGGAATTCTGATGTTGATTGCATGTTCTGGCCTCCAGACCACAAGGTAATATGTGATCTCTCTCAAGTAAATCTTTATAGTATTTCACGGCACACAGTGATTCTGATGGAGTGTGACGATTTACCACCGGGATTCACCAGACTAAATCTGATGAGTCCATCAAATGATGAAAATGTCAGATCCTCCCGTGTAGTGATCGATAACAATGTTTATATATCTAGTACACTATTTCGAGAAAACTACTTGCGGTTCCTCCAGAACTCGGATGTTACTTCCTGTTCTATTCCTCATGGACCTTGTTCTACATTCTGTACTGATGAGATAGAAACAGATTTTGCTTTCTGTTTCCGATCCCATCACTGGCCGGAAATAGCTTTACCATGGATTCATAGATGTCGCCAACAAGGTTGGCCGTCCGAGGTAGTTATATCAGATATATTAAGCACAGGATTCCATGTTGTTCCTATTGGCAGCACACCCGAAAGCAGACTTGAATGGAGAATTTCGTTCTCACTGGCAGAACAAAAACTTGTTTATGCAATGAATCACTGTCAGTTTTTGTGTTATGGTCTCTTTAAAATTTTTCTTAAAGAAGTAATTAATTTTAATAACGATTTGCCCGTTCTATGTTCATATTTCACAAAAACCGCTGTACTTTGGTTAATTCAGACTAATAATGTCTTAAATTGGACACCTGAAAACCTTTTGCCTTGGTTCTGGAAATGCTTTAAATTATTAATATATTGGGTATATATTGGAAAATGCCCAAACTTTTTTATTCCACAGAACAATATGTTCCAATATAAAGTATCTGGTTCTGTACGAGCATTAGTGTTCAATCAGTTGTATGTATTTTATTGCAAGGGTATACCGAGTCTACTTCTGAGTAAAACTTTCAGCCCTTTCTTCAGTAATGTCATTTTAAACAGAGCGTTGAAAATGCGTACAAACGAAAGCAGTATTATAACCAGCACTAAACTAGATATTAGTTTATTCGATGAATTAAGGGAATGTCAAATAACAATTTCGAATGTTGGAGAATTTGCAGCTCTAATTAAGAAAATTGAGATAGAGATTAGTGAAAGGTTAACGTCATACAAGAACATTACAATACAGTGTATAACATCAGAGATATTACGAAACACCGCCATGTTTATACAGTGTTGTGTATATCCGAATACAAATCGCAATAAGGTTTATTACAGAGCTAAGAAAGTAACCCTATTGCTAAAACTGTCATGTACATTAGGTTGTGCGTCAGACATTCTCTATCTTGTTATGCATCTTTATAGAACATGTAGATATGAGCATTCACTCAGCTATTTACAGAAAGCACATGACAGAATGACACGACCATACAGAGTGTACTCTTATCATGTGAATGTAGATATGTACAGGCATCACACGGAGGGGATGTCTCTGGGTCATAAAACCAGGATTGCTCTAGTAAAAGATATTACCTTATACAGTCAGTACACATACATTGATGAGTTAGTGCTGGAGCAAAAGATCAGCAATGTGAACGGCATGAGTTTATTGCACATCCCACCTCTAGTGATGTTACACATGCTGTTTATACTGAATCACTTCAGACTTGGTGACACAGTCATGACACTACAATCTATACGTGATCTACAGACATTGCTACTGTTTGATGACGGGAGTTATGTACCTTTTTTCCTCAGGGATATTTCCTGGCAAATACTAGGAATCTGTCAACAAATCTGTCGGGACTTCCCGGGAGCCCGAGAATCTTACCAACATTCGCTCCAACAAGATCCACTTCACAAGATTCAGGAAGCGACGGTGTTAAGAATGAATACACTTTCCCAATGAGTGATGTAAAAAGATTTATGCTACACATGTATTAAATCAGCTAGTGTAAATTTTGACAGCTCATATTGAATATTAGTGAAGGACTAAGTATAGTTTTCCATTTAATATTTATCATTTCCTCCTTTTCAATCAAGTTTGTAGTTCCAATGTGGAGGATAAAGAAAAGCGTCGTGTTATTGTCTCTCTCATTGTCCCTCTTTTCCTTTGTAAATTGTTGTTGTACAATTTGAATGGAATATTGATTGATAATTGTGGACATACATGTATTAGACAAACTTTAATTTTCCTTATCATGTTTATAGCAAGCAACATAAAGCATAATGAGTTATAATGATCTAATTTTCTTTTCCGCCTCAATGTGTAAAATGCAAATTATTTCTGAAGTAGATTATTTAATAATTAGCCTTAAAATATAACAATAATCTGATTTTGATTCCATTTACAGTGTGCGAAAATAAATGGTGAACAACATTAATTTTGTCTGTCTTTTCTCACGTTGATATTCATGGATCATATCTAGGGGACAGATGAATTAGGTAGAAAGGTAAAAAATAAAATGTATATTTTTTAAGGTATTCAATTTATAACGTCCATATTGTCTACGTAATAAATATACAGACCTCCTAATTCTGGGACTGACTTTTTGGATAAATTTATAAGTACTGTAGAAAGAGCTATAGATACAGAGATGCATTTATTTTTGTTAGGTGATTTTAATGTACACATGTTAACCCCTGGAGACAATATATTCAAACAACCACTACTACAACTTAATTTAAGCAATGTTGTCCAAGAGCCTACCAACTTTACAACAGATAATGGAACCTGTAGACTTAGTGTTAATTAATGATCTTAACATGGTTGAGAGTGTTACAGTACTAGTTGATGAAGCAATTTGTAGTTCTCACTCACATGTCTCTATAGAAATTTCATTTCAAACATATAAACAACAAGCCTTTAAGTGCACAGTTAGGAATTATAATAAGGCAAATTATCAAGGCCTGAATGAAGACCTACAAAATGTCAATTGGGATGGAAAAGTATTTACCTCTAATAATATGAATGAAATCTATCAAAATTGTACATACACTTACCTACACCTGGTAGAAAAACACATACCAACTAGGCAAATTACGATACGTCCTTCAGATAAATCATATATTACCACAGAAATTCGTAAGAAAATGCGGCAAAGAAAAAGAATACATAAAAAGGCAAAGCATACCAAAAATCCATTACATTGGCAAATTCGTAATGAAGTAATAGATCTGGTCCGAAAGAATAGGAAGGAATACAAAATCAAACTTGTTGCACAGCTTATTGATAAGTCTATTCCACCAGCAAAGTGGTGGCGCATAGCAACAAAATCTGTTGCAAGAAACAAAATTCTCCTCCACCCTCTATTAAATCACTGGATGGTAGAATTGATTCATCCAGTCGATAAAGCTGAAGAACTTAATAATTTTTTCTCAAATATATCACATATTGAAAATGAGCCAGACTAGCATGAACATGGAGCTGGACCTCCAGAATATTTCTTTGATTTTGAAATAAGTGATCAAGATGTTCTTGATCAGTTAAGTATACTTGATCCCTCTAAAACATGTGGACCAGATGGGATTTCTCCCAGAATGTTAAAAGAAACCCTTATTGTATCTAAAACACCATTATGTAAAATATTTAACTATCACTTACAAATAAAGTTCTTCCATACATATGGAAACAAGCACATGTTACACCTATTTTTAAGAACAAAGGCTGTCCCCAACAGTCTAATAATTACAGACCAATATCATTGACTAGTTCTATATGTAAAATAATGGAAAAAATACTTTTCAAATATATGTTTAATCACATTAAGGAACATCACTTATTGTCTAAGTTTCAATCTGGCTTCCAACCTGGGGATTCTACTGTTAACCAACTGGTTGAAATCTATAATAATATTATGTCAAACTTAGACAAAGGCAGAGATATACGCTTTATATTTTGTGATATTTCCAAAGCTTTTGATAAGGTATGGCATAAGGGAATGATTTTTAAACTTAAAAAACCTTGGTGTTAGAAGTAATACTCTAGGTTGGATTGAAGATTATCTTACTGATAGACAACAAAGAGTGAGTTTGGAAGGTTTTTCATCATCATATAAAACTATAGATGCTTTGGTGCCTAAAGGGTCTGTACTTGGTCCCTTCTTGTTTTTGTTATATGAAATATATGGAGATAACGAACAGTATTCAAGCTCAAAAGTCCATAATACAATGCAAAATAGGAGCAGAGCAAACACGGACCTCCAAACATCAGACGTGGGATCAGGTGCCATGGAGGAGTGAGCATCCCCTGCCGACCGTTCACACCCGCCGTGTGCTCCTTGTCATGATCGGGAAATAACGGAAAAATCCGTTGACAATTCAGTGTGTAAATAATGGCCTAACAATTAGTATGAAAAACGTCAGTCAGCATTTGACTTAATGATAAATTGTATTTGCTGACAAGGTCATTGTATCGACCATAGAACTTACGAAATGATGACTTTAAACGAGACAGCTGATATTCTTGTTTCATCAACTTATTTGTCAATAATTTACCTCGTTTTAGAAATTGTACATACGTAGAGCATGCTCTTGCGTATCGAATCAACTGAGAGATATATACCCCGTATGCAGGTGATGAAGGTATATTGCTGCATAAGTAAGGGAAGTTGACGATTGAAAAGTTAAAGTCATCACGTTTATCATAAAGCTTGGTTGTTAGATTACCATTAACGTCTTTTTCAAGTAAAATATCCAAATATGAAACAGATGTGTCAGACTCTGTGGTATCTTTTATCTCAAGCTCACCAGGATATATCGTATCGACATCATATAAATGATATAGCTAAAGATATATCCTGTAATATTCGATTGTTTGCTGATGATACTTCTTTGTTTGCTATTATAGACAATGATCCAACAATGTCACTTACTCAAGATCTTGAAAAAATAAGAAATTGATCCAAAGCCTGGACTGTAGACTTCAATAGTGAAAAAACTATTAATGTTGATTTTACAAGGAAACACATAAGTTATCCTGATATTCAATTTGGACATGGAGGTGATTATATAAAACAATCAAAAACACGTCTACATTTAGGAATACATTTTCAGACAGATGGCTCTTGGAATAATCATATATCAAATATATATGAAAAGGCATGTAAAAAATTGAATATACTTGGGTTTTTGAAACATACTATAGATAGAAATTCACTTATAAAATTTATTTTGCTTTCATAAGACCCATTTTAGAACATGCAGACATTGTGTGGGATAATTGTACCCAAAGTAAAGCAGAATTGCTTGAAAGAAGTTCAGATAGAAGCTGCTAGAATTATTACTGGGCTTAGAGTTAATTCTTCCAAATCTTGTCTGTATCGTGAATTTGGATGGGAACCATTATATCTTAGAAGAGAAAAACATAACCTTCAATTGATGAATAAAATGATTAATGGATCTGCACCTGATTATTTGTATTTTCCGGTTCAACATACATATCTTACTGTAATAGTTTATTCCCTCAACTATAAAACTTTGGAACAGTCGTAGTGAGGATATCAAAAACTCTTCATCATTATCTATCTTTAAAGCAAAGCCTAAAAGTTGGGGAGCAACTAACAAACCATATAGGTACTCTAACTTTGGTGATAGAAAAGAGAATATCTTACATTGTCAGTTGCGAAACAATGCCAGCAATCGAAATGCCCATTTAAAAAATCATTTTTAATCAGATGTTCAATCATGTGAAAAGTGTGGCTTTTGTACTGAGGATACTGAACATTATCTTATCAAATGTCCTACATATACTGTTGAAAGAAATTTACTGGGAAAAAAATGATATTGATGTTGTTTTTGATCTTGACACTTTTTTTAAGAGGAAAATGTCAATATTCCTATCATAAGATCTCCGAAATTTTTTCATATGTACATGAATTTATTAAATCTACTAAGAGACTATAAACTAAGTATATTGTTATATCAAATACTATATTAAATGTACAGTTTTACTGGTAACAATACTTATATGAAAGCTGGAACAGTAAGTAAATAATTTATACATAATCAGGGGTCATCATCTGTTTTTTTTAATACAATATTGAGGAATGATACTTGATTGCGAATCTTTATTTTTGACTATTAGTATTATTATCATGTACAAGTATTATTATTTATTGTCTTTGACTTGACCTATTATACAAGGAGAGGGTATGTATAAGCTTTGTCTTGACCTATTATACAAGGAGAGGGTATGTATAGGCTTTGTCTTGACCTATTATACAAGGAGAGGGTATGTATAGGCTTTGTCTTGACCTATTATACAAGGAGAGGGTATGTATAGGCTTTGTCTTGACCTATTTTACAAGGAGAGGGTATGTATAGGCTTTGACTTGACCTATTATACAAGGAGAGGGTATGTATAGGCTTTGTCTTGACCTATTATACAAGGAGAGGGTATGTATAGGCTTTATCTTGACCTATTATACAAGGAGAGGGTATGTATAGGCTTTGTCTTGACCTATTATACAAGGAGAGGGTATGTATAGGCTTTGACTTGACCTATTATACAAGGAGAGGGTATGTATAGGCTTTATCTTGACCTATTATACAAGGAGAGGGTATGTATAGGCTTTGTCTTGACCTATTATACAAGGAGAGGGTATGTATAGGCTTTGACTTGACCTATTATACAAGGAGAGGGTATGTATAGGCTTTGTCTTGACCTATTATACAAGGAGAGGGTATGTATAGGCTTTGTCTGTTTCCCGATCCTTATTGATTTATTCAATGAAATATGTTTAAATATAAATATACGTAATAAATGAATGTCCGACATTCACTGAGTTCTAATCATGTTAAAATTTCGAAGGTACGTGTAATCAAATTTATCAGGTACACAAGAATACAGTTAATTGATTTATATAAGAAATAGTTTATAATGATTGTGTTAAACAGGGCTTTTCAGCATAATAGGTATTAACTGCTGTAATTTGTAAATTATTGGGATACAACAAACAAATTTTATTTTTGGAAATTACAAAAACTTCTTTTTTACTCAACGTTTGGAGGTGCAATGTTGAAAAATCACTGTTAAATGAAGAGAATATTGCATATTCTTGCAGGAAGCTGACGAAATTATGCTTAACTGACTGATTTCGAATAAGCTATCTTCTTTTGGCCTTATTTTAATTACGAAAAAAAAAATGAATGCCATAATCTGAAAGCTGAATTTTCACTTCGATGTTAAATACGGACAATGTATCTTCATATGTGCAACTGTAACAGAAATATTTGTTGATGAATTTGGAACTTTTAATTAAGGTTTAAAAAAAAAAGCAAAATGCATCCTGGCGTCATTTGATGTTTAACATATACAATGTTATCATGTATAAACAAAATTATATAAAAAATGATAATTTTTATATACTGAACAAGATAATTTAAAACAAAGAATTATTTGTAAGTCAGAGTCATTGCATGACATGTCTTAAACCATAAACATATAATATTTAAGGAGTTTTCTGTAGCCTTTAGAAAAAAATAAATAGTCTTTGACTAAACGCTCTGATTGTGAGTACTTTTTGCGATACACATCCCTGTACTCTACATATCGAATTGTGTGTGGGTGCTTTATTGTAGGAATAATAGATAAAATAATTAAATTTTACCGTTACCATTTTCCAAATCTCCGGATTTAAGAAAAAATAAAGAAATTATAAAGTGCAAATAGATGTATAAAAACATCTTTATCTAATAGGTCATTTTTAGGTTAAACTCTGCAGGTATTTGCATGATCGGAAGGTCGTGAGTTCGCATCTCAGCCGCGACTGACCTAAGTCGATAAAAATTAAATAGGTAGCAACTGTTTCTTCGCCCAGCGCTCGGTACTTTAAAGTGAAAGTTGCAGGTCCTTCGGATGAGACCTTAAAAATCGAGCTCCTATGTCACGGCAGACGTTGGTAAAATAAAGATCCCTCACTGCTCAAGGGCCCTGAGTGCCGAGTAAAGGTCAAAATTTGAAGTCCTTCACCGGTATATGGTGACGTCTCTATGTATGTGAAAAATTCTTGAATGGGGCAATCAATCAATCAGTCACGCGGCTAGGATAAGGCTGTCCGTAAAATATCAAACAGTTCCAATGTAGTAACGTCTCTTAACTACCTAGATATGACCTCATAATACCATATGACGTCAAGTCATTCCAAGCTTTATGATAAATGTGATGACTTTAACTTTTTAATTGTCAACTTCCCTTACTAAAGCAGCAATATACCTGCATCACCTGCATACGGGGTATATATATCTCTCAGTTAATTCGACACGCAAGAACATGCTCTACGTATATACAATTTCTAAAACGAGGTAAATTATTGACAAACAAGTTGAAGAAACAAAAATATCAGCTGTCTCGTTTAAAGTCATCATTTCGTAAGTTCTATGGTCGATACAATGACCTTGTCAGCAAATACAATATATCATTGAGTCAAATGCTGACTGACGTTTTTCATACTAATTGTTAGGCCATTATTTACACACTGAATTGTCGACGGATTTTTCTGTTATTTCCCGATCAGGACAAGGAGCACACGGCGGGTTTGACCGGTCGGCAGGGGATGCTCACTGCTCCATGGCACCTGATCCCACCTCTGAAGTTTTACAGGTCCGTGTTTGCTCTGCTCCTATTTTGTATTGTTAAATGGACTTTTGAGCTTGAATACTTGCTCGTTATCTACATATATTTCATCCATACATGAGCTGACATGAGGGGGGAAGTGTCATAAATTTCGCATTCCTTTCACATGACATGTAGAATTTTTCTTGCGTTTTTTGTTTAATTTAAATGTCTGAATTGTTTTTTGAGCTCCAGTGTGCTGTTTTGACGTTGAACATTTTGCAATTAATGTTGTTATTCCCTTCAATTGTCCGATATGCACATGAATTCACACAATAACAAAAAATAGACGGAGTTCGAATTTATGAATTGTGTATATATTTGACTGGCACAAGTGATTAATAAGGATAAATTGAAGATGTTCTGTGTGAATCTACTAGAGAAGTATGTCCTCTAACTAAAATTTTGCTGGGGGATTGTATGTAATTTACCCTATTTTGAATACCTCCTTCTATGTTGGAAAGTTGAATTTCACGTGAAATACGCAGCACTGTTAAGGCGTACTTCGAAGAAATCAACAGAATATAAACGTGCATAAATACATACCTTTTTAAACTGAATTTATTTTTGTAAAGGTACTATATTATCTTATGACTTTAACATTTTTTGAAATAACATTGTATACCCCGCTCTGTACTGAATTTGGTTTGGTCACGTTATTTGACAGTCACGTGATAAATGCATGTAATGTGTACTGTATTTAGGTCACAAACAAATTTCAATATCGCAAGGGCATACCCTAGTAAAATGAAAAATTAAAGTAATGGATTGTTTCTACATAACTTGTAGTTAATGGAAAGTGCTGCTGCTTTAAATAGAATTCGCATTTTATTAGTTTAAATTTCAAGTTATCTGGCTAATGTTGAAATATGTGTGACCCTTACCAAGTATTTTATGTATTTATTAAGTTATACTATCGATTTCAGGAAAGCAGCAGCACTTTTCATGTTAAGGAATATGTCCGTTATGTGTATTCAAAAAATGGTCCCGATCTATTAAGTGCATGCCCTTGCGAAAAGGCGATTTAATGAGGCACCTCGGCGTGAAACATGCACACCCTTTTGACAAAAACACGGTAGAATTAATTTCATACATTCTCTCGACATTTTTTAAATAATGGCACTAAAAAAACGTTTCAGATTTGTATTAATGGTCTACCTAAGATTTGCAAGTAATATTCTGTTTAATAATAAAATGCATTTTTCACTGTGAAAAAATTACTTGATCCGCCTCTCACTGCACATAAAATGCGTCAAACTTTCAATGATGACGTCATGTCGAGAAGTGCATTGCGATCAGTGACTTGTTTATATCTCGCTGTGTGGGATTTAACTAGCGACAAAAATGAATGCAATGGTAAGTTTTGATGTTGTTCATTACTCTTATGCAGTTTAGATTCGCAATTAATTTCATTTTCTGTTAGTGTGAGGAATTGCTATATTTGTGTGATGTCACAGTAAACTTTTCCCGTATAAATTAGGCCCCGCCCCCTTTATGCAGCCTTAACAGAGCTGCGTAATGCTTTAAGAAGTAAAATTAGAATTGCCCCCAGCACTTTATATGTACCAAAGGTCACAATGAATTGACTTATGCAATAAACTTTTCACAATAATTTTGCTTTGCACTTGTGCAGAGGCGATTTGTGTGCAACATTTAGGAATTCATAAGTAACCGTCACGTGATACACAAAGTCATGTGACATTACAAAAATGTGTTATTATAATACCTAATTAAACTTTCATCACACGTTGATTACAAATTCATACATAGATTACATATTGAAAGTAAAAACTAGCTCAAAATAAAATGTATATATTCAACGATTTTAAGTCTTTGGACAACCTTAACATAGCTGCGCTGCAAGTATTTGACACTGAAAAAGAAAGAGCATCTTTATGGACAGATACATGTAACGTAGTTAGCCTCTGTTTCTTTATGATTACCAGAGAAAAGATGTCAAAATGAAAAAAAAGAAATAAAACATCAATAATTATGGATAACAGGGACATGCATTGTAGGCTTTTAATTTTCAGGTCGATGAGGGCATTATTTAAAAAAAAGCAAAAATTTGTATATCAATGAGGGCATTATTAGAAAACTATTTGTTTGTCCCGATGAAAGGTTAGGTAAGTGGAAACTTTCGTTTTTGAAATAAATACTTATTAATATAAAGTTAACATAGTTATTAAAGGGATGAAGAAATAACAGTAAGTAAAAAAAATGTTTCCTGGAGTTAAAAAAAGTTTTGAGTCGGGCCACGACTTTGAATATGAATGGGAAAAATGTCTTTTTTTCAGACACAGACAGCGATATCGACACCGAGTCTCCTGTATCCGTGTAAAACATAATGAGTTGGGCGGGATACCCCCCTTCAATAATTTTGCCACCTACATAATCATTATCATTATATCGATGGTTCCTTTATGGCGCAGAATTTTAACGGAACAATAAAAGGTTATAAGGATTTAATGCTATCTGTACCAATTTCAAGGAAAGTCATTTGCATGAAAGAGTAATTTTTTTTTTGTCACGTGTTTACTAAAAAACATCAAAATATATTTTTGTCCGCATGCAGTATAAACTAGACGGTAAAGTTTTCCTGCAGCTCATAAGGTTGATTTTTTTTTGTTTATGGACAAGTGAACACACGATGACATTTATGTGCAATGTATTTTATACATCAATAGGTTAAAATATTTCAAATACTTGTGTTGTTGTATTAAAAAGCCCAACCATATTTTTTTTAAATATATTTTTATCAATTCAGTATTAAATCCTTTAATTCTTATAAAAACCATTTATCAATATGTCATTTATGTCATTTAACCTAGTCATTTAGTCAAAGAGGTCATGCAATTCTTTGGGATGTGTTAGAAATTCGTGTCTATTTTTATATATAATTGAAAAGAGTATATCTAATGATATATATGTATATATTTGTCCCTTTAGTGTAAAGTGTATTTTATTTGCTCGAGTTACTCTATAATAATCATATGCACATTTTAGATTATTCTAATGTTAAACAAGAATACATTCCAATGCTTGATATTTTGTCGCATGCAGTATAAACTAGATGATAAAGCTTTCCTGCACTCATAATTTTTTTTTGTTTGTAGACCAGTGAAAACGCGATGATTATAGTCGTGGTATTTATGTGCATTGTATTTTATACATCACTAGGTTAAAATATTTCAAATATTTTTTTACTGTATTAAAAAGTCCAATGTTTTTATTTTATTTTATATATATTTCATCCACTCAATATTACCTCCTTTATTTCTTACAAAAACCATTGTCATTTATCAAAAACTAAAGCCTCTAAGCAAGTCATCTGTACAGATTAACTGAGCAGTGGCTCTTCCATCAATGAAGCATATAATGACGTCGATATCTATAATATAATATTAAACATACTTAATCCTGCTTTACATGATTTTTTTATACAGACAACATTTCTTTTTGTTTCTTATTCTCACCTTAGGCGGGTAACAACCAAAGAAAGAAACCATTTTGTTGTTTAAAACGACCAGACCGAAGGTAAACAGATGTTTAGCATTATTTATGAATATTAAATTACAAATAAGCACCAATAGTCCTTTTGCACTCAATGACGTTAAGTCAATCAAGGATAAATTTTACATCCAGGTTCTTTCATTGTGGTAAACATTGAATCGATAAATAAGAAATGCATGCTGATAAAAAAAACTTCATCTCTTGGTATAAATACTAAAATACAGAGTAGAGCATTCAGTTTCGGGGAGTTTTTAGTGAACAGATTACGATCAGAACAAAATTTGAATAGAGTTCAATTCCGTATTGAGTTGTTCATTTTAATTTATATTCTTCTTTTACTCCTTATACCAATGCGCACTGCACAGCTATACCGTTTATTTCCAGGGTAAAATTTTCAAGATTATAGGTTGTTTTCTTTTTAGTTTTTATTGAAAAACTAAACCTGGCACATATGGTACACGTAGGACTATTTACAGTATGGCATGTCAGATGTTGCAATATTCGATTATTTTTTACAATTGCTTTGGCATAATTGCCCATTAAAATGTATTTTTATGTTCATGTACCATATGTATTGATTTTTTTTTTATTCTCAACTCGTAATTTTTTTTGCATGAATTTTTTATGCCTTTATATAGGTTTGAATTTGTGTATAATATTTTGTATAATATTGCGTGACATTTTATAACTAACTTTTATTGTTTGTTATTTTTATTGTATATTTTCCGTAATGATAATTACATGCCCTGTAAAACAATCATTCCCACTCCAATTGTTCGATAAGAACTCTATAATATTCAAAATGTACCGATAACATATTAAAAAAAGCAATTTTATGTTCCGTTGAATTTTGTAAAAAAAATTGCTCAGTTTTACTTGACAGTATTTTACATGTCTTTACGCCCTATGAGACTGCATATCTGTTTAAAACGGCTTAATTTTCGTGCTAGCTAATCAATGCATCTCAGGTCTTCCTACAATCTGTTTGAATTCTATGGGTTCCAATTGCGTCCCGTTATTAGCAGATTTATTTTTATATTCATATGAAGCAGAATTTATTCAAAACCTTCTACATGAAGGTCACTGTGACCTTCAACTCGACAATTACATATATCGATGACATAAAATCAATTTACAATAGTTACTTTCATTTATTTGTCGTTTCGATAAGTCCCTGAAACGTTCTACTTTCCCACTTGAACGTTGATCGAACGCAGAAAGAACGGTGAACGAACGCTGAACGAACGCAGAGTGAACATGTGTGAACGCTGAACGTAATTTGGTGAACAATTGGTGTACGCTGAACGGTAAACGGTGAACGAACCAAACGCAGAACGCGAACGGAGCACAAAAGCGAGCGCAAAGTGAACGGTGAAGGAACGGTGAACGCAGGATGAACGATTTATTCGGAATGCCTCTGATCTTTTCCTTGCATTGTATGCATTCTATTGTGTTCTATTGTCAGGTGCAAACACATTAATACATCTCCTAAATAAATTTTGTTTTAAGTTGCCGACATTAGCATACCATGTTTAACAGGTTGAGGAAACTATTTTCTGTGACGTCAGAATAAATTTACATGCTAAATGAGGCACCCAACGTGACTGGCAAACCGACCAATCAGCTAAATGAGTTGCATTATGGGTTACTACAAAAAATACTACATGTAGGTTTCGAAAAGGCCAGTTTTTTGAAATCGCTCTAGGAAAGACATGATGCATTTTTGCAAGCATTTTACACACTAAATATAATATGTACATCATGCATTATGTATTAGTTCCATGCTCACGTTTACATACAAATGTTTTACAACGGTAAAATTTCAGTTTTCTCCACTCCATTTTATAAATCCGTTTGTTTGCAATAGCCTGGCAGTTTTTCCCGTGCTGTACTATCAGTCAGTATGAATTTCACTTGACTCTTCCCTGGTGCAAAACAAATCGACTCTGAAGTGTACTTATGTATTGTCATTGTTTACCACGTATACTACTTCGATATATGTGCTACTCAATACAAGTTCTATAGTCAATGTACATGAGAATTAGAATACCGTTCAGCAATAGATTTATGTTTTTTATAACTGCATTAACTTTTATTTTCTAGTAAAGAAGTAACAACGAATAACAACAGTAGCATGGAAAATTTACGAATATCAGGTTATAAAAACTGGGTTCTTATTTACTTGTGAAGACTTTGTGAGCGGTATTTAAACGTACTATTTAACACGGAAAATTGACTTTGTTTGTTAATGTGAGCATGGAAAATCTTAATTAGTACCTATTCTTCGTGTTTTTCACAAAAACAAAAAAAAAAATTATTAGTTGACTTTCCCGCAGTCATTTGAAATCGCGTCCTAAATTTGCCTGACCCACGTGTTTGTATAAAATATAAACATGTAGTAGACCATCATGCTTTTCGGCTCATTTATTGGATTGGACGATTGCTCGCTGTAAGCACCCCCGTGCGTAATGACAACAATATCCATATATTGTAGATTCCTCGACCTGATTAAATTGTTTTGAACTCTTCCAGAACAAATATATAAATAGATCAATAAATCAATAATAAATAAATAAATAATTAAATAAATAATAAATGTTCCCAAATTATCGTAAGAAAATAATAATTGCACATTAAGTACGCCTATTAATTGTGTTTCCTACAATATCTTCTGAACATTTGATATATTTTGTTTAGATTAAGCTGTGTATTCACAAACGATTTATCACTGTAAAACATTGTACTGATACAAAACTCTGTAGTCAAAATGGAGAAAAAACAACATTACATGTGTTTCCAGTCAAGCCGATTCCGTGTAAAATAATAAAAAAAAATCACAATTAAAAATATTTTACAAAGGTCATTGGATGTGTTACATAAATACACATGTATCCTTAAATTTTCATGCAATAATATACTTATGTGACATTTCTATTTTTACCGGTGATTTATTGAGCAGCCTTCTTCTTTCTGCATTGGACACCCCCCCCCCTCCCCTCCTTCTTCCCTGTCATGATATGTTGACAAGAGGATACAAAGAGATGAGGTATTCATATTGTTTATTGTAGATTTGAATTTTTTAGTAATGCTGTCATACTAATGTATGAACAAATTAGAGAGAGAGAGAGAGAGAGAGAGAGAGAGATTCTGTCTTACCCCCTCCCCAAATGCATGTGCCTGTATCAAGTAAAAATTCTTAAGTTTTATTTTCTCAAATATATCAGGCAGTGAAAAAACAATTCTTTATCAACAAATGCATTTATTTGGCAGTCATAATCTTTTGTTTTCCTGTTTCAAATTCACACGAAGTCCACGTGCTTGTCCTGTCAATCAAACTCATTTGACACTGTGCTGCTGCAAAAGTCTCGTCAAGCCCAAGGCAAAGTTCTAGTGTTCCCATGGAGTTTAAAACACTTCTTTGATAATTTCTAAGATCTGATTCCAACAAAATAAATAAATAAATAGAACGTATTGAACATATTTAGCCGCATGAATTTGATCCCTGTCAATTAAAAACCACCGTCGGCATGTGTATATTTCACCACGATTACTTATTGACTATCTTAGATGCATGAACGTTTATAAACTGAAATACGCATTGACTTCTTGTTTAATGTGAAGTAAACCAAGGCCGTAACTACCATTGAGGCAAGTGAGGCAAATGCCTCACTAAAATTTTAGTTTTTCTGAAAATTGAAAATGGCTTTACTTTGATCTGATTTTTTTTGCGTCTTTGTACTTAAATCATTATAATACTTTCAACTTTATTTTCAATTTCCGTAAAATCGTTCATCTCACCAGGTGCTTCATTATATTTAGAAAGCATGTAAAAATTCAAAACATGTGAAAAATTTCAAAGATTAAGTCTTTAATGTACTAAAAACCCAGGTTTTGACACACCCCCCCACCGAGAACCCCCATTAGGGCACTACCCTCGACCCGCATGGGACTTGGGTGGTACCCAGAATCCTTGTCTCACTAAGAATTTGAGCCTAGTTACGGCCTTGAAATATATACTGCAAATACTGACAAAATGGCAGATTCAGGAAAGGGGGGGGGGGCTCTTAACAAACGTATAGTTATAGTGATGGATTTCTTTCCTATCTTACCATAGACTTTGACTATATTTGTAAAGAAGAAAACTTTATACCCTTCAAGCTCCATCAAAAATTTGCTGTATTTATTTGTGTGTGTGTGTGTGTGTGTGTGTGTGTGTGCGTGCGTGAAAGGTGTCAAACGGGGACAATTGTTTGTTTACACACCTTCCAACCGGGGACAACCTCCCAACCGGGGACGTCCCCGGTTGTCTTTCATTAAAAATAGCGCCAAATTCGAAATCAGGTATGTCTAACTACCCCAAAAAGCCGAAAAGATCCGTTTTTCAACATGTTGAAAAAATGTCCCCGGTTAGTTAGGATTAAAACATGTGTGTGAGTGTGAACTTTTCACAATTACCGAAGATTGTATTTGGGGGTTACACACGGGTCCCCGTTTGTATAGTGAAAAACAAGTCACGTGACTTTCCTGAAACAAACATTACATTAAGATATCATTCTTGCTTTATATCCAGTATTTTATTTTAAGAGAGAGAATTTAGATATATTATTTATCCTTACTCATGTATGAACATCAGTCCGTCCGACAAACGTTCATGTCAATGGAACACCTGGGTTACAGATGTATAATCGACTTAGCATTTATGCTTGTGACGTACACTAGTACTTTTGTTACTGAATGTTTTCAGATTATCATCGAAATATACTCATTTTGCGATTTACAATTTGGCAATTCTGTTTTCGATTGTCTTCCCTTTTTTATCTGGATTTTTAAAAAAAAAAAAAAAATTTCGGAGAAAAATTTAAAGATTTTGGTTGCAATTAACACACATAAGTGCGCAAAATTTGCTTTGAATTGATGCATTATATAATTTTGTATTAAAATATATAAATATATAAGAGTAGCCTTAACTTTTACGAATAAGTCAAACACATGAACCTTTAATTTAAATACTTTAAACACTTGGATTATAGGAAATTGCTCTTTATGAAGGTTTTCTATATAAAGGAGATGGGCGAACAAGGCGTGCAGAATGCTATGGCATTAGATACTTAAAAATCATTAAAAAAAAATGTGAATTAAATATTAAGAGTAAAGTTCTCATAATTGAAATTTATGAAATTATGACAAACAAAACGTTTTTGATTTAAAAAAAAAAAAAAAATTCTATAACCAGCATTAAAAAAGATAAAGTCGTATTCCTGGGGTTCAAACCCTGGCAATAAAAATCCTGAGTATTAATATCTTTTTAGACTAACGTTAACACGCTTTACAACTCTGGATGAATAATGACATTTAAATCATGTTTGTGATATGAACATTGACTAAATGGACTTGAAGTATTTCTCGGAGAGATACCAACGTTTTTTCATAAAAGTGTTTTTCAGGTTTATCGGTTCCTTGCTCCATGTTTTCTGTAACCATAAAATGTATATATTTACGCAAGGCCATTGAGCAGTTAGGTATTTTTCCGTCCCAGCACTTACTCCTAAACAGGACCTCGGTTAATACGGTCTCATCCAAAGGACCAGTCTCAACGTCCCTCAGCCGGATTCGAACCTGCGAGGTAAGGATCAGCTTCTTACCCCTCGACTCTAAAGCAAACACTCTAAAACTCTCTATCCACCACTGCGCAACGCCAGAAATCGGAGTAAATAAGCATTATGGGAGTCGGAACTTTGATGTGATTGCAGGCGCAGTAAATTAAATATACTAGGTAACCTATTCTAAAGTCACCCGCGTGGCCTTACGTCGCGGGTTCAAATCCAACTGCAGGACATGGAGACCGGTCTTTAGGATGAGACCGCATAAACCGAAGTCCAGTGTTGCAGTATATCCTGGCACCAAAAAGATCCCTCACTGCTCAATGGCCTTGAGTGTTTAGAATAGGTCCAAATTTGCATCCCTGCTCCAGCAATTGGTGGCGTCTCAATATGAGTTATCTTTTTTTGGAAGGGACGCGTTATATAAACAATCAAACAGGCAAACGAAACTATCCTTTAAAATTGATATCGATACCTTTTGGACCATTAATATGTCCATTTTATCCTTGTAATGTCATTTAAGAAAAAATGTTTAATTCAATTGACGCAGAGATCAAATTTGATGCCAGAAAAAGAATTAATTGATACGTATTTCCAAATCATTCATTTTTGTAAGAATCTAGGCAATGTTTTTAGTGTTTAAAAGTGGAATATGCATAAAGCACTCTACCGAAAATATCAATTTTAGGGCAAAGACTGTTATACAGTGAAAATTTAATTAATCTCAGAAAATCTTCATCACTTCTTCTGCCCATCTTGAAGAAGCATGGCTAGGAAGCGCCGTTTAGTATACTTTGTAATCTGACACCTGTGCAATCTCTTTCACTGTGAATTCCGACCTTGAATTTCATTGCTAAGTTACTATTTTCCCTGTTCTTTACACAGTGATGTCTCCGATACATTGTTTTTTAC
This sequence comes from Saccostrea echinata, assembly GCF_033153115.1. Classification (NCBI taxonomy): domain Eukaryota; kingdom Metazoa; phylum Mollusca; class Bivalvia; order Ostreida; family Ostreidae; genus Saccostrea; species Saccostrea echinata. The sequence goes on from NW_026889830.1 coordinate 446,006, forward strand.
AGCATAAAATTTGTGTCCGATTTCGTTTCGATTACAGAATCTGAAGTGTGCTAACGTTATCTGTCCAAAGTTGTCACCGGCCTTCAGTTGTCATTTGGAAATCACTCGTCATTTTCGCTTGTTCCTTCATAAAAGAAAGTTTGTACATGGTTTTAATTAGTAGTCTACTTTTCATGCTCTATCATTTTAAAGCAATCCGTAGCAATGGTTTTAAAACGGGACAAAAAAAATTTTGACAAAGGAAAAAAAACTAAACCGTCCAATCTCAAAAAGGGGAAGGGGGAGGGATGATTATGGACATTTCCCTTATATTTTGGTACAATTTTTTTTTAAAAGTCTTGGAATTTGCTCGATATTACAGCAACAAAAAAAGGGGGCGGCAACCGGCATCTAAATGGAGATTTTTCTAGGAAAAAAAGTACTCAGAAAAAGTGAGGGGACGGGCCCCCTGCCCCCCCCCATTCTATGGGGTTCTTTCCAACACAGGAATGGGCTAATTTGAAAACGGATAATACAGGTGTCCTTGTGTAGCACGCGTCTTGTTATTTAATTACTGTTTAACATTTGTCTACCTGTCCATCTATCTGCATGCAATTATTTCCGTTAGAAAAATTATGTTGATGCGTTTCCTATTGTTAATTTTTGTTTAGTAACACCCCGTCTTTACTTTCTGTACTTATTTATTACATTTTGACTGATTGGACATATGGTGTGACAGCTTACAGTCATGATCGTCTTGAAGTCTTATGATTTATCCCTTGGCTTTTTCCATAAAAATGCATCGTGTTTCCGACTATTTGACACCCTAAGGTTCAGAAGAACTCTATTCCAAAATATATTTTTCTTTATATTTATTCATCAACATTAGGTCTTTGAGTCTTCATATCATAACAAAACATAAGAAAGTGCTCCATCTGAAAACTTCAGGACGGTTATCGTTTTACTAGCCCAGTCGCACACTGCACGAATCATATACGCCTAATAGTTTAGCAACGCTACATGGTTTGAACGAAGCGTACACGGATTGAACAAAGCAGTTCACACGGAATGCTACTCGGTTTACATAAAGTAATTTGTACAGGATTCTCACACGTTTTGGCTTCATTCTTATTTTTTTTCTGTTCGGATTCTCTCGGAATTTATTGAAATTATTACAGTATAATGATTGAAGAATTAGCAGTCGCGATATATCGGATTATGTTTTCATTAAATCTTGCTTCACCAGTACTATATAAAGAAAGAAGAACATTAAACGTCCAGTTCTGATTTTGATTTTTTTTCTTGAATGTAAAAGATTCATCCAAAAGTACATTTTTTTATTACTATAGCCTAATTTCCGCACTGAAATTTTTCATTGTCATTCATAAATTTATCTATCGTATAGTAGTATTTTATGCTAAAAATTGTGTGTTTGATTCTTGAAATATAAAATGAGGTATCAATTCGAAATTTTATTTTTATATTGCATCTGAATTCTGCAGTCATTTCGATTTTCGTAGACTTGTTCTTGATTTCGTGGCAAAATAATACTCAATTAAATTAATATCAGTTTTATTGTATAATTTGCAGAGTTAATTTAATACTACATATAAGTATACACTTTACCAGACCTAAATTTAATCATGCAATTTTTTTTTGAAAGGAAGGGGTTAGTGCGGAGGTGGGATGGGGGAGCTACAGTGTTTTTACCAATTTATTTGTGATCTGTTATTTGCCTGGCTAAGGACGGTAAACATATCCATATCTATGCATGGGACTAGATTGAACTTCCTAACCGTGCCTCATTAGTGACAAACGCATGTTATATGATTTAACATTTAATTAAAGTTTCATATCATTTCGACAGCCTGAGATTTCTGAAGGGGAGAGATACGTAAAGAATTCTCAAAATATTAATGCATACTTTGCTTCAAGAAAAAAAAAAGTTCTACATGTATGTGGTGTTGAATGAGCAGAGGGAGGGGCAGTCTTATGCTGTCTATATGTAACGGCAAATTGATCAGTGTGCGCAGAATACTTTTTTTTTGCCTTTGGGGTATGATTTTTTTAAAAAAAAAAACAAAAACTTTCTTCCATCAAATAACAGTAAAATATCACTACCACCTGTTTTAATTTACATGCACATCAATTACATTGCACTTGCAGATAAAGTTCAAATATTGCGAAAACTATAAATTAAATCTGCGCGATTCATAAAGTTAGCTTATATAGATTAGTTACGATAAATCGGATTGATTAAAAGTATTTTTTGTCTATAATTAAGCATTGTATGTACTCCTACAACCATTTTATCTCCTAATTTCAAATTAAAATGTCATACTTTTATAATACACAGAATAAATTGCAGTCCCGTTTTGTGGAATTCGTTATCGTTGTTGTACAATGTTTACGAAAATGGACTTGATCAGAGTCGAAAGAAAGAAAGGAGGAAGGCGTGAAGAACAGTGAAGAATAATATTCAGATTTATTTATTATTTGACTGCCGTCATGAGAAAAAGGTCCTTGAGGTCAATATTTCACAAAATGACTTTTTGTAAATTTTGATAGACTAACTCTCTCTGAATTTAGATATACACCACTTTTATAAATATATCATTCTTTCACTATTTTATCATTTTAGTAAGGCCCTTCAAAACGACGTTAGGACGTAATGACGTCGCATGCGTCAAATTCAGTTTCTTATTATTCAAATTATAACTTTCATAACACATATAAACTCTAAACGATGTTTTATATATATGTTTTCTCCCAAGCTCCTAAATTGTCAATATATTCTGAAGTTGCCTTTGTTTTTACATGTGTACAATTCCAGAGGCAGATCCAGTAATTTTGAAGGGGTGGGGGGGGGGTGTCAAGACAGGTTCTAGAAACGGATTGTATCAATTCAAAAATATGATACATGTACTGTACAATTATACATTAGGCATTTTTTTTATATTTGAAAGTCTAGCTCAGTTAAAAATTTATATATATAAAGCACATGTACATTAAAACATGAATAACTACACAAATGTCCCGGAAAAAGGGGAAATCCATCCCAAATAACACCATGTATTTTCTGTATCAACGATAAATACTAATGGGAACAAATATTCACACACGTCATGGTGTAAAAATTGTTTCTAAAATTAGTTTATTAAGAAGTACGTAAAAATTCATATACATGTATTTAAAAAGATTTTTTTTTTTAATTTCCAAACGAATCTTTTTGATTACGCTGAAAAAAGTATGTTTTCAGTGTTAAAAAAATTCTGCTTCTGCGCCTATCTTAGTTGAATTAGAAACAGGAAAAAGAGGCACATAATCATGTCTTAGGATTATCTTATAAACGTTAATCTAGTATAGGAAAATTGATACTTTTCTTTTCCCAAGTAAATTACTTTTTATCAAAAGCGGTTATAAATGATTTTGTCTTTTAAAAAAAAATATCTTTCTTTTTTTCACCTTTGCTATGTTTAATTGATACAATTTAATTTCAAACGTTACCTCCTTTTGAGGCTAATAAGACATGTACACAACAAATGACATCTCATTTCTTAAAAGACCCGCTAATGTAATTTCAAAAAGAAAACATTGTGGATATTGGTTTCTGTAATAAATGATTCCTTATAGTGTCGAATATTGACAATGTGCGATCATATTGCCAGATATGAATTCTCAAATGTCGGACATAGAAATATAGTTGACAGTCACGTACATGTATCTTGTTTTAGCAAATAAAAGCTGAAATTGTTTTTATTATTTGTTTGTTACATGTACAGTCTTAAGGGTTTTCAATGTTGTTAGAAATAGTAAAAGAATTTAAAAGAATTTATTATACCTCATTATAACTGTTCTATACAACGCGTTACCTGATTGGTCCAATACACTCACTTGACAGGTTCATAAAACTTCATATTTCCCTGTCGCCGTTGTGCTAAACCACATCTAAAACATCGTACATTTTCCCCCTTTGCAATACGTACCCCGGTATCGCTCGTTAAGCTAAAAATTCCGAGAGTTGCAAAATTAATAATATTAGAAAGGGTTCATCTGCCAAACAGTGACGAAATAAGCAATTATCTTCTTTCCAATAAGGGTGTTTTGAAAAAGGGGAAAAAAGATACGGAAGACAATTGACTTTTTTAAAAGTGAATTAGAAAGTGGAGCCTAAATTGAATGTTATTTACAAAGGCTTGGCTTTTTCGGGATAATACCGCAAACGATTCATTTCATTATCATGAGGGAATTACGAACATTTATCCAGCCAATAAAATCCATTTCCTCCGGGGAAACCATCGGGGAATGATTTAATCCTCATATTTCGCAGACGATCATGCACTAAAAATATAATGCATGTTAAGACATCATGGTTTGTAATATTTTGAGCTGGCAGCTTAAATATACAGAGAAATAAATCAAGAAACAGTGCACTCTTTTGTGCACAATTAATATGTACTTTTTTTTGTCAATTTTGGACAAGGGGGGGGGGGGGGGGGCACTATACTTCTCTAATCGCCCATTCCAATTTCTTCTGGCAGATCAACGAGCTACAGATCAGCAACTGCAAAGTTATATGTAAATTCTCGACTCTTTTTTTCGCTTAACAGGTGTGCTTATTTTTCATCTTTTCCGTAACGCAGATTTATTTATTGTCTTTGTTCAGCTTGCGATTGATGTTCATGTGGTTGATGATTTTGAAAATTTTTATAACATTTTTAGTGCAACCCCACCCGTGACCACTTGTTAGTTGTTACTAATACTTTTTCTATCAAAAGATGTCGTCATTTAACGGAAGTAAATAATTTCTTTCCAGTCTAATCTATATATTGTTTCTTTTGTTTCATACATATATTTTTTTTAAGATTAAGTATATTATTGTCGATGTATTTATTGTTTTTCTTTAATATTGAGATATGCTCTTGGAGGTAAAGTCGGTTGGGTGGGGGTTCCACAGTAACTGAATTATGATCAGGTACACATACATGTACGATATGATTCGCAATGATTTATATATATAAAAAAATCTATTGTATTGTAATGATTTATACAGGAATGTCCCCTTTTGTGTTGTGATTTTTTATACCCACAACGTCCCCTATTGTATTGTGATTTTTTATACACAAATGTCCCCTATTGTATTGTGATTATTTATACACATATATATGTCCCCTATTGTATTGTGATTTTTTATACACAAATGTCCCCTATTGTATTGTGATTTTTTATACACATATGTCCCCTATTGTATTGTGATTTTTTTTACACATATATATGTCCCCTATTGTATTGTGGTTTTTATAATTGTTTCCTAAGATTTATACACAAATGTTTTCTGTTGTTTTGTTATAAATTGCAAAGATCTCCCTACTGAATCGGGATAATTTATCCACAAATGTCCCTATAGCTTACTTATCTGCTTTATCCATTTGTTCTCTAGTTTACTGCTAAACTTACATGTAATACATAATATTCCCTACTGTTTTGCGATAATTCTTAACAATAATTCCTCTACAGTAACTGTATTGTACAAATGTAATACAAATGTATACATGTGTATAATCCCTTATTGTATTGTAATAATTAATACACAAAATGTCCCCCGTAAATGTATCCTGATAATTCAAATATACATTTCCCCGACTGTATTATGATAGACGTTCCACTCTTGGTTATATTTAGAGCACGAGTTTCCTACTGTATCGGAGATACAGGGTGGGTCTTAAGACGAGGGCTAGAGCTCGAGCCGCACCCATCCATTTGTCTCCGATACAGTAGGAAACGTATTCCAAATGATTTGTGTCATGACCTTTCTTATGAACTCACTTATTTACATGCGTATTTTGGTCTCAACCAATTAAATGATTTTGCAGAAAATTGGTTTAGTACCCCATTTTCAGCAGTCGCAACTGAAATTCCGAGTGAACGGGAAGTGCAGGAATCTTCAATTTAAATAATTATAATTATTATATGTGTATGATAAAAAAACAAAACAAGAAAAACAAAAACAAAAAAAACAGCAAAACTGGAAAAAAGAAAACAAACTGACAAAAAATAGAACAGATACCATAAAGGTAGCCTAAGTGATTCAGTCAAAACTGATATATACTGAAACGCAAAAGAAACGCAACATCATATTTTAGGGGGAAATATTACATATAGGATATAGTTTTGTATCTAAAAAGTAAGGACTTCTTCAATTTTGTAACTATCGGTAATTTAACAATTGAATGATTTTCAACAGTCATGTTTTAACAGTCATGTGTTACTTTTTAAAGTTAAAAGATAATCATTTAACATTTTCATCAAATCTTTGATGTTTTCAAATCAAGTTTTACCTTAGTGTATTCACTTTTGAAAATCATTAGATAAAAAATTGAAATATTTGTAGATTACTGCTTTTTGCGTTTCTTTTGCGTTTCAGTATATATACAAAAAGACGATTGATCACTGTGAGAACAACTAGTTTTAATGCTACACAAAATTTTCGCTTTGTAATAGTAAGATATCTGAAATACAGAGGGCGGACCTTTTATTATACTGCGTTTTAAGGTCCGCCTTGCCTCTTTGTCCTATTTTTTATGCTACGAAAATAAACCCTGTACAAAATTTTTGCTTTGTAATAGTAAGATATCTGAAATATAGAGGAAGGGCCTTTCTTTATGCTGCGTTTTAAGGTCCGCCCTCCCACTTTCTACAGCGTTTATGCTACTGTCGTAAATAAAGCATGTCTGAAATTTTTGCTTTGTAAAATGTAGATAGTTGAAATACAGAGGACGAAACTTTTATATGGGATGGTTTAAGGTCCACTTGCCATTTTCTATAATTTGTATGCTACGAAAATAAACCCTGTTCAACATTTGTAAGATATCTGAAAGACAGAGGGCGGACCTTTTATTATTGCTGCGTTTTAAGGTCCGCCCTGCCATTTTGACTAGTTATGTTAAGGAATCGAACCCTGTCCAAAATTACCGCTTTGTAATAGTAAGATATCTGAAATAAAAAGGGCGGACCTTTTATTATACTGCGTTAAAGGTCCGCATTGCCCCGGTCTCTAGTTTTTATGCTAAAGAAAAGAACCCTGTCCAAAATTTTCGCTTTCTTATTATTTATATTGCCAGATAAATATTTGGCGGCAGCCAGATAAATATTTGGCAGTCGCCATATAATTTTCAGGTGGCCGCCAGAAAAATATTTTCTACCTGGCATCTACCGGCTTCCGTATGTTTCGAATATTACCGAATAAAATTTTGAATAATGATTATATGGATATTTTCGGTATTTGCTGGAGAAATTTCCGGAAGTACAATGCATCTCAGGCGAGGAAGAGGGGGAGGGGGCTAAATCAGTTTTATAAGTGGAAAAACCTATGAATTAAACTTTTTTCCTCCGGATAACCGTGACTTGCCAATGTCCATAAATGACTAAAATAAATTATCAGCGCTTATTGAGAGATAAATATTTTTTCAATTGATCTGATTTAGACTGAAACGTTATAAGGAAGAATTAAATCCAAACCATTATGGTCTCCGACGATGTATTACATGGAAATCTCCTTACATAAAGCGAAATCGAATTTTATTTAAAAATGCAGTTGTGTTGTTGTGACAATGCGTGAGGTGTAATTTCTTTTAAATATAAAAATGTACGTCACACCTGAAGGAGGGGTGCACAAAATGTACGCTTAAAAGAGAAAGTAGCAGACCCCCCCCCCCCCCTCCCATGATTGGTCTCTTAATTTTATGTTTGATCATGAACACCTTTATCCTCTGCGGAAGTCTTCATCCTGATAAATTGTATGTATTTATTCATTAAAAAATATGGACCCTAACCACACTGCAAATTACGAATTCACTTCTTGTGGTAATGCACTATTATCTGCGTGGCGGAAAAAAATACGTGTAATCAAATTTTAATTTTGTCTTAAGCAAAATTGTCAGCTATAATCAAGCAGGAATAAATACACTGGTATTATTTTTTTTTCAAAAAATTAATCCTTCTTTTCCTAAGAATAGGTACTTATTTATCATAGAGAATATAATGACTGGCTAACGGTCAAAAATTTTTCTTCATTTGCAAGTCATGTACCATGATAAAAGTTTGTGGATTCTGGGATTGCTTTAATAAGGAAAAAGTAAAAACGGAGTAAAGATGATTGCTCTGTGAGCTTGCTTTCCACTGCAAGGAAGAGCGCTTTGTCTAAGAAAGTCGCATTTTCAGCAGATACATGAAGGCAGGGAGTGGGGGTGGGGGCTTCCTTTCGTTTATGAGAAAACGGAGTTCAGTGCCGAAATGATCACTGGATTAAAATCATATTTACAGCGATAAGTGTTATTTGAGTTATTGATGCAGTGTTTCTTCAGCAAATCTTGTGTATCTGCTTCCTGTGATAAGTGTAGTGGCGGCTGGAGAGGATGATTTCTTTATTTAGTTCTTCGGGTCATGTGTGAGAGGAAAGGTGCAATCGAAACTGCTCCTCCAAACTGTTCCAAAAAGGAATAAATTCCGTAACATAATTATCATTTAGGAAAATTCACCAGGACTGAAAGTATTTTAGACGAACGGCTTGATTTAATTTATATGTGGTTTATTATATTGATTAACCTCTCTTTCTCTCTCTCTGGAATAGGGTGGGGATCATTTATTGTAAATATTTAAGTTTTCTCTGAAATTGTTCAATTACCGATCATAAAATCGCAGAATAAAACTTCTGAAACAGAGAAAAAAAACATACAAACAAACAATAAAATCAGAACTTTGTTACTTTTTTTAAAGGGGATGCGGGGAGGGGGCATAAAAGCCTCTAGTATTAGATGAATCTGAGTTTTTCGCCGAGATTTTATAACTATACGTCGTAAAAAGGCACAATAAAATGTGACCAACAAGAAAAATAAATTGAGAAATAAGCTTAAAAAAGAAAAAAATAAATAAATTTTAAGAAAGACACAAAACAAAATAACTAATATCTCTCGTCTGGGTTCTCTTTTTTTTTTTTGGGGGGGGGGGTAGTGTTAATATATAAACCTGGATTTTTTTCTGAAATGCTAAAATCATCGATCATAAAAATATGAAGGTAATTAAAAAAACTACATTTGTAATGCCATCTGTAGTCCAAGGAGATTTTTGTATGCAGTTTTTACACCACAAGCATGGAAATGTTAAAACAAAATAAACGGCAGTGCTAAAAGCAACTAAATAAGGAGTAGAATTCCTGCTCTAGAGATATATTGTACAAACTATCTTTAATTTTATGTGTTTAAATCAAGATTAAAACCTTTTGCACTACCCGGACCTTTAAACGTAGGCAGACCTTTTCTTATAGGGGCCAGACCTTTTTTTTTTTTTTTTTATAAAAGGCGGACCTTATATGTTATCGTATTAGCCCCCCCCCCCCACCTTTAAACGAGGCGGACCAAATATCCTCCATGGTACAGTGAACTCGAGTGTTTTTAACGTCCGTGTATGCCCTGCTCACGATTTGTACGGTTTCAACATAGGCACTCCCCAGCTTAATTGTTAAAAAAAAATATATCTACTATACTATAAACATAACACATGTTTATACATGTAGTATAGTAGATATATAGTTTTTAACAATTAAGCTGGGGAGTGCCTATGGGTTTCAATGGACTTTTGAGGCTTATTACTGTTCGTTATCTCAATATTTGATTTAAAATATAAAACATTCAAATACCTATGAAGACAAGAATCCTAATCAGTGATGAGAACGGTGGTAATTAATGAATAAAAGGCACAAAAGGGAGTATTTTGCATTCTTTTTTGAAAATGTCCCCGATTAGATACAATGAATCAAGTACTGGTGTGTGAATATTAATGAGTGTGAAATAGGTCCCCGTTTGTGCTGTAAAAAGTGCTTGGCTTAAAATAAGAGATATTGACATATTCTCATTATATTCGCAATCAGAGTTATAGGAGGACTAATATTTTTGGTCAAAAGTCAATGAAATAATAAAAATAAAGAAGTCCCCACTTTGACAGTCTTTAACCCCTGTCCCCGTTTGACACCTTTCACATGTATGTGTGTGTGTGTGTGTGTGTGTGTGTTTATTACAATGTAAATTAATAATCTTTAAACACACTATAAAAGTACATCGCTCTGTAGATATTTAATCCGTAAATTATTTATAATTCTCTGAAATAGTTGTACCTGTATTTCTATAGTAACTGAATAAAAACTGTTAGAAATGTATAGTTTTGGTAATTAGTTCCAGTTCCATTTGGATAATCAAGCGCCTTGGATTATCATCTCTCTATCAATGATTTGCGGTCTTTGACATAATATCAAAATATTGCACTTGAATTATCCGTATGTTGCCGTATTTAAATTTCATCTTTTAGAATCGTACTAAATGAATACAGTATACTACCAACATTTATTTTTAAGATTAATTTAATAAATAATCAACAGTTAATTAAGTAAAAAAATAATGATAAATGTTTGAAGGTATTTTTTTCCAGAAAATAATGATACTTTAAACAGGCTAACCCTTACTTTCACGTCCTTTTTCCCTTTAAAAAGATAAGTACTTTCACTTTGGAGTTCCGAATAGCAATGAAGACTGAACGATGAGTGAAGACTGAACGATGAGTGAACGCTGAACGCAAAGTGAACGAACGGTGAACGAACGCTGAACGCTTTGTGAACAGAGAGCGCATGGTGGACGCTGAACCCAAAACTGTAAACGGAGAGCGAACGGTGAACGCACGCTGAACGAACGGTGAACGCACGCTGAACGAACGGTGAGCGAACGGGAAAATGGGAAAGTAAAACGTTTCAGGGACTGTATATCCCAGTGAACTTGAAATAAAAGACACCACAGAGTCTTGCACACCTGTTTCATAATTGGATATTTTACTAGAAGAGGACGTTAATAGTAACCTAACAACAAAATTTATGATTTTTCTATCGTCAACTTCCCTTACTTATGTATCAATATACCTTTTTCATCTGCATATGGAGTTTATATCTCCAAGTTAGTTCGATACACAGGAGCAAGCACTACGTACGATCAATTTTTAAAACAATACAAGCTATTAGCCAACAAGCTCATGAAACAAGGATATCAACAGTCTCGTCTGAAGTCATTATTTCGCAAGTTCTTTGGTCGATACAATGATCTTTTCAGCAAATACTTTCAAATGTTGACTGACTTTTTTCATACTTATTCTTAGGCCATTATTTACACACTGAAATTTCTATGGATTTTTCCATTTACCCGATAATTACAAAGAGCAGACGGCGGGTGTGACCTGTCCACAGGGGATGCTTACTCTTCCATGGCACCTGATCCCACCTCTGATGTTTTTGGAGGTCAGTGTTTGTTGTGCTCCTGAGTTGTATAGTTTTACTCGATTTATGATCTTGAATATTGTTCGTTACCTCCATATTTGATGTAGATCAAAATAGCTGTTTCCTCCAAAACTCAAGAACACTCATGTACAATTTAATTTCACAACGCCTGTTTTCCAATAATTAAACTCTAAAAGGAAATTTATTTAAAGGAAATGAAGCACTAAGTATCTACTTAATACTGATGTTTAAAATGGAACATATAGTGATAGTCAATTAATTGGTATAAGGACATGACCATTTAAGTGTGTATTCTATGTTTTCCCATTCGCGGAAGAAAACTTCCGCTAAATAAAGTACAGATATTTCCTATAAATTTCATTCATTGATGAAGGTAAATATATCTATATTACATTTATCGCAATGCAATTCAAATGACATGATGGTATATTATGATTATTATTTTTTAACCTGAATTAAGAGAGAAGTGAGAAGTTAATTATTACATTATCCTATTTCTAAGATTGATTGATTGATTGTATGTTGTTTTACGTCTCTTTCGAAAATCCACTCATATAGATGCGTTACCATTTACTGATGAAGGGCTTCAAATTTAGACCTTTACTCGGCACTGAGAAGTGAGGGTTCTTTATCGTGCCAGCACCTCGGTATTTAAGGTCCCATGCGAAAGACCCGCAACTTTCTTTTAAAATTGCCGAACGCTTGGGGAAGGAACAGTTGATACCTATTTTTTATCGACTTAAGACAGTCGCGCACGTGATTCGAACACACGATCTTCCGATCATGGAGCAAGTGCTCTACTGACTGAGCTACCTCGGTGCCTGCTTCTAAGAATAGTTTACCAAAATTTGAACATTTTAATATTAATATATTGAACTGGAAAATCACATAATACAGATTTATCTCATTTTCTTTTCAGATTTATGTTGTTTAATAATTTTATTTACATACTTCAATGGATCACATACCTCGGCTATCAGAAGCTGTGTATGTAGGATTGTGTCGTGAAATAGGGACTCCTACAGAAGTGAGGATGCGGAGGGAAGTTATTGACACTTTGGATATGGTGATAAACCCCGTGTACATCATGAGGGGGTTTGACAGAATGAGGAGTGGGAGTATGCGTGAGGGATTCGGACTAGTTACTTCTCATCATGATTCCATGTTCTGGCCTCCAGATCACAAGGTAATATGTGATCCATTTCAAGTCAATCTCTCTCGTACCCCACAACACACGGTGATTCTGATGGAATGTGATGATTTAATACCCGGATTTACCAGACTAAATCTAGTGAGTCCATCAAATTATCCATACATCAGTTCCTCCTGTGTAGTGATCAATAACAAAACATATATTTCTAGTACTTTATTCCGCAATAACTTCTTGCGATGCCTCTTGACCATAGATTTAATCACTGCTTCATCTATCCCTCATAGACCCTGTTCTTCATTTACCATGAAAAGTACTGAAGTTGACAACGCATTCTGTTTCCATTCACATTACTGGCCGACAATAGCTATACCATGGAAACAAAGATCTCGTCAACACGGTTGGCCCTCCGAGATGGTTACATGTTGTTCCTATTGGCAGCATACCTCGAAAAGGATTAGAATTGAGAATTTCATTCTCAATGGCTGAACAAAAACTTGTTTATGCAATGAATCACTGTCAGTTTCTGTGTTATGGTCTCTTTAAAATATTTTTGAAAAAAGTAATTAATTTTCAGAATACTAACCCAGCTCTCTGTTCATACTTCACAAAAACTATTTTATTTTGGGTCATTCAGACAAATAATTCCTTACTTTGGACACCTGAAAACTTACTGTCTTGTTTCTGGGAATGCTTTAAACTAATGATAAACTGGGTACGTATTGGAGCATGTCCAAATTTTTTTATTCCACAAAACAACTTATTCCGCATTAAAGTTAGGGGGTCTGTACAAACATCATTGTTCAATCAGTTGTTCGAATTCTATTGTGAAGGTATATCATGCCTTCTCCGAAGTTAAAATCTAAGACCTTTCCTCATTGATGCTATTCTTAGTAGAACATTGAGAGTCTGCACTCACGAAAGCAGTATCATATCTAGCACTGAGCTAGATATTAGGTTATTTCAAGAAATCTCTGAGGCTAATGGAATCATTTCTTCTGTTGGACAATTTGCAGCATACATGCAAAAAATAGAGAGAGTTATTAGTGGAGGATTGACACCTAACCAGAAAGTTACAATACAGTGTGTAACATCCGAGGTGTTACGAACTACCGCCATGATGTTGCTGAGTATTATGTATCCAAATAAAATGCTTAATAAAGTTTATAACAAAGTCAATAAAGTAACTGTATTGCTAAAACTGTCATGTACAATGGGTTGAGTGACAGATATACTTTATCTTTCTATGTATTTGTACAGAACATGTCGATATGAACAATCACTCAGTTGTTTAAAGGAAGCACAGGAAAGCATGACACCGCCAAATGTTATGTATAATGGTCGTATAAATGGAGATGTGACGTTAATGACTTTGGATAGTAAAATTCGGAAAACTCCAGTGAATAATTCAGTGTTACACTTTTATTACAAATACGTTGATGAATTAGAGGTAGAGCAGACGTATTACAAGTACCACCTCTAGTGATGTTACATATGTTGTTAATACTGAATCACCACAAACTTGGTGACACAGTCAGATCACATGAAATATATGGAGATAACGAACAGTATTCAAGCTCAAAAGTCCATTAATTAATACAAAATAGGAGCAGAGCAAACACGGACCTCCAAACATCAGAGGTGGGATCACAACAATCTCTACAGGATCTACAGACTCTGGTTATTTATGATGACGGGTTTTTTGTACCTCCTCTCTTCAGAGATATTTCATGGCAAATACTGGGCATATGTCAACAAATTTGTGGGGACTATTTGGGAGCCCGAGAGTCTTACCAGTACTCAATCCAACAAATACCGTATCACACGATTCAGGAAGCGACACTATTAAGAATAAATGAATTCCCATATGAAGTGATGTAAAAGACATATTAGTGCAAATTTGGACAAATCATATTAAGTTACAGCGAGGTACAAGGTGTAATTTTTCCTTTATATATTTATCATTTTCTATGGGATGGAAAAGACCTCGTACTTTTTTAGAACTCAGTGTCATTTTCTTTTATTTTCATATCTTTGTTATACATTTAAAAAAGTTAATTTTTTCGACAGGTAAAGATAAATTGAAATGTTACATATCATTTTTTGTGCACGCAACATGAGGCATAAGAAAATAATAATTTGACTTTCATCAAACATCCACCTATGTGTAGAATGCAAATAAGATTCATAAGTACATTTTTGTGCATGCATCATTAGACCCGCGTGTAATATGAATCTAATATTGGAAATTTTCAGTATCAATGTGTTTAATTCAGGATATACTTCATTGATTGTTTTTTTTATTATAGTACGGAAAGGTGTGGGCGAAAAATAAAAATATAAGAAATATTTGTATAAGAAAATATATATTTCTAGAAAAATATATAAATGTATTGAAATATATTTACTTTTTTAATATTCTTGATCCATTAATGTTTTACTGGGATTGAATATTTACTAAAGATTTTAAGAAGACATTCAATGTCACTTTAATATTTCAAAAACAAAACATTTTTGAAAATAAAGATCGTATAATCTTTTAATATGTTTCCTTTATACTTGATTGATTGATTGTATGTTGTTTAACGTCCCATTCGAGAACTTTTCACTCATATAGAGACTTTCTTTAAATTTGAATATCTTCTAATTCCTTTGAACTGGAATATGTTTTAGTTCCTTTAAACTTGAATATCTTATAGTTCATATAAATACGACTCGTATACTTATTTATTGTGTAGAACAGAATGTTGGCCTCCAGGGGAAAGGCAAACAGGTTTTACAATAGGGGATCAAACATAACATAGAAAGATGTATCTTATGATCTTTAAAAAATCTTCTACTAATGACAGCAGAGTCATGATTAGCCATATTAAACTGAATCATCATCAGGTAAAGGAAATTAAAGTTCGTTCAAATCATGGTTGCTAAGAGTAAGAGGGGCTAACAATAGGGAATCAAACAGAAATGGGAAATAGAATAGAAAATATATCGTTTGTAAATCCTATTCAGATAAGTCAGATTGGTATTAAAAATCCAAATATAGTGTGAATTAGGTTTTTAATTAAATTTCATGACCACTTTGGGGCAACAATCCTGGGCCAATTGTGACCTAAAATTTAAATAAGATTAATAGATTATCTTTGTTTGGGATATTGTATTTATTATACCTAAAATTCAGCTTAACTTAGTCAAAAAACTGTTTAAAAAAACAAAACAAAACAAAACAAAACAAAACAAAAAAAAAAAACAAAAAACAAAAGAGGTTTCAGGTACTTCGCCCTCTGGCATCCCACCCCGAACCCCAACTGGTTGCCTCGCTCCATTTCAAGAATGCTTTATCCGCAATTGGTATGTCTATAAACATGTATAATAAATATATTTTTTTTAATTTGGAATAGAAAAATTTATTGTTAATCGTTCTCATGCCTCTTTTTTTCAATGGAGTCTCGTGAATGCATATTTTATTTCTTTATTTCTTTATCTATTTGTTTATCTATTTACTTACTTTCTTTGCTTGTTAACAGTATGTTGTTTTTACGGGCATTGTTTTTGAGTAACGAAAATCCTACATGTATCTAATTAATTAATTTAATTTGATGTTAATACATTTTATTACATTTTCAACAGTGAAATGCTATAATTTATTTACTGAATAAAAGTGATATTCTGACAGAGTGTGAAAGGATATCAAAATGGTATTCTCACAGTGTAAAAATATCAAAAGTGGGACAAAACTTACAATTTTTCTTCTCTTCATGGAGAGTGTTTTTAAAATAATTCACAACCTGTAATAAGATAGAGTTAATGTACCATCCTGACAGAGACTAATACTTATACTGCCAAAGTTTTACAAATATGCTGTTAAAAATCCTTGTTTACAACGTTTTTCAATCTCGCAACCGCTTAACTATGACGTCTCAACCGCTCAACTATGACGTCACAGCTGATGACACTGTGTTACGAAAAGACAGAAGTGAAGGGAAAATGTAAGAAACAGAAAACTCAATGTTTTGTAGATGAATATGGAATTTATTTCACTCATGAGACAGGGATTTTTTTTTAATATTTTCACTCGTGTTTCGCACTCGTGAAAATATCAAAACAATCATGTTCCACTCGTGAAATAATTTCCATATTCATCTATAATGACTAACGCTGGATTCAGCGATAACATAGTCAGTTTTTGATTTATGGTCTTCAAAAATATATTTAATAGAAGTTATTTATTCTGTAAACGTATTTCATTTGGCTGTATATTCTTTTTAGCGCTTTGGGCGGAAAGAAACATCCGCTAATTCAAGTACGTCGCTAAGTTTCTTGTGCACATATTCATAAATAAAAACATTAAGAAGTGTGCTAAACGAAATCCACGCTAAGCTGTTCAAATATAAATTTTCGCTGAATATCGTACACTCTAAATATAAAACATTTACAATATTCAGAACAGAACACTCATTCCTTGTTCACACTTCATAAAATGTATTGTATCTTTTATGTCCTCAGGCTTTAGTTTTTGGGTCGGTATTTCTCAAGGGAACATGCTTGAAAAAAATCATTCAAAATTTTGTCTTTTTATGAATGTGGCCTTAAGGTCTCTTGTTTGCTTTATGAAGAGAGGGAAAAAAAATGATATTTTACAAACTAGGTGCAAGAGAAGCATGCACCTACTAGTATCTATTTTCTGATTAAAGGTAAGTTGTAAGTACATCCAAGGTGATACAAAAATTAAAAATGAAAAAAAAAAGATGATTGTAGACCCTTTCTTTTCCCTATTAAGCCAATTCAAAAATATGGTTCACAATATACCTAAAACTTTCACTGCCAAAAATTAAGGACAGATGATACAAACTTTTATCAAAAATTCTGAAGATAACAACCTAAGTTATATTTATATGAGTAAAATGAATAAGTTTAACCGCACAGATTTTAATTTTTCATTCCAAGTTTCACAATATTGGGATTTTATGTGACAAAAAATTTTATAGATTAATAAGGATGGTTGCAGAAAGGTTGAATTTTGAACATCATAGACAATTTAAAAATCTTAATATCTTAAATATTAATTAGTCACATCTGTTACAACCAATATAGCTAAAGATATATATCCATATTTTTGTTTGTATGATCTGTCCCTAAGAGCTTCCCCTTGTGATTTTTTCTTGTTAAAACATCATGCAAAATATTATCAAAAAGTTTTCAAATTGATTTTAATGGTTGGCTGTTTGATTGTGTATTGTTCTACGTTTCGTTTTTCACTCATATAGAGACGTATCCATATACCGGTGAAGGGCTTCAAATTTAGACCTTTACTCGGCACTCAGGGCCATTGAGCAGTGAAGGTTCTTTATCGTGCCAACGCCTACAGTGACATGGAGCCTCGGTTTTTAAGGTCTCATCCGTGAATGGTTGGTATATGGAAAATGGAATAACTTTTCAAATTGTGCTTCATTCGGAAAAGTATTTTAGCATCCACTCATGTAAAAATTAATTTATGCTTTAAATAAGCAATTCTAGATGACTCCATTTATTAAATGATACATTGTTCTTTGTCTCCATATCTCACAAATTTGTATCATAAAATAATTTTAACGTTATTAAAAATAATGTTTTAATGTGTAATATGATACAAATTACATAAATTATGGAACGCATATTATCAATTAAAATTTGTCCATAAAGGATGAAAATGATATGAACAAAAATACAAATAGAAATTAATTTCATATCACTTGTGTATTTCACATCATATGTATATGCTTAAATTCCCATCTAACAGATTAAAACACTTTCATTGGAATAAAAAACTCTCTTTCCATGCCAAAGTTTTTATTATCCGAAATTCGTTTTTTAATATATCGTTACAATATTTTTTTTCTTATCAGTGGTCAATACTGCTTCAAAAGAATTAGTTCCAATTCTTATATCTTACAGCAATAAAAAGATCGTAGAGATAGAATTTGATAATCTATCATTTACTGCATGAAATATATGGAGATAACGAACAGTATTCAAGCTCAAAAGTCCATTATACAATACGAAATAGGAGCAGAGCAAACACGGACCTCCAAACATCAGAGGTGGGATCAGGTGCCATGGAGGAGTGAGCATCCCCTGCCGACCGGTCACACCCGCCGTGTGCTCCTTGTCATGATCGGGAAACGTGAATTGTTTTCCACAAAATATTTTGTTCCAGAATGAAATATTTTACCATTAAATAAAAACTTCTGAATTAAGTTTATTTTCCCCAAGAGAGCGGCTATCTACAATAAAATTTTTTACCATATATTAGTGTATTGTCCGTGTTCCTTTAACAACTCAAGCAATAATTTATAATTAGATAAAGATTTGATTAAATTTTACGAAAATAAGTTGTTTGAATCCCCCTCCCCCTTTTAAGCATAATAAAGAGAGAAAGTTATTAGCATTTCAGTAAATAAATATTCGTTTCAACATCTGCTGAATGTTTAAAAACTCTCTATATTTTTTTTCCGTTATAACCATAACTGCCTCAGTTTTGTCAGGACAAAATGTCTTTTACAGAAACAATAATTGTTGAGGGTATGAGCAAGCACTGACAATACTATAGCCGTCTTATTTTAAGGGAGATAAACATTTCACGTTTATTTCATATTCAATGTTGAGGTAAATGGGAATTTTTTTTCTAAATATACTAATTTGAAAACATATGCAATGTTTTGAGGGGGAAAAAAGTCTACAAAAATGAATGATTCAAAGAGCCTGAAGACTTCCGACCTAACCAGTACATATTCAATGCAAAAAAATGCCAAAATAGTGACCATGGAAGTTTCTGATATGATTCATGTACTTTTGCATCATTGATACTTGATTCATTTAAAACAGGTGCTATTGAGAATACTGTGGCTGAACTCTGCATTCTTCAATTCAAATACACAATTCATTTCTAATGACATGTATAACTGTGTAAATAGATGCAAGTCACGGCGATAAGATATTTTAAATGGAAACCCTTGTTCTACCAATCTTTGTTAAAGTGAATCAACCCTTTGATAAGGGAGATAACCTCCCGAATAAATAAGCCTTAAATGTCTAATCTGACCATAATTTAGTAATGAACCCTTTAAAGATCAGTTTAATTCAAACCATTTTAAAACTGCAGCAAGCTATCGTACACAATATATAGAATTTTAACAAGACAGTATGGATAGAAAACATTGCGATATTACTTATAAATACGATTTATAATGTTTTCTTATACGAATTTAACTAAATGTGATTTTCAAATATATCTCATATTTTTATTAGACATGTGATAAAAAATCATTGGTCTTTCTTTATTCTGAGTCAAACTTTCTCAATGTCATGGTCAGACATAAAATCCGTCTGTGAAAAAGTAAGTATTGATTCGTACTGTATATTTTCCATTTGCATAAATTGCTATAATTGTTGATGAAAAAAATCAATGTTAAACGTTGGCAAGTTTAAAGAAAATGTAAAATCTATAGCATTTTACTCCCTAATAATTCTTGCTTTCAACCTATATCACTCTAGTAATGGACAAATACGTAAGTTTGAATAGCTCTTTGTACATTTGAACTGATTTTCGCGGGGGGGTGGGGGGTGGGGTGGGGGATGGGGGGGGGGGTGTTAAATTCAATCATAATATATCCACCAGTTTGAAGTATTTTTGTGGCAACTGGAGACACCTACGAAAATGTTTCCCCTTATGTTTGTCAATATTTGCTTGGTGACGTGTAACGGAATTATTATATATGAAAAAATAATTGTGTGTACACAAATTACAACAACTAAGAAATTACATCAGTATAATTTTCTCTGAAATTAAGCTGTTATAGTGCATCTTACTTTAAATCCCTCGATAGTCGCCAAACACATCGAAGTTCATTCATCCGCAAATGTTCGATATGGATATAAAGGGTTTGATGACAAGGAGCAAAAAATTAATGTCATTTATGGATTCCATATATTCAAGTTTTGTTGTACATCTATCTGTCGATGTTTTTAAATTTAACGTAAATATAATTTCTGAAATTGCATTTTGTTGTCCAAGTTCCACGATGAACAGCTGTTTTGTTTTGTCTTCTGTTTTTTTTTTTTTTTTTTTTTTTTTTTTTTCAATCTAAAATAATTGTTTTACTGAAATGCAAAAAGAATTTAAAAGGCTATTAAGCGAAAAGCCAGTCTAGTGTGGTTGATCCAAAAAAAAAAAATCGCAGTTGCATATCATGTACCTTAATCAGTGGCAGTTTAAAGGTAGGTTGAATTTGTCATGTGTAGCCTTGTCTCTTTAAATCTTTATTGACACGTGACTGAAATAAATGCATCCATTCACCTTTTATCTAATAACAAGAACTTATCCAAACAGCTTGTCATTTTTTTAAAGATCACGGATCTTATATCTTGTTAGGTAAAGAATATTTGCACTTGAGTTTAAGCATAACGTGGTCGTCCAAATTCAGTTTGCAGAAATTAAATTCTCTTCACAGAAAAGGGATTTGAATTTTGTCAACGCAGGAAATATAAATATAATTAGGAATGATAAAAGATGACCTTTTCCTATATAATATATATGCCAGTAAAAGACAGCTTAGATTCTAAGATCCATAGAGGAATTCTTCACGAAAATACAGTTTGAAGTTGTAAGTTATTTCTTTGTTATTTAATTTTACAGTTGCTAGATGGAAAATTATACTGGTGTAGAAATTTCATAAAAAATGAAATCAGAAATAATTTCTTTTAAACGGGACGGGAAATGATTGTTTTTTTTAAACCCTTCTGATAACTTTTTATACTGAAAACAAATTCAGTGTCGTATGGATTCATTTCCAATGTGGTGTAAGTTTCTGTGGCAGGATTTTTTTTTTCAGTTTTCCTTACTTCAGCAACACTTACACATTATTCTTCTGTCTCTGTTTCTTCTAACGCTATCTCAAATGAATTATACTTTAATCATGTGTCCTTGACCCTTTACATGCATTATAAAATTAATAAATTCTTCATCTTTTTAATTAAATATAAATATGGTTTGTAATCAAATAAGCGTATGACATATACATTACAAAAGTCTCAAATTTAATGGAAAAAGTTATTGGTTACTTTCTATTTAATACATAAGTTAGATACCATTCAAATTTCCACGTGTTACAACTAGTAAATGTTATACACCAATCAATGCAATCAAAGACAAGAAGAATCTTTAATTGAAAACTATATAGTTTATTTTTTATTTTAGATTCTGTGTTACTGCACAAAGAAAGAAATTTACATAAACACCACACTAATCATGAAATCTTCTTCAAACTTATTTAAAGGCTTGAAATTTAGGTACGCCTGAAAATTTTAATGCACCTGTCGACTTATTTATTTATTTATTTATTTATTTCAGAGGAAGCGTTCTTCGGGAATTGTGCCCTTTTTTGACTTGAAAATTTAAGGTAAATGTTTTATTTTAATGTCTCTCTAGGGATTCCAAAATGTGTTAAGTATAATAATTTCCTTGCTCTCCTTGTAATTATTTTGTACATATTTGTAATGGATTTAAGATTTCCAGTTTCACGAAATGTGTTGACTTTCGAAAATCCTCAAGGACATCAAATTTTTTGTGGGTCCTTCTTCCAGAACACACTAAAATCATTCTCTAAATTTAAAATACATATCTGGATTTACACCAGGGCACCTAGCATTTAAAAAAACTTTAAACGTCAATGTCAATAGAAATGAAGTGTATTTGAACAATTTAAATCGAAGTGATTTTTTTCTGTTTTGATGTTTTTAGATTCGAAATAATAATTATCACAGGAACGTCTTCTCTTTAAACACGCCTTCATATTTTATTCCTGACCTTGTTACAAGATTGTAACTGCCCATTAACAAATTGAATTTCTAAAGGTATTTCTTACCAATTCTTTGTATTCTTGTTTCGCTTACTTTCTGGAGGTGGAAGGAAATGTGAATTACGTAGTCGCTACAGGTAAAGCCAACCTCCTCTTGCTAACATTGCTCAAATTATTCATTTCAATTTTTCGTGATATCTGTGTTTTGCAAGTTTATAATGTCCGAAAAATTTAATGTTTACATTTTTAGTAATACCTTAAAGAAATAAATACATCAATCGTACATGTATATCACAACTAACTATTCAGTTAGGGTTATTTTGGCATTTTTTTTAATTTACAGGCGTAAACAATTAAAAATAAATGGACGAAACAGTGTTTCAGGTATGCTTGACATACTTTCTCGTACTTAAGGAAAGTTTATTTGTTTTTTTAATGTCTCTTCGATATCTTTTCAATTATACTGAGTTGCCGGTGGACCGATGGAGGGTTGCAAAATTAGACTTGTACTCAGCACTCACTGCCTTAGAGCAGCAAGGGATCTTTTTTGTGACATCACCTAATACGTCATAGGACATCTGTTTATAGGGTCTTATCCGAAGTAACGGTCTCCACGTCCCGCATAGGGATTCGAACCCCGTGACGTCAACTCCTTACCCTGCGACTCTAGAGCAAACGATCTAACCACTGCGCCACGTGGGAGACAATTTAGGAGAGAGAGGGATACTTAAGAAGACCGTTGGTCATTATATTGCCCATCATATTGCCCATCAGATCCATTTAGAAACATGAAGAATTGTGTATCTAGTTATAACTTATATCTAGTAAATAAATAACTTCATGTTCCATGGCTTTGATATTTAAAGCATTTTCCTATCTAATTATTCAGAGCTCTTCTTTTTCAAAATGTTTAAAAAAGCCCAAAAATAGTCACTACTGTTAAACATTCTTAAATTGACATAATATTATTATTACTGACGTGTATCTTATTAATTATTGCAATAAATCTTTTTTTTTTTTTTTTGGGGGGGGGGGGTAAAGGGGAATGATGTCGTAATGCTTTTTCTCGATCAAACATTCCTAAAACAATATACTAGTAGTCGGTAATCCCAGATATTTGTCTTTGAAAATATTATTTTTCCTTTGTTAAATTTAAGATTTAAATAGGTAATATATGATGCGGAAATCAATTTTTGTCTAAATTCGGATAAGCATCATTTAAATGTTAAAGAAGGTTTACTTAAATCTAGATAATTATGTACATAAATAAATATAAGCTCATTCAAAAGCTTAACAAACAAACAGAAACATTAATTATAACAGTTTAAGTAATATTAAAAACGCATTACAGTCCTTTATGATACAATGAAATGTCAATTATACCCTTTCATTACGTAAG
Source organism: Saccostrea echinata (assembly GCF_033153115.1). Taxonomy (NCBI): domain Eukaryota; kingdom Metazoa; phylum Mollusca; class Bivalvia; order Ostreida; family Ostreidae; genus Saccostrea; species Saccostrea echinata. The sequence continues at coordinate 469,699 of NW_026889830.1, forward strand.
AGTTACAGTACTTTTGCCCCGTTAACCACTGTGTTCACTTCATAATTATTTACAATGTGTTTAAAACAACAAACGCATTGCAAAATGTTTTAAAAAATGAATAAAATCTTTGAAATACACAGAATATCTGCTTTTCTTAGATGGATAACGAAGGGCATAGGGATAGTGAGAAGAACAGCACAGAGGAAACCGAAGTAAGATTTATTCTTTTTAATTGTTATATTATAAATTATTGCAATCTTTCACCTGACAACTAAATTTTGTAGAGAACATTTTGGTATAAGACCTTTAAAAATTAACTTTGTAATACCTATCTAGCCATGCTAATTACAATCATTCTAGCCATTCTAATTATAGGACGTATAGAACATTTTGGTATAAGACCTTTAAAAATTATCTTCGTAATACCTATCTAACCATGCTAATTATAGGACGCGTGCACTGTGTGTCCTAAAATTAAGGGTGTATTTAATTTTTCAAAATGGGACCACAGAAATAAAAAAAAAAATCTATGCCTTTGACTGAAATTTGAGCAAGTTAAACACACTCAGCATGCAACAGACTTAATGAAAAAAAAAATCCTTGTCTACAGCTAAGACGTCAGGTCTTAATGAAATTGGAAATGTACGTTAAACAATTATAGTCTATTTGGAATTATTTATGGGAAAAGTTTTGGGAGTCATTATAATGATGTTACGAATTATAAGTCCTGAAAAAAAGTTGTTTGATTGTTGCAATTTTTGAAATACAACGGTATCAAGTACTAAAAATATCAAGAAACTACCCATTTCAGTATTATGTATTAACGGTAGATATTTGCAGTTGTCATAATTATTTCAGAAAATATACCTATATGAGAATTTGTTTTCCTTACTTTTCTCACTCGTGTCGTTTCAATTACCATTATCTATCTCTTTTGATCTGTAAAAAATACAGAAATAGTGCATGCATTTAGAAATTATTTTGCTTAAAGCAAGGGGTTTACGTTCTATTAGACTAAAATATGCCTTTAAAAATTATTATTTTCGTTCCGTATTAATTTGAAAGGAGTTACTTTAGCATGCCTTTCAAATAGTAAGAAGTTTTTTTGTTATTTAATAGAAAGCTTAAAACAAACTATATTTTCGTTTCAATTATTTTTCTGAATTTCTTTGTATGGCGTAGGGCGAATGAAAAAAGAGGCATTCCATGTAAACAAAACAATGATAATTGCATATATTTTTCAGTTATAAACTTAGGAATATGGATAACAAGTTATGTCTGCATTTGATATTGAATCAGCAGTTTTTGGAATCATATATATATATATATATATATATATATATATATATATATATATATATATATATATATATATATATATATATATATATATATATATATATATATATATTCCATTTTGAATTTAGGCAGTTGGGCAAGAAATGGAATCCGATGATATCAAGTTTGAGGTATGATTTTGCAATATACATTTCATGCATTTATCAATGCAAAATAGTTCTAATTGAATAAAGGATGGATTCTTGTCTGGTTTCTGACAAAATGAAATATTCAAAGTATATTTGCTTATATATTTTATATATTTAGATGTAAGAGATTTAAAAGATCATATTTTTCTTTCCTCATCACAATTTTACAACTTTAAATAGAAATGGTAAACTGAGTTTGAAATCTAGCAAGGACTATATTTTTGGAGGAATGACGGAGTGTGAAAATATCTTATTTTCTGCGTCTCAAAGTTATTATAGAACAATGAATTTAGTTATAATTTTTACACAATTAAAGACTTGAAAAATTTTTAAATGAAAGTTGATTTAATAATAAGGGACTAAAGTTTTAAAAAATGTCAAGTAAATATGATTTTCCAAACAAACTACAATTATGTTAACTTTTAAAAGCTTCCAATCTAAGTTCAAATTTGAGCCAAAAATCCGTATAAAGTGTTTTTTCTCTCTTAATTAGCTATCAAAATATTCTGTTTTTAAATAATCTTTTTGAGACAATTTTATTATATGTGAAAATAAGAAAAAAATTAGATATCGGAAACATATGAAAATAACTAAAATATCCTTTAAAAAAAATTAAAAATAAGAAAATTCGGAGTAGCCAATATCCATTTTGTTTGAATTATTTATGTCAATTTGGTTATATCATCGTACAGACCCTATATGGTAATATCTCTTTATGCAAAAAGAAAAACATTTAATCTTTTGAAATAAAAGTCGGCATTGTATGATTGGCAACAGTAATTTTTTTTTTATTCCTAATGTCCAGGGAAAACGTAATGACCTTGACTTGACCTTGCCTCTAATATAAAACGATCAACTGATATCATCACTTAGTGATGTCTTACTGATTCTGTGAAAATTTCATTGATTTTTACTAGAAATATGAGAAGATTTCCTCCTTAAGTGTTTTATCAAACTGTATTAAAATAATTTCTGGCATTTAATGATGAAATTAAGTAAGCAAACCTACTGTTTTTATTTTTAAATAAATTCCTAAATTTAAATTAAAACTGGGGTTCATAATATGATAATTAATGGCATTTTAGACATCCAAGTCTTTTCTTTCTAATACTAAGACCGTCAAGGTAGCTGAGTCGGTAGAGGGTTCGCTCCGTGATCAGGAGGTCGTGTGTCCAAGAACTGGCTGCGACTGATCTGAAAAAATTAGGAAGCACTACTTTGGAATAAAAAGTTGAGTCTTTTGGATAAGACCTTAAAAGCCGAGGCCCCGTGTCATGGCAGGTGTTGGTACGATAAAGATCCCTCATTGCTCAATGGCCCTGAGTGCGAGTAAATGTCTAAATTTTAAGCCCTTCACCGTTATATGATGATGTCTCTATATGAGTAAAAAATTCTCGAATGGATCATACAACAACGAGCAATCAATCAATCTAATACTAGGACTAAAACACCGACATCCTGACGATATGTTAAATACATGATGATTTCAAATTTAGCTTCATCTCCTAGTGAGGATTAAATAATTTATAGATTAAGATAATGTTTACATAAAAAAAAAACTTGTACCTTTATATATTTACATTTACAAATGGTTTCTTTCATATAACACTATTGAAAGCAATGCGTATCTATATCCGTATAAACACTGGTTCCTCACGTCATAAATGTTCGATGTAATTTCTCAGTGACGTCAATAAGGGTCGACACGCAATCAATAGATCACACTCGTTCCGTAGAGTTTGAAAAATAAAACAGTTCACGCGTTAAAGATAATAATCAGGCAAATATAAAATATGAATAAGTCACAAATGTAAATATAAGTAATAAGGTATCATTTTAAACATCTATCGGGCTTTATGGAATTTGATCTCGTGACCAACCCGTAGTTATATCCCGATAGATTTTTAAAAATGATACCTCATTTCTTAATTGAATTCCTTTGCAATTGTTAGAATGAAATATTTATGTTAACACTTAGTCAATTTACTGAAACAAGTAAGATTTTTTTTTATGTGAAGAAATTTTAATTTTATAATCATTACATTTTCCCATTTTATTTGCTTGTGTACAGGAAAAAAACGATGCTTAATCTTTACATTTTTATACCTTTTATTGTAGCTACATATTGAACCTCAAGAAGAAAACGAAGACAGCAGTTCAGAGAAAATAGAAGTAAGATCAATATTCTATCACACTTTAAATTGCTGCAATGTTAAATATTTTTCAATAAAATTTTACTTTCCCCAAATTTATTGATTCAAGAAGTTACAGTTTTATCTTAAAATAATCACTTTACCCAGGCACTAACAGAACACATTCACTGGAATTTACGGAATAGTAAAGGTCAATAATATGTTCAAAGTAATTTCAGAAAACATTTTAAAAGTGGCGGTCGGCCAGGTGGCGCAGAGGTTAGAGCGTTTGCTCTAGAATCTCGGAGTAAGGAATTGATCCCTACGCCGCGGGTTCGAATCCACTTCGTTACGTTGAGCCCGTCGTTCGGATGTCCCGTGTCACAGTAGGTGCCGGATTGAATAAGATCCCTCACTTCTCAATGGCCCTGGATACCGAGTATAAGGTCTAAATTTGCAGTCCTCCGCCGGCAATTAGTGGCGTCTACATATGAGTGAAAAATTTTCGAGAGCGGGACGTTAAACAATCAAACAAAAATGTCTTTTTAGAATGAAATATGCACTGAGCTTGTAACAAACTTGAGATTTTTTTCACCAGATTATCCAAAAAATCAACAGTTGTATTTTAAAATATTTTTCTAAGGGAGTTGTAATTTTTGCATTTTACTTTTGGAGAATATAAAGCAAGTTAAAATAATTTGTTAAAATACTACAAATAAAGCATGAATTGTGTGATTTTTATAGTATTTCATAAAGTAATTTTTTTAAGTGCACATTCATATCATGATCTTGGTATTTGATGTGGAAATAATACTTTCTATGTCTGATGAAAAGTATTCTTGTGATGAGTACATGGTTACTATTCTATATAAAACCTTGATACCTTAGATCACAACCAGAGTTTGGTGAGGATAACAACCGAAACCAGCGTGAAATTAGTTCCTGATTTTTTATATAGGTTACATGTAACAAAGGCACTACAAGATAAAAGGATTTAAATAAAAATACGTTTTGATTACATTTCAGATCATGGAAAATTTGTTTTTGTTTGTTTCCTTATATGTGAATAATAAAAAGAAATGTTTTACTGAAACAAACACACGTTAGAGCCTTAATAATTCGATTTCGCTTAAAATGTCACGTATAATCATAAAGAAGGAGAGTCTGAGTAAAGTAAGAAAAATGGCGGTTTAGCGAATTTAATTTGATTATGAATGGATCTTAGATTGAATTTATTTGTATGTTGTAGATGTTAAATCTATACATTAAAGTGTGCCGAGCTCTTGAGTATATGTATAAAATGCATGTGTGTAAAATTCCAACGAAACAGAACTCGAACAATATCTTGAGATGTCCAGATCTTTGTAAGAAGTATCTTCGAGTCAAACAGGGTCATCTGTTTTTATCTGTAAAATGATGTCAAAAAAGAATGAAATTTATATTAAACTTCATGATATTGATTTTTGAGCGAATCATGTCAAATTAGCAATTAATACGTTCCTTAATGGTTGGGATAATGAGGGAAAAGCAAAGGCTTCGTTTTCGTGTAGCAAAGAAGATTAACTGGATTTATCTTTCTTATATCGCTTTTCACATGTTAAAAAATGATTTAGTTAACAAATGATTTAGATATGTGTAAGAATAAATCTAGGAAATATACCTTCTTCTTTTTTTTAAATTCATTCTAGGTAAAGAGTGAGCCTCATAAAGAGGAAAAAGAAGACAGTACAGAACAGTATGAGGTAAGATTGATGCTGAATAGTTTGATTTGAAATTTATATTAGTAGAAAAAAATACTTCAAATCATAAGGATAGTTACATTGACAAATTTTATTGAAAAGAAATATGTAAAGAATAAAAGTAAAATAAATTCAGCGGGACGTGGAGATGGGTCCTTCGGATGAGGCCGTATAAATCGAAGTCCCTTGTCGCAGTAAGTGCTGGCACGAAAAGGATCACTCACTGCTCAATGGCCCTAAGTGTCGAGTATAGGTCGCAATTTGTAGCCCTCCACCGGTGAGTGGTGACGTCTCCATATCAGTGAAAAATTCTCGAAAAGGGACGTTATATAACAAACAAACATGAATAAAATCATATGTTTATAATTAAGTGGAATAAGAGAATAACATTGTTTTCATATTATGTTTGCTTGAAAAAACAAAACATTTGTATCAAAATAATTCTGTTTGTATTTTAAAGCTTTTACCAAATAATTAATTGTTCATCGTAAAACTTAAATTTATTCAAGGTTTGGTTCCTTATCCAGTTTTCAATTAAGTGAATAACAGGTATTGTTAAAAATATCTTTTGAATGTGAACAAGTTTCTTTATCAAAGTCTGAAATTTGAATCTGGCAGTTTGGATGTCGGAGAACGTCCTCAAATATATGCAAATGTAAAAAAAAATGTGTGATTTTTTAGTGTTATCATAATGGATTTTTTGTTAGTCAAGTTTTTTGAAATATCATAGCGTTTATGGTGTTTGTTATTTTGGACGTGAATAGCTAGGATCTTTCTCAGAACCCCTGATTATCTTATGTTTTGCTTGCATAAGCAAAATAATAAAATGGCAGCTGTATGGAGAAAAAAATCAATTTAAGCAAAACATTTAAAGTGGAAAATATGGAAAATTAAAAGTAAAATCATAATTTCAGAAAGAAGTCTACAAAGAGGACGAAAACAATACAAAAGAGAGTAGTGAAGAAGATTCTTCGTCACTGTCGTATGATGAGGTAGGGTAACGTAATGTGCTTATTTGCTAAGATCAACGATGCCAGAAGTATTGCTTGCACATACATTTATCAGGTTTTAACTTTCTACTTAATAGAAGTGGTGGAGAGGATGGTTGAGTTCTGACGACAATAGAGATAAACAAAAGAAAGGGGTACCTTCTTAAGCTTCTTACACTATACGGCAATTCATTACATAAGCTTATTCAACATGGACCTTTATTTATATATCAGAAAAATCCGAAATATATTAATTTTATAGGAATATACTGAATCTTTTGCGCAAGAAATTTTCAAACTATTGATTAAATGATTTATATTTTACAATATTTGTAAATGTTTGAAAATTAATGCTTTAAATAGGATATCCAAGATCACCCAAAGATTAAAGATAAGATCTATGAGTGTGAAACATTCGCAGGATATGATGTTACAGAGGCATACGAGGGAGGTACGTGTTATTCATTATTTTAATGAATTGATTTATTACACAGTAAAATACTGTACTCTATACTCTTATAAAGTAATACATGTATTTTTTTTCAACCGAGGGCAATAAACGCTTTTTAAAGGATTATTTTTTTATTTAAAGAAAAGAAAGTTTCAAAAGATTTTTATTTTTTCCTTCAATTTTTATTAGATAAAATTAAGCAAGGACAACGAGTTGTATTAAATCCGGATGTCGAAAACAAAAACAGCGATTTCAAAGGAAAACACTGTATTGGAACAGTGGTCAAAGCAAGAGACACCAAAGTTCTTGTTCTCTGGGACTCAGAAGACAAACCGGAGGAATATAACGTGCAAGATAAAACAGGCAAAAATCTGAAGAACAATTTGTTACTACTGGATAATGCTCAGACTGGTAATTCTTTTACCATAAATCAAGATCTGCTCAATAATCAAACCATCCATTTTATTCCTTTACATTCCTCTGAATTTAAGAGAAAATGTCAAAAAAAAAAATCCCCAAAAGGAACCTGAACAGAATTATAACCTTTAACCTTCTGTGTCAAGTCATATCAATTATCTTATTTGGTAAAACACTAATTGAACAAACATACTGAAGACTTTGAGAATCACAAATCGTCACATAAGAAAAATACTCAAGAAATATATGCACCAAGTTTAAAGTTTAAGGAGTGTCAGGTTTGTATTGTCTGAGGAAGGTTTCGTTTTTAAAAAAACAAAATGATATAATTTGACTGGCTTGTTACTAATAAACAAAGTCACCCTTATGGTACAATGGTTATGGCTATTACTCAGAGTCACGGAGTAAAAGGTTGATCCTTCCGTCGCTGTTAGAATCCCAATATAGGACTTGGAGACCGGTCCTCCGGATGAAACCCTGAAGTAGTAGGTGCTTGTACGAAAACGATCGAAGACAAAAAGTGTCGAGTATAGGTTTAAATTTGCAGCCCTACAAAGACAAATGGTAGCTTTTTAATATGAGTGAAAAAATCTTGAAGGAACGTTAAACAAATAAGTGACAGGGATCCAAAAATGGCACCCCACTTTTCGACTGATGACAATGCTTGGTCATTTGCTGAAGAAAAAAAGGTGTTTCAAAAGGGTGTTTGATTTATTTATTTCATAAGTGGGTCTTCTACCATGAATTTAGTCTGTGAGGAAAATAGTGATTTTAATAGAATTGCAGGAATCAAGGAAATGTTATTTAATTACGTTTACAAGCAACAGAACACTATTTCCTTTATGATACATTCATACATATATTTCGACATTTTGTGAATCAAGATAACAAAATATGACTATGGTATAAGCAAATAGACCTCCTATTCTTGTTTAAATAACAATTTGATATTGTATTCTGTATTATAAGGAGCTATACACGAAGCCTACGAATGTGACAATTGCAGAGAATTTCCCATACGTGGTATAAAATGGAGATGCCTTCACTGTAAAGACTTCGATTTATGTACGCGATGTTACATGCTTGATAAGCATAATATCAACCATCCATTTCACAGAAAACTAGACAATAATTCTAGGAGGTAAGAATTGAAAGACAATAAGAGATGTTAATTTCAAGTCATTTAAAAAATCCATATTTATAAAAATGAGAGAGAGAAATATTTTTTAATCAATGAATTAATGTCTCAGTATTGAAGTTGGAATTCGTGGTATGGACTCAAAAGAAAATAACCACAAAAATGTTTATGGAATATTTCCCGGTGCAAGAGTAGCACTACGAAGAGACAATAACAGAACAGGTAACCCTCTGCCTAAAGAAAAGAAAATGATTTAAATTCAAAATTCAATCCTCTACGTAGATGAAATGAGGTCTCAATGATTGTTGTACATATAATTTATGCTGCATAAAACAAAACAAAAAGAATGAAAATCCTGAAACAACAACCAAAAATTCAGAGGAAATGATTTAAAAGAATGATGATGCATTTTAAAAACATCAACAATAGAGTCATTCTAGTAAACTAAACTTATGCATTGCAATAGCTCGCATTGCATGATTGTAATAATAGAAATAGCATCTTATCTTTAATGTACACTTTGACGCCATAGTTTTTAAAGAATGACTATTTTTAAAGGTACAGTAAAAGAACTTAATAACGAAGAATCGAATCTGTTTAACTGTGATGCGTTCGTTAAATGGGATGATGCAAGGAGCGAGGAAAGATACAGAGTGGGAAGAGAGGGAAAAGTAGATTTAAAATGTGTGACGCCAGGAAAAGGACTCAAATATTATGAAGATCACTTACAGATTATTACAAAAGGTTTGTAAATTTAAATGTAAATAAAAATCATGAAATTTTGAATAAATGGACGAAAAGTCGGTACAGCATACATTTATTTAATGATATGAAATATATGGCTATGTTAGATTTGATTTTTTGCAAGAATTTTTATGCATAATTTTAAGGCATTTAAGTTGTATACATATAAAAGGCTGGGGATCATGAAATAGACATAGACTTGTGGATTAAAAGCTTTAAATTTGCAGACAATAGGAATTTATTAATGAATCGTTAATTACTACTTTTAAGTGTAAGGAAAGGAAACCATAATCCAATGAGGTTTGTCGGTAAATCAGTCAAATATATAAGTAGTATTTTACGTTTCATTATCATATTGATATTCAAAAGCTTTTTCGAATAATCTAGACAATGCAAAACCCGGGATGAGAGTTGTAGCAAAACACAAAGATGGAAAAAAAGAACAATATGTTGGAACAGTAATTTCAAACGAAGTAAGTTTTATTCTTCAAAAGTACCGATAATTGACACTTTCTATCGAATAAAGACACATACACACCGTCTGTATCAATAAAAAAAAAATCATATTTTTTTCTTATAGTAAAAGTGCAGACTAAAAGAATGTTTCAACACATTAATTATTATTTCTATAACAGCTAAACAGTGTTTTTTTAATGCAAAATCCAAACATTCAACAGTACAGTTCTTTTCAGTTCTTATGTCACCATTTTATTGTGAATTCAAGTCTGAGTATTTCTACTTATATTAAGAGAAAAACTTTCTTATAGACTGAAAAAGATTCCAAATTCTTCGTACAGTGGGATGGTGACGGAAAAGTGAAACACATTGGAAAGAAGAAAACAATTTTTCTTTACGATAACAGTCAAATAGGTAAAATATTTACTATAATAAACTCCATTGATCAAGGTTTTTCATAGCATTTTTTTGAAACATTATCTACTTTACTATTATTCAGTTTGATTTTACAGGTGTTGAACATAGTAACGTACGATGTGATGAATGTGGCAAAAAAATTAAAGGCGTGCGTTGGAAGTGTGAAAACAAAGACTATGACCTGTGTTCAAGATGTTACATGTCTGGTAAAGGAGAAATGAAGTTGAGGTTCTATCGAATGATTGATCCCTCTCAAAGGTATTAATTTTTGACAAAAAGAAAATTGCTAAGAACTTAAATACGATAAGGACATGACTTTTCCCATTCGTTGGCCCTTTTTGCGGGATTTGAGAAGAAATATACTGAATGATTATTGAATGTCTCTTGAAAGTACCTCTTGTTTCTTCATAATCTCACTATTTACGAACACTTATACTTATGCTAAACAATGATAGATTCCCTATTAATGAATGTATACGATAAAAAATAATTTTACTAGATTTAATTCATTTACTTATGCCACGCATTCCTGTTTAAGCGTTTGGTCTATTTTGCAGAGAAAAATTAGATCATCCCAGATCGGCATTTTCATCAGAAAACAAAATCCAAGCACTTGGATTATTTGAAGGTGCAACTGTCTGCGAAATCGAAAGTGCAAATGGTAAGCTTTTTGATACCAATAAGGAAGAAAACAAAGTACTTATTAGTCTTTTTTGATTGACATTCTGTTATTATCATCTACAGAAAATAAACAAGGAACTATTTCAACAATTACCAATTATAAAGTGAACGCAGGGAGGAATGTTGTTTCTGTGGAATGGGACGGCGATGATTATCCTAGGAGCGGATGGAAATTTACTGACCTGAAGTTGCATGATTTATTGCCAACCTTTAGATTTTATCCTGCTCATCTTCCGATACTTCAAGACGGTAAATCAGTATCTTTCAGAATAGTACAGTCAATCTGATTGGTCTAGAGCATGATACGCAAGTGCACTGGGGGGACCACCCTATTCAGACCTGATAATTTGGGACGTCTAAGTACTTAACAGTCCATAATTGTAAATTGTATCACATGCTTTATTATAATAATTAATCATTTGTAATCGTACACAAAAGATTTGATTCAACAGTGTATATCTTTTTAGAAGTCGTTTTATTTGACAAACGTACATGTATAAATTTCAGAGAGGGAAAAAAACCCTCGGTAAAGGTATGCAGAAAAGAGTTCTTGTAAAGTTTTAAGAACAGTAAGGTTATTATTTTTTTTTTATTAAGGACATGTTTCATGAAGAATAATTTAGACTTTTTTCAGAAAATATTTAGGAATTTTGAACGACGTTAACTTTATTTCGAAATGAAATTTTTCATAGGAAGTCAAAAATCTCGCATGAACAAAAATTTTGTAATTATTCTAACGTAAATTTTATCAAATTTTGCATACAATGCGTGTAAAGAATTTAATTCTTTAAAATGAAAAAAAATTATTTTACAGCACGATCCATTTTGATATTTCCCCCTCAAGAACATCTGACGATATTATGATTTTAAATTAAGAATATCTTGAGCAATTATTATCAATGGCTATGGTACATTTTACGATATGCTAAAAATAAAAATCAAAAGTCGTTGATAAAGTAAGCCTTCGTTTTATTTTTTTTTCCTTCAACGTTTCAGCTCCATAACTTTAAATATTGCATTTAAGTAAAAACGACGTGAACATTGATTTCAGATATGCATGGATATATCAAGGCTGGTGATGGAAAAACGAAGGTATGCAAAAATATAAAAGGAATGCCCTCAGCCTTTATTTTAAAGCAATTTACATGTAGATAGCAATGTTTTTATCCACATTTACAGAATATTACAAGCCAATCTAGGACAATAGAATTCATTCATAATTATTGCACTGAAATGCAAAACCATTATCAAAAGAATGAAATGTGCCTTACACAAAAACTAAATATTTTAGTTTTATCAATCTGCATTTATTGATTTGTATCACTTATAAATGAAATATAATTATTTTTTGAAAATAGTATGTAAAAAAAAATATTCATGAAAAAGATAGTTTATCATTAACACGTGTAAATCCTTTGGTTTTAACTAAAGAATGTTTCTCAAGCAGAAGTAACTTTTGAGTCTCTAGCTGTACTGCTTACTATTAACAGAGTGTGATTAAAATACACTTTAACTTTTTTTTTTTCTTTCTTTTTTTTTTATTAAGAATTCAATATTGATATATGAAACTGTTCTCCAAACTTGACCAAGGTGTATTTGAGTACTGAACAATTATCTGGGAGAAGAATAAAATTCATAGCTTATTTCTTTTGTTAATCATGTACAAAAATTCTAATTAAAATCAAACAAACGTAAACTAAAATGTGTTTTCTCTTTAGTTTGAAAACTTAATAACTTTATAACGAATATACTGTTTAAATTTTCTTCTGAGTCTTTTATCTTTTAGCTTTGGAATTATATATATATATATATATATATATATATATATATATATATATATATATATATATATATATATATATATATATATATATATATATATATATAGAAATATATAATATAAATCCACACACTTCGTAGTATATATATATATTGATTTGAAAGAAACATTTTATGGTCTTCAAGCAAGGATTGAAGAAATGTCTATAGAATAGTAAAATCTACAGTAACAAATTCAATGTTGTTTATTTTCGGTTGTTTAACGATACAATAAAAAATAATATTTTAAAGATATCTTTGAGTTCTACCTAATCTGGTATATAATTTGTTAGCTATTTTGTCCATCCTTTGGGAAAGCTATTATTTTTTTCAGAATAATACTGTATTCTTGTAACAGCTTGTGCTTTTAATTGCCCCTTCGCTTGACTTCTAACGTTAAAATGTCTATTGCTTACGTCGTTTCAGATTTCCGTCGATTTCTGGTTAAATGAGAACGAACCGCAGCTTAAACAAGAGAAAGTCCTACTGTATCTTCTGTTTGCTAGCAACCCTTACAAAGATATAGACAGCGAACAAGCAGAAAATGAGCGCAAGACGATGGAGGGTAGAAACAGACTCCTCCGCAATATACGAAGTGTGTCAAGTATGTAAAAAAAAATCGGTGGTTATTTAAAAAAATTATAAATTTGACTCTTCTGTGATGAGACATATTTGTTTTTTTTAATTAGAAAAAGCGGGGTTGCCGTGCTTGGACGTCGTTGGGAAAACCTTGTTCTATCAGGATAAAGTGATTATTCACCAGAAAACAACCAAGGAAACAATACAAGTATATCATTATTAAGTGATTATGATATTTAGAAATCTATCATAGTATTTTTTATCCTATAAGTAGTGGTGTAAGGTAAAGGGCATATGTTATTAAAGGTATTAGTTATGATAAATTTTGGATATATTTTAAATCCTTATTCAATGTCTAGATGTTGGTTAAAATGGGAGAATATGCATTTGAAAGAGGCGATTCAAAATGGAAAGAAAATGAAGTGAAATATTTCCAACGCATGATCGAAGGTATTGCATTGACGTATGATTAATATGAAAATGACCGTAGTTGGTTTCTTTTCTAATGCAATTTTAAATGGATTGCTAAGTTTGTACGGTCTACCTTTTTTTTTTTACTAATGAAGAATCTTTATATTTTAAAGAAATTTTAGTACACTTTCGTTTGTGTTTTGTATTTCATTTATGTACAACAAATATAAAACAATTCCAATTCATGAAAGACAAAGTTAAGAAATCGAATTAAAACATATACTGTATAAACATTGACGCTTTTAATCAACATTCTTACAAAAATGCAATAGATGAATATGAAAATTAAGTCAAACCATTTAAAATATGAAAACAAATATTGAAAATGAAGTACTAATTAAAAAAAGTTTTTATTTATTTTGGATATTATGTAAAGGCCATTTTCACTAATTTACAGCTATTTGTGGACACGTGGTGTTGCCTGTTGCTTTATCGCTTGACAACGGAGGTTTCCAGAAACAAATTGTTGCAAATGCAGTTGACATGAAATTTCCTATATTATCTTCCAAGGTACATGTAACAAATAAACAATATCTCAAATCTATAAATATTTGGTTCTCTTGAATCTCTCTGTGCCGCTTAGAATAAGGTTATTTGTGGGTGAATTAAAATAAATGACCACCAAACTGAAATTTTTGGGAAAAATTCAACTATTTATAACATATTTTTTCACTTATATCATCATATTGCACATGCATTTTAGCTTAAAATCCTGAAGTGGCAATAGAATAGACAATTGGATTAAAAAGTTTCAGAATTTTTGTTAGTAAAATGTCTTTTGAAAAAAGAAAATATCATTACACTTTTAAAGACCCTCTAAAATACATGATCACAAGAAATTATAGTTTTTTTATGCTTCAAAATGGTAAAAGGGGTATAAATGATTAAATCTAGACATTGATTGAGTATCCAAAAAATTGGCTTTTTGATTGTTATTTTACATTATTATTTCAATTCTGGTTTGAAAAGTTTTAATATGAAAAACATATGAAGCAATAAAATTCCCCGAAATTCATTTGCTTTTGTCTGTTCAAGTCAATTCTTTGAATCTAAGTAAAAAAAGAATTTTATATACGAGTTCTCTTACAAAAAATACTAGATTTTGAGGTGACCCTATGTTACATTATTGTGTTGCACTCCTGACATATGATATGTATTTTATTTAACATTGTTATAAAAATCATAACACACAGTAACCCATTCTTACTTTGTAAATCAATTTGTCGTTTTGATATTTTTCATCACTTACGGCATATTTTTCATATTTTTAAGACCTTAAAACATGGTTATTTGCAAAGTGTAATATATACAAATTGCATTTAAAAATATATGTGAAAATGATGAAAACTATTCCCTGAATTGACTGAAAATTTCTGTAATTTGTTGATAGACATAATGTTTTGAACATCAAATAGTATCAAACATTTTTTTTTCAACTTATTTTTTAGTAAAGATAGATAAAAACATTGGTAATTATAAAAGAGTTTTGTTGCTCTCCTGACTGCAGTAAAATTTAAAATTAAAACCATAGAACATAAAAATTCATAAAGTGTTGGCAGTATCAAGTGGTAATGAAATTGTGCAATATTTATTGTCCAATACTTCATAATTAAAACAGATGAAAGTATTTGAAATTCGCATCTTTTTGGAATTATTCCCTATTTATGCCAAAAAAACTAGCTTAAATGTATATTTAGAAGATAAAATATATTTTATAGCATATTTTCCCTTAGAGGACAAACACAGTAACCCACTAGAAAAATTCTACTCATCATTTTTTCTGTATTTTTATTCTTATTGGATGATTTATAATTCTAACATATTTGTTGCACTCCTTACAAAAAGCATTTGGGCCTTTAAAGTAAAATTGTGAAGTGAAAATTACATAAGATCTTGTTCTTTTTTTTTCGGTGAAGTTGAATAGGAATTACTTGAAATTTTTTAACAATTTTTAGTGTGTTTATTTTTAATATTCAATCAAAAAAGCACAAAAAGATAAAAACACATCTGAATTGATAAAATTGGAAAAGGAAGGATTTTAATAATAAAACTGTCAATTATTTAGTATCAAATTATACAAAAACATCATTATCAATTAATGAATACTTCTAAGCATGAATGGAAGTGTTTTAGTCATACAACTTGAATCTTTAAAAAATGTGTTGCACTCCTGACCATAGAAATATAGACCTGAAGCACTGAGAGATCCTGTAATTGATAAATCTATTTGGTTAAAATGTTCTTTGTGTCTTTATTTTCCAAAATAAAAATCAGAAAATCATATAATGATCATAGTTTTTTCATGCTTTGGAGCAAAATATCAAATGTTGCACTCCTGAAATTATTGGGTGTGCACATATACTTGACTCTCATTAATGCTGCTTGTGATTTATATAACAATATTTAAGTTTTAGAATGTTTATCAGTTATTGTTTTACACTTAAAAATTCATTTTTGTTTTAATTTTCTTTCAGAATTTTACAATTGATGTTTTTTTTTTTTTGGCAACACTACATTTTTTCTGTTGCACTCCTGACATGGTATAACAATTTTTCAAACATCAGTCATGATCAAAACTTGATTAAACAAAAGTTACTACAGTCCACATTTAAAGCTCAATACTTTGACTATTATCAGGAAAGTCTTTATTTCCAACATAAAGCATTATTATTTATTTCACAAATCTCCAAAAAATATTGAAATTTCAAAAAGTCACAAAAAGCTGTTGCACTCCTAACAATTTTAGCATCATTTTTGGGCATAACGTTTTTGTTAATTGAGATATCTACGAGATATTCGGCAGGTATTTAAACACAATCTAAAGACATATGCTAAGACATAGAAATCTATTTTCATTGCCTGTATTTTTAGTGTGGGTTGATAAATATGCGTTTGGTCATTTTTTTTAATTCAGCCCTGTTGACTCTGTAATTGCTTTTAAATTATCAATGACATGACGAGAATATTTACGCTTCATCGATTTGGGTAGAAATCAATCCACATAGTTTCACAGAGATAAACAGATCATCTAAAAGTATGTGATTTGATATATGCTTTATCCAACGCGTTGAAATGGTGTATCTTCGCTCGGCAAGCCTGGCGAAAATACACCATTTCAAAGAGTTGGATGAAGCAAATATCAAATCACACAATATAGATATATATTGCAATGACATTTTTTTTTTATTTCTTGTTTTCATTTTTGCTACGAAGAAATCTACCAAAGATGCAAGCGTGACCTTGATTGATTATTATCGGGATAATTTTAACAGAGAAGAATATACCCATGTTTTATTAGCAACGGAATACTTATTTAATATTAACATTCCTTGGAAAGTAAAGAGGGAATTCGACGCCCGAGTGTTTCACAATACGGAGTCCATACTCAAGGATGACGAATGTGAAATTTCCTTCACAGATGAAATTCCACATGACCTTTACGAATTGGATGCAATAGTATGTTGCATGGTTATTGCTGGTATGTATATATAAAAGGTGATTACTAAATACAAACAACTGAGATAGTTCCTGAAAAGAAAATAGAAGCTAATTATGCTTAATAAAATTTTACCTTATATGACAGGACGTTTTTCATCAGGAATTTGACTCACTGGAAGGAGTCTTACACAAATTGTGTTGATTATATATTATTCCTAATTCGCAGCTCTGTTAAGGCTGAATAAAGGGGGCAAGGCCTAATTTATACGGAAAATGTCTCCTGTGACATCACACAAAAATAGCAATTCCTCACAATATAAGAAAATGAAATAATGTGCGGTTTTAAACTGGCTAAAATTGATGAACTACATCAAAACTTACCACTGCATTCATTTTTGTCGCTAGTTAAATCCCACATAGGAAGATATAAACAAATCACTGATCGCAATGCACTTGTCGACATGACGCCATCATAGTAAAATTTGACGCATTTTGAGTGCAGTGAGAGGTGGATCAAGTAATTTTTCAACAGTGAAAAACGCATTTTATTATCAAACAGAATATTATTTTCAAATCTTAGGTAGACCATTAATACAAATCTGAAACCTTTGTTTAGAGCCATTATTTAAAAACTATCGAGAGAATGTATTGAATTAACTCTACGTGTTTTTGTTTACAGGGTGTGTATGTTTCATGCCGAGGTGCCTCATTAAATCGCCTTTTCGCAAGGGCATATACTTAATAGATCCTGATTATTTTTTGAATATGCATAACGGAAACATTCCTTAACTTTAAAAGTGCTGCCGCTTTCCCGAATTCGAGAACATTACTTAAAAAATAAATAATATACCTGGTAAAGGTCACACATATTTCGACTAGAGCCAAATAACTTGAAATTTAAACTAATAAAATTCGAATTCTATTGAAAGCAGCAGCACTTTTTATAAACTACAAGTTATATAGATACAATATATTACTGAAATTTTTAATTCTAACTAGGGTATGCCATTGTGATATTGAAATTTGTTTATGACCTACATACAGTAAATATTTTATGCATTTATCACGTGACTGTCAAATAATGTGACCGAACCAAATTCCGTACAGAGGGGGGGTATACAATGTTATTCCAATTAATTAAAGTCATGTGATAAGATAGTAGCTTATAGAAGAAAAATCACAGGTTTATAATATAATTCAAGTAAAGAGCCCCTCTATACACTGATGAACGATTTCTTTGAATATAGAGAAAATTATATGATGTAAAGGTGTAAATAATGAGTCTATTGGCATATAAAAATGTAAAGTATGCTTGGATATATTACAAATTGAGAAATACTCCGTACATTTGTTTATATATCAAAGACCAGACAACTCTTAGTTGATGAAAATATAATGAAATTAAATTTCTTTAATGTGTATTGTAAAGAGGATCCTTAAAAGAAAATGTTTCATTCAAATGTTTGTATGGGGTCTATGCCTTAGTTAGTACATAATACAGTATTCATGTTTTATTGAATGTTTAGGAAAAACAAACACATACTGCCATTCTTTTTCTTTTATTTTTATGTGAGTGTGGGGGTGGTTCTATAGTAAAAACAATAAATTAATCAATTAAACAAATTATGATATAGATTTGCATGTCTTGTGGCTTTTTTGAACCATGTATTTCTTACAGTGTGCATGACAGAAAGAACTCCAACGATGTTCAAGGTAAAAACAGTTCCTAGGAAAATTCCTTTAAAAAGCTTTTGACTTTCTGTCTTTTAATAAAATTATTTAGGCTCTATTTAATCATTATTTTATGAATGTTATCTTGAGGATTGAAACACACATTTTTAAAGATATAGATCCCTCTCTTTGGAAACGAAATTCTTTGGGGCTTTCGTTCTTAAATACTTGGGAAAAAGTACTATTGATGGGTATTTTAATAGCTCATTTTGGTATTTTTTGCCTTTATTTCCTATTTCTTTTTATTTTGTTTCAATTGACATACATTTTTGCCAAAGTAAATTACATTTATTTTATTTTCTTATCTGAAGATAATGATAAAATGAAGAGATCAAACGTCTTTGTTTTCTCATATAAGATCAAACTTTGCTGATTAACAAATGTTTAAAATAAATAAAAAGAGTATTAAATATGGAAAACCCAATTATTAAAAAAATCATTTTATAATTTAGGAAAAATATGCCAATCCTCTTTGTATGTACCTTCTAAAAACAGGAAAATGGAAAATTCCAAAAGACAACATAAAGGACTTTTTCAGCCATCGTTCCATTGAATATATATTTGAAAAGGTATGCAAGGTTCTGGAAAAAGTTCGAAATACTCGAACAAAGTCATTATTTATTGCATCTTTTGGGAATAATCTCCCGACCTAAAGAAAATTATGCATGTTTTTTGAAAGAACAATTTGCTATTTTTTTTCTCCTGTTAATGTATTTCAAAGGACATGGCACATGAGTTCGAAAATGGTCTTTGGGTGGATTTAAAGGAGTCAACAAAAAATGTATACCTGCCACCTGTTTGGAATGGTAGGTTTTTATCCGTTATTTAATTCAACTTGCAATTTAATTGGATACAGTATTTTGTTAATATCGCAAAAACTAATTTACATACGTCGCAATGTTTTGCGTCAAAAAACGTATAATTTGTTTTTAGAAGTTACGTGTACAATTAAAATTTGTATACTTTGAAAGCATTCTTGGGGGAAAAATAGTTTTATACAATATAAATGATAGCAAATTAAATCATATGGTTTATACAGCTTAAACTGCCCAAATTCAAGTAATACAGTATATCTTGGATAGCTTATGAATTCATACCTAAATTACATGAATAAGTGTTTAATTATGTATTATTTCTGTTTTTCTTTCCTATAACTGATTTATAATTATAGAATATCAATTTTGTTCTAGGTGATAAGCTACAGATCTCAATCTCTGGCTTGTTTGGATTGATCTTTCTAGCTTTGTTGAAAGAAAAATTTTACACAGGTGCTAAGCAATTCATTGAAACAGGATGCGTAAGTTTGTTTTTTTATTTTTTTTTTAATTTAATCACTTTTAATCATTTAATTAATTAATTTATTATTATTATATTTATTTATTCATTGCATGGATTGGAAATTAAATAACTTAATTATGACTAAAAATCCTAGCAAAACGATTTTCTATATAATCTTTAAAAAAAACGACAGCATAATTTGACTGTAATGAAAAGGTGCTCATTTTATTCTCTTCAGCTGTATAACTACTAAGTGCGTATTTGCTTATTCTTATTGCCTTTGTAATTAACAGGTGCGAATTCCCTTTATTCTTGTTGTTTCTGTAATTTACAGGTGTGTATTCAATTTATTCTTGATGCTTTAATTAACAGGTGCGTATTCACTTTATTCTTGTTGGCTGTGTCATTCTACAAGAAGCCGTTGATGACTGGAGAACAAGTGAAGCAGATAAAGAAAAATTTCAGCTAATGATAAAGTAGGTGTAGAGAATTTCAGAAAAAGCTTTTGACATATACATTAAAAAAACGATAACAGAAGAATAAAGCTAAAAACTTCTTGTAACATCATCTCCAGAAGAGTATACTGCAAAAACTAGATACCAATTATCTAAACTTCATTCAAAGTCAACGTTATATGAAAATTAATATTAAATTCAGGAACATCGAGATGTTATTTTCATACCAATTTAAATAGAAAGTAAATTCTTATTTTAGTCAGTTTGTTATTTTGAATATAAATTAATCTAACTACATGTATAACCATTACATGTCAATAAATCTCATATCAACCACTTATTGATATAATACTAGTAAGGAAAACAGTTTATATACCAAAGAATTATATAGACACTAAGATGGTTTCTTGTTTAATAGACTCGCACTTATGCACTGCCTATATTTTTTAATTATCTTCTTATGTTTATCAATGTTTATTATTTTTTATTAATAGAAAATTCACACACCAAGCAATTCGTATCATCAGCTGTGTTCATGAAGCTGATAAACAAAAAGATCAACAAGCACAAACAGAGGAAAATAAAAAGAATGAAGTCGATAAAAAGGAGAAAATAGAAGTAGGAGCAAATATTCAACATTCTGGCAGACTTCTTCTTAATCATGGTTATCTTACTGGTGGCATTCAAACGGAAAACCGAATTTTTCTTGACAATGAAGTTGTGAAAAACATTCTTAACCAAATGTGGTACGGGGGAGAGAAGATAACCAAGCTAAAAGTTAGTATTTATAATTTCAAATCTTTATAAACACACGTCTTTGAAGAACTTGGATTTAAACATTTGTAAAATTTAAAGGTTAATTTATGATCAAAACATATTTCTCTGATTATCAAACACCACGTTTCGTTTAAAAAAAAGTAGGAGAGTGTGCCGTGGAAAAGAACAAACAACAGCTAAGTTTGATATTCATTTGAGCAGCTAAAGTAAATGCTTATTATAGCTGCTGTACAATTAACATTTAAAATGTATCCGGTCAATGGCTATACATTTTTAACATAAAGTTAAAAATTCCCATACCGTAAATCTGGAAATTTTTACTGTAGATAAATTTTTAGCAAATTTGTGCGTGCATTGCATTCGCAAAAATATTATTCTTAAAAATAAATCTACAGCAAAAAATATAAACAGCTGACAGCTGGTGTCTGTTTTGAACCTGGTGAACCCGATATCTGAAGGTTAGTTAAAGTTGACATCGTTTTTATATATTACATGTACATGCGTGATTTCATAAAATGTTATGAAATCTTTAAACAGTTTCGATGATTTTTCTTTTCTAATATTTTTATCTGATAATTGAACGTTGACATTGTTTAATATTGTATGTACATTCGTAATTTATTGTATGTACATGCGTAACTTATAAACTGTTATGAAAATTTTAAGCTCTTTTTAATTTTAGCGCCGAAGATAATTCGCAAAACTTTAAAACGTAAAAATTAATCAGCAGCTTTTTGATCCAGTTTCGCAAAAATAAATCGACGTAAAAATTTCCAGATTTACGGTATTCTAAATTATAATATGCTTTCTGTCAATTTGTCTCCATATAATTACACGTAATACCCAACTATTTTCGCATATTGTTCTAAGGATTTATATAGCGTAAGCATACTATGCCAAAATAGTGCACAGCTTCTTTTCTAAAGAAAATTCGACAACACTCACGCTGGGTATCGAACTCACGACCTCAAGATCGTCAGTCTGACGCACTACCGATTACGCCAGATACTTCGTTATCTGAAACACAATATTTCAATATATATAGACGTAGTTTCATACATTTGTCACATAAAATAAAAATAAACAAAGTAATTTTGTCGAAAATTGTTTCATTTTTTTTTTCTTTTACCCAACTTAAATTATTTTGAAGCTATCTGTTCATCATACCTAACTGCATGAAACACTTTTAAAATTATGGCCTAATTGCACCACAACGTGACGTCATAATCTTGGATTACTAACATGTTTATTAGATATGATGAAACATTGGAAATGGAAAAAAAAATATTGTCGTTTTTATAAAAGTCAGCATAATAATAACAAAAGTGCACGAATATTCGGGTTACATCAAAACAATTGATATTTTCTAAAACTACAGAAGAAACTAAACAATTTTTCTACTCAAAGTTTTTCTGTGCGATGTTGAGAAATTATCATAAACTTGAATTGAATATTGCATATCATTGCAGGAAGTTGATAAAAATACGCATAAATGACTGATTTTGTGCTATCTTCTGTTAGAATTTTCTTAATAACAAACACAATAAAATAAAAAATGAATGCCATAACCTGAAAGCTAGGACTTTTCCCTACATTTTTTATTCCGGACATTATAAGGTACTTGCATCCGTTACAGAGATATTTGTCGTTGAATATTGGAACTTTTACGAGTAAAACACACAAAATGCACTATGACGTCATTTGACCTTTCACATGCACAATGAAATCGTTCATGAGCTCAGTGTAAAACAAACTGGTTCTTTTGATATTTGGAAAATATTTATTTTTTTTAAAAAATGAATTATTTGTAAAGAAGAGTTAATGTACGACACGTTTTGAGCCATAAACATGTAATAAAAGGATTTTTCCATAGCTTTAGGAGACACATATTATATACATGTATAGTAATAGTCTTTGGCCCAACGCCCCGATTGCGTGCACCCATTGTATCAGAAATCCCTGTTGAATTTTGTGTCAGTCCTACATGTAGTAGGAATAATCAATCAAATAATTAAATATTTACCTTTACCATTTTCCTAATCTTCAGATTTATTATTAAGAGTGAAAAAAATGTAAAAATAAATTTCTAGTACTTGGTGTACTTTGAAAGGAAAAGTGCATTTTTATGAAAGCGACAGGATAGATAACGCAGTTAGTCTTTTTTTTTCTATGATAAAAAGATAATAAAAAAAAACTGTCACAATGAAAAATATATCAAAAGTACTACGTAGTACGTCGTAAACGTAGACAAACAAACAGCTGATTTTAATCAGATTGCTATATTTACAGAAATAACTTCTGAATAAACACACAGGA
This sequence comes from Saccostrea echinata, assembly GCF_033153115.1. Classification (NCBI taxonomy): domain Eukaryota; kingdom Metazoa; phylum Mollusca; class Bivalvia; order Ostreida; family Ostreidae; genus Saccostrea; species Saccostrea echinata. The sequence continues at coordinate 493,195 of NW_026889830.1, forward strand.
AACTGGGGTTTCTTCGTTCGTGTTAAATTCATTTTTTCAGTCATCACAGAGCTAAGAACAAATCTATATCAAACTGGATAAAATGGAAAACTTGGGATAAACAAACAAATTCTCCCTCACTGCCTAATCCTTTACAGATTAGCCGGGATTACAAGTATGTGTATTGAGGAAGTTGAAAAGTTGAATCTACTGCTACAACAAAAATAGAACGGGACAAATACGTAAAATATTTGCCAGAACAGCTCGCAAAAATAGTAAAATGCGCTATTGGATATAAAAACCACCATTTTACTATTTTTCAAAAGCTGTGGAGAAATGTTAATGAAAGTACAATCAGAAGTATTCGGAAACTATGCCTAAGCTCTATAATTTTGGTAAAACCTGTGTTTTTTCACTATAGAAATCAACGGAAAATATTTTTAAAACACCCCCTTTTTCCCTTTTACAGCAATTATGAGTTATTTAACAAATGTATACCAAAGCTCTTGTTGTTTCATGATGTTTAAAGATAAATTAACATGAGTTAAACATATGGAAAAAATGAAGGATCATTTATCCATGTCCATGAGTATTTTAAAATCTGAGTACTATTTTAAAATCTGGTGATGTTCTAAAGCCTGATTTCAATGGATATACATCTTTTAGCCCCCTTATAAAAAGAATTGCAATGAAGACCAATTAACAATTTTACACTGTTATTAATTATGTAATATTGTAATTTTTGAATTTACCGGGTGGTAGTAAACAACAAGAGGCCCATGGGCCATGTCGCTCACCTGAGCTTATTGGCGAGGAAGAAGCAGAAATCAGTTCGGTATTGAACGGGGAAAGGGGGGGGGGCAAACTTTAATTCAAATTACCTCAGGATGCTTCCATATCAATATTACTAATCATGGCTTTGCTTCTTTAAACAGGAGAATTTTAAAGATTTTTTTCCTATGTTTTCCACCGTCACGGTAGCTTATACTGTAGAGCTTTCGCTCCGTGATTGGAAGGTAAGAGGTTCGAGTCCCGGCTGCGACTGACCTAAGTCGATAAAAAATAGGTAGCAACTGTTCCTTCGCGAAGTGCTCAGCACTTTGAAGTGAAAGTTGCGGGTCTTTCAGATGATATCTTAATAACCGAGGCCCTGTGTCACGACAGGCGTAGGCACGATGAAGATCCCTCACTGCTCAATGGCCCTCGGCACTCAGCCGAGTTAAGGTCTAAATTTGAAGGCCTTCACCGGTATATGGTGAAGTCTCTATATGAGTGAAAAATTCTTGAACGGGACGTAAAACAACATACTATCAATCAATCCTATGTTTTCCTATGTAAAACTCTGATTTCTCATTGTGGCCCCACCATAAATTTGAACAAATTTGAATCAACACATCCTGAGGATGTTTTTATTTTATAATAATATGACTAATCATAGCTTTGCTGTTCTTGAGCAAAAGATTTTTCAAGATGATTCCTATATTTTCTTTTCTTATGCAAAACCTAACTGACCCCCTGTTGTGCACCCATGATTTGAACAAACTTGATTCCACAATACCTAAGGTTGCTTCTGTATAAATATGACTAATAATTGCTAAGTTGTTCTTGAGAAGAAGATTTTAAAGATATTTCCAATGTAAAAGCATTTCACAGTAGAAAAGGATTTATCATAAGATAGTTTCAAAAATGTTATTTACTAAGAAGTAATTAATTAACAAAAATTATATTGAAGTCTATGGGGACAAGCGATTCCTTTTAAAAGTAAATGTTCAAATAATATGAATATTAATAAATACTGTGGTGGAAAGATGCATTAAAACATTAGAAATAGAATGACAATTGAAAACGATTTTTTTAACCAGATAATTTTTTTATAATTGATTTTATTCATTGATTATAAACAGAGGGAGATAACCCTTACCAAAATTCAGGGTCATAAATTAGGACACATCCCACCCTTAGATGCTAATAGTAATAAATAGTAATTACGTCAGAATATAGTGAGTACAAAACACATCTGTTGTGTATTCAATTTCATTGAATCTGTTGGTATTAGGGATGGAATACCTAAACTTCTTTGCTGATTCAGCATCCAACTTCTTCTGCTAGCTTCTGAATGCCTGACTTTCTCAAAGCGTTGCCTTATATACCCTTTGGTTTGGCTAGTCCATTCCAAAGGTTGTTAGGTCATACCATTATTAGAGGTCTTCGGTGCGTTTTACTCGAATATGTCCCTTAACCATTACACCTATATATTTCTATGTAAAATTTCCACCCCCTCTTGCGGCCCTGTCCTACCCCCGGGGGTCATGATATAAAAAAAACTTGAATCTACGGTATGTAATGAAGCTTTCACGTAAGTTTCATTTTTTCTTGTCCAGTGGTTCTTGAGAAGAAGATTTTTAAAAGATGCCACCAGATTTTCATAAATTCTTAATCATTTCCCTTTGAAAGACGACGTGACACTTCCTGTGAACAAACTTAAATTCTCTTTACTCAAGGATGCTTTTTAGCAAGTTTGGTTGAACTTGGCCCGATGGTTCTTGAGAAGAGGTCTAAAATGTGACAAGTTTACGGATTACAGACGACAGACGGACGCCGGACACTCTTTGATCAGAAAAGCTCACTTGATGATTAATTGATTGATTGTATGTATGTTGTTTTACGTCCCATTTGAGAATTTTTCACTCATATAGAGACGTCGCCATATACCGGTGAAGGGCTTCAAATTTTGACATTTACTAGGCACTCAGGGCCATTGAGCAGTGAGGGATCTTTATCGTGCCAACGCCTACCGTGACACAGGGCCTCGGTTTTTAAGGTATCATCTGAAGGACCCGCAACTTTCACTTCAAAGTGCCGAGAGCCCGGCGAAGGAACAGTTGCTACCCATTTTTTTTTTATCGACTTAGGTCAGTCGTGGCCAAGATTCGAACTCAAGACCTCCCGATCATGGAGCGAGCGCTCTACCGACTGAGCTACCTTGAACGGTAAAAGCTCACTTGAGCCTTCGGCTTAGATTAGCTAAAAATTACAATATGACAAGTTGTCATATTGTAATTTGTGGTATTTACCTCCACTCGGTATATTCAAAAATTACAATATGACGATACATTTGTAATATAAGTCAATAACTAGTGAACTCTTGTTTGCAATAAAAAAATAATGACAAAATTGTCATTTTTATTGAATTAAGGCGCGTAAAATGTAGGCTGGAATCGAGAGTTAGTGTGCGTAGTTCTTTGCCATACTCTCCCCATGGTCATCTTTTAAAACTTAATGATGAACTAGTGATATTGTATGTTCGAGTACATATCAGGGTGTTGTGATTTCTCAGATGCAGGTCGCTGGAACTAGGCAAGTAATTTTATTCAGTGATAAAACTCTACTTACACTGTAGTAAATGGGGGCCCATTTGATGTAAAAAACGACTGGGCATTGTTTCTTCTTAAACACATGGGTTTTCCAAAAAAAGAAAAAAAACGTGTATTTAAGGCGAAATATTTTCTGGCATGATTCCAAGAACATCAAATCAACATTTAACAAACGAATAAGAGACAATGTTCAGCAAAATCCCTCCTCCTCTCACTTCGACCAACGTTTTATAGATGTCAATTTTTGTAACGTTGATGTTTGTAATTTTAATGTGTACCATGACGTTGAATATATATACATGTATCCATGTTTTGTTAGAAAGTCCCCTTCTCAATTTTTTTTTTGTAACCATGGCAACACTCTTCATTGAAATAAAAATACTAAAATAAAAAATTGTGTATCTTAGTGTACTTTACATGTGTACCAAATTTTATTGAAGTCAGACAAAAACTGTAGGAGGGAAAGCGATTTGGAAATTGCTGAATATAGTATACCCGTGTTTTATTAAGAAATCCCATTCTAAAATTACTATTTTTTGTAACCATGGCAACACTCTTCATTGAAATAAAAATACTAAAATAAAGAATTGTGTATCAATGTATACTCAACATGTGTACCAAATTTAATTGAAGTCAGGCAAAAACTGTAGGAGGGAAAGCGATTTGAAAATTGCTTATAATTACGACAATCAGACAGCTGTAAAGCCAAAGTCTTAAGGATTAAGGACATTGTGTGATTGTATAAACTCTTCCTATGAAATAAAATTGACCAGTATAACTAAAAACTAATTGACTGCATGCTTTGTTTTAGTAGTATCACTAAATCCTCTTTTATGGAAACATTATATGTAAATTTGTTTGCATTTTTGGGATGAAAAATTTGAAAAACACATATTTTGGCAATTATGGGTCTCATGCGTTGCCATGGCAACCACGACGTCATTTTACTCTGCATAATTAAAAACCTTAAGATTTTATCTTTCAGAGAATGTATAGGTTGCTTTATGCAAAAATGACTAGAAAATGTTAAAATTTCAATTTAAAATTTTTAAGCTGTTTTGCAGAAAAAATGCAAAATCTCTGGTAGTTAAAGGGTTAAAGAATGAATTGAAGTGGCATACTCATTTTCAGTTAAATGATTATTTTCAAGAAATATAATAGCTTGATTAGGTTCCTTTCTTTTATTTTACTCATTTCCGAATCGCCTAGAAGTTGTGATTATGAAATTACTGCTATTTTATTTCAATTAGACTCTCACCATTGGAGCTTCCTTAATCACTGACAATCAAATGAATGGTACATTAAAAGAGTATATAATAAATATTCGCTTTGAAGAAAGTTTTGTATCTAATTTATTGTTAATCAAGAATGCAAACTTTAAAAGTTGTCTTCCTATTGCTTATTTTTATTTGTTTTGCAGGTATTTGGCTTTGTGCTGTTGACAATTTTTCATTTCATTTTTTTACCAATTCTGATGGTAACTATGGAACGTGGGCCTCTTCAATGGTAAGGTATACATGTAACAACAGCATTTCAATAATGTTTATTTCAATAATTTGACTAAATTTGCATGATCCAATGGTATTGCATTTCATTTTAAGGTTGTACAGACAATATAAAATTCCATTTATGAAGGTTTTTCTGAACGTGGTAAGTATATTTTAAAAAAATAAGTCTTAATAATTATTTTTTAGAATGTTTTCCTTTAAAAAGGATGAATGTAAAAGTTCCAAAAAGTAAATGCACAATGTATAATCCTTCTTGGCTAACTTGTTTCACAGAAATAGTTTAGTCTTTGTTTTTGTACTAAATTTGGCTACGGAAGGCTCTTTCTACTTGATCCATACATTCCAGTCAACAGGGGATGCTTACTTCTCCTAGGTACCTGATCCATTCTCTGGAATTGCCGGGGGTCCGTGTTTATATACACTGTTTACAGATTGTATTGTTTGTAGTTTTTTATGAGATTGGTCGCTGTTTGTTATCTTCAACTTTTTTTATTTTTTAGCTGAGTCTCTTTGCTCTCCTGACTGCATATGCTTATATGCTTCTGTTTGATTTTGCAAAAGGAATATCTAACACAGATGTATTTCTTATTGCCTGGATGACTAGCTTTTTTATTGAAGAAACAAAACAGGTACTTTTTCCAAGCGCATTCCTTATGTATTATTACGAACAGTTTTTTTTTTTACCTCAACTACTTAATTATTTATTGAATTATTTCATTTTAAATCTACTGTTTCGAAAAACAAATCGCAGTTTAAAATGTCATATAGAGCCTTTCAGCATATTATAGACACAGTACTTGACTTTTTATGCGAAATGTACTTTTGCAATTTTTTAATCAACATTAGAATCACAAATATTATTCATCTCTTTTTACTATTTTCGATAACATGTGGTTCACATGTACATAGGTATAATATATAAGTATTCTGTAACTTGTTTTATTGATTTTGACATATAAATTATATCTTTTAATCTATTCGTCGTTGTAACAAGGGGAAGATAAAACGGGTTGATTATGTAATTTCAATAAAGTTTTCAAGGTTTTGTCGATGTAATAAGACAAAGAAAAAAAATCGTATAATGTATCAATGTTCTGAAACTTGAGTTATAATGATTTTGAAATTTACATTATGACTTTAAAGGTGTTTGTCGCTGTAAAAAGGCAAAGGAAAAAGCAGTATATTACGGACCCTTGGAACATTCTTGACTGGTTGTCTATGATTACGTACATATGCGGCATGCTGATGAAACTTGAAGATACGAATGACTACTTTACTGCATCAAAAGTTCTGCTAGTTGCAGCCTTCATCATGTTCAGTATAAGGATACTTCATATGTTTTCCATGTCCGAGTTGCTGGGTCCAAAGTTGGTTATCATCCAAAAAATGGTAAGTGAATACGAAAAAAAAAGATAAGGTGTTGTGGATTTTCAATATAAAATAATTTCATATGAGTAACATCCAAAGAATGGTAAATATGAATGAAATAAAATAATCGATTTCTTATTAATTTGAAAATGAACAATGTACCATATATACATCATCGATAAATATGTCGGATTAATGCTACTGAAGTTTAACTGAAGCCAAATGAATTGAAAATTTTAAATATCTGTGAAAACCAAATACGATAAATAGTGCTATTTCATGATTATTTCAAATTATTTTTAAATTTATTTTATTTCAAACTGCTTTTTCAAATAACTGCAGATAACTTTTTCTCTTCTTGATCATTGTTATTTTAAAAAGGAGTTAAAATAAGAAATACTGCATTTTTTTTATAGAGTACAGTTTTCATCATTCGTCATGTTATAATTAAAATAATAGAGAAGACCTTTCCTTTGAATTATTCGCATATTCAGAAAAAAATACTTAAAAATTATACTTTTTAATAGCGTTTATTGTTGTGTTGTTTTTACCCATAGGCATTTTGTATTGAAAGCACTGCAGTGTCACATTTACTTTTTCTATTTCCAGTTTAATGACACAATTGCTTTTATGGCAATCATGTTTGTTATCTCCATGTGCTATAACATCTCATACTATGCCATTCTATATTCTGAAAACTCCGAATTTACTTTTGAACAACTGGAGAAAATTACGAGAAACGGATACTGGATGTTATTTGGGGAGCTGAATTTGGAAGGAGATAGATGTAAGAAAAAATTAAATCAAATCAACATGTTAATCTATTTTATCATATTTAAAAAAAAAAATTGAAATGATTTTGATATCTTTGATATATATTAAATTTAAATGTTCGTTTTTCCCAATCTTCATGGATTTGTTTGGCAAAGTATGCTTTAGGTATGTGATACACATATTATGTATTATTACACTGTTCATACTTAGTTATTAATTGTTTTCCATTTTTGTTTTGTTTTTGTTTTTGTTTTTCGCATATGCAATATATATCAGACGTCACAATAGCCACAGCAGCTTTCATGACTGATAAAAATTCTGCAGGGTCCATTTGGATCTGCAGGATTCATACGGGTTTATATCACATCCCTTGTACATTACAAACCATACAAAAATCTTGTGATAAGTTTAGTATACCTTTTCTTCGTTCATTAATTTTTCGTAACAGTTACCGTTCTTTGATGTAATAAGATGTATTACTATTTATTTGCATTTTTTCTCAGGTAGATATATGCCGTTATAACGAAGTATGTAATAAACATAATAAAACAAATCATTCTGCATAAAACGTCCTGTTGCATTCTTTGTACAATATCAGTCTAAAAGGCTGCAATTTGTGCCCTGTGTTCATACAAGATGTGATATGTTGAAAATTATGTTTTATTATCCATTAGTTTGATGTCAAAGAAATAAAAAAAATATATTAGACCAACTAAACATATTTTTGCATATTTCTAGTGACGGAACCTGAGTGCACATTTAACCAAACTGAGTATAGAGAAGGGTCAAAAGAAAGATGTCCTTCATCACTTGGGAGGTTTTTGGCTCCTTATCTAAAAGCTGTTTACGTGCTCATTGCAGTCATACTGCTTTTAAATTTGCTGATCGCCATGTACAGGTATGTCATAATAAAAGCTTATTTCTGTCAACGTTTCAAGTTTACCTTTTTGAAATTTTATAGCATTTGTCTGTTTTATCAGTCCATTTTATCCTTTTCCTGATTGGATCTTTTCTTGGACTTGTTGAACCAGTTTGATTTTATTGGCCATGCAAAATTTTTCATAAAAATACTAGTTACAAGTACAATTTTTTTAATAAGAAAAAATATAAGGTGGTGAAAACAAGATCGATCAAAAATAATTCCTTATAGAAACTGTTTCAGAAGAGATGAAAGACCATATACCAAAATCCTTGTCAAATGCTTTTAGAATACACAATCAGTATTTCATAATGCTCAAGGGTATAGATAGCTCAGTCTACCTGATCAGTATATTTGGCGGGTGTGACCAGTCAAGAGGGGATGCTTACTCCTCCCAGGCACCTGATCCCACCTCTGGAATTCCCAGGGGTCCATGTTTTATACCCTCTTCACATATCTGAATTGTTTATGGACTTTTTTAGATCGATTATCGTTCGTTATCTTTATCATTTACATACGGAGAGAGGTTGAAATTATGTTTTAAAGAAGTATTTATTCAAGAGGCTATATGTGTTCAAATAATTATTGAAAATACCTCAGTTTTTGATTAAATTTGTCTAGAAATAGCTTATGCTTAAAACAGGGTTACAATCTGAAATGTATACTGATAAAAATCATATTTTTTCTTTTAGTAATACGTTTGCTGAAGTACACGAGAAGTCAAAATTCTATTGGTCTCAACTTCAAACGGATTTTTTGGAAGAGTTCAGTTTGAAAAGTATTTTTCCTGTACACATGCAACTAATCGCGATCCCATTCTTTGTCATCCATGCCTTTGTGTGGTTAGTGAGGTCCTTACCTCGATGTAGGACTGTCAAATGCTGTGATGCTTCGGTTCATGCCAAAGATGACAGTACTATTCTCCACCACGCACCATATACACATGAAGATGATATAAAAAAGTTTAACAAAATTCCTATGTTTGTAAGAGGTCAGTATGATAACATTGCTTTCTTACAAGGGCGAAGATCGATTTTTTTTATTTATTTGTTAGGTTTTTTTTGTTTTGTTTTGATTTAGCTTACATGAGCTGAAAGCTAAAGTGAGCTTCTCTGATCACAAGTTCTCCGCCGTCTGTCCGTCTTTCCGTCTGTCCGTCTGTCTGTCCCTCCGTCTGTAAACTTTTCACATTCTCAACTTCTGATGAAAATCCACAGAGATAATTTTAAACAAAAATAATACAAAGCAATCTTGGGAGAAGGGGTAGGGGGTTAAATTGTTAAAGGGCGGAACCCCCTTATAACGGAGATAATTAAGAAAAGACAAAAATAGGTTGGGGTCATTAAAAAAATTCTCCTTAAGAACCACTTCGCTAGAAAAGGTAAAATTTATATGGAAGCTTCCCGAGGTTGGGTAGATTCTATATTGTACAAATCAAGACCACGGTGGTGGGGAAAAGCCACAATAGGGAATCAAAGTTTTACATTGAAATGTAATGAAGAAATCTTCTCAAGAAGCAGTGGGCCAGAAGGATGAACTTTTGTGGAAGCTTCCTGTGGTAGTGTAGATTCTTAATAGTTCAAACCATGCTCGCTGGGGTTTGGAAGGGGCTAGGATAAGTATTACGAGGGGGACAATCTGGTGAAGTACAGCAGTGCCTACTCAGGTGAGTGTTGTGACCATGGGCCTCTTGTTATTTTATTCTGTTTTTATTTTATGGGTTTTTTTTCCGTTGTTTATTTGTTTGTTCGTTTGTTTTTGTTTTGTTTTGTTTTTATTTTTTTGTTTTGTTTTTTTTTTCTTTCTTTTTTTTCATTCTGTTGTGTGTTTGTTAACAGTCTTCATATATGATAGTAACTACGATTTAAAACTGAGGAAAACGAGGGAAGCTGAGGGCAAGGCTGCTTTAATCACAAAGGGGTAAGGGTGTACTTGATTGAACATTAGTCAGAAAAAAAAACTGTTACTTTTTATTAATGATTTTTTGTTTCATTTTTTTTCATAAATATTATTGCTTTCAGTGAAATGGATATCAATGAAGAAAATAAGCTCAAGGTATGTCGTGTTGTAAATTTCGAATTAATTTGGTTATTGTAAAAACAAAATTTACATGATGACAAGTTGTCATGTTTAAAATTTTATATTTACTATCAAGATTAAATTCAATATTTAAAACATGAGAGTTTATTTAAGCGCGTATCTGATCAGAATCTAAGCATTTATTTCAAGGCTTGGTAGTTGTGACTGAATTTGTGTCATAATTCTTCGTATACGTTCGCAGGAAATGAGTAAAAACTTAATGAGACATCGGAGAAAAATTCAGAAGAGTATGATAGAAAACTTTCAAAAGGTATTGTATTGCTACTACTTATTTTTTATCGGATGTACTAAACGTCATCATGTTACATGTAAAAAGACACGTTAATTTCAAATGTGCACTAAATTATTATCTAGAAGCATTTTTTTCTAAATTTGAAAAAGGTCTCTGAAATCCGGTTATGTATATGATAAAAGTAGCATACTAAACAAAATGAAGTATCAGAGGATTATTTTTGTGCAGTAAATTTCTTAGTTAGCTTGTTTTTGGCATCAATGAAATTCAAACCAATTAGGTTTTTCTTATTATTTTTGGTGAAAGATATATGAAATACAAGCATAATATACTTATTTTCTGACAGATGGAGTCAAACCTTCTGACAAAGTTGAAACCAGATTGTAAGTTAAAAAAAAATCTTTTTTTTCGAGTAATTTAAACTTACATACGAACAATGTATGTGTTTTTGTAAAGTTTCAGAAAAATTATATTTTGTATTAAAAGTTTTACTACATTTTATATATCTTTATAGTAATACATTTAAGTTAATTTAAAAAGAAGCACGAAAATATATTATTTCCTTCAAGGCCTACTAGAAATATCAAACTATCTATGTTTAAAAAAAATAAAATTGTGCTTATAATATTAAATATTGTTAATTAAGTTTGAAAAGACGACGTTTTGACATGCCGCTGCATGACTTCAAGTAGCTTGTGCATTGTTTGAAACAGGCAATTAAAGATTGTCCTTTTCATGCTATTTCTAAAAAGCGGGTATAGTGGAATATGCGTTCACTTACATGTAACTTATATGGTTGAGATATGTATTTATATCTTTTTTTTGTAATGTAGCTTACAGAAGATCAAAATCTGAATTAAGTCCAAATTCATCGTTCCTGAGATATCGCAGACAATCCTCAATCAAATCAAGAAGATCCTTGAATGTATCTGATTCAGAAAGTGGTAAATATCATATTAAATGATACAATCTGATAGTGGTGAAAGTGGTAAATATCATGTTCAGATAGTGGTAAATATAATATTAAATGATACAATCTGATTTAGAAAGTGGTAAATATCATATTCAATGATGAATAGTTAGAGTACGTGAAATTTCTCTGACATGGTCTCATTCATAAACTAGTGTGTATCGTATGTATTTATTGAAAAGTAGTGCAATATCTCTACTACAAAATTATTAAGAAAGTCGTATATGTCGTATTAAAGGTCAAGGTCTAGAAAATATATGGAATTGTATCCGTATTACCTACAGACAGTATCGGGATTGCGTTTCACATTATTTTAAAACTGAATTCCACGAAAATACTTCATTTTTTATATAATTCTATTGTAGCCGTTCAGTACGGTAAAAAAAAAGTTAAATGATGAATAAATTGTGAAATCTGTCTTGAGCAATGTGCACCTTTGTGTCATAATAGACAGAGGTTAGAACTGAACAGCATAAGCATAGTGGAAAGGATTAATAATGAGATAGATTGCATATGTGTCGGAGAAAACAAAATTAACTTTAAAATCAATTTTTGTATCAAATACTATGCTGTGAAATAATTTTAAATCCATTTATATTTCAGACTCGGACACGTAGAAGTTTTGACTTTTACCAAACATTACAACTCAATAACGATCAAATTAAAAGAAGAATGGATGGTTTTAATCAACTTTAAAATTTTCACCATTCTTTAAAAAAAAACTATAAAAGAAAATTGTAAAGCTTGTGAAGAAGGTGGAAAATATTTATTATGTTCATGCAATGGGGGAAAATAACACTGTCAAATATGTTTTATTTCATATTTTGTACATTAACATTTTGTTAATTTCTAAAATTCAAACTAACTATTTTTCTATAATGAAAAAGATAAAGATAACAAACATAAAAACTACAAAAAAATACATTTATGTAAACAGGGCATAAACAATGCTCCATAAAATTTTATTATTTAACCTCATATAAGTTTTCATTTTTAATAGGAATTTTAAAAACCTTCACTATCAAATTGCTTTCCTTTATTTATGTTTCGTTAAGGCCCTTTCACAATTGGCGCACGAGCAGAGGCGACAAAATATTCGTGCGACCAAAAAAGTTTGATTTGGATCGTAAACTGTTGCCGAAAAAATCGCATAAAAAAAAAGTTTTCGTACAAAATTCAAACGATCTAAGGCTACCGTTGTGCGAAGCAAACGCATTAAATTTTTCGTCTATATTTGACTTTTGTACAATGAAAGCGGGTGTTGTAACAGATTGTGATAGGATCGCGCGAGTGATCAGGTGACCGGACGATTGAAAGTGCGCCAATGTGATTGGACGTGTGGCGCTCTCGCGAACATATGTTCTATGGTACGAATGCTCGTGCAAGTCAAAGGGGGTATATATACTGCCCGTTTCCGATTTTGGAAAGCAATAACGTACTGTTGGTCAGACGTTAGTGGAGCACTAATATCACTAGAATTACTGTTACGAGTAAGTATGGCAAATTAAAGCTGATAAATCGTGCAATTATAGTAAAACGTTGAAGATTACATGAGACACGTTGAGCGACAGTCTCATGGTCGCGAAAAACAAGCATTATAAAACAGCTGCGATTCATCTTACGACCTTTAAAAATCGTGCTTCACTCTTGCGAGTACACAAAACGTTGTAAGACGTTTGTACTAATGTTCGTGCGTTGCATTGCGACAATTTTTATCGCATTCGGTCGCGTTTGAATAAAGTGCATGTCCACTATTTTGAGGAAACTTGATGCGACCACTAAAACGCATGCAACGAATGCGTGACATCGTGCAGCGTATACGGGAGCTCATGCGAAGCTATTTGAAAGATTCCAATCGCAAAGTGTTGTAAAGTGCTTGTGCACCAATTGTGAAAAGGCCTTAAAGAACGTAAGTATTATGTTGTAAATAATATCCATTAAGCCATATTTTAAATTCAAGTAAAGATAATTAGTATAAAATTTGACATCATGTTTTTTTCAAATAAAATGTGATTTGCAGTCATCATTTCGATTTTAATAAATCTTTATAATTATTATCAGAATTGTTTGTTTGTTTGTTTGTTTTTCAAAAGGGAATCAATGCACATATATGTAAAAGCATTAGTTTTCTCTTCATATTTATTTATATATTTTTAAATGATTTTTTTTATTTTTATTTTTTATTATTTAAAAAATTAAACAAGAATTTAATAAAATATTAGTGCTCTCTCGGAGTATCTACTACTTATAATCGGGAGCGAATCTTGGTTTTGAGGTGGGTGGGGGTGGGGGGTGGGGGGGGTATTGAGCAGGTCGGGAGTCTTTGAACAACTTTGAAGGATCTTATTCGTCCAGCCCCCGAAGATGTCATTGCTCTTGCATGAGATTTAGAAGGTCAAGAATGAAATCTTTTTAGTATACTTCTGATTAATATTTTAAGTTTGAAAATTAATTTGTACTTATTTCAGGTTCCCATAAATTCCTTCACTGTAAATTAAACTTAGTCATTCTTGTCATTCTCTAATGCACCACTTATACATGTAGGAATGTGCAGAGAAGATCAAATTAACCTTGACGGCCAAGAGGAATACAAATTAACAACAATTGGAGAATTTTTTTATGCATGTGGGATTTGCATTAACATAAAAATGGGGAATGGGGGTGGGGAAATGGGTGGTCAAGGTAGTGGGCACTACTTCTCAATTGCCAAACTCTCAGGATCTACTGTTATAGATGTCATTATCAAATATCATCTTAAGAATGTCCCCTCCTCAGCCGGGAAGGATAATGCTAAAATTTAGATTAAAAAAGTCTCAAGATGAAGCTTGAAATTTAATTTTTTTTTCTTGCAAGAATTTTTATTTTATGCATCTCAATAGATTCAATGTTCTTTGAAGTCATCGAAACGGTCTTGTAAAAAGTTGACATTTGTATCACATGAACGTACAAAAATACATTTTTAGAGAAATCGAATTTTCTTTTAATTTAGTTTCAAATACATTTACCTATGTTAATCTGTGTAATATGAAATTAGAAGTGATCTGTGATGTTTTGCTATGATAGCAAAAGCTTTTTACACTATGTATTATGCAGCAGTTGAAGGAAATAGAAGGACTACAGAACCGTATAGTATAAAAAAAAAGTGTGAATGCCTGGATACCTGTATTTTTTTTCTATCCTAAAATATATTTATTGGTCAATGTTCAATAGGAAAATGCAAAGCTGGCGTTTTTATTTGCATTTCCTAAAAAATGTTTGAGATTTGATAATTTCCTAAATAATATGATTAACTTTAATATTTAACTTTGAAGAATTACCGTGGATAAATATACGTTACTTTAAGAATTCAGAGACATTTTTATGAGCATTTTTTAATTACTCAACTTCCAATTCTCAGAACCTGGGGATCAGACTACCTTAACTTGTCATTGGGAGTTGGGCGGACAGGGAACTCCTAAAACTAGGCCCTATTTTTATGATGACCATACAACAAATCGGCACCAGTCATTCATCTGCCTTAAGAAAAACAACCTTATAACAAAGGGAATGATTTAAGGAAAGGATAGAAAAAAAATTCTGAAATATATTTACTCTAATTTCTTCATAATTCAATTTCATAGAAAATCTCCTGGGGTTTGTGGAATTTACATGTACTCCATTAAAAAAGAGCGCAAATCGTCGATATTGGTGTTTGATTTTAAATATTGGGGATTTTTTTCTTCTGATTAAATGAAATTGGTGGACTCTGAAAAATTCAGATATTTAAGTCGTCGTTTACATGTATTTACACATAACTTTTAACTGATATAGCCATTGATAATCTTCTGGCTTCTATGTTTTTTTTTTTATATCAAGAAAATAAGGGATCACACTCCCCATCCTATAATAAAGAGATCAAATTTTAAAAGTTGTAAATAAATTTAATTTTGCAGAAAGATAGATTTAGATTACAGGGTCAAGAGAGAGGTACATTGTACGTAGTATCGGGGAGGGGGGGGGGGGCTCACTTCCAAAAAAAAAAAAAATATTACTGAAAATCTCCACTCAGCGGATGGTCCCACTCCACTTTTTGTTGCAGCATAGTCAAATTGCTCCATCGAAATGTATTGATAGAGTTTGCTAGTGAAAGAGCTGGAACCCACTATCATCGGTATATGGATTTATGCAGTTTGTTTGTTAAAAAAAAAAAAATCTGGAACCTTTCGGCCACTAGTAAGGTGTGCTAATTGATACTTCCTGGCACCCTCAGTGTGACTAAAATAGGTTTGTCTTCGATAATATTTTGGGGAAAAACATTTTGATTAAAAAAAAAAACTTTTATTTTACTTCCAATTTATTGATATATTTGAAATTGTTTATCGTTGTTTAAAACTGCTGTTGAAATCTACATATTTGTTTCTTGGAAAGAAAAAAATTTGTTTCCGGGAAAAAAATGATATAAAGGAAAAGAAAGTATGAAATAATTACCCGATAATTAATGAGATATTGATGTAATATACTGTGTGTCTATTATATTCGACACATTCAGTCTCTAGGCAAAACATTCCTACATGAGTCAGGCCCGTAGGAAGCAATTTCATTTTGAGGGGGCACAACCATACATTTTCAGTTTGGGGGGGGGGGGCACTATCAACTACCAAAATTCCTTGACAAGCAAAAAAAAAAAGAAAAAAGAAAAAGGTCATCAGACGTTATTATTGAGGGGGCACAAGCATATAGTAGCTATGTTTTCTACAGTATTCTATATATCGGCAGAATTATTGGGGGGCACGGCTCCCCCGTAACCCCCCGGTTCCTTCGGCCATGTGACTACAATTATGAATACCGTGCGACATTATAAAAACGAAAAAAAAATCAAAATGCAAAAATGATTCCAGACAAATTCTGAAAGGAATGAATCACAAAATGTTTTCATCAAAGCAAAATGTACAGGATGTGGGGAAGTGTACCTGTCCATTCTTCTTGACCTCTACAGGTAAGTACTACCGAGGTATGTATTATTTAAATCAATCTTAAACTTAACTTAAAACACAAGGGCCGTCACTAAGTTTCTTGAAAGGAAAGGGAATGGGTGCTTATGGGTTTTTTTTAGGGATGCAATTATACCCCCTTCTTCCCACAATCTTGCAGGGTTTTTTTTTTTCTAAATGCACCATAAGACGCTGTTGTTTTCATTTTTTTATGCAACGACCGTCTTTTACATGTACTCGGAGGACGTATAGAGCTAGCCTATTCATACAGTGACAATAAATTTATGAAATACGGAGTAATTTCATCCGAGTAACACCTCTTAATTATGAATCAATGATAGCCGTGTTTTTATGTCAAGACCCCCCCCCCCCCCCCCCCACTTACCGAACACAACAAGAACAACAGGTTATTTATAAAAATATCAATTTAATTAAGATTAGATATGACCATAATTCTACTTATTCAAAAATGTAACTGAGAATTCTACCTTATATTTTAGGATACCATTTATCCACCAAGTAACGCTTCACTAAATAAAAAAAAAATCATAATTAAGATCGGGTTCAGAGTACGTCCGTCTGCCTGTTCAGAATCTTTACAAGGCCGACTTTCTCATTTCATTGTAGAAGTAATGTTGGGGGCAATAAGCCAAAGGTATGTTTAATTGTTGTAAGTGTTTTGTTCTTAGTCGGAATCTAAATGACTTTAAAGAATGTGGTTGCGTGTGGGAGGTTTGAATAATTCATTCAGCTGTAAAAAACGAAACGGATGAATAGTGTATAACATAAAATTTATATTTCAGAAAAGAATCGGTAAAGTATTCAGCTTAATTTAACCAAAAGGTATATACAAAGACCCCATGGTCATTTTTTTTAACCTGAGCCATAAGGCAAAACAGTTACTGCCAATCGCATGATCGCACGATTAATTGTATATTATTGACAAAAATATGAATTATGATTCATTCAGTTGCACACTCAGATCACAGGGGCATCTTATCCACCCCGTTCTCTACTACACATATAAAAATACACCCCTTGTGTATTTTTATATGTGTAGTAGAGAACAGAGCGGATAAGATGTCCCTGTGCTCAGATCAATGTGAATTTTTCTATGTACGTACATAGTCAGCAATTGCTACGTAGCTTTGCGTCATATTATTTGATATAATCAATATTTGAATAACATGTAAGAATTTTTAAACAATGATTTTAGAAAGGAATCAGAATGAGGCTTTCTATTCCTGCGAAGGACAGAGTACAGAAGAGACAACGAACAATTTCAAAGGTATGTCAATGACAGTATATCTATATACATGACAAGAAAAGGTAATTTTTTTATGTTAACTTGTAATAATAAGATCAGTTATAATCAGCAAAATTGTCATTGTCTGATACTTAAGAGTGATCTCGCGGTTTAATCAACACCCTTGGTTAAACTCGCTAAAATGTCTTTTTAATTGGTTTTAAATATGCACAGCCGATGCAAAAGATGGAACTCTTCAGTTTGGAAAATACAGTTATTTGTTTGTTTTGTTTGTTGTTTAACGTCCCTTTCGAGAATTTTTCACTCATATGGAGACGCCACCACTTGCCAGTGGAGAGCTATAAATTTTGTCCTATACTCGGCACTCAGATTAGGGCCATTGAGCAGTGAGGAATCTTTTTCGTGCCAGCACCTACTGCGACACTGGACCTCGGTTAAATACGGTCTCACCCAAAGGACCGGTCTCCACCATGCAGTTATTTGTTTGCTTACTTACGCTAAAAGGTTGTGGCCCACAGTCCCATAGCAACGTTTTTTTTTTCAAAGTAGAGGGGTACATCTCCAACCCCCCCCCCCCTAAAAAGAACATAAACTGCCCAATCTCGGAAAACCTACTTCATGTCTGTCTGTGTGGGAGGGGGGGGGGCGTTCTCTAACTTTTCGGTACATTCTCTTTTTATATCCTGAAATTTGCCTAGGTTTTAACGTACAACAACTAAAAGTGAAGGGGGGCTTAAGCAACAGCTTCAAAATGAAGTAAATTCTCCGTCCCCCAGCGGCAAGCGTACTACGGGTTTGCTCCTTTCAACGTGCATATTTTGTTTCAAAACGATAAAAGACAAGTCGTATAAGTCACCGGCATGAAATATCAGTTAGAAGTAACATAGGGGTACGTTTCTCAAACTGCGAAATGCACTCATAACAGTGAGTTTGTTTGCTGTTGTTTTGTTACTTTTGTCGTTTACTGATTTTTATTTGAAAATTAAAGTATAGTCATGTACTTATTTTAATTTTCAAATAAAAATCAGTAAACGACACTTTGTCTTTGGCGAACACTGTGATTCGTTGAATTGCCATGATCGTGATTTTGTGCTGTAATCAATGAATGATCCGCGTATATATCAATAAAATATGTAACGATGTTTCAGCGAGTTTGCCCAAGGGTGATAAGTAAAAGGCAAAATCACACCTTAGGTATCCGACGCTAGAAAATTGTTTTCTTAGAAATGCTTTAGGAAATACAGTTCAGGTCCAAAAAATTAATCGTGCACCGCTGCATCAAATCAAACTTTGCTGCATTGATAAATTGTCTGAACTTTCGAAAAGGAAAAGAACTAAACATTTCCAAGTTGTAAAAAAATAAAGTTTTGCCCCTTTTAATACTTTATTAATTGAAAGACACACAATGAATTTCTTGTTAAAATCAAACTTTATAAAGTATCTTTTATAACAATGTTTGAATTAAAATAAATAGAAATTGAGTCGAATTATGATTAATGTAAGAGATGTAGTCTAGTCAGAAAACTTTTAACATTTTCAAGTTCATTCTCAGAGCCACTGGGCAAAGGTCAACCAAGGCTATGTTTGTATTATTTTAATTATTATTAGGTAAAGGAAATTGAATTTATTTCAATTGAATGGCTAGGTCATCTTTGAAGAGAAGGCTATCAAGATTATGTACAAATTCGGTAGGGTCATTAAAACGAGTGTTCCAAGGGACGCATGTATGTCCCCTCCTTTAGCATCGTTAAAGACAAAAACAAAACTATAAAGGGTGGTCATCTACTTTTTGGATATTTTACTAGCATTACAGTTAAAAAAAATCAAGGATATTAAGACAAATATAAAGAATATTTATGATAAAAGTTACATTCAATATAAATTAAAGTTAAAATGTATAATCAAATTGAATTAATGATAAATACACATACATTCAAACGAGTTTATTTCAACAATCTCCTAAAGATTCACGAACCCAAGTCCGTATACTGATCCTGAACTAACGGAACAATCGGAACATCACACAGACTTTTCCGTCAAGTCGGGAACATTTGCCGTTTCTGTAAAGCCGAGAAAATTATGCTAGAAAGAAACATTAATAGTACTGAAGATGTTTTCAACAGATGCCGTGTTTCAAGATCGAAAGTACGTCTACTTTACAGATCCGTTTCATTTTTTTCTCAGAAAACTTATGGAAGAATCGGAAATTCATATGGCGTTTTTCTGTCAAGTTCAGAACATCACTCGGATTTTTTCTGTCAAGCTAGGTTTTATCTTGGTTAACGGAAACGGCTGAATGATCTCCGATTGCTAACAGAATGCATTTTAATTTAAGTTTATGTTATTAGAATCATTAGTACATTTGGAAGAAAATGTCAGGTTTTGAAATACATGTGATTATAAATGCTAGTTAACAAAGATATACTGCCCAAGCATAAAACATAACAATGATGCAAAGAATAGACCAAAAGTCAAGGTCATGTGAACTGTAACGCTATTTTTCCAGATGTCTTATGACAGGCAGTGGACTTGAAAAATAGCCCAAACTTAGCTCTAAAAAGTCAAAGAATATATGTAAATTGCCACTGTTATTTTAAAAATTAGGTCAAAAGCTAAGTTCAAAGGTCACGAGTAATCGTGGTATTTTACAAAAGGCGTTCTTCCCAGCAGTGCAGGAACCTAATTATGAAATCCTTACATTTAACAGTTCTGAAGGTACGAGGCGTGACAGATGGAAGGACGGAAGGACAGACAGACAGGCGCCAAGCAAACTGATCCCTAAGTGTTTTTCTGCTCTGCAGACGACACAAAAATCTTTTCCTCAAGAACTTCTGGGCCAGAAAAGATGGAACTTTCGTGAAAACTTTGACATAATGTGAAGTCAAATTTATATATAGCTAGTAGTATGAATATGAAAGCATCCTCAGATACTAGTGAACATTCAAGTGTGTTCAAATCATGACTTCTGAGGGCAGGTTGAGGCTACAATAGGGATCAAGGTTTTACATTAACATGCAGTTACATGCAATTAATAAATCAAAGTTTCTAACCATAGTAAAAGCCAAAATATTGTCCTACATGTATATCGGTAGAATCCTCATTATTTTTGTTGTTTCTGGTAATTACATGTTATGATATCTCCAATTATAATAATTGTAGACAGATAGAACTTCTGAAAAGACCAACAAAATGGAGCAACAGGTATATCCATTAAGAGTTCAACAGAAGCTAAATTATATGGATGTGGAGGTTTCAGATGATGACGATTTTATTTGTACGTATGTTTAGCTTTGTCATTAAAGTTGTGAAATGTTAGAGAATTAATTTGTATGCACATCAATGCTGTTAGGCCAAGAGTGAAAAAGGAGAAGATAACGAACAGTGTTGGATCTATAAAAAACCTACGAACAAATCTGTGAATAAGGCATAAAACATGGACACCTGGAACTTTGAAAAGGGATCAGGTGCCTAGGAGGAGTAAGCTTCCCCTGTTGACCGGTCACACCCTCCGTCGCGTAGACGGAACATTCTGTAGTCAAATTAAAAAAAAATAGTATGCGTTATTACTGTTACATACTAATGGATTATGTTATCAATATTATTTTTTAGTACATAAACGCTACATTTTTTATGCTTTTTTTCTTTATTATAGAATCTTTAGTGACATTTAAGGGCTGCTAAAAATTGACCTTAAGGCATTGCTGTGTGGTTATGCCTATGTAATTGTAGTCCAAAAGTTTATCCTTGGTAATCCTATAATAATATTTACCAGTCACAATAGTATATTGTCGGACTGCAGCGATAACTAATAAAGAAATAAAACAGTAATTAAACTACAAGTTGTAGAGTGAGATCAATGTTTAATATTCTTAATAGCTTTCTAAAACGTGTAAAGTAAAAGTTTCTTTTATTTGTTAAGGGTGCTTACTTTTTGGAACAGTTCCTAGATCAGAAAAAAAAAATTCGAAGCGTTTCACAATACTTAATTATTGATCCATCCACATAAAAGATTAATTCAAATATATCTTACCATGTAGACAGAAGATAAACTCCTAATTTAATCAGGATGGCTTACTTACATCAGAACATGTAACATCTGTCGTATCATATATTATTTTATGCAATGATCAGTAAATACGCTATGACTAGATGAACCATTTAAACACATCCATATACGTCCCACAGACATCAGAGGTCATGAACTTACAAACCATATGCATGAAAGCATGAATGAATGAATGAGATGACGCATGCGCAAATATTGTACATAGTAATGGTCCTGTGACATAATAATTATCGTCCCTTATCTTTTTGATTTTTATGCCCCCGGATCGAAAGATCCCGAGGGTATATTGTTTTTGTCCTGTCAGTCAGTTTGTCTGTCTGTTTGTCTGTCTGTCTATTGTCAAATTTAACCTTGTCCATAACTTTTGATTGGTTAGAGCTATGACTTTCATATTTCACATGTGTATTTCTTGTGAAAAGACCTTTGGATACCATCATATTTGACCTTTTGACCTAGACCTTGGAGTCTGACCCACTTTTGCAAAATTTTATGAGACTTTAATCTTGGCCATAACTTCTGAACAGTTGGAGCTTGGGGTTTCAAACTTCACATGTGTATTCTTTGTGACGAGGCCTTCCTTTGGATACCAACAACTTTGACCTTTTTACCTTGACCTTAGAGTTTGACCTAATTTTGAAAACCTTTAACCTTGGCAATAACTTTTGAACAGTTGGTGCTTGGGATTTCAAACTTCACATGTGTATTCAATGTGACAAGTCCTTCCTCTAGATATCAACCTCTTTGACCTTGACCTTATAGTTTGACCTACTTTTGAAAAAAACATTAACCTTGGCCATAACTTTTGAACAGTTGGAGCTAGGACTTTCATACTTCACATATGTAATCCTTGTGACAAGACCTTCCTTCAGATACCAACCACTTTGACCCTTTGACCTTGACCTAGGAGTTTGACCTACCTTTGAGAAACTTTAAATATGGCCAAAACTTTTGAATGGATAGTGCTAGAGCTTTCATACTTCACAATTGTAATTCTTGTGAAAAGACCTTCCTTTGGATACCAACAACTTTGACCTTGGCCTTGACGTTTTACTTATTTTGAAAAAACGTTAACCTTCGCCATAGCTTTTGTACAGTTGCAGATATGGCTTTCAAATTTCACAGGTATATTCCTCGAGACAAGACCTTTCTTTGGGTACCAACATTTTTTATCTTTTGGCGTGGATTTTGACTTGCATTTGAGAAACTTTAACCTTTGCCATAAGCTGCCATACGGGGGCATCAGTGTTTCACAAACACATCTTGTTTTTAAACCTTGTTGACTCAGTCATTAAAAAATAAAAAAAAATACTAGATCTAAAAGTATTGTGGGAGTATTAAAATATGATAGAGAAAAGAAAAGGAAAAGTTTTGCATTATTGACAGGTAGGTAATCTGATTTTATATCATAAACGCAGAGTCTGACAAAGCAGAACAGTTTTTAAACAGTGTTCAAGAAAATAATTATACCTGTGACTGTCAGACTAATAGTTTTCTGGCTTTTACTTTGATTTATATAGACTGTGAAGAATGTAACAGGGAGCTTGAAGGAGAGTGCCCAGTACACGGACCACTGTCCATTGTGAATGATACATTGGTATGGATTTGTTTTATCATTATCAATGCATTCATCTGAAATAGTAATATTTTCAGATATCTCTAAATATCCTCAGCTTTTGAAATGTAATTTCATATCATAATTTACAATGACTTGAAGAAACTTTCTATGGGTTTTATTGATGTTAAACTTTAATATATTGCATAAACTGATTTCCTTGTAATACATTACATGTGAATGAAACATTGGTATGGATTTTGTTTCATCAATGCATCCATCTGAAACAATAATATTTTCAGATAACTCTAAAAATCCTCAGATTTTGAAATTTATGGTGTTCAAGAAATAAAAGATTTTCTAAATATATGGTTAATATCGTTTTGTGGTTCATTGATTAGAATCTCTGTCACGTGATAATGCACTAGTTGTCAGGCAAACGTCACCAGAGAAAAGTGAAAGTTAGCAGAAGCCGCGCTTACACTTTTTGATGGCTAAAGAAAGGATTTCATGCCTATCCTGGACTTCGATCTGACGATTGATTGATTGATTGTATGTTGTTTTACGTCCCATTCGAGAATTTTTCACTCATTTAGGGATGTCACCATATACCGGTCAAGGGCTTCAAATTTTGACCTTGACTCGGCACTCAGGGCCATTGAGCAGTGAGGGATCTTTATCGTGCCAACGCCTGTCGTGACACGGGGCCTCGGTTTTTAAGGTCTCATCCGAAGGATCCGCAACTTTCACTTTAAAGTGCCGAGCGCACGGCGAAGGAACAGTTGCTACTTTTTAGCTCACCTGAGCTGAAAGCTCAAGTGAGCTTTTCTGATCACCCGTTGTCCGTCGTCCGTCCGTCTGTCTGTCCGTCCGTCCGTCCGTCTGTAAACTTTTCACATTTTCAACTTCTTCTCAAGAACCACTGGGCCAATTTTAACCAAACTTGGTACAAAGTATCCTTAGGTGAAGGGGAGTGGGGTCATTAAAAATCTTCTTCTCAAGAACCACTGGGCCAAAAAAGCTGAAACTTATGTGGAAGCAACCTGGGGTAGTGGAGATTCTAAATTGTTAAAATCATGACCCCCGGGGGAAGGGCGGGGCCACAATAGGAAATCCAAGTTTTACATTGAAATATGTAAGAAAAATCTTTAAAAATCTTCTTCTCAAGAATCACAAGGCCAGAAAAGCTGAAACTTATGTGGAAGCATCCTGGGGTAGTGGAGATTCTAAATTGTTAAAATCATGACCCCCGGGGGGTAGGGCGGGGCCACAATAGGGAATCCAAGTTTTACATTGAAATATAAAGGAAAAATCTTTAAAAATCTTCTTCTCACAAACCATTAGGCCAGAAAAGGTGAAACTTATGTGGAAGCATTCTGGGGTAGTGGAGATTTTAAATTGTAAAAATCATGACCCCCGGGGGTAGGGCGGGGCCACAATATGGAATCCAAGTTTTACATCGAAATATGTAAGAAAAATCTTTAAAAATCTTCTTCTCAAGAATCACAAGGCCAGAAAAGCTGAAAGTTATGTGGAAGCATCCTGGGGTAGTGGAGATTCTAAATTGTTAAAATCATGACCCCGGGGGGTAGGGCGGGGCCACAATAGGGAATCCAAGTTTTACATTGAAATATAAAGGAAAAATCTTTAAAAATCTTCTTCTCACAAACCATTAGGCCAGAAAAGCTGAAACTTATATGGAAGCATTCTGGGGTAGTGGAGATTTTAAATTGTAAAAATCATGACCCCCGAGGGAAGGGTGGGGCCACAATTCAGAATCCAAGTTTTACATTGAAATATAAAGGAAAAATCTTTAAAAAATCTTCTTCTCAAGAACCACTAGGCCAGAAAAGCTGAAACTTACGTGGAAGCATTCTGGGGTAGTGGAGATTCTAAAAGGTAAAAATCATGACCCCCGGGAGAAGGGCGGGGCCACAATAGGGAATCCAAGTTTTACATTGAAATATGTAAGAAAAATCTTTAAAAATCTTCTTCTCAAGAACCACTTGGCCAGAAAAGTTGAAACTTATGTCGAAGCATTCTTGGGTAGTGGAGATTCTAAATAATAAAATCATGACCCCCGGGAGTAGGGCGGGGCCACAATAGGGAATCCAAGTTTTACATTGAAATATAAAGGAAAAATCTTTGAAAATCTTCTTCTCAAGAATCACTAGGCCAGAAAAGCTGAAACTTATGTGGAAGCATCCTGGGGTAGTGGAGATTCTAAATTGTTAAAATCATGACCCCCGGGGGTAGGGCGGGGCCACAATAGGGAATCCAATTTTACATTGAAATATGTAAGAAAAATCTTTAAAAATCTTCTCCTCAAGAACAACTGGGCCAGAAAAGCTGAAACTTATATGGAAGCATCCTGGGGGTAGTGGAGATTCTTAATTGTAAAAATCATGACCCCCGGGGGTAGGGCGGGCCCACAATAAGTATTACAAGAGGGGAAATCTGGTTAAGGACAGCATGGCTAAAGTTACTCAGGTGAGCGATGTGGCACATGGGCCTCTTGTTTTTTTTTTGTCGCGGCCGAGATTCGAACTCACGACCTTCCGATCACGAAGCGAGCGCTCTACCGACTGAACTACCGTAAACCTCGAAGGTAGATAAAAAAATAAATAAGAGTATTTTTTTTTATCAGTACATGCTTTAATTTACTAAAGTTGATGCCTAAACAGAAGTGGTAAGATGCACCAGGTACCTGATAATTAGGTCACCTCAGTCACTCAGGTGACCTATTGCTATCTCTTCGTTCGTCGTGCGTAACACGTAACATGCGTTAACATTTTTCAGCTTCTACTCTGAAAGGGCTGAATTAATTTCAACTAATTTTGGCATATAGCATCTATAGGTGATGTGGAACCAAAATTTTGAAATTTATGGCCCCTGCCCCCCCCCCCCTCCCCTTGGGGCCTGAGGGGAGGGGCAAAAACCATTAATATTAATGCAATCTTTAAAAATCTTCTTTACTCCTGTATATCAAACAGTTAAACTGTTGGCATATTTGTATTAAGCATTGGGCCCTCTACCAAAATTGTTAAATTCATAGCACTAGGGTCAGGGTTCTGGTGCTAGGGTGAGGCTCTGTTGAATAATATATAGTGAAAGTGCATTATTTCTTAAAAATATTCTTCTTCTTTCTTGGGTATAATGTAAACAAAATGAGTTCATGGTTATGATGTGTAAAAAGAATGCCTATTCCTAAATTGTGAATTTCATGGCCCCTTGGTCAGGGGGTCTGATGTCAGTACAGGATTCTATTGATTACATAGTGAAAATGTATTCATTCTTTAAAAAATCTTCTTCTCTGCTTTTGGGTTTTATGTCGATGAATTAAATGCATGATTATGATGTATTAGGATGCCTCTTTCAAATTTGTGAAATGTGTGGTCCCCAGGGTCAGGGGTTCGGGGGGGGGGGGGGGCTCTACAGATTACATAGTGAAAATGAATTATCGCTTTTAAATTGTTCTCCTTTCCTCCTGGTTTTTGTGTAAACAAAGTAAGTCCATTGTCATGATAACTAAGGATGTCTCTTCCTAAATTGTGAATTTCATGGCCCCTGGGTCAGGGATTCTGATGTTAGGGCGGGAGTCTTTTGATTATATTGTGAAAATGCATTAATTCTTTGAAAATCTTCTTCTCTGCTCCTGGGTATTGTGTAAACAAACTAAGTGCATTGTTATGATGAACAAGGATGCCTCTTCCTAAATTGTGAATTTCATGGCCCCTGGGTCAGGAATTCTGGTGTTAGGGCGGGACTCTCTTGATTATATTGTGAAAATGCATTAATTCTTGAAAATCTTCCTCTCTGCTCCTGGGTATTGTGTAAACAAATTAAGTGCATGGTTATGATGAGTACGGATGCCTCTTCCTAAATTGTGAATTTCATGGCCCCTGGGTCAGGAATTCTGGTGTTAGGGCGGGACTCTCTTGATTATATTGTGAAAATGCATTAATTCTTGAAAATCTTCCTCTCTGCTCCTAGGTATTGTGTAAACAAATTAAGTGCATGGTTATGATGAGTACGGATGCCTCTTCCTAAATTGTGAATTTCATGGCCCCTTGGCCAGGAATTCTGGTGTTAGGGCGGGGCTCTTTTGATTATACAGTGCAAATAGATTAATTCTTTGAAAATTTTCTCTGCTCCTGGAAATTATGTTAACAATCTAAGTGCACAGTTATGATGAGAAAAGATGATTCTTCCAAATTTGTGAAATTAATGGCCACATGGTTTGGGGTTCCAGTGGGGGGTGGGGGTGGGGGGTGATTTTATAATAAAAATGCATAATTTCTTTGAAAATATTTTTTTCTGGACCTGTTTATAAAGCAAAGAAACTAAGTGTTTAGTTATGGCGAGCAAGAATACTTCTTCCAGAATTGTGTTCCATGGCCTCTGGGTCAGATATTCTGATTTAAGGGTGAGAATTTATTGAATTCCATAAATGAAAAAGGGGGAAAAAGAAGTGCTGTACAGTGTACAGATGTATATGAAGCAAGTCTTATTTCACCAAGATGGAGACATATTCGTGAATATATTAATCCTTATTTTATATTTAAATTAATTTGAGAATGTATAGACATTTAATAAACGCATAGGAACGAACACTTGTAGAGTAACTTACTGGAAGGACAGAAAGGGCCCCTCGAAAATCCTTAAAGATCAACAGTATCCGCTTCAATATGAATTCTGAGATTTTAAGCAAATAAAGCTATTATTCAAGAGTGCGGGGAAGTGATTGTGAGTATATCTTTATTCTGTAAATTAACATTATTTCAATTCGTATTATGGCTCGGCCAGGCGTTTATAGAAAGTCAGCTAAATTTACATAATTTCAGAGCATACGAAACTTGCTTCAAGCACTTTTCAGGTAAAGGAATTTGTCTCGAAGAAAAGCTATATCAATGTATTCTTACCATCTTTGCAGGCTATACATTTATATTTTAATATTTAAACCTGCCACGTGATAATCAGCTGGCAGAGACCAGCCATATACAAATGCATATTGCAGAATTCAGATTTATCAAATAACATACTGTTTTACAAATACATTATATCGTATACATTTTCTCGTAATATTTTGATATATCTTCCATCGGGTACGTAACTTGGTGCTTTAATTAAGTTACATAATTTTGCCCCCAAAAATCATTAGCTAGAAATGCATTATTTAGCATTTTAATTTTTCACATTTTCAGGGGTTCCCCCCACGTACTACTTGCAAGGGAGGGGGCTATTCTGCTACCCCCCTCCTCGCTTTGCGACTCAAACAGCAGTCTTTGGCCTCTAGACAACTAATTCATGACAGGGCTTTCAGGAATTAAAAATTGCTAGTCTTGCGGGCTACTATGTTTTTAAAGTTAGAGTCAGTCCATGTCATATGATCAAATCCCATATTCGGCCAATGGGTTTTATGTCGGATTTTACCGAGTTTCTCACCAGAGTATTTATATTGGTATTTAAAAAAAAAATGAAACCTTATTACTTATCTTTTGAGACTGATTAACAACAAACATTTGCGTATTAAACCCATAAGCTGATTCTTTTTTTCCAAACCTCAACAGTATATGTTGAAGGCATTGAAGAGGCCGACATCAATGTGAAATTTCTCTATTTGTTTATACTTTAACAATAAATTTATGGTCAAGGGACTTACCTGTATATATACAGGCGTAAATATGTCTTGTTTAAATGATGTCATTTGCAATTGACCGGCCTTTTCACTCTCCAAGAAATAGGCGTATTTGTCTTAAAGCTTATAACTTCTGCAGCGAAAATTAGACAACAAGGACAATTGGTACATGCACCATGAGCATTGACTCCATTGTCACATTTACGGTGCTATAATATTTGTTTTGTAAAATATTATGTTTCTAACTGTCTTTCATTGTATTTTTAAAGTAAGCCTATACTCGATTTCCATTTTAATACCCTTCATGGTACCCCTCCACTACCTGTGTTTCACAATAGTTTAGGCTTTCGCTCTCTTTCAAACCGGCTTTCTTACAATTACAGGTCTTGTATCAGCACGGACGTTTACTGACCAGCAAGTTCTACTTCTTAAAGATTTGTCAAGATTTGTCAAGCTTAAAGTTTACAGACATGGATTTCTGGGGTGAGTAACATAATTATTTATTTACATTTCCTTCTTTGTTTTGTTGATTTAACGGTCCTGGGATAACTTTGTTATTTCAACGTTTTTCAAATGCAGTTACTTTTTGTGTGAATATTCCTTTCGTTTATATAGTTCGTATTTTTCATAAATATAAAAGTGAATAGTATGTATTAGGTGAAAGTATTTGGCCCTAGTATTTCAGTATTTATATACATGATTATGATTCTAAACAGTAAAGTTACTCTGGAAGTTACAGTGTTTAAGGTACTAGTAAGATAATGTAAATGTTATTGAAAGCACTAAATACAAGTTCCGTAATGCAGGGCTGCTATGTGTACCACATTAATGTCCCATGATTGTGTACAATGGGCCATGTGGGTCCTAACTTGTATAAAGTTTTGTGATATATATAATTTAATGTGTTAAATATTGTACCCTGAAGTTTATTTTAAAAAAGTTTCTGATTGACAATATCTATGTGGGTTTGGAGCCCAGGTCTTTAAATAATCTGTTGGAATTCCCATGGTTAATAATTGCGTCCCGTTGTTAGCGGACCTATTTTTGTATTCATATGAAGCAAAATTTATTGCAAATCTTATATATGACAAAAAGAAATTTCTTGCTGTGGCTTTCAACTCGAATTTAGATATATCAACGATATATTATCAACTAACAAAAGTTATTTTCATTCATAATATGTTGACACGATATATCACAGTGAGCTTGAAATTAAAGATACCATAGAGTCTGACACACCTGTTTCATATTTGGATATTTAACTAGAAAAAGACGTTAATGGCAATCTAACAACAAAGCATATGATAAACGCGATGACTTTTTAGCCGTCGACTTCCATTATGCAGAAATATACCCTTATCACCTGCATACGGGGTGTATAATTCTCAGTTGATTCGGTACGCAAGAGCATGCTCTACGTATGTACAATTTCTAAAACGAGGTAATTTATTGACAAACAAGTTGATTAAACAAGAATATCAACAGTCTCGTTCAAAGCCATCATTTTGTAAGTTCTATGGTCGATGCAATGACCCTGTCAGCAAATACAATCTATCAATAAGTCATTTGCTGACTGACGTTTTTCATACTAATTGTTAGGCCATTATTTACACACTATATTGTCGATGTATTTTCCCGTTATTTCCCGATCATGACAAGGAGCACACGGCGGATGTGACCGGTAAGCAGGGATGCTCACTCCTCCATGGCACCTGATCCCACCTGTTTTTGGAGGTCCGTCTATGCTCTTCTCCAGAATTGTATTGTCTAGATGGACTTTTAGCTTGAATACTGTTCGTTATCTCCATATTTCATTGTGTATGTAGATCCCGGTGTTCGGTGTATGAATTATGAAGTACTGTGGAAACTGCCAATTGTATAGTGGAATATGGAATATACAGTGGAGTGACAGATGCTCATATTAGAGCCAAAATCACATTAATGTGTACATATATCAATATCTGACGATAAAATAGGAAACACTATTGTTATTTTTTGGAAATAGTTGTTGCCACACGGAATGAAATCTTAAATTTACTTCTACCTTTGATATTTATACCCTACGACTTGTCTCACTGATAACCTGCCTTCTTGTAACATATAACAGACAGATGATCAAATATTCATGTACTAAATATTTGTAGGAATGTACTTGATTTTCTTTGTAAAGTCAGGAGACATTCCATACATTGTGTTTTATAACTAGAGTCAGACACAAGGAAGACGTACAGGCAATTTGCCTTGTTTTAAGGGGACAATGATTATCTAAGCTTTTATTGTTCTTATTTCGAAGCATTTTTGCTATATATAATTTTCTTCCATGTGAAACAAGCTGATTCAGCTTACGGAAAAAAGAAGAGCATGCTCAGTTCGGGGGGGGGGGGAGGGAGGGATTGGACCCCCCCCCCCTCTTTATTTGTAGAATCATTAAATGTTTACATGTATATTGAAGCAAATAAAAATTGCCAATATGGATATAAAGATTTGATTGCTTATTCTATAATATGTGTATGGAAGATTCTTTTTGTATAGAATAGTTATCACACTGTTTGACAAGCCAGACGTAATAACTTTTTTATTTCACATGCTGAATACTATCATTTATATAGTAAATCCAAAAAAAAAAATCCCCCCCTCCCCCCAAAAAAGGATCGACTGGGATTTAAACCCGGGGCCTCTCACATGTTAAGCAAGTGTCATACCCCTAGACCACGGAGGCATTTGCTAACACAGCAAATTAAATGTAAACATTAGGTCACATATACTGTTTATATTCACGTTCGATATTGTCAAAATTTTACACAATACATGGTGTTTAATTTAGCCTTTACTAAACAGTTCTAATAAATGTAATTAGAATATACTTAGTAAAGTCCGCCGACAACCAGTATTATACGTAACAGCTCTCCACATGCCCCTGTGCTAAAAATATTGCCAAGCGACTTTTAATACAATAAATAAAAAAATCGGGGCGGGACACTTTGCGAGGGGCGAGAGAGGCCATAGGGAGTTATGGTTTAAAATTTCATTGCAAAAGCTCTTAAGCTTCTTGAGATATCGTCCGGAAACGAAAGTGTTACACACAGACGGAATGTATGAATTTACGACCTTGAACTTTGACCTTTTGACCTCAAAATCAATAAGGGTCTTCCTTAGGCCACAGGGAGTGATTATGTAAGATTTCATTGCAAAAGCTCAAAGGATTCTCGAGATATCGTGCGGAAACGAAAGTGTTAAAACAAACAGAATTTATTAATTTATGACCTTGACCTTTGACCTTTTGACCTCATAATCAATAGGATTCTTTTTTAGGCCATAGTGAGTTGCTATGCAAAATTTCATTGCGAAATCTCAAAGGGCTCTGGAGATATCGCGCGGAAACGAAAGTGTTACAGACAGACAGAAATACAAACGGACGGACGGACAGACCGACCCAAACTAATATCCCCCTCTCTCAGTGAAAGCGGGGGACAAAAAAAAAATACAATTAAATGACACATTATAAGTAATACAAAATGATTTAATGATCACGATATAAATGATAAGCACTGAAAATTGTGTTAGAGAGAAAAATTCTGTTATGTACATTTTATACATGTACTAAGAAGATATCATTACAAAAAGCACCTCAGTACTTTATTCCAACGAAGATACCCAGCATGTACACAAAGTTGTTGAAACGTTGAATACTAGTTGAAGTTAGGTTTAAACGTTGATAAATCTAGATTCAATATTGTTTCTACGTTGTCTTTTCAACGTTGAAAAAGTAACGTTGATTCAACATTGAATTCAAATTGAGTTGAATTGCCAACATTCATGTGTAAGACTTTTGCTTTGATGGAACACAAACTTTTAATATATTTTTTCTTTAGTTTCCTGTTACACTTTAAATTAACTCTATTTTATTTTGTGTTTCATGAACAATAGGCATGGCTCATAAAGAGATTGAAGAGATATCATGCAGAAATAGATTTAATCTCACAGCCAAACAATGATATAGATGCACCTTGTAACGGAAGGACATTCCAGCACCTAACAACTCTAGCAAATTTGAAGCGGCTGATGAATGTTAACATATGGAAATCAAATGATATAGTGTATTAACCATTCTCATTACAGTTTTAAAAACTGCATTTTCAAGTTTTATTGAATAAATATCATTTGCAATGCCAAGAAATTGGCTAATTTAGCATATATATATTCATGTTAAGCTTCTTTTTTAAAACATTTGTCTTTGGATTAATTATTCATAATTTGGAAAAAGCGTAAGATATTGTTTATTCAAGTGTTCGTCAATTTTCATTGAAATATAATTTTGGAATAAAAAAACATTATGAGATTGAACGCAGTTTTAACATATTTCATTATAAAAATATTTATAACATCAAATTGTACATTGTAGGGGTAATCAACTAAAAAGCTGCACCACTCTGTCCACTCAGATGACCAACATAATCCAGGAGAGAACACTTATCAGGAGACCTACACCACCCTCAGGACTCTAACACTAAGATTTAATTAAAACGTATTTAAAAAAAAAAACAAAAACAAAAACAAAAAAAAAAACATTTATCGGAATTCTGATTTCAAACATTTCGGCATGAGCATCATTGAAAAGACATAATTTGTCGAAATGCGCATCAGGTGCATCAAAATTGGTAGCGTACATGTACAAGATTTACATCTTATCTTCGGATGTTTTCATGTACTGGACTATTTCTTGTCCACGTGTGAGAATACAAAACGTTTGTGAAATGCTCGGGTTTTGTAACATGATTAATTTATAAAATGTATTTTTGTGAAATTTGTTGTAACTGATCTATTGATAGGAAGTTAGTAAAATAGTTACATGTACAATATTGATTCTATTCATATATGTTTTCCTTTATACAATTATGAAGGCATCTTAGTTACAGACCCTGAAACGTGCTACTACCCCACACGCACGCTGCACGAACGGTACACGCTCGCTACACGGTTTGCACGAAACGCTGCACGGTTTACACGAAACGCTACACGGTTTGCACGAAACGCTACACGGTTTACACGAAACGCTTTGCACGAAAGGCTGCACGGTTTACACGAAAGCCTGCACGAAACGCTTTGTACACGTTTCTCACACGCTTTGTACACGATTCTCGCACGCTTTGGCCTCGATCTGGATTTTCTATTCGGAATCTCTCGGACTTTATTTAAATTATTACGGATTAATCAAAGATTAGTTAAGAATTGCAATCATTCAGTTTAAGATTAAAACTCGCTACACCAGTACTATATTAACAGGTAAAATACTCAATCTTCGGTTGTAATTAATTAATACAGATGTAGTTATCATTGAGTATGTGCCCGCTCGGTGAAATGCTTATCATCGTCTATGTAGAAACCTTTTTAAATAGACTCTAAATTACGCACTGAAAAAAATTATTATATTTGTAATTCATAATCTTTTATAGCATCCAATGTTTTTACAATTAGCCTATAGTTTGATATTAAAAAGTCGTTTCATTACTGACAAATAAACTCAGTTATTGATTTGAAAAAAATAAATGATTAAATTGCGTATGGTTTTTGAAAGCGAATTGATTTTCTTTTCTTTCTTTTTCAATTTTTGATTGATTTATTCATTTTTTGATTTATAAAAAAAAATATATATTCATTGGATTAGTTTAGGTTCTGTTTATAATTTGAAAAAGTGACATGTACACTACATTGTGCAGGAAGGGGGGGGGGGGGAGAGGTAGATTACCGAGATCTTGCTGTTGTATCTTCGAATCTGTACACGGCTAAATATAACGGGCACTTGTTTCAGTTAGTATAACATTGGGGGAAATATTATTATAGAAACAGGTGCCCATTCTAAGAAAATAAAAGGATATATAGAGGGACCAGATACATGTAATTCATTAAATGCACTTTATTCAGAATGATAAATAATCGTTCTCGTTCTCGTTTGAGGCATCGTGTTTATCAAATAAAAACAATATATCCACCACCTTGTAAAATCCTTGATTTCAAACCCCGTCTAGACAATTAAAAAAAAGTAATCAAAAGTCACGGCTTTTAGCAATACATTCAATATACATGTATGTACATGTCCTATGTCCTATAAACTAAAAATTATGCTCTGTAATTGCGTGATTAATAAAACAACTAATAATTACACTGTACTCAAGATTTATTTCTATATATTTTTTTTATTCGCTAATACACTGGCAAATTAATTCACTGTTTACAGACAATCGGATAAATTTAAGAAATAAAATCCACGGACAGTATTTATTTGTACCCATTAAATACTAATAAAACGATTTAATTTCACTAATCAAAATCAATCGTTATTGTCCCGTGTCATCTTAGCTATGATTGACAAGAGATAATAACAGAACAAGTTTTCAGTTCCCGGCACGAGGTGCCCGTGATCGCTGTTGTGAATGACCTTGATCACTGTCGTAAGAAGAGTGTTGGAACGTGTAAAGAAGATTCTAGTATATTTTTAAGGGGTGCATATAGCAATAGATTTCTTTAAAAACAAAATTATATATAAAACACTTAACAACAAAAGCTCAGTTTGTGTTTTCATTTGAACACCCCCCCCCCCCCCCCCCCGGAAATAATTTACCCTGTATTTGCCGAAGCATGTGAATTATAATTCATTTATGTGACAATTATTAACCAATTGTATGCATAAAAAGACTATAAATGATTCTTCGTTTCAACATTATTTGTAACACAATCTTGTGATATAAGAAAATTATGTTCGTTTATAAAGAAAATGAATTAACTGTGCTCCCCGGCCTAGAATTCCCATACTTCACATTTATAGCAACGCACTAAATTTTGTATTTTATTTTTCACGCCTGCCTTATCTATCTATTATTTTGTATTAATCACCAATAGGTTCCTGTAATCTTTATATACCATAATTGTAAAATGGTGAAGAGATTCAAATGAATGAATGAAAAGGACAAGACCGGGTTCTTGGTGAATTTTCTTTTTTTAAAAAATGTTTAGTATTGCCCCCTTTAAAAAATGTATTGAATCAAATACCTCTAAATTGATGTACATATAATTAATAACTTTGAACATATTTTATGTCCATCTTTATTTTTTTAAAAAAGGAAGAAAAACAAACAAATATGTAATACATTACCGAGTAATTTTATTTAATTTGTTGTTTCCGTATTTTTATTTTATACCACCGGTAATATATGCGAATAATATTACTTACAAACAACACAGAATGACATGTTGATCCATCAATATCCATATTTAAAATAAAATGACTTCCGAATGAATCCTACACGTTTTTCACACGATTCTTGCACGAAAGTCGCACGTTTCTCACACGGTTCTTACACGAAAGTCGCACGTTTCTCACACGCTTCTCGCACGCTCGCTACACGGTTTGCACGAAACGCTTTGGAGCTTACACGAAACGCTGCACGGTTTACACGAAACGCTACACGGTTTGCACGAAACGCTGCACGGTTTACACGAAACGCTACACGGTTTGCACGAAACGAAAAGCGCACGAAAGTCACACGCTTTTTTGGGGTAGTAGCACGTTTCAGGGTCTGTACCTGTTATAAAACATTTAAAATTTTAAATAAGTTATGCCCCTCCCCCCGAAAAAAAAATGAAAGAAAAAACATTGAATTAATTTTTATTCAATGTCTAATCAACGTTGATTTTCAACATCAATTAAACATTAAGATTTCAACTCAATTTTCTAAATCTTACGTAAACTAAACGTTGAATAAACATATATAATCAACGTTGATTCAAAGTTTCAATGTTGTGTGCCTGCTGGGATAAATAAGAAGTAAAAGGAGAATTTTGGGTTTTACAATCCATTTAACATTTCTACGTATAAGTTATATCGATATGTAGTAAGCATTGATATATATGCTTTAATATTAAGGATAATTTTGCACAAATATGAAAAACAATTTGTTCATTTACAAGTTCAAATCCACTTTATGATTAAAAACAGTTGAATTCCTAAACCAAAAAAATGATATATTTGATTATATTTGATATATTTCCCTATGTTAGTATTGAATAGTTCTCATGCTACCAATGTTTGTTTTAACTAGTGATCCTCTTTTAAAGATGAACAGCTTTCTTTAGGTGCAGAAAAACTCTGAAATATAAATTTAAAAAATAATTTAAACAACTGTTAATATTATGCCGCTATTGTACGCTTAGTATATTCTTATTCACTCGACTAAATATGATAATTTGCATTGAGAAGAGAAATCAATTCTTTTTATTTTTTTTACGCGAAAACCATATACACATGTAATAACAAACCATACAATGTATTACTACGGATAGACTGGGATCGTTTTTGTAAAATTTAGAAAGTAACAATTATTAGTATGAAAAATAACAAAGGAATTCTATATTTATTCATTTTTTTGTTTCGGGCTTACAGTTCTTCAGATAAACACGCCTTGTACTGTATGAAAGATTTACTATTGATTTTCCCATCCATTTTTTACCTTTATCATAATATTTACTGTTTATTTAAAATTACATTATTTTCCATAATTCGTTTTTATCATGGACATTTACAAACCTTTATGGTGTTCAGTTCCGTTAACATGCATTGAATCTGTGCGGAAGAAAGGATATATCCAATTACTTTATAACCGTTTTCCAACTTATATAATCATGTTATTGGAATATCCACTGATTTTGTTTTAATTTTGTATGCTATAATTCTATATATCATTTGTCTTATTTCTTAGGTGTTACCTTGAAAAAAAAAAAAAAAAAAAAAAAACTGTCATAATGAGATTCCGCTATATTTCAAGCCCTATTATCCTCAATTTCATCAAATAACATGCTTGCTGTTTTAAGCGCAAGTCATGGTTGGTATTAATATTGATACTAATTGGCACCATTACATGTTATGATTTTTTAAAATTATTTTGTCGATGAGTTTAATAATGAAAACACACTCCTTAAGACGTCACAACGTGTCCATGTTTATACTCGTCATGACTTGCGCGTTAAACAGCGATCATGTTATTTGATGAAATCGAGGATAAGTAGGCTGAAAATGAAGCAGAATCTCACAATAATAGTGATTTACTACTACTCTAGTGCAATTTATCTCCCTCCCCCAACATATTTGTATAACTTTAAAAATATACGAGTAATTTTCAGCGATTTCAAAATCCCTGATTAATGAAGAAGGACCAAATGTTAAACATGTCTAAGTGATAGTCAGAATGAAAAGGTAATGCACATATACGTACCTTTTCATTGATATCTTTGATCCAGATCTGTGGGTTAAAACATTTTTTTTTTATTTTGCTGATCTAAAAATTTTATGAATTTATGAATTTTTGCATTATATCATCTTGAGCTTTTTTAGTTTTTTTTTTTTTTTCTTTTTCAAAAATGGTATAATTCTAATCATCATTATACATGTATTATGATAATAAAGGAATGCAATCTGTCAAAAAAAACCCGTATAAATCATTGCTTATTTTTATGAATAAAAGATTGAGCATGAAACTTTCAACGATATAAAAGTAGCATTTTTGAATTTTTTGAACAAAAAGATAATATTGAACTATACTTACCCTTACTTCTGTATCATCTTCTTCAATCAGTCTTTCCTGCTATTATGGAAGACCAGATTTCAATCGGTGAAGATTATACTTAAAACATGTTTGTGTTGTTGAGAGTTTTAAACTCTTAAAATATCTCATATAGGATTGCATTTATTGTCCAATTATTGTCATTGAAAATATAAATGAGTGTTATATTACTGAATAAGAATAAGATAATACGACTCAGAGAGTTAAATCTTATCATCAGGAAGTATTATACATGTACTGTAATGGTAATTTTACTTATTGAATTATTTTATTTACCTGGTACGCATATTTCTTACCTTTACAGAAATATCCTCAGCCTCAGATACCCAAGTATCCGTGTCCCTGATATAACAATCAATACGGAAATGTAACAAATATGTATAAACAAATAAAATCAACAGAGAAAATTTTTAAGTGTTACATTGTAGCATTCATTTTAATATAGTTTTCCATGCATAGATTTTTTGGTTTATTAAACCATATTCAAAATACTAGGATCCTTTCGGTAAATTATGATATTTTACTTGTAAATAACCATTCTACTTGCAACGATGTGTATAAATTTTCAGATTTTTTTTTCATCCGTTTCTGTTATTTGATTTTTTGCATATAATTTTTAGTCGATTGAAAAAAAGCAAGCATATGTGTTATGAATGAAATATTTATCTGAATAATTTTCGGTAGATGTTTGAATTTATCAAAGGTGGGTGTGTGTGTCAGAACTTAAGCTGTTAGTTTGCGATTATAAAATTTCTAACGCTACCTTTGCACTTCTAACATTCCATCTATTTCCTCTTCAGTTGTTTCCGTCCGAAGATCATCAAAGGTTTCATCGAAGAAGAGAACTGTAATGACATTGAATCTTGTCGTTTACTCTTATAACAACGTCCACAAGAAAACACATTTATTACAAACATTTTCAACAGTGAAATATTGTAATTTATTTGTTAAATAAAAGTTATATTTTTTAAATATATTTTATCAGTGTGGAAGAATATAAAACGATATTCTGTCAAAGTGTGAAAGAACGTCAGATGTGAGCAAAATTCTCAATTTCTTCACGAAGTCCGTTGTACAAACATGGATTGTTATAAGATTGAGTAAATCACTTCGACAGAGAATAAAACTGCCAAAGTTTCTCTAAGTTTGCTATTGAAATCCATGTTCACAAGTTTTCAAATCTCGCAAACACTTATATATGACGTTGCAGCCGCTCTACTGTGACGTCAGAGTAAATGCCACGTTGTTTCGAAAGGAAATAGGCAATTGGAAAATCAAAGAAAATGTAATAAACAGAACATTCAAAATTTTGTGGGAATTATTTCACTCGTAAGACGGGATTTCTTTTTTATATTTTCCACTCTTGCTTCGCATTCTTGAAAATTAAAAAAAAATTGTCCCACCCGTGAAATAACTTCCATATCCCCAAAAAAAAATTGATATCCTTTGTATACTGTTCTAAAACCTTAAAAGGTTTATGAAATTAATGTTATCTTAAATGAAATCGATTTTTAATTTTTTTTTTATCTATTTCATACCTCATTAAGGCAATGATAAAGATCAATATGCAATCATAAGCTACCTCTGATTAATCGTCGATTCTCATGGTCAGTTTTCATGATTTTACTATAGATCCAGGATACCAAGAGATAAATAACAAACACCAGTAAGCAGAGACCCTTCATGTGTACAGGAAAAATTGTTCTGATTGTGTATTCTTCAAGGAAATCTGACTGTAGTTGTGACCAATATATTCGCGATTTACTATCCACATTTTCATACGCTTTCCTAAAAATGAAATTTAACCAGTTTAAAAAATTACAATTTCCAATAATTTTCAAGACTACCGATGAATCGTTTCATTTTAAAATTTTAAGAATTTGTTTATTAAAGTTGTTAACATACGTGTAAATTGCTATCAACAAGTTCAACAGCATAACAATGGCAACGAAGCCATATACGGCTCTAATGATTGGAGACAGGGCTTCCCCCAAAGAGGTCGGACATCTTGGTTTCAGTTCTTGTTCATACTCTGTTGCGTTATTTGTGCACTCTGAACCTTCAAAATTGAAATAAAAAATGGATGCCTTTATAAACGGTTTCAATGATTACACGTGTACTAGAACTTTACTCGATATTTTAAGATTTAATTGATTGAAACTTACCAACATCCTCTGGGAAATTTGCATACAAGGCCCAGTAGCCATTTTTTGCAATATTTTGAATTTCCGTCCATGTGAACTCTGTGTTTGGATACAGAAGGGCGTAGTCCACCACATTGTAACACATCATTATAACAAGCATTATCGCCATAAAAGCAACTGTTATTTTAGCCTAATAGAGAAAAATATGCACGAATATTTTGTTCTAGCAATTGCATAAATATTTTTATCTAAATATTTTATTGATATTCCAAATAATTTTCTTAACTGTAGACTAAATATTATACATGAGTGACACATTTTATAACTATATTGTCATAGATCAATGTCTTTTAAATCTTATTATGCTCTTTAAAGGTTTCTTTTGTTCTTTTCCTTTTGAAGAGAATTTAATTTCTTTTGAAGAAGAAAAACTGCAGGCGAAAAAAAAGCAATGATGCACTAGCCTCTATTAGCACAACCTCAACGAATATATGTCAAAGAAATTTTAAAGGTAAAATTCATTTTTTAAAAACTTTTTAACAGTTACTACGGAAGAGAGTACAAACCATTTCTTGAATGATGACTAGTTGAGTGCCTAGAGACTCATAAGTCCAAAACATATTCAAGATTCGCATGCTTAGCAGAATATATGACAGCAGGAACATGATCTTTGCAAAAACTTGAACGGAGTCGCATTCAGCGAAATATTTGGCAACAAAGCCCACAAAGCAGAAAATTACAATCAACCAGTCAAGCCAATTCCAGATGTTTTTTATGTATTCACAACATCTTTCACCTCTTGTCTTCCTCATAGTTTTACGATAATGT
Organism: Saccostrea echinata; assembly: GCF_033153115.1. Taxonomy (NCBI): domain Eukaryota; kingdom Metazoa; phylum Mollusca; class Bivalvia; order Ostreida; family Ostreidae; genus Saccostrea; species Saccostrea echinata. Next base: position 534,498 of record NW_026889830.1, read on the forward strand.
ATAACAAATATCTGAACCAAAAAATGATATTTATCATTATAATCATAAAAGCATTTATCATTTAATATCATATGTTCAAGCTTCACAGAAAGAAACAAAATTGCTAGATTTTATATTATGAGTTCTTATGAAGATTTTAATAAAAATTCATTAAGTACAGGTCCACGTAAGAATCAGGCAAAATAAAATTTTCCTGATAAGTCAGTGTTTGAGAATTGACTTGAAACTTCACATGGTTATGCATCAGGACATATATATTACATATGTTCAATGATTTGGAAATATTCAGGCTTGTTCTAATTTAATAGGCAGTATATCGAGAAAATATTATGAACATGAGTAGTACAAATCTATACAATGGATGGATATTGAAACCTTAAAAAATTAAAACAGCAAATGTTATGAGAGAAAGTGATAATGAACAACGAAACAGCTATTTAAAAATTATAGTTTTAAATTTTAAAAAGTTTGGAAAATTGCGATTCTAGCGTTTACTACCCCGATAATTACTTCCAATATTAGTGAATTTCAGTTATCGTTCTTGATTTATGACTTAATTTGTCGCTTGAGGGCGCTCCGTTGTTAAGTACGCTGATGCCGAAAAAACAGAATCAAATTGATTAAACATCGAATTTGGCATTTTATTTTGATTTAATTAATCTACTGAAAATTAAGGAATGTCTAACTTCAAACTTAACATCTTTTTCCTTGAAATCTAGCGATGCAGTGGGTGTCAAATTTGATCGGGTTCAGGTTGCTCGAAACTTGTCATATGCGGATTTGGGCAGGATTATTATAGTTTTACAGTTTGACTGCGTTATCAAAGATGTACAAGAGTTTATAACAGACTTCAAAGAAAATTGGTCTTCTCGTTACACAACGCACTTTAAACAATCGTTGCCAAACAGCAGTTTTATTGAAACTCTCAATCATAAAGTCAAGTTGGCGAGGAAATGCGGACTTATTCGAGTCATGCGACACTCGATTTGAGAACAACAACATAGCCTATGTTACACTTGATTGTGGTTATTTCAAGACACAATTATATATCTAACATTTATGGATTTATTTCCCGAAACCCTGCTGAAATATGGAAATTATCTTCTTACAAAAAAAGGAGTTCATGTGATGCAACATGTGCAAGTAAGTAGTTTTTTAAGCTAACATTATAACAGTGAGGAAAACCCTTTTGATGTCAACCAAATATATTAAGCAAGCTTTTTTCCATTAAGCTCTAAGTGCCTTAATTTTTGGTCTTTTTCAAAATTATTTCAAAGTTGGGTGTATTTTTTTTTCTTCTTGGAAATCCTCCCTATGAATTAGGAGAACCCCATTTTATAAAATGGGTATAGAATAGATATTTATTTTATTTTAAACTACCAATTGAAAAAATATCTTGCTTAAGACTTTAAAAATGTTTTTAGAGATAAGTAATTAAATTGTTTAACAATAATAAATTTTATGCTTATCAGAGTTTAAAATACTGGGTAATATGCCACTGCATTTAATTTTTCAGACAAGTTCAAGTTGCAGAAGAGTTCTTTGGTCTTCTCAAACAGTCGAGGTCTTCTTCTCCTGTCCAAACTTCAAAATTTAGTGAAAAACAAGGAAACAAACTTTACGAATGAAAGAATATTCTAAAATCACATCGAGCAGTGAATCTGCTGCCTTTTGTTGTGTTTAACCATCATAAAAGCTAGTGACAGTATTGTACGTAGGTAGAACTTTAGTCCTACATTGCTCATTAACTTTTGTAAACAAAGGGAATAGCATACCAGTTGAGATTTAGAGTGGCGAGTACTATATGAGAAAACAACGGAAATCATCCAAAAGTAGAAGCACCACAAGTCCATATATTAAATTGATCAAGTTCAGAATTTTGAATGTGCATGTCTTCTTGAAAAGTACTGTAGTTTAAAAAGCTTCTTTTTTTTTTTTTTTTTTTTTTAAAAAATCATGGGATGGAATGATGATTATAAAGAACTGATATTGTAACAACTTTTCTTCTACAAATTTAGATCTTTGTATTATGTACAATGTAATTTATATATCATGTAAATTGTTAACATTTAATAAACATGTTAAACCTTTTTGCAAATTGGTCATTGTTGATTTCTTTAGAATAAACTTGGAAATTTTCATATTTAAACATTTAATTTAGTATGTTGAACAACATGACATATTGTGTTAAATATGCAATTAAAAATATCGTATTGCTGCTCATATAACGGTACAGTAAATCAAATGTTGCAGCTGCATCATTTTCTGCAGTTGAACAAAATCCTTTACATTCCTTTCATATACATGTAGTATGATTTAGAAAAAGTCAAAGAACTTAATGAATTTATAATTTTATCTATAAAAGTTGACAGTTTTAGGACATTGCTAGCAGAGACCAACATTCTCTGACTTGTTTATACATTATAATTATGTCTTCATGTAGCATAATGTATTTTCTGTTGTTATATGTAAGTTAGTATTTGACAAACAGTAAAAGCTGAAAAACTAAATGAAAAAAAAAAAATTAATAAATGCTTATATAAGAAGAATCACCCAAATAGATAGTGATTGGTCATCATGTTTACTATATGAAAAAAGTAATACAAGAAAAATGGATGCGCTTGCTTAGTTTTAACAGCTGTTTAAGGTCAGACAATACGTTCCTCAAATATCTGTTATGTATATCTTCGTAAAGTATGAAAAATATTTAAAATTTTAATGACTTTCTGATTTCTAAACCAGTTTCTAATCGTATTTAAAAAATTCAAACACTAAAAAAAATGATATTGGCAAATTAAATTTTTTCCAAAAGGATTATACAAGAAGAACTATCCACTGGTATCATGCACAAATGCCTGGTAATGTACCTCAATTTTTTGTGAGTAAACATGTTAAAGTAGCAATACTTTAATGACAAAATCTTAGAAAAAATTATATATTATTGAGGAACGTATCGTCTGTCCTTAAAATATCTGGAATCATCAAAGTTGGGTACTTAATATACAGAATTTCGATCCCGATCATAATTCTCTCCAAAACTATTTTAGAGAAATAAAATTAATTCCAGAGTAAACTCGGTACATTGAATAGAAAAATTCATAATAATGTGATAAATGTAATTAAGAAACAATTCAATAAAAGTTAAATTTTACACACAATGCACTTAGATTTAGGAAAAAATCATGTCAAACTTCAAGCAATTTATCAAAATTTCTCAATAGTTTTCCTTTTCATTAAAAACTGCTAATTGATTTTTCCACACTTTTTAAACTGGAAAAGTAATAATGAGCGCTTGTTTTAGTTTTCCATGTGTAATAAGCTACATAATGTGTTTGCTGTTTTTAATAATATTGTTTTAAATTCACAATGTTTGTGACATCTAAAATGTCTTGACATATAATTACAATGGTTACTATGGATACGACCTAGATATCAACTCCATGACAACTAATACAAGAAGGATACAGACTCCTCTCAAAATAAAATAGGGTTAGATAATTTATAAAAAAAAAAACAACAACACTTGTTACTTCTGTACTGAACTTCCTCTTTTTTGGTTAACATTTTGGCCCATAAATGCCGGAATCTATTTATAGTAACATATCACAGCCTGGATGTGCCTTTTTGGAAAAATCATGATTTATTTTAATTACTACTGTATCAAGTAATAATATAAAAAAATATTGGCCGAATATGAAATATTCGACTTATCACCGATTGCCTGATTCTTACGTGAACCTGTACTTAAAAATCAAAACTTCAAAATTGTAAAGCGATCATGGTTCGTTTTCTTGACAATAACATCAATCGCTCTCCATACTAACATTAAAGCCCCTGTTCTTCAGAGGATTTTAAACAATGTCACCACTTTAGGATAAATTGTGACCCCAAGGGCCTTTGAATCCATACATTCAGGGGATGCTGCAAAAATCAGTATGACCAACATTGTTGTACCTATTTAGAAAAAACCCCCACCCCATCCCTATCCGTATAAATGCATTTAAAATATAATCCATGATTTTAGCCAAATTCTAACACCTGGTTCCATGGTTACATAATTTGAAAATAAGATGCCTAAATCGACACAACTCGGGGTTGTTCAAAAAGGATATTGATTCTATTTTTGATTTAGAGAAGATATTAAATGATTTTTCTCCATAAAATTTACTATATCTGTCCCACTCAATGCCTCTCTCACGGCATTGAGTCCGTTTAAATCTACACTATCTGGGATACCTTGCAGATTGATATTTTTAATCATGGAATTGTGGTGCATTGGCATTAGCACTGGCACAAGAAAAATTTATGATAAGCCTTCCGACATATTGTCAGAAGATGTCGACATATTGTCAGAATATGTCGGAAGGCTTATCATAAATTTTTCTTGTCTAGTTGTTCTAGAAAAATCGATTTTTTTTAATGAATTTACCCTTGTTTTCACTTTTTTTTTTTTAAATCTCTCCTTGGTCCCTTAATTTTAACAGTTCCGAACTTCTTTCAATCAGGAAAGTTCTGTACCAATATTAGTTGAAAATGGCCGATTGGTTCTTGAGAAAAATTTTAAAATTTGGAAAATTTAGAAACTGACTGATACACACATGGTCACTAGAAACCAGGTAATAGGGAAGCACCCTTAAACTTAATCTCATGTAAACTATATGTTTACTTAATAATAAAGTCGCTAAAGCTAAGCTTAAATATTTGACATAAAAAGTTCGGGATCATAACTTTTTTTCTTAATTTCAAATAATGAATTTGTTTTGGGATATCTTATAACGAAATTGGGACCTTCTTGCAAAAAATTATACCAGATACCAGTTATTATTAAAATGTGATCGTTTCAATTGAACTTCTCAAACAAAACTCATAGTCCAACCATCATTATTATTACTATTATTATTATTATTATTATTTACAATGAAGCGTCACAATGATATCTATGATACCTCTTTTGATATACTGTAAAAAGTCTTATAAGAAAAAAAATACCTGATGTAATTCGTCAAGTAATTTGTTACCAATCCAGTAGAGTACCGCATACTCTGACTGCGATATTCTATTCTCGGTATAGTCAAACAAAAGCATGTAGGCAAAGGCAGCTAGAAACGAAGCTAATCCTACCTGCAATAAAATATTAAAAAAAAAAAGAAAGTTATAGATATCAAACAAATATTTGATCTCAACCTAAAATTAAATTGTGTTGTGTTTCAGGGTTTTTTCTCATTAATTTTGCTGTATGGCAGCTATAATATTACGAGCCGAAAATAATCATGAAGATATTGTTCATTAAAAATATTTTTTGCAAATAAATTGCCCTTAGGACTAAAAGGAAGTGCGGTTTATATTCAAATGAATGTACAAATGCCCATTAAGAAGGTTTGCTTAAAGATGTACACTTTTTTATACCTGGTTAATTATTAAAATTATTTACAGTGCTAGGGTTGTCCCAAAATTCGGTAGTTAATCTTCGTTTTGCAGTAAGCCATTGTCAACTAGATGTGTCATAACGCCACGAATGCCCCTGGAGGCAGCCAAAATTTCAAATGCCATATTTAGTTTCAAATTTGTATTCAAACTTGACCCGTATTTTCTGATAAAATTCCTGCATATGCAATTTCAACCTTATACATGCACCCCTACCAATGTTAGAGAGCGGTATCTGAGATTGTCTAATTTTTTATAAGTCAAAGAGGGAATTATCGGACAATGATCAAATTCGAACTTGACCTGTATTTTCTGGTAAAATACATGCATATGCAGTTCCATTCTTATACATACATCCCTACAAAAATTAGAGAGCAGAAATTGAAAATTTCTTATTTTTTCTATGTTAAAGAGGGATAACTCTGTCAAAACTCGTCGGACCATGACCAAATTCAATTTTGACTTGTATTTTCTTGTAACACACTTGCACATGCAATTTCAATTTTATACACACATCCCTTCAAAAGCTAGAGAGCGGAAACTGAAAATTTCTTTTTTTTATTAAAAATCATCGGACCGAGACCAAGTTCAAACTTGACCTGCGTATTCCTATGACGTATCCATATGTTAAATCTGAGTTAAATGTGTGCAACTGTTGCAGAGATGATGAACGGAAAGTGAATGATAACGGAATGGCAGAGTGACGGAATGACGGAACGGGGTTATTTTATGGCGGTGCATAAAAATTAATGAAACTTTAAAAATAAGCAAAACTACCAACAACCAATATTTTTAGTGTAAAACGTTGCGTAAGTACACAAACTTATTTTAATTAATTGAAAAAATTCAATTTTTGATGTCAAGAGGCGGCCGAGTCCCAAACTTTACTATTACAAAATCGGTATATGAAATATAAAATCTCGCAAAAATGTAATTTCTTGTCGAAATTTCACAGGCTAAATAAGAACGAAATAAAGCACTGCCTTTATTCCAATTTCATCGTGTATAACTTCCTTAATAAGAATTCTATAACGCTTATTTGCATTGGTTTAACACTTGACTATTTAATAATAATGACGCCGCATTGACACAGGCGGCGACTGGAAAATGATAAAACGTAGTTCGAAACTTGAATTCATCCCAGTAGAGACGCAAATGAAGACACAGATTTATTGAATACATGGACATATTAATGTTCGAAGTGTTTGAATGACATAAGCAGTTCTTCAAGGTTTGTGTGAAAAAGAAGCAAAAAAGGAGACCGACCGAAAGAAATAGACAAAGAATCGTTGTCAAAGCGTCACAGAGCAACTCCTTTCGGAGAGACGAACAAAAATCCCTCAGAGATAAAGGAGATTTTTATAATGTATTAATGAATGCATGTAATTCAAACCTTTTTTTAATATATTAATGCTTCGCATATGATATCAATTATGAAATTTCATATCTATAACTTAAACTTTTATGACCGTTCACGGTAGCTCAGTCGGTAGAGGGCTCGCTCCGTGATCGCGACTGACCGAAGTCGATCAAAAATTGGGGAGTAACTGTTCCTTCGTCAAGCGCTTGTCATTTTGAAGTGAAAGTTGTGGGTCCTTCGGATGAGACCTTAAAAACCGAGGCCCCGTGTCACGGCAGGCAATAGCACGATAAAGATCCCTCACTGCTCAATGGCCCTGAGTGCCGAGAAAAGGTTAAATTTTGGAGCCCTTCATGATCACCGGTACATGGTGACGTCTCTATATGAGTGAAAAAAACTCGAATGGGACGTAAAACAAAATACAATCAATCAATAAACTTTTATGATAAAGCAGAAAATGTGATTCTGATAAGTAGTGCATTTTCCAAAAAAATCGATACTGCTGATGTTCACTAATATCCCAGCAGGCAAGATAATCATTTTAAAAAAATCCTAATTCATCATTTAAAAAACACACTTTATACACACATGAAATTATATAAAGATACGTTGATATCTGCAATATATATGAGCTCAGTCTAGGAAATTTAGGGACAACCATCGTATTTATCCATTCACCGTTCACGGTAGCTCAGTCGGTAGAGCGCTTCCTCCGTGATCGGGAGGTCGTGAGTTCGAATCTCGGCCGCGACTGACCTAAGTCAATAAAAATGGGTTGCAACTGTTTTTTCGCCATGCGCTTGACACTTTGAAGTGAAAGTTGCGGGTCCTTCTAATGAGACCTTAAAAACTGAGGCTCCGTGTCACGCCAGGCTTGGCGCGATGAAGATCCTTCACTGCTCAATGGCACTGAGTGCCGAGTAAAGATCAAAATTTGAAGCCCTTCACCGGTATATGGTGACGTCTCTATATAAGTGAAAAGTATTCGAATGGGACGTAAAAGAACATACAATCAATCACTCGTATTTATTCAAAAATTAACACAGATATGCACGCATCTAATTGAGCATCATGACTAGGTTGCTCAATACACATTCAATTAGATGCGTGCATATCTGTGTTAATTTTTGAATAAAAACGATTGATTGATTGTATGTTGTTTACAAAAAAGAAAGAAACGGAGACTAGACAAAAGATTTGAATAGAATAAGCTAGACTGAGCTTCCAGATCTCTTGTGTTAACAAACACGCTTGGAACTTTTCAGGTAATACCTACTTTTAAGTTGTGTAAAGAAAATAAAACTTCCAAGACAAAAAGTTATAAATGCCTAAATTTTTACAGGTTCATATCTTTCAGTATTTATGTTCAATATTTCATTAAAATGATTCCTTCAGAAACTTTTATTCACATTAGTTATGTCCTTGACAATTTGATTTAGTAAATTTAACTGAAGTTAAATATATTTTTCTATGCTTAACTATGTTTTCGTTGTATCGGTTCTCAATTGTTCTTGATTATATTGAAGTAAAAAGAGTGACTTATGGACTGATAAACAAGACAAACGCCTATTAGGAAAGTTTACTTGGCTAATGAAATTACAATTGTATAGGGCAGTCTGATGCAAAAGGAAACACACTTACCATGTTGATCCACAATTTCAGGATTGGGATATGATACTTTTGATAGAACCTGTAAATAAAGATGCTTCTAAAGATAATCTAAATTTTTATAGATGATTTTTATGTGTAAGTTTTGAATTTTTGACAGAAATTTTTATAACTTTTCTGACCTATAGCTATGGAAGAAGTTTTCTTTAAAAAATTACCATGATGGCCTGCCCAATGAGAAAACCATTACCGGCATGATAAAGATATGAATAATGCACAGGAATAACCTAAAAAACTACAAAAAGGGGAATATTAGTTTATTATATTAAATATGCCTACATCAAATAATTCAGGGTTCTCCAAGGGCTGTTTAACGTGGCGGCCCCGCCACAGGAACATTAATGTATAAATTTATAAATCACAAAATAAGACTCGAAATTGAGAACAGTTTTTTTAGTTTCTAATGCTTAATTGTTAATTTCCTTTAATTAGGCCCCATTAGTTGGTTTAAACAATCAAATATCTTCTAGACCCTTGATTCAGTCGTGGTAGCACAGTGGTTGGATGCTCGCTCCGATTCTTGTTTCCGGCACCGTGTCAAAATTACGCCGTTAACGTGTAAAGTGACTATTACTTTGCCAAGCGCTCGTTATTAGAAGAAGAAGTCTTTCGAATATAATCTTAAAAACGGAGGAAGGTACTGTGTCAAGGTTGTCGTTGGCATGATAAAGAACCCTCACTGCTCAATGGCTGTAAGTGCCGCATATAGATCTAAACTTAAACCCTTTCACCGGTAGATTGTGACGAGTGAATGCTTAACGCTCATAAGGGGTTTATAACAATCAATCAATCAGTCAATATAGACCCTCGCTGAACTTTACTACGCGTGAATGAAAAGATACAAGTCATGTGATTACAGATTCCCAATAATTGAAAATGATTTTTTTCAATACCCTATTATTCACTAAGATGTATCTCCTAGATACATTAAGGCGAATACTGTCTGACGTTTTTCATAATATTGTTAGGCCATTATTTAAACACTGCATTGTCTACGGATGTTTCCGTTTCTCCGATCATGACTATGGGCACACGGCGGATGTGAGCGGTCGACAGCGGATGCTTACTCTTCCATGCCATCTGATCCCACTTCTGATGTTCTGATGAGCCGTGTGCTTCTTGTCATGATCTGGAAATAACGGAAAATTCCGTCGACAATTCAGTGTGTAAATAATGGCCAACAATTAGTATAAAAACGTCAGTCAGTATTTGACTCAAAGATAAATTGTATTTGCTCTATTTGATGTAATGTTGAAAAGTTACCAATATATCAATTGAGCATGGTATTTTATGACTCGAAATTACTTAAGTTTTTTTGATTCACAAATTTTCTGAAACATTATACAGCCGACACCGGTAACAGCAAATGTACGAGGTATGTCCGGTAAAATTGTGGACAAGTAATCTAGAGTAAAAATAATCCTTCCTGCTTTCTAAAATTTCCCGTACTCTTAAATAAATTTTTCATCAATATACATAGCAAATTTTAAAGAGTTATATGCAACCCCCCCCCCCCCTCCCAAATATGGGATTTTATGTTATGTGTGGTATCGGCTTCCGGTGCACGGATAATGACGTCAGCATGTTTGAAGCAACGCTACCTTTCATCTTTGCTTTAAAGAGTTGGATAAGCCCCACTTTAATTCCAAATATTTTATTGAGTCATACAATCGAGTCCCCCTTTATTCCTCCATAAACAGCCAAGAGACCAATCTCGCACACACATCGGACTTTATGACAACTTGTATTAGTTGGTTATGGGAGGTACTCTCACTTTCACTGAACTAAATAGGCAGTCTTATTTCGAATGTATGCAACGATAGCATACTTCATCATTGCCAGTAGCTGGTTGATCTACCGGAAGACTCGATCAAAAGGATCCTGCTTATGAAAATGCCCATTTCACTTGTATTCAAATATATCAGTGATATTTTTAAATTTTTTGTTACATTCTGTTTTCATTTAAAGTCTCTTAATGCGTCATTTCTCAATCAACATATAACTGAACTATTCTCCGGTGAGTAATTTTCCGTGTGCTGCATTTACCACTTTGCCATATCAAAGTCTCGGAAAACTGCGGAAAAGTAAGGCAAATTCCTTGAAATTTTCCAAATGACGATATAATAGATAGGGAATGAAAAATAATTCAATTTTTATCCAAAATTTATCTATATAATACTTTATATATTAGGATATCAACAATTATAGCCCATTGACCTTCACCCTGGAGTTTGACCTACGTCTGGAAGCCTTTATCCTTGACCAATTCTTTTGAACAGTTGGTGATAGGGCATTCATACTTCACCTTTGTAAACCCTGATATTTTCCTCGTGTTCCGTTGGGCCATACCCTGTCCACATTCAAGTATAATAAAATCCATGTTTTGAATATAGGTTATTAGAAATATTAAAATGTACTTAAAATGATAAATTAACATTTTCTGAAAATTTCAGCTCAGTACGTGCATTATTTTTCGATGAAAACGCGATGTCTACGATTTTAACGGCCAACCCTCGTATTAATGGATCGTTCACGGTAGCTCAGTTGGTAGAGCGTTCGCTCCGTGATCGGGAGGTCGTGAGTTTGAATCCCGGCCGCGACTGACCTAAGTCGATAAAAAAAAATTGGTAGCAACTGTTCCTTCGCCATGCTTTCGGCACTTTGAAGTGAAAGTTGCGGGTCCTTCGGATGAGACCTTAAAAACCGAGGCCCGTGTCAGGGCAGGCGTTGGCACGATAAAGATCCCTTACTGCTCAATGGCCCTAAGTGCCGAGTAAAGGTCAAAATTTGAAGCCCTTCACCGGTATATGGTGACGTCTCTATATGAGTGAATAATTCTCGAACGGGACGTAAAACAACATACAATCAATCAATCAATCAATCGTATTAATGTATTTTGATTGTGTGACCTACTAGAATTTCTTTTGCCCTTCATTGTACACACTGAAGGTGTAAAAATTTCTTGTTTGTAAACAAAAAGAAACTTAGAAAAATAAAAAGGGTTAAACAGATAAAATGTTATTTGTGTTATTGTCAGATTTTGTGAACGCACATTTGTTAAATTATAAGGATGTATGTGTATTGCTTGGGGTTGGGTAATAAATCACACTTTTCCTAACAGTATTTGAAACATTCTAATTTTTGTTTACATTATGCTTGCTCCATACTCATTAGTTTTTTATTTCTAATCATATTTGCGAAATGATTGATACAATTCGACTATCAAGCTACTGAGTCAGAAGAGTAGTGTCTTTTTTCAATTAATTAAGTAGTTTTTCTTAGAATTCGGTCGCGAAAAGACTGCAAATTTTAGCACTTCGCTTAAGTATTGTTCACAATAAAATTTGAAATGATGGAGAACCCTGTAATACATAAAATATTTCAATTAATGAAGATTTGTTTTTGTCTTTTTACTTTTAAAAGAACCTTAAGTTAACTGGATATACAAATTCTAGATAAGGAAAACCATTTTCAGATCAAATATACATTCAATTGTTTATCATATGATTATTAATCAATTATATGTTCATACAATTCGAAACTAATAATCAGAACCCTTTCCTACTTTCATTTTTCATTTGATATACACGTCACATTTCAGTCATATTGAATCTATAGTAAGCCGCAGATTTGAAAAAGAAAATAATTAAACCTAGTTTATTTTCAGGTATAACTACAGTGAATACAAACTGAGAGATCGAAAAAGTCCTTAAAATGAAAACTTTACTACGCATAGAAATACATACAAAGTATAGAACTTTTTCACAGCATTTCTTTTCCTTATACCCTTCTCCATACCACATCTCCTTAAGCATAGTTTTAAGCTTAGCATTTTCCAGGAAGCATTCATTCTCTGTTTTGTATGCAGCTTCTAGATAACCATGATTTAGAAGCAGTCTTCCAGCTTTGTTAGACATCTCATCTTCATTAAAGAAGAATTGTTTTATTTTGCTCAGCAATTCCTTGCAACATATTTGACATTCGTTGTTGTCGACGGAATTGTTGTTTCTCCTTTCTGAGGCCTTGTGCCTATTTCGTTCATCTTTTTCCTGGATGTAGTTTATTATACTCAACGCATGTTGACTAAACATCCTTAAATAAACGTTTAAACGATTTGTCAATAATCTATATTTTGTTTCGTTCTATTCAATAATTAAATGCTTCATTAAAGTAAATCAGAAAATAAATGACTGTCAAAAATAATTTTAGTTATAAAATTTGAGTTGATGTAGGTATCTTTTTCTATTTTCTTTCAGTTTTATACCCTGCCATGCATTCCATTTCTTTCTGAAAATCAGTTGTTGCTTTCCATTCTTTTTTCAAATCATCCAGTGTTCTAGTGCCTATCAGAATCGGCCGAATTCCAATCTGTAAGCAAAGAAAAACTAATAAAAACGAGAAACCGGTGTTGCTCCACCCTACGCCATGGAGTCATGATTTAAACAAACTTGAGTCAACACTATTTGAGGATACTTCAACATAGATATGAGCAATAATTGGCTTGCAATTTTGTAGAAGATTTTCAAAGATTTTTCCTATGAACTTCTATGAAAACGTTGCCCATTCTGGCCCCACCCTACCCATGGGGGTCATGATTTGAAAGAATATGAATAAACTGAATGAGTTTAATCAATTTGAATCTACACTACCTGAGAATGCTTCCATATCAGTATGACAACTCATTGCTTAGCTGTTCTTGAAAAAAAAGATTTTTAAAAATATTTTTCCTGTGCATTCCTATGTAAAATTTTGATCGCCATTTAAACCCCACTCTACCCGCAGTCGTCTTGATGTAAAAAAAAACAAAAAAACAAAAAACAAAAAAAAAACAAAAAAACAAAACAAAACAAAACAAAACAAAACAAAAACAAAAAACAAACAAACAAACAAAGAAACAAACAAAACATAAATCTACATTACCTGGTGATATTCCCGCATAAGTTTCACTTTTGCTAATCCAGAGGTTCTTGAGAAGAAGATTTTTAAAAGATGTCAATAATTTTGCACTAATTCGCAATTATTTCCCTTGAAAGAAGGTTTGACCCTTCATATAAACACCCTAAAATTCCCTTTTCTCAAAAATATTTTGTGGCAAGTCTTCTTTTAATTGGCCCAGTGGTTATTGAGAAGACGTCAAAAATGTGAAAAGTTAATAGACAGACAAATGAAGAGACAGACGGACGCTGGACGTTATGTAATAAGAAAAGCTCAATTGAGCCTTCTGCTCGGGTGAGCTGATAAAAACTAGAAAGTCGTTGCGGACAACGAGTTGTTTTCCTCTGATTGACCTTTTTGATATAGTGTGATATATTAGGTGCAACCTTTATTTTGCTTAAAAGAAACTATGTAGGTGCACAATAAACATATCTGTCATTACCAAGTGAAGGAACTACTTACACATCCTTTCTCTACAAGTTGTCTAGCACCAATAAATTTTCCTGTTCTCAAAAGGGCGTAGAATACCAAATTGACACCTGAATATTCATTTCGAAGTGTAAGTTTTCCATCTAAAATTGAATTGAAAGACTACAGAGAAAGGGAGAAAATTTTGCTTTTTTACAAAAGCTACGATAGATATAAAATGAAGTTGGCCAAATAACAACACTTGTCATGCTAAAATTAAAAAAAAACTTAATTTGTTCTGTAAAAATCCTTAAACCTTTTACTTCAGGAGGAAAACTGGTGGATTTCATTTCTCTTCTGAGGTCTTTCCATATTTTTTTGCTAATATCTTCTTCCATATTCTGCAAATACAAAAATTGGTACATGATCTGAAGTAAGAAAAAAAGCTTCTCTTTCCAACACACATTTATTTAGTGAATAAAGTTGAAATAGTTTTGGTATATTGTTCAGTTTAACCATTTTTTTCTTTTAAAAAGTAGCTCATTTTGGGGTTCCTGAATAAATACTTATAAAACTGTGTCTTAAAATGTGAATAACGGCCACGTAAGTGTATCACTGACAGTTTAAAAGGGATAAACACGGCTTGAGGGAGGTACAATCAAGACAGTCGTCACTATGGCTCTGGCACTGGACAGAAATTAGAAGTAACGCAACATCAATGTGTATTTTGTCTATTCTATATAAACTATTCCAAGCATATCTGAGTTTCTACCAGTTGGAAGTCACAAGAAGGGGAAAGGGCTAAAGAAGGGTAATTTTATTTCACTTTGCGGCGTTTTCACATAATTTGCAGTATTCGCCTAATATGATATAAAACCCATTGCTCACCCTTCCAAAAATATAATGCAATGAAGTTTGATCAAAAATGTCTTCCATAGTCATTCTAACAAACTGTCCTGGGAAAATCCATTGCCCCTTTTTCAACAGCAGACAAGATAAGTACTTAACATATTGAAGCATTTTCTTCATCTGAAACACAAAATACATGTATTCAAAACAGTTTTGTTTATTTGTTCAACAATACCTATTGGTGTAAGACGATGCATTTGTGAAAATCAAACACGATGTATTTGTGAAAATCTGATGTCTCTGAAGGGAAGTTCAAGACTATGATTAAACATTTTCAAAAGTAGGGTAAACTTTACAGTGAATGACATTAGGATAAATGTTGATATAAACACTAGTGTTCAACATCAAATTCAAAATGTAAAAGTGCAAATAAATAGGGTTTAGAAGCGTAGTTGTACTGCTAGATGTTTTTGGTTTAATCTGTTTTGTTGTTTAATGACTTTTTAAGCTTTTCTATGTCCTATAGAAGGGACGTGGCGTCCCAAAAATGGACAAGTTTTATTGTTCGCGCTGTTGGTCATTTTTAGTGCTTTATATAAATTTTCATCCGTGACCTTGTATCTACTTAATATATTATAGAAAGTTGCGTTAATTGTTTTTTTTTTTTTTTTTTTTTTTTTTTTTTTTTTGATTCAACAAATTGATCCTACGTTTCCCTCCTGGAAACGAAACAATAAAATAAATAAGAACACTTTTTTGCAGGTGAGTAAAAAATCATTTTCCCATAAATACTTACCAGACCACTGCTCTGTAATTTGTCATGTAGTCCTGTAACATGTCTTACATGAAATATATGCATAACAACTGTAAAAAAAAAAAAACGCCTGTGTAAAACGCTATATAAAAATATACCAGAAGATGGATAAAAGATGTGTAGTACGATTAAACAAAAGAAATTACCGCCAACTAGAAGCAAGGGTACAATTTTATCAAGTTTCACTTCTTCTGTTTTGAAAAACAACTGCCCACATTCCAGGTTGTCTTTTGACAAATTCTTTTTTTTCCATTGCTTTACTTCCCATGGCTTAGAAGTGTTGACGATGTATGTCTCCTTGTCTGATTCGTCGTCATCTTGACAATCATCTTTCTTCTTTGACATTTATTCCATTTTATCATTTGATAAGGTTTTGCTTTTTATTTTATCATCGCTTAAAGTTTCCTTTGAGGGCCATGAGACCCATGTAAAATCGGAAATCTGTAGGCATAAACGATAGAAAAAAAGTGATAATATGTAATAAAAACCTAGACATAGCAAATCCCTTAATAGAGATTTAATTGCTTCCTTATACAGTGTATCTGTATTTTGATATAAAATCTTAATATTTTCTACTGCTTCATGTAAAAAAGTTCATTTTTATTATACAGTGAAACTTGCATAATCCGGATGTTGTATAATCCAAAATTTTGCATAATACGACGTAAACTTTTAATCCTTTTCAGTAAATTTACTTGTTTATGTTTTCTAATCTGGAATGTTGTCTAATCCGGCCAATTTCTTTGGAACGAGTTGTGGCCGGATTAGACAAGTAAATATAAGCTGGCTATCGCTGTAAACTTGATTAACTGTTGTCTAAATAATAACTCATTTGGTCAATTAAGGCTGATTTGTCTTCTTGCTATTAACTATTATCTAGTAATTAAAAGAACACGTTTCAATTATAAAAAAAAAAAATCGCAGTGTCCTATATTTAATACAGTCCTCTTTTTTCCCAGAAAAGTTAAACCGATCATGACCAACGAGTATTCTTGATATATTCTAAATTTGTTAGCAATGGCTGGCTATCGTTCCTACTTCCATATTGAAAACTTCATCAGACCTTTAACGCTTGCACCTATATGAGAATAAATCTATATGTCTTCTTATTGAAAATCACTATTGTATTTTAATTTTTCTGTTTCAAAGAAGACTCTTTGGATATACCCTTCAGAGTGCATTTTGGACAAATAGAACAGAAGTACATGTAAATAAGATCCTATAACGCAACAGAACAAGTTTTAGTAGTTTATGGTAGTATAAGTAGTAGTAATAGTAATAATATTTGTAGAATTGATAATAATGCTATCAAGTACAGTTAAATTTCGGTATCTCGAACACGGATATATCAAATATCATTAATATGTCGAAGTGATTTGGAAGTCTCAAGCACTTTTTACCCTCAATATCTCGTACCTCGGATATCTCTCAGTTTTTTCTCGATCCAATCGAATTCGAGATAACGAGGTTTGACTGTATATTGAATCTATAGTAGAAGTAGCAGCAGTAAGAGTGACAGGGAGTCTACCACTACTACTATTTTTACTAATAGTTGTAGTAGAAGAAGTCGTCGTGTCGTAGTAGTAGTAGTGGTAGTAGTAGTGTCGTTGTAGAAGTAGTAGTTGGTGTAGAAATAATCGAGGTAGATAGCAATTTAAAGTAATTCTTATAGAATATATCTAGTATGATATTCGTAGTTGTTTTCATATATTAAATCGAATATGGTAGTGGTAATAAAATTTATATATAATTATTTTTTTTCTTTATTATATGATTGATTATTATGCTTCCTGTCAGTTTGTCTCTATATAGTCAATACCCAACTATTTTCGCATAGTGGTCTAAGGATTTATATAGCGTAAGCATACTATGCCGAAGTAGAGCACGGCTTCTTTTTCTGAAGAAAATCCGACAGCGCCCACGCCGGGGATCGAACTCACGACCCCGAGATTGTCAGTCCGACGCGCTACCGATTACGCCACGGATGCCGTTATCTTTAACAATGTATTATAATATATATAAACTTAATTTCAAATATTTTACACTAAAAGAAAAAAAAATAAACAAAATATTTTTTATAAAATTGTATCTTGCAATTTTTTACCTTTCACAAAACTAAAATCCTCTGAAACTATCTCTACATGGAACATTCAAAATTAAAGAAAAAAGATTATGACGTACATGTAGCACAACGTGACTTCATAATAGGGGTGTACTAACATGAATGTAAGAGGTGATGAAACATTGGAAATGGAGAAAATATTGTCGTTTTTATACAACAGTCAGCATAATATAACAATAGTGTAATACTTTGCATGCACTATGCCTAAATAGTAGTCAGGGTTTGACACATAGTGCACTCGCCTCCGGCTCGAGCACCATGTGTCAAACCCTGACTACTATTTAGGCATAGTGCATGCAAAGTACAACGCTGTTATATAAATAAATCCTTTTTCTCTGAATGGCTGAAATTCAAAAATGTAGATGAATAAGAGGGGCAATTGAAAAGTTCTGAGAACTGTGTGATAAAGTATCATCTGTTTAGCGGAAATTATTGAGTTTGATATCATTGAAAAGATCAGAGGAATATATACATAATATCTGCGAAAATGACGTCAGAATCTTGTGTGTTTAATATACTGACCATAAAAAATGACGTAACAAGGAAAACAATTTTAGCGAAGTAAAAATTAATACTCAACTTTTTCTCATTACTTGGATACACGTTAACGGACACAATTGCCAGTTGGGAGAATGTTTAAGTAGATTACATTCTGTCATAAAAAGTTTTTTTCAGGGGCCCCAATAGTTCTGAGGTGGTTTAAGAGTGTGTCAAACATAGCATGTATTTATGAACCTCGCTCAAAAGACTACGTAAAACAGATGTTGCAGTGAAAAAAGTATGAAGTTGATACTCACAAGAGAATAGATGGTTTTACAGAATTTGTTGGCATTAATTCGTCAGGTGTTATAACTTATTTTGCGGGATCGATAAAGCGTCAAGAGAGGTTAATCTAAAGGAGTCCCATGTTTTCTCGTAAAAAGCCAAACTGGAGTCAGTGAAGTTATAACCCATCGTTACTCGATATATTCGCAAATTTTAAATCATTGAAAATAAATAAGATTGTACTTTGCAAAGGTACTCATACTTATTTTTTATGTCGAAAGTCAAAAGCAATAGTGAGTTTTGGAGCGATGAAATTGAAATATTTTGATACCTACAGACACAAGTTCAAGGGAAAAACTTTTGTACTTTATTTTTTGTACACGGTAAGAGTCCGGTTACTCAAGATAAATTTGCGGAAAACTGCATTGTTACACTTCAGTTTTATACAGAATATGCAGAATACGTTTTGTTTAATACAATGGAGAGTTTTATAATATACCGAAGGTCCAGCTATATCATGTAAAAAAATCTTTTATGAATGCCTATGATAACATAATCGGACATATACCGTGCTTATTAATCAACCATAAAGTGAAATATGAAATTGCTGGTATACAGTGCCATTTGTTGAATCTTACTTTACCTCCATACAAATTTTCATTGAAATATCTTTTCAAAGAAGCCTTTGACAGCAGTTTTCCGATGTTGTCATGCGGACAAAAATTTTCAGTTTGATTAACATTCGAGATTCTGACGTCAAAACAAGTGCACAATTTTCCAGATGTTTTCACTGACACCAAATTTATTAACTTCTGTGAAACGGTTAATAATTTATTAAAAGGTTCTCAGGACTTTTCAATGACCCTCGTACTACGTTATACCTGCACACGACCTTCCAGGTTAATATAAAGATTTATTTTCTCTACATTTTCTTAAAATAGATTGGGAATATCGAAAGTGACACAGATAGTTTTGGAAAGATATTTCACTTGCTGCCGACTTCCACTCAGGTGAACAAAACATTAGGGAATATATAATTTGGGTGAGGGGTGGTTTTGGGTGGGTAGGATAGGGGTGCATGGGATCTCCCCACCACTACCACCCCAGGCACTCTTTTCTGAAACGTAATGTTTTACTTTTAATTTAGACCCTATTTCATTGAAAGGCTGGTCCTCCACTAATGGATCTTAATCCAATTACCATAACCCCACCCAATCAACCCTAAAACAAAATTTGAAGTTAAGAGAACTCTCTTCTTGGTGGCTAATCAAAGACTATTTTTCAGCTGTCAGTTTCCCTGATTATAACCCCCATCCCTTTTAAAAATCGATCCTATAAAAGAGCCTGAGATTTTTTTTCATAAGAAAGTAAATGAGATTTTGAAAATTCTAAATAAATACCACTGGTACTGTTTATTTAACCCTGCTTCTCACATTGCATTTTGCTGGGACTTCAGAAAATGTAAACAATGAAAGTAAGATGGTATGAACTGCTTAATGAGTTTGTATCACTGAATTATATAATAAAACAATTATTCCTGTTGCTTCAGTCAATGCGATGATTTAGCCACCTTCGAAGTTTAATATTCACCTCGCCCTTCTGGCTTCCTCAGGTGGCTAAATCATCGTATTGACCTTAACAATAATTGTATAATAGAGTTGAGAGATAAAGATATGTTGTACCTTAGTTGATACT
Organism: Saccostrea echinata; assembly: GCF_033153115.1. Classification (NCBI taxonomy): domain Eukaryota; kingdom Metazoa; phylum Mollusca; class Bivalvia; order Ostreida; family Ostreidae; genus Saccostrea; species Saccostrea echinata. Next base: position 554,538 of record NW_026889830.1, read on the forward strand.
ATTGGTATGATTTCCTTTCTGGCTTCTTTCAGAGTAGTTGTATCCAACTTCAAACTTTCATTTGACGATAAGATCACTGGTATGACCTCTTCTCCAAGTGAACCTTAAGCGATTAAACTATAAAGATGTATTTGTTTTTTTCGAATAATTTAAAATCAAGCAAAAGTCGTAGGACGTTACTTACGCTTAGCCATTTCTATGAAGTATTTGATGTTGAGATTGTCTCCCTGTTCTGTCCCTGACTGATCACTGTCCTCTTTCATTATTTTAAAAATAGTGAAGCCATTTTCAATCAACTTCTGCATGAAAAATGAGAAGGGTAAATGTTTTGCATTGTTTGATACTCAAGCCACACACAAAGATAAACATTTGCACGAACACATAGAAAATGAAAGATAAAGGGAGAGAAGAAATAAAGAGACATAAATATTGGAAAAGAGAAAGAGAGAGAGACTTACTTCAATAGTTTGTTTAGTTGTTGATTGGTGCACTCCACAGCTTGGGCCAATGTCGTGATCATTGTTCCATAATAAGATTTTTTGGTTAACCAAATGACAGGGCACGGATGAATTGCCTGCATGTAGAAATATTTTTTATTAAAACTGTCCGACCAAATTTAAAATCAGATTGATTTGAAAAAAAAAAGTTTGAGGAGTATAACTTAAAGTGTAATTTGAGCAGGATTAGATTTATTATAAGAATTTATTTCAGGTCATAATGTTTAAAAATATTACCCATTTTCATTAATTGTTGTGTTTTTTTTTCTAATAAAAGTATAAATGCATCTTCGAGATTACGTTTCCTAATCATGAATTAAGGTTCAGAGTTAAAAACTGTAAATTTTTAAAATATTAAAATGCATATCCAAACTCTATTTTTTGCATTAACTTAGCTTTTTGACAACTATCCAACCTGTTTTAAAACTCTTCAAATCAAGATTTCAATAAAGTATTTCAAAGAGTTGCAACTATAACTCTTTTACCAAGTACATATTTTTTAAACCATTTTTTGTTTGAATTCAATTGCATTATCTTCAATTAAGCTTTCAAGATACCCTTAGTAGAAGTAATTTTTTTTAAAATGCTTACATTATAATTTTGAAAAGTGTGAACGGGGGGGGGGGGTTCTCTTGGAGTTTTAATTTGTAATTTCCCTACTGTCTTACTTACTAAAAAAGGATATGATGTCTTCAAGGTATTCTTCCTTGTCATCCATAAGGATAAAGAAGAGAGATGGGTTATAAGATGTTTCCCAACTCGTGGATGCTCCCCCTTTCCACAGATGAACTTGTATTTCTGTTACATGCATCTATGTATATAAATATACTTTTAAGCATGATAGTAATTTTTAAACTGAAAAGTATAACAAACATCTTATAAATTATAAATTGATTATCGCAGCATTTCTTATCTAAATATGTCATTGAATATTTTATCTCTATAATTGATTTTAAAAATGCAACCTGTTTTAAAACATGGTGTGCAATTTAAAGTTTGTTAGGAACTCTTTGTTTGTTTGTTTTTCTTAACCTAACTGTATCATGCTTTTTTAATGTATTTTAATCAGTACAAGAGGTTATTTGTATTTCAAATATGTCTACGTCTGCTTATAACAGTTCTAAACTGTTTATCTCGAAAAGCATTAAATTTTCATTTTCAAGACCAACTAGGTCAATTTCTTCCAATTTTTTTTTCCGCCAGAGCAATCTACGATAAAGGGAATTTCAATAACTCCAGGTGAAGCTCCATGCTTTGCTCGAGAGAGGTGATTAAAACTGATGATGAAAACTTGTATTTCAAAATGTACATTCAATTTTGTTCATACGATGATCCTCGAGAGTACCAATAATACCGACATATAGATCTGTCTGAAAACCCATTCAACGATCGTACCGGAGTACAGAAAATAAAAAAAAATAACTTAGTTGATCTTATTTAAATCATATAGATATAAATTATTGCAAATTATTTACTTCACTTTTGTTCAGTTAATACGGACCCTAAAAGATGTACAACCCCCCAAAGTGTATGACTTTCCTGGGTTTTTTCGTTTCATGCGAACCGTGTAGCGTTCGGGAAAACCGTGCATGGTTTTGTAAAAACGTCCAGCGTTTCGTATAAACGTCCAGCCTTTCTATAAAATCATTTCGCAAGCGTATACCGTTCATGCAGCGTGAGTGTGGGGTAGCTGGTTTTTTTTTTTTTTTTTTTTTTTTTTTTTTTTTTTTTTTTTTTTTTTTAAATCTGCAAGATTGAAGAGATACAAAAACTGGCTTTATTTAATTTAAATTAAACTACATATATCTATATATATATATATATATATATATATATATATATATATATATATATATATATATATATATATATATATATATATATATATATATATATACAATATTCTTTATATTTAGTTTCTGAAATGAGAAACAGAATATGTAAACAAAATGCTACTTAACAATTTCACATGTATCATAAATAGAAAAAACACATGCTAAAATCCATGTCAAATAAGCCCTTGGTCATTGGATTTATATGGGGATACTGGGGCTGATATGACAGATGATATAAATTGGATATGAGTATATAATTTTTTCCAAGTACCTTTTCTCCATGCTTGATCTTCGCTTCAAAATACTCTGTTCCATCTAAAGATATAAAAGAGTATGTTAAAGTTAACGACTTAGACTTTACATTCCCAATCTATCTAAGTTTAATCTTTCATGCTTTTTTTGTTTGTATCCAGCAATATTTAGATTAAAAGAATCAAATCTACCTTGTCCTAAACCTTGGAGGTGATCTGGATAATAAAACTGGTTTGCCTTATCCAATTCATCCTCTCTCTTTATTTTTAAATCGCAGATATCCAGCAGATATATATATCCATCTTTACTTTGCACTTGAACTGGAATTAAGAAGTCTTTTTTTCGGAATTCCCCAGTTGGGTTTTCGCTCTCTACGTAAATTTGAAATAAAATATACAGTTTATAAAAAATTGGGATAAGACAGACTTTATTTTCACATGTCGCTAATTAATTATAAATCTAAAAGCAAAGTTGACTGAAAATAAAATTGTGAGTAATAAGGCTCATTCTTTTCCGAAAAAATTTACTTTGATACGATTTTTTTTTTATTCTCGCTAAATAAATTTTGGACATAAAAATAACCTGAATTGGCTTTACATTTTCCAGGGTATAACCATTGACATTTTCCTTGTCTTTGTTTAATGATAATGTCTCCTTCTTTAAGCAGTCTCACTTGCGTTTCCTTGCGCTCCATCTCCTTTTCTGTCATCTTGCCACTATAATTAAAGGAATTGCACGTCTTGAGTATATTTTGTATTCCTACATGTATCTTGATAATAAAGTTTGATTTATGCAGTGCATGTTTTAGACATGAAAATAAAATCACATATTGTATGCATTTTCTCTCTTCCCATCTATCTTTCAAAATTCTTGGATCTCCCATGGTTAGTGGTTGGATGTGATTTTTATCCAATTTATCGAATGTGTTCAATATTTTTTTTCTATCCCAAAGCCTTGACGAGGGGATAATCAACCCAAAACCAAAATGTGAATACTTTTCATCACAAGTTAAAATGGTGTTACATGTTTGTTTTTTTTTTTTTTTTTACATTTTTTCAGCAGTAAAATACAGTAAGCTTTTTATTGAATGAAATTACGAACAGTATACAAGCTCAATACAAATCGGGAGCAAAGCAAACACGGACTTCCAAAAACATCATAAGTGGGATCAGTAGCCACTGAGCAGTGATCATCCCCTGCCGACCGGTCACACCCGCCGTGTGCTCCTTGTCATATCCGGGGAAAAAACGGGAAAATCCGTAGACAATTCAGTATGTAAATAATGGCCTTACAATTAGTATAAAAGCGTCAGTCAGCATTTGACTTAATGATAGGTTGTAATTGCTGACAAGGTCATTGTATCGACCATAAAACTTGCGAAATGATGACTTCAAACGAGCCTTTTGATATCCTTGTTTCATCAACTTGCTTGTCAATAGCTTGCCTCGTTAAGAGAAATTGTTCATACCTAGAGATTGCTCTTGCATATCGAATCAACTGGGAGACGAAAATCCCATATTTCAGGTGATAAGGGTATATTGCTGCATAAGTAAGGGAAGTTAACAATTGAAAAATTAAAGTCATCACGTCTAGTAAAATATTCAAATATCAAACAGATGCGTCAGATACTGTGGTTACTTTTATTTCAAGCTCACTGGGATATATCGAGTCGAAAGGAAGTAACTATTGCTAATTTATAATACGTCGTCGATATATCTAAATGTCGAGTTGAAGACCACAGCAATTGTTTTCTTCTTCTCATGTAGAAGTTCTTGAATAAATTCTGCTTCATATGAATACAAAATAGGTCTGCTAATAACGGAGCGCAACTTGTACCCATGGGAATTCCAATAGATTGTTGAAAGACCTGATCTCCAAAAACCACATATACATTGTCAATCAGAAACACAAGCATTTTTTAATATCAACTTCAAAGTACTTGTGTGTACAATCAAAATGCTATTTAACAAAATAATTTTGCAAATGACCAATGACAAGGTAAATAAATTTTCGAGTTCCATGGTCACGTGACGGGCAAGGTGAATGGACGTGTTTACAACTTGCTCCGTTCTTCTGAAAATATTATAGTGGATCATATCTATCTACTGTAATTTGGAATTGGTGTTTTTGAACCTTTTTAATCACACCTTATCCACGTTTGTATGTATGAGACGTGTGTTTGAAATACTCTTTGTGTTTATTTTTGGATATTCGTCGGATTACGCCTATCGGTAGTAGTAGTACTCTGTAGCTATATTTACACTATGAGTGAACAAGAAAAACCAATGCTTTAACCTCTTTATATTAAGAACAAGGAACTACAATCAGACCAGAGTGAAAGGATTATAGATTATGAGCTATATGAAGCTATTCGTGAAAAACTTTGGGACAAGATATATTGCATTCAATTGGAAAGAGATCTATGGCGAGTTTATCTCACGTGTATGGAGAGCCGTTCGAAACTTCTAGTTGAGGGGTTTGAGGTTAGAAATATTTCCGTTCAAGTTTATGACTCTAACCCGTATTCAACCGGCGCAAAAAATCCCAAAGACTAAGTACTCACGGTCACTATCAATAGTGTACCCCTATCTGTAGATGACAGTGCGGTTTTTGGGATGCTGAATAACTTTGACGTTACTATCAAAAGCGATCTCAAATACGAGAACATCAAAAATCCTGTTATCCATCGAATGACTAGTGTACTTAACGGCAATAGCTTTCTATACATCGGACCACTGAATAACAAATCTCTCCCGAGAAACGTTACATGTGCTGGTCTAAAGTGCCGTCTCTTCCATTATTGTCAAGTTACCAACTCCTCAAAGCTTCAGTGCTATAATTGTTGGGAATTCGGACACAGAGCTCAACAATGCAACAGTGAAAAGGCCCGCAGAGTATGTCGCGAACCTGGTCATGAACCAGGATCTCCGGACTGCCAACTTTACAAAGAGATTGAAAAGTTGTTGCATTCCAAGGAAAAGAAAATCCCATTTCAAACTTTTTCCCTTGCGACAGTAAAGTCTTTGGCGAGCACCACCAGTCTGCCGAGCATGCTTATCAGTTGACAAAAGCACTACGTGCTGGTAATTTAGATGCAGCTGAGAAGGTAAGAAACGCTCCCACAGCGCTCGATGCGAAAAAGATAGGAAACTCCATAAAGGACCCGGAGGGTTGAAGCGAGCAAAAACTGGAAATAATGGAGGAAATCGTGTCTGCAAAAAATGAACAAGTAACTTTAATGCGAGAAAAACTTGAAGCCTCTAATGCTAATACGATTTTTTCCGAGTCCACTGTTGACGTGTACTGGGGTACAGGCTTGGATACCATCGGCACAACTCAAACAGAACCATCAAAATGGCCAGGTGAAAACAAACTTGGAGTCATCGTCCAAAAAATTCCTGCCAAATATACTAGAAAACTCAGGAGCGCCTCCGTGCCTTGGAAAGGCTCTCAAAGCGAGGACAGTCAAAAGAAACTTAATACATTTATCCGAGATTTGAAAAAATAAAAAGAAAAATGAAAAAGAATCTGCTACAAAATGATGTGAATTAACAATCTCCTCGACCACATGAATAAAAACTCTTTATCATTCCTCTCTTTAAATGTGAGAGGCCCAAATACTTGTAAAAAGAAAGTAACGCTTTTTGAGTGGTTGAAAGGTTCCAATTTTGATATAGTCCTTTTACAAGAAACACATTTTGTTAAAGAACATGAATTTATATACAAACCCCGATGGTCTGGAAACAAACTTCATTGCTTTTCTGACTCCGTATATTGTAGGGGTGTTTCACTGTTTTTAAAGCAAAACCTTTTTGTTGAAATATTAAATTATCATCATTCTCTTGATGGAAGAAGATTCTTGGTTAACTTGAAATATAATGAAAAAATTATAACAATTACTAACGCTGAACACTCTAGAATTGCATTTTTTTAAAGATTATTATCTTGGGTAAGTCAATATGCTATGAATATAGAAAGGCTCGTTGTTTGTGGTGACATTAATTGTCAATTAGACTGTAATCAAAATGATAAAAGTGTTAAGAATTTAAGAAATTTTTTGAAATATTTTGATCTAAATGACTGCTGGATTTCCAGCGAAAACACAAGTATAAATGGTTTAACGTGATGTAATGGAGAGGACATTCCCAAAAGCGGAATAGATTATGTTTTTATTAATGATAATATGTTTTTCCCACTTTGTAATATTACTGTGCGTAGAGCACCTAGTGTTGAATGGATACGTATGAGCGATCATTTGGGCTTAGTTTTTGATCTCAGTACTTCTGAAAATTTACGAGGTAGTGGTTACTGGAAGTTAAATAATTCATTATTATCTGAAGAAAATTTTTGTGAAAAATTAAGAAAACATATAAGTGACGAAAAAGAAAAATTAAAACAGTTAAACGATCCAAAAGTGAGATGGGAACGAATGAAAATAACCATTAAAGACTTATGTATGTCTTTTTCAAAAAATAAAGCTAATAATAAAAAAAAAAGCGTATCAAATTTATAGAAACTCAATTAAAACTTCTAGATTTAAAACATTATACTGAAATAAATATGAGGTACAAACGACAGCTTGAAGACGAAAGAGATAATTATTATGCTCAGAAGTGTAATAAAGCTTATGTACGATCTAAAGCTTTGTGGATAGAAAAGGGTTAGAAAAGTAACTCTTATTTTTTAGATTTTGAAAAAGAAAAGCAGCAAATAAATAATGGAATAACTAAAATCAAGGATAATAATGAGTCTGTTATCAGTGGCAATGATAATATTATGAAATGTTTGTTTACTTTTTATAGTTCATTATACACTAGTAAGAAGATTTCTGATAATGAAATAGAAAACTATTTTAAAAATGTTAACTGCGAAAAGGTTACAAAGGCCGAGAAAGAGTTATGTGACATGTTGCCAACAAAATTAGAATGTGAAGAAGCTGTTCTTAAAATAAAAAATAACAAATCCCTTGGTCAAGATGGCTTAACAGCAGAATTCTATAAGGTTTTTTGGCATGATATAAAGGAAATATTCTTTTCCTCTTTACTTAAAAGTATTGATGATGGTATTTTGCCTTTTTCGCAAAGAAATGCTGTGATATCTCTGATATATAAAAAAGGAGAGAAAGAAAATCTTTAGAACTATAGACCAGTTAGTCTTAAAAACGTTGATTACAAAATGTTTGCTCATGTTCTAGCTAATCGTTTGTAAAAAGTTGCTAGTAGAATAATTAGTAGTGAACAAAGTGCTTATATTAAAGGTAGATACATTGGGGAAAACGCCAGAATAATATTAGATATATTTGAATATTGTAAGAATAATGATATTGATGGTATTTTGCTCTTTCTCGATTTTGAAAAATCTTTCGATTCTGTTGAATATAACTTCATGTACAAAGCTCTAGAAAATTTTAGCAAAATGATAAAAACATTATATTTTAAACCAATTTTTAAAGTTAAAAATAATGGCTGGATGTCAAAATCATGTGAAATGCATAGAGGGATTAGACAAGGCTGTCCTGTGTCAGCACTTTTATTTATTTTCGTGCTAAAAATACTAGCAGTTCAGCTTAAAAATAATGAAGAAATCATCGGTTTATCGCCAGGTGATAATGGAAATTTAAAAATCGTACAACATGCCGATGATTGCACTAATTTATTGAAAGACACTTATTCATCGAAAAAAGCTTTAGAAAGAATACGTGAATTTAGCAAAGTCACAGGCCCGAAATTGAATATGGACAAAACAGAAAGTTTATTAACAGGAAAATTTATTGAGTCATATATTTTTGGTGTTAGATTTGCTAAAAGTTGTAAAGTTGTGTATATCTCAGTCATGATAAGGATATCTGTTATGATATGAATTGGACAAATAAATTAGAGAAACTTGAAAGAATACTGAGTGTTTGGAGAAGGCCAAACTTAACGATCTTCGGAAGATGTACCATAATAAATACACTAGCATTATCTAAATTGGTATATAATGCTTTTATTTTGTCAAATTGAAAAAATGAATTCTTTAAAAATGTATCAAACCTTGTAATTAATTTCATATGGAAGAAAAAAAGATAGCATAAAGAGAAATAGGCTAATTGGTAAAATTGACCAAGGTGTAATAGGTATTGTTGATATAGAGAGTAAATTTACTGCAGCGAAGGCTTCTTGGATAAAACGAATATTAGATGAAAGAAGTATAATATAGAAAATGTTGAATAATATTCTTAACCTTAAAAATCTATCAGTTAATGATATTGTTAAAACAAGTGTATGTAACTTTGAAAATACTGCTTTTTTAAGATGCTAAGAATACCACTTTCTTATGGTGAAGTCCTTTCTGCTTTCAATAAATGTAAAAAAAAGTTAAACAAATTTGTGCTTTAAAGAAAGACCAATTTTTATTGGAATTCATTTGGAACAATAATCTGTTTCAGTATGATTCTAAACCTCTTTGTTTTGAAAACTGGATAAAAAGTGATATTCTATATATATATATATATATATATATATATATATATATATATATATATATATATATATATATATATATATATATATATATATATATATATATATATATATATATATATATTTATCTATCAAAGATCTTTTTGATAGTGATTGAAACTTCCTTAGTATTGAACACTTTTATAACATACTGGAAAAGAAAAACAATATACTCTGTGAATATATCATGATAAAGAAGGCAGTCAGAGAATACAAAAACAATTTTGATTGTACATATGCAAAATTTGTTAATATTAAAAACGAAGTGTCTTTTTTATTCAGAGATAATAGTGTAATAATAATAATGTATATCTAACTAAAATTAAGTATATATGTGAAAAAAGTGTTGCTGAATCCAATCATAAATTATTGAATTGCATATTGAATAATAATTTAAATGTAAGTAAATGTAACAAAGATTTAGAACCTTTTTGTGAATATTGTATGGCTGTTGAAGACACTGAACATCTCCTGTACAGGTGTAAATTTTGTGAAAATATTTGGAAAAAAATTAGTTTGTTTTGGGGTTTTGAAATCACATGGAAAATACTGGTTCTTGGTTTTTACAATGAAATCAATTCAAAAACAACTAGATTGAATAATCTTTTGTCATTCATTTGTTTTACCATTTATAGATATAAAATGAAATGTAGATTTCAAAAAGAAAACATATATATAGAAGTTTTTCGAAATAAGATAAAAAAAATTGTTTTTGTTTACAAAACGTGATTCTAAGGAAAGCACATGTAATTAATGATAATCTGTATCTAGAAGTAGGCAATTATTTGTGATTTTGATTTATAAATTTCTGTACAATGTATGTATTATGATTTTCTGTACATTGAATTATTTATGTACCATGTTTTAATAAAAGAGAAAAAAAATTCGAGCTCCATTTTTATTGAAAAAAGTTGTCTATGATGTCAAAAAAGCTGGACTTTAATTTATCGTGGGGACTGGCTGTAAAAAGTGTTGAAATCTCGTACGTTTTGATGTTATTGATTTTGTTAAAATTTTATGATTTCAAATTATCTAAAAATTCCTTGGAGTTTTTAAGAATCTACATCTGATTTACACCCCTTCTTCAACATACTGATATAGAGTACTCCTGAACTTTACTTGACTGCTGTAAATATTTTTGTGAGTAATAAATAAATGTTATATTCTGTCACAGTGTAAAAAAATATCAAAGAGTGTCAAAACTAGAGGTTTTCCTTTCCTTTATGAAGAATGTTGAACAAAATACTCACTGGCCTATCATAAGATAAAGATAGTAAATAAACAATCCTGAAAAAGACTAAAATTTGAAATATTCTCAAATATGTTGTTTAAATCTCACAATCGCTAAATTATGATGTCAAAACGCTCAACTATGACGTCACAGCCTATGACATTGCGGTAGACAGAGACAGAGGCAACGGGAAAATCAAAGAAAATATAGTAAACAAAAAATTCAATATTTTGTAGTTAGATATGGTCTTCTTTTATATTTTTACATTTATGACTCATGAAAATATCAGTAAAATCATGTTCCATTTGTGAAATAACCCAGATAACATGACTACGTTGGGCAAACATTGGTAAATGGTTGTATGGTTGGTGTCGGTTTAACAAGGTTGGGCCAACTTTGGACCAATGAAACCATGTCAACCTTTTCGATCATTTTAAGATTGCCATGTTTGTCCAACGATGGTACAAAGAAACAAAATTCTATTCGCTTTTTAGGATTCTGATGCTGGTCCAACGTTGGCCCAATGTTTGTAATACTCCCCTAATGTAAATGTCTAATAAAGTTGGTAGTAATACGTTGGTCTAGCGTTGGTCCGATGTTAGCATGAGTGTTCTTTTGTTTTAGTGTTTCAAGATAGGGTATTTATAATCGGCCAACATTGGCCCAATTGTTGCTGCCAACTAAATCATTGTGTCCATGTAAGCTGCGGAGCGTTACGTTGGACCAACTTTGGTACCAAATTATTAAATCTTCTTAACTAAATGTTGGGTTCCCAATGTTGCCACCATTTACTGTTGTGTTGCAAGCGTATTAGCTGCAGATCTGTAGCTCGCTGGTCTAAAAAATAGGGATGGGGGATCTGAGGCTACAGTGCCACCCATTGAAAAAGTGTATATTTATTGAGCAGAAAAAGTGCGCTGAATTTCTCCGTTTATTTATGCTGCCATCTCAAATTTTTACTAACCGTATGTTCCTAGCAAATTCTTTAACTATTTCCATAGCAAAACATTTCCCCAGACCGTTATCTATAGCCCTCCTGGGTCTAAAATTGAGACAATGAAAATTCGCCTTTTTATAATGCCGTTTTTGGTGGCAAGAGAATTCAGTCCAAAGCGCTACGTGCATGACTTGTACATGAAAATTTCTTGTGAAAGTAGTTAAAGAATATGTTAAGAACACACGGTTAGAAATATTTGGAAATATGCGGTGAAATAAATCTAAAATCGGCGCACTTTTTAATGCAATAAATATGAATTTTTTTCAATGGCTGGCACTGTAGCTCTCTGATCGTCCATCCCAATATTTTCAGACCAGCGAGCTACAGATCTGCAGCTACAAGCGTACTTGATTGCATTACATTAATTTAGATGCACATTCAGATATATTAAAGAGGGCATTCTCTGTCCATGCTTTTCATGGATGACAGCATTTGTTTAGATCTGATTTTTTTTCCATTCTCGTCTAAAGTGATCACAGCACCAAAAAGTTTTATTTTATTTTATTTTTTTTAAGTGGATGCATGATTATATCTTAGTTTTAAAATCCTTAGCTCAAAATTATTATGAATTATTTCATGAGCGTTGTATTCATGAGGACGAAGTGAAGACTGATTTATATTTAAAAAGTTCACAGGAGCAGGATAAGAATGCATATACGTAAATCAAGATAACACAGATTTATAATTTGAATTGAAACAAAAGTCGGGCGTTCGCTAAAGCTTAAAGAGTCGCGGCGATTTAAACGCCAAATTGTTTCGTTAGCTGTCTGATTAAACTGCTCACAGGTGGGTGATAGACTCAAAATGCAGAGCAAGTAAGAAGGGAGCTTTATAAACCGTTGATTATACAACTGTTACAGCTGCATCTTAAAAGCAATATAAGTATAAGTATTCTTATTAATTTAAGTTTACTGTTAAAATTGTTTCGGTCTTCATTCTTTTCATGTTTATGCTCACAAGCACTGTAAAATGTAAATAATAAACATATATGTATATACAGTTTGCAAACAGATGTACTTTTAACTTTATTTACAATAACTCCTAGTGCTCATTAAGAAATGCAATAATAAGTAAGTTAAAGAACATCTTTCAACTTGTCTCCATGTATTGTCTATTGGATACACGATTATGATTTTAACAAGGATACTTAAGTTTATAGATCAACATGCACTAGTAGTATATTACATCATTGTAATTAAAATAATTGATTATATGATTTATATATTGGAGTCTGACGCAACTTGACGATCTACACTTTGCCGATGACCTGGCTCTCCTTTCGCACAACCACAGTCAGATGCAGGATAAAACAACTCGCCTTGCAACAACATCAGCAGGAACAGGACTCAGAATTAACTTGAAGAAAGCAGAATTGATGAAAATAAACACCACTGCCCAAACACCAGTCACAGTTGGTGGTGAGCCCATCAAAGAAGTTGATACCTTCATCTACCTGGGGAGTGTGGTGGGCAGACAAGGAGGCACAGACCGTGACATCAAGTCAAGAATTGGCAAGGCAAGAACTGTATTTACCATGCTAAAGAACATCTGGGCCTCAAAGAACATCTGCATTACCACCAATCTGCGGATCCTCATCTCTAATGTAAAGTCCATCCTATTGTATGGTGCAGAGACGTAGAGATTGACCAAAGCAACCCTGCAGAAGATCCAGACATTCTACAACACCTGTCTCAGGCGCATCTTCAACATCCGATGGCCTGAAAGGATCTCAAAAGAAGAACTATGGAAAAGAGCAGGACAGGAATCAATGGGCGTACAAATCAGATAGAGGAAGTAGGGCTGGATTGGACACACGCTAAGGAAGCCACCATCCAGCATCACACGCCAGGTCCTGACTTGGAACCCACAAGGCAAAAGAAAAAGGGGACGTCCAAGAAACACCTGGAGGGGTGACACGGAGTCAGAGCTAAAGACACAGGACATGACCTGGCAAGATGCAGTAAAAGCAGCTCAGAGTCGAGTTCGTTGGAGGACTCTCGTCGATGTCCTATGTTCCTCACGGAACGACAGGCCTTAGTAAATAAGTACAGTACCGACCAGACACAACCTAACACAAGAGCGAACCCAAAGCGGACCCCGGGTTTGCTTTCTTGGTTCGCTCGGGGTCCACTGCGGGTCCGCTTTCAGAAATTTTGGGTTCGCTCTGGGTTCGCCTTGGGTGCGCTTCGGGTTCGCTCGGGGTCAGCTCTGGGTCCTCTAGAGCGAACCCGGCGTTCGCTTTCTGGGTTTCGCTTTACGCAAACATGCGTGAAGCGGACCCCGCTTTAATCTTGCCGCCAGTAAGCCCCGCCCCTTGTATATTCCAAATACAGTAGTGAAATCGATCATTGTTGTTTCTGAGGCGATCGATACATGTGCATGTACAATGGCTGCAACGTTATTGTTGACAACATATAGGAACGATCACGTGACACGAACGATTTCGCAAGATTAATCCTTCAATCACACGATTCTTCATGTTACACGATCATTCACGACTGTTACCGCAAACGCACGATTTTTGTGCGCAAAATAGTTAAAAATATTTAGGAGTGGATATTTTTAAGACGAAATAAGGCTTAATTTATTTAATAGATATTTTAGATTAGAAATATTTACTGGTGAAATTCATCGACTTTATAAAACTGAAAGAAAAATAAAATATTTAGAAATGAATATTTTTGAAACTACATGTAAATAAGACTTAATAGTAATTTTAAATTACAAATGATTATTTATGTAAATCTCAGACTTAGGAAAATTGTTTTTTTTTATGTTTTTGACATGTAAATATGTAATTTATGATCGAATGCTGCATTTTCTATCACATGATATACATGTACATGTAGGTTGGTCGTGAATTTTGATTCAATTGGATTTTATGATATGCAGTAAGGAGGTAGATTTTTAAAAATGGCCTAAAAATGAATTATACTATAATCATCTTTCCATTTATGAATTTCAAAAATCAGCAATCTGTTTTAAAAAAATCATTCATTTGCAGAAATGATATATATAAAAAAAAAATAATAACAAGTATCAGGGATGAAAAGTAACCCCGACAATCATGTAGTGTACATTTGCCGACTAAATATATGTAAGTATCGGGATTTGTTTTTTTTCCCTTTTTTTCTTTCTTTCTTTTCTTTTCTTTTCTTTTTTTTTTTTTAAATATACAGTTTTGATGTATTGATATAAAAATACCATGACTACAATTAGCAGTTAACATGATTAACATCAGAGAAAAATCGTTAAACATCTTAAATACGCTTAAATACGATATTTTAAGAGAATACAATGTTGTACGACTTACTATTTTGCTTAGTTACTCCGATAATTAGTTCGTTCAATTATGTAAATCGCGCTTCATTTTTCTTTTTATTTCAGTTAAAAAAAAAAAGCTAAATCAAGCTTTACATTATTTTTTGTAAAAGATTAATCAAATTAGTACCATAATGTAGTAGTTTGCGATTGGACATATTTGTACATGTACATTTATGCTGTACATTCATTTTTTTTTATTTTCAATTAAGAAGATCAATTATTTTGATGTTGATCTGGATTTAAACGAAAATGTACATTAGAATTATAAAAATAAAATAATTGAATAAAAGCACGTACATATACATTATCTTGTACAGTATCTTGAGATGATGAAATGCTATAATTTATCAGAAACCATTTTTTGTTTTGTTTTATGTAACAATTGTAATAACCATTGCTTTCTTTTTTATTTCTTTTATACATTAGGGTATGTTTTGTCTGATAAATTTACGCAATGTATATTAATGGATTGAAAATGAAAAATAAATAAATAAATGTGTAAATATAATATGCTACCTGGATAATTAAAATATATTAATTTAATTTTTTTTGATAATGTTAAAATAGTTTCACACTGTACATTAACACACTTTGCTTGTACAATGTTTTATTTACATCGAATGACAAACTGGCATGCTGATTGGTCGACCCGCTGATTGGTTAACACGTTTTATCGCTAATCCTGATTGACAGCTCTGTTACGCAACACCGAACGCGCATTCGCTCTCTGGGTTCGCTACTGAATTTTTGGTTCGCTTTCGGCGTTCGCTCTGGGTCCGCTGCGGGTTCGCTCGGGGTCCGCTGCGGGTTCGCTCCGGGTTCGCTATAGCGAACCCCAAGAGAACCCAAAGCGAACCCAGAAAGCGAACCCCGGATGCGCTCTGGGTTCGCTTTCTGTTAGGTTGTGTCTGGTCGGTACTGTAAGTAAGACGAAATAAATAGGGCTTTTCGCCAAAAGTCGAAAAACCCTAATAATAAGGCTAACTAGAAACGCATTGCGAACAATGAGAGGTCTTCCGTCTGATTGACCACTCTAATGTATGATTTTGTTGTCAAGTTCAGACAGATTAAAGATTGATTTTTCCATGTTGCAAATGTTAAAGTTGTAGGTATCGCATTTTCACTTGTAGTGCTGTCTTTTCTACTTTGAAAAAAAAAACAGACAATAATCCTGCGCAGCTAGGTTAAGGACGCCCATGAAATATACGCCATAATATATTCAGGGAAAATGAATACAATTTAAATATTTTTTTAAACAGCATTAGTTTTGATGAATGTGAATTGTGGTGTTTGCACTGGTATATATCGGGTTTCTGTTGAGTTCGGCCAAAGCGACATCGCTTACATCAGCTGTTTGTCACGTGAAAGGTTTAAAATTAGAAACATATATGTACTACTACAAAGATAGTAAAAGTTTTACGATATACGGGTGTTTTTCCGCTATAAAATTTATTCTGTTTTTTTTTTTTTTTTTTTTTTTTTTTTTTTTTTTGAGACAAATTCCTTAACAAGAAAAGTGCTGGGAGCAACTTTCAGAATAGTAGGAATAATAGCTACACGTGTTTAAAGATTCAGAATTTATAGAGAAGCGGATATCCTTGAACTTTTGATATCTTCGAGGGGCTGGACCTGTCATACTAGCACGTTTCTGTACAAATGTACTCATTACGGCTATCTATAAAAGTCTACACATTATCAATTTAAATTGACAATAAAATGTGGATTAATATATTTCAGAATATATCTCTATTTTGTTCCGACTACGCGTGTTTCGTATTTATTTTTATTTTTACAAGCTACGATAATAGTTTGATCCACGCCTCAAGTACAGAGAGATTGCGTGTCAAGCTAAGAAATGATGTCATCTCAGTAAGTACAGCGAGGCCAAGCTGGCTTTCATTTCACTTTACATATGCTAAGTGCTATTTTGGCAAGATAAGTTTCATATCCATTAATCTTTATAATATTTATAAGAAACGAAAGTATTCAAAGTGTTTTAAAAAGAACATATGATATTTATTCATCGAGATTAATTTGTATTATTTTAACGTGACGTCATAATAGCTTCCCCGAACCTTTGGATAGGCTGACGTGTATATGGGAGTCCTTACCCTGGCTGCGTGTCTACCTGAATTTATTTTTTTTTCTTTGGATAAGCTGGGATCTAGATATATTTTTAATAGGTGAGATTATTTTATCAACTTCAATTCCAAACGATACGGTTATAAAACATTTCGCACCAAAGGATACATGGCACTAATTAAGCTACGGTTAAGGAATTAATACACTTTATGTTCAATAACTTGCTTGTATTAAATGTCTACCTAAGATTTGCAAATAATATTCTGTTTAATATTCACTTTGAAAATATTACTTGATCCGCAACCAACTGCACATAAAATGCGTCAAATTTTACCATGATGACGTCATGTCGACAAGTGCATTGTGATCAATGACTCGTCTATATCTTGCTGTGTAGGATTTAACTAGCGACAAAAAAGAATACAGTGGTAAGTTTTGATGTTGTTCATTACTCTTATGCAGTAAAAAATCTCAAATTATTTCGCTTTCTGTTATTGTGAGGAAGTGCTATATTTGTATGATGTCACAGTAAGCATTTCCTGTATAAATTAGGCCCCACCCCTTAATGCAGCCTATGAAACAAGGTATATCTAGAAGCTAAATATCCAAAAGATTGCTAATATTGCTGCACAAATGTCAACAGCTCACTTGTTTAATTACTATTTATAAAGTTTTAAGTTGAATCAGGGTAAAAATATACAGTCAGGTATAAGTTTCCTCAAATTCCAATAAAATGAGAAAATGCCTAGGATTTGTGCAGAAGTTTCATTAATGTATAGAATATTTTTCTTAGCATTATACAACTTTTATGAAAAAATTAAATACGGTAATCCCTTGCGCCGAAGCTGTTTTGTTGATGCGTTTTATTACCTCCAGTAGGTACTAATATTGACGTCATGATATGACGTCATAATGTGTACTGGCTAAAACATATCATTGGTACTAAGTATGTATCAAAAAATAATTCAAAACTTTCTCCGAATAATAAATATATCCCTTATGTGTTTTTATTGGCTCATTTGCATTGAAACGTCTATACCAAGCCTTAACTCACATGCGTAAATCAAGTTATATTACAACACATAATTCCTGACAATGGCGTGTAAATCAATCTAAAAGTGTTTGAGAAATCGTGTGAAAAAATAAGAATGTCAAAAAAAAAGAGAAGAACTAGAGCAAAACGTCTTCCGACGGACAAAGGACGAAGATAGTAATTATTTAGAAATCATATGCTGTTAGGAATACAAATTAGACAACCTGCAGAAAATAACAAATACCAAAAAAGATGCCATTTCGACAGTTCCTGTCGAAGGTCACATATGCCAAACAAGAGGCCAATGGGCCACATCCCTCACCTGAGCTCACAGGCAAGGAAGAAGCAGAAATCAGTTCAGTATTGAAAAGTTTTAAAGGGAGGGGGCAATCTTAAATTTGCACTACCTCAGAATGCTTCCATTTCAATATTACCAATCATGGTTTTTCTGTTCTTAAACAGAAGAATTCTAAAGATTTTTTTCTATGTATTTCTATGTAAAACTATGATTGCTCATTCTGGCTCCACCCTACCCACCGTAAATTTGAAAAAAAAAATTGAATCTACATTACCTGAGAATGCTTCTGTAATAATATGACCAATCTTGAGCAAGATTTTTCAAAATGATTCCTATATATTCTTATGCAAAACTTTGATACTCTGTTGTGCCCCAACCCTTGGGAGATCATACTTTGAACAAACTTGATTCTACAATACCTAAGATTGCTTCTGTATAAATATGACTAATAATGGCTTAGTTGTTCTTGAAAAGGAGATTTCAAAGATATTCCCTATGTAATGGTATAATCAGATTATTACATAGGATATATAGGTTTATTTTTACTCTGTCTGAGTTAATGATTGGAATGATTATTAAGACACCTTTGCCTGAGGGTATATCACTTAAATTTTCTCTTATCTAGACTGTAGACTGGGTAAGGTACTACTTGCACCGTGTTTCTCCCCTAGGTTCTCTTTGATAGATAAAAACCAGTTGTCTTCTTCAGATATACTACACCCAGAACTATTCCCTAGAATACTTGCCACTGGTGTTTATAACTTTCATACTTTTATTTTGCTCTTACCTTTAAGGTTTTCCATCCTCTATCATTAAATATCCATCACATACATAACTCTGATATAAATTTTAGATATTTTACAGAAGAAAAGAATTTACCAAGAGAGATTTTCAAAAATGTAATTAACTAAGCAGTAAGTACTAAATAAATAAAAGTTTAAGTCTATGGAGCAATTGTTTTAGAAATAAAATTCAAATAATAAGAATACATTTATAAATAAATACTGTAGTGGAAAATGCACTAAAACTCATTAGAAATAGAATGGAAATTGCAAACAATTTTTTTTTTACCAGATAAGTTTTAAAATTCGTTTTTCATTGATTAAAAACAGAGGGAGAAAACTCTTACCTAAATTCAAGGTCCTAAATTAGGATGTATCCCGCCCTGACAAGGTAATAGTAATAAATGGGAATTATGTCTGAATATACTTAGGATTCAACACCTACCATCTATCATGTATTTAATTTCATTGAATCTTTTGCTATTAAAATGGAATGCCTTAACTTCTTTATTGCTAACTCATCATCTTACTTCTACAGCTACCCTTTGAATGCCTGAATATTCCAAAGCTTTGCCTTCTATACCCTTAGGCTGATCCATTCCAAGGGTTGTCAGGTCATTCCACTATTTGATGTGTTCAATGTGTTTTCCAATATATATACCTATGTAAACCTTGACCCACTATTGTGACCCCGCCCTACCCCAAGGGTCAAGATTTGAACAAACTTGAATCAAAATACCCGGAGATATAATGGCCCAGCTGTTTTTTATTTTTTAAGATTTTTAAAGATATTTCCTATATATTCCGATGGTAACTTTTGACCCCCTTGTTGTGGCCCTGTCCCACTCCCAGGGGTCATGACTGGAACAAACTTGAATCTGTAATAATATGACTAATCATGGCTTTGCTGTTCTCGAGAAGATTCTAAAGGCATTTCTTATACATGTATATTCCTATGTAAAACTTTAACCCTCTCTTGTGGCCCCGCCCTACCCCGGGGGTAATGATATGAACAAATTTGAATCTAGAGTATGTAGTCAAGCTTGCACATAAGTTTAAACTTTTCTTGCCCATTGGTTATTGAAGATTTTTAAAAGATGCCAACACACTTTCAGAATTCTTAATGATCTCCCCTTGAAAGAAGGCGCAGCATTTCCTATGAACAAATTTGAATTCCCTTCATCCAAGGATGCTTTGTGGCAAGTTTGGTTGAAATTGGCCCAGTGGTTCTTAAGAAGTTGAAATTTCAGGATTTTTTTTTAAATAAAAAAGTGTATTTTACTCCTCAACTCCTCCCATTAGGGTTCAAAAAGTAAAGCCAGGAAACTATAATTTCTACATCATCCTCTGAAATTAAAACAAAAAAAGCCTTTGATGTCAGATTCCGAATTTTTTTTACATTAAAATGAACGACTTTTCTACACTTTAATTCATGTACTTGTATAACCATACCTCACATAAATGAAAAGAAAAACTAGGCTTTTTGAAATTATTGGCAACTTCTTCTTCAACAAAATTGTAACTCGTAACTTTTACTACATTGTTATTGGTCATCAACAAAAATTCTCTATTAAAAATTACTCTGATTCTAAATACAAGTACACTGAAGTTTATATAAAACGAATGGTGGAGTTCCTCATTGTCAACATTATGTAGTCTTCAGAGAACATATCTTCCTACAAACTGCTGAATCTGACTGGCACTAGTTGTGCTCCTACATCATCCGAGCTGTTTTTATTTTTCCACTTGCTTTGGCCTTCAACTCGACATTCAGATATATATTGTCGACTTTTTATCAATTAACAATACTTATTTCAATTCATATGTCATCTCAATATATCCCAGTAAACTTAAAATAATAGACACCACGAGACATCTGTTTAATATTTGGATGTCTTGCTGACCATAGACGATAAGGGCAACATAATAACTAAAAACCAAATTGTATGACAGACGAGATGACTTCAGCTTTTTAAAAAGTTTTGTTTGTCTGTTGTTTAACGTCCCTCTCGAGACTTTTTCACTCATATGGAGACGCCACCACTTGCCGGCGGAGAGCTGCAAATTTTGACCTATACTCGGCACTTACGGCCATTGAGCAGTGAGGGACCTCAGATTATACGGTCTCATCCGAAGGACCAATCTCCACGTCCCACAGTGGGATTCGAACACATGACGTAAGAATCAACTCCTAACATCGCAACCCTTTAGATAACGCTCCAAACACTGTGACATGCGGGCGACTTAAAAAGATGTAATATAATGACAGATAAATTGACGTTACAGAGATTTCAACAACATCGTTTAAAGTCAGCATTTTTTTAATACTAGGGTCGTTATAAAAAAAACCTAAATAGCAAATATAACCTATCATTGGGTCGTTTTTGCCTGATGTGTTTCAAACCAATTATTAGGCATGTGATTTTATACTTACTTTGACTACGATCAATACATAAGACTCAGGACGGGTGGGACCGGTCAACAAGGGATGCGTACATTTCCTAGGCACCTGTCCCACCACATTTTCAAGGGGTTCGTGTTTTAAACCCTGTTCACAAATTACTATTTTTCGCTGATTTTTATGAGATTGATCACTGTTCGTTATCTTCAATTTGTCATTAAAGATTGAATGAATTTTTAAAAAATGCAATGGAAGCTCCTTTTATATTTTTCTTCCTTAAAATCCCTTATTTTCTCGATTTTTTAGACTGTGTGTATATACTCACATATAAGTGAGTCCGCCTCTAAGTTTGTTGTATGTTTTAGCTTATGTTTACGAGTTTTGTCGTAAACATGGGTCAACTCTTTGACAGGAACGGTTGACAATTTCAAACAATGCTTTGATGATTTAACCTATGTTTCAAATAATATTTTTGTCGTCCGCGTGGTAAGAGCATCTGCTCTAGAGTAGCGGAGTAAGGAGTTGAACCTTACGTCGAGGGTTCGAATCTCACCGTGGGACATGGAGACCGGTCTTTCGGATGAGACGTATAAACCGAAGTCCTGTGCCGCAATAGGTGCTATCACGAAAAAGATCCCTCAGTGCTCAATAGCCCTGAGTGCCGAGTATATGTCAAAATCTGCAGCTCTCCACCGGCAGTGGTGGCGTCTTCATATGAAAGAAAAAATTCTCGAGAGGGCCGTTAAACAATAAACAAATAAACAAAGAACAAACAAATAATATTTTTTTGAGAAATGACACCGAAGTCCTAAAATTACGACTTACTCATTGTTAATGCCAAATATGTTGTTTTGATAATAAACCTATAGTTGACATATTATTGGCAACTATCATGATCGAGTTTTCACTCTTTAACCCTTAACAAATGTTCGTCTTTAATTTACCTGTAAATTTCCCTGACACTGTGTTTACTGAATAGTAAAACTGTGTACATGGGAAACAATCATTCCATCAACAATTGAGTTTAATAATAAATAATCAAAAATTATATCGAGATTTTTTTTTTTCAACATCATTAAAGAGACAGTACGGCGCTTCTCATAAAAAATCATTTTCTGATAGGATTTGGAATTTATTAACAACTTCTAAACGTATAAACTTTCGGAAAAGTACAAGTTTCATGATTTTATGGACCATGAATACATACATAGCAACGTGTTAAGGGCTCCATATTCCATGCTTTTCACACATACGTATTCATCATAATCAAAGTAGTATGGCCTGCTATCTTGACGAAGTCAACAAAGAAGAAAAAACTGAAAATAGAGCTTGAAAAGGCGAATTTCCTGACCATATTTTAGTTGGGGATTGATTTAATCGCTGGATGAGGAAGACACGGGAGCTCGACGAGACTCATGCAGGGCTTACAGAGGTTCAACTCGAAAGGTTTGTTGATACATGATATCATTTCTCGTTTCTCCATCGCTTTCAAAAAAAAGCAGTTAACTCAACATAGAAATACACCTATGATATATAAATATTTTTGCTATTTAAAGTGCAAATTTTTATGGAACTGTATTTTTGACGTTTTGCTGCGATAACGTTCGATTTGGAGATTTTCTCTTCTCGGACCCCAATACCCAAAACGTAAATATTTGTACTTTTAATTCTGTAAAATTCACCTGACAGGAGATCAATTTATCGGAAAATTTATGATATTTTGCTTTTAAGAATTGCTTTAACCTCATATTTCATTTTAATTGTGAACTCTACAGTTTAGACAAGTATCATTCAGACTTCACGTGGTACGAATAAACAGATCTAAGATTGCTTCGGTTTGTACGACCCTTGGATTTCCGGCAGATTCTAATTAAGTGAATTTTGTTTGAGAAGAGAATTGTCATGTTCCTCAAACTGTTGACATCATCTTTATATCTTATTTCTCAAAGAAATGTTAGTTAACTTTGACTGAAAAAAGCACAAGTTTTTGAACCGTCGCTTTAAATCTTTCATCATAAATATTCTAAACTGTACAAACGCCTAACTGGCATAATGTCGGGTGTGCAATTTAAATCTATCGATAAAAGTAGATTTACTAACAGTTATTCACAGTTTCTGAAAGAATAACCTTTATAAGAATTATCAAAATAAACACACATTTTAAATAAATTAAAATGACAAAAATAACTAAAAAAATAACTTGATGTAATATTTCTTATTTTTGTGAATTTCATTTCCAAAATCTAATCAGGTTCAGACGATTTCATATGAAATATATGGCGATAACGAACAATATTCAAGCTCAAAAGTCCATTCTATCTTTAAAATTCACAAGAATCAATCATGTATAATGTTAGAATTTAGTAGGAAGTTATAATTTTACATGAGGACATCCATAGAAAATAGCCGTGACGGTAGCGCAGTCGGTAGAGCGCTCGCTCCGTGATCGGAAGGTCGTGTGTTCGAATCACGGCCGTGACAGACCTAAGTCGATAAAAAATAGGTAGCAATTGTTCCTTCGCCAAGCGCTCGGCACTTTGAAGTGCGGGTCTTTCGGGTGAGAGTAAAAACCGAGGCCCCTTGGAACGGTAGGCGATGGCACGATAAAGAACCCTCACTGCTCACTTATATGAGTGAACAATTCTCGAACGGGGCGTTAAACAACATACAATCAATCAATTCATAGACAATATGTAAAAAAAAAAAAAAAAAAAAAAAAAAAAAAAAAAAAAAAAAAACGGAAAAAATGATTTTGCAATTGACCCTAACATAAGTAATTTTCAGCCCTTTCAACTTCATCATCAACTGGGATATTCATATTAACGTTATGATTTTATTTTTATTTTTAGATTTTTATCACCTTTGTTTTATATGCTTTGTACCAAAACTCGAAAAGTTGATTTTTAAAATTTAAGAAACTGTGTTGTTGTATTTTTTCTTATAGAGAATGATTTTAAGAATCTTTTCATAAAATTCCTAAAATTTGAGTAAAATAACATAAAAAATGAAGAAAAAAAAATTGTTTCTTTCTGCAACATAAATTTTTAGGCAATAGTGAAACACGGAAGTTATGTAACCAGAAGCCCAAAAAGGGAAATACGCGTGAAACTTTTACTCAAAGATAACTTAGATTTAAAATTAAAATATTCAAAGGATTTTCTATAACCCGTGACAAAAACGAATAATTACAATAATTAGAAATAAAATGTAGCATATATATTTATGCTTTGAAAAAGGGTGCTTACGTCATTTGACCACAATGCCATTCTGACAAAAATCTTGGTGATCCGATGTTGCAATATGTGCAAAAGTAACCTTCACTATTTCCTTTCCAAAGTATTCCTTTTATCTTTTCGGTACATCCTCCACACTCTGTTTCAGTAACAATCCCTGCAATGGAATAATATAAATTATAGGATTGATAGTATAAATAACAACGAAGTTTTTTTTTTTTTTTTTTAAATTAAGTAACATACTCGTACGGCTCTTTTTCTTCTTCTTTTTATATTTATTTACAGACAGTGAGAGTTTTAATGACTTGCAAAAATGTTATTAGTGGTTTCAAC
Organism: Saccostrea echinata; assembly: GCF_033153115.1. Taxonomy (NCBI): domain Eukaryota; kingdom Metazoa; phylum Mollusca; class Bivalvia; order Ostreida; family Ostreidae; genus Saccostrea; species Saccostrea echinata. The sequence continues at coordinate 579,336 of NW_026889830.1, forward strand.
AACATGTCATTTTCTTTTCTATTTACGAAGCAATTTAACAATTACTCATTCTACATTGTAATTGCATTGAAGAAATGGATTAAAGAGTGTCTCCACATTAAAACCATGCAAAATGGTGACAAAAAATAAAAGTCCAGAAACCAAATTGACTTTAGTTGATGTATGATTAAAATGTTTCGGATACGATGCATCAAAGGCATGTCCAATTTCGAACTACATCGATCTATTTTTGAAACATTTTGCTCATTTATTGGCTATTATCAAAGGAATAATGAATATGCTAAGGGGTTAGCTGTAAAACATTATTTTAAACTATATATTTCTTTAAGGATATTCGACTTTTTTTTACATATCAGTGATACCAGGGTAATCTCTTATTCACTTATTTGTTCATGTTCATACATACTCCATGAGCATGGATGAAAAATGAATATAACGAATAGTAATAAATCTCAAAATACCAAACAAAACAAATTTAGAGAATAACAACAACGGTCGTCTAAAATCATCAGAGGTTTGATCAGGTGCAAATAATAAGAAAAATCTCTGTGCAGAATATTATTTCAACTTCCCTTTTCGTCACTCTAAATTACTTATATATTTCTTACAAGTGCCGCCATTAAAGACATGCTTTTTCAAATGTAATTTAATTGACGTATTAGATATGCGAGTACATTTTGCTTTTCATTATAAACAATTCTCACCGGCATCAAATAATTTCAAGGGACCTTCCTCTCCTGGCACACAATACTGTTCTTCTTTTGGGTTATTGTTGTCGCTTCCGTCCCATTTGATCTGCAGCTCCAGCTTTAAAGATAAAGTCGAATTTCTTTTATTGAACTGTACGAGGGGTTATCAAAAAGTTCGTGGACTAATGCGAAAAAATTAATACTATGTATACTATGTAGTCTGTGCTTACAAAATTTATAAGGAACATAAAACAACAAAAGTTTAAGAAATATTGAAAATTTTAGCTTGATACGTTGATAATTTGCCAAATAATTCTAAAATAAAAAAGACATTATATGATCACCCGGCGCTGTCGCCGATTAGTTTCATGACGTCCGACAACGTAATTTTTTCTCAACGTCCGCTCTATCTATCTCATACACTTATCTTGATTAGATTACCCGCAGTTAAATAAAGGGTTAAACCCGTCTCTTTTATGATTCTACAATGCAATGAACAGCTGCTTCCAATGCATATAACATTTTAAATGGATCTATGTATAGGGAAAGAACCTCACTTGATTATACCAGAATACTTAGATTGTTAGAGTTCAATTTCTACCACACATGATCAACATCATTTTTCGACATGACTGACTTTTGACACCCTGACTACAAATCAACATAAAGTGTGCATCTTTCATCTCTCTAAGTTTTTTTTTTCGGGGGGGGGGAGCATTTAAAAAACAAGTACTCTGGATGCATTTTATTTTTTTTAGCCCGTTTAAACATTCCCTAGGTCTATACCAATTTTTCCAGGTGTGGAACTTTATAGAATATTGGAAAAAGAAACCCCTCCCCTTTTTGACGTCATTTCCGAGCCCTTAATTGTTTAGACACTTCATATAAAATTTACGATAAAAATTTCATATAACTTACAGAATGGGGTAAAAATTGCAAATTTTACGGAACAATTGTGTCGTACCACATGCCTGAATTAACGGGATTTTTGGATAACAAATGCTCATATCAAAAGAGTTTTTCTCAATTACTTTAAGGTGGAAAATTTGAGGTTGCGCCGCCTGGACATACCATTGCTTACAAAAAAAAATACTATTAATTAAAAAACTCATGATTATGATTTATTCTTTAGATAGAAAACATAATGTACAAAAAATCATTGAAGCGGTTTCATTTTATGGCCCTAGTCCACAAACTTTTTGATAACCTCTCGTATAATCAGTAATTATATCTTATGTAATACGTGAATGTTCTAGTAAATTTATAAACGTAAATATCCTTTGACAAAGAATATTGCTACTATATTTATATGATAAATATTCGGTTCTTGTTCAATGTCTACTGGATTTGGGCATCGAACATTTAAAGTTACTAAATTTGATATAAACTTACAAACTTCCAGCAGGTGAATTAAGGCTTCCCGAATAATTTCACAGTTCACATATGTATTCACTTCTCTGAACTACCAGGATATGAAGTCATCATTATGCTTCCTCTAAGTTAGTCTCTATATAATCAATTCCCAACTATTTTCGCATAGTGTTTTAAGGGATAATATAATGTTAGCATACTATGCCGAATTATTATACTTCCTGTCAGTTTGTCTCTATATACTCAATACCTGACTATTTTCGCATAGTGGTCTAAGGATTTATATAGCATAAGCATACTATGCCGAAATAGAGCACGGCTTCTTTTTCTGAAGAAAATCCGACGGCGCCCACGCCGGGGAGCGAACTCACGACCCCGAGATTGTCAGTCCGACGCGCTACCTATTACGCCACAGACGCCGTTATCTAAAACATTGTTGTATAATATATATAAACTTAGCTTCAAATATTTTACACTTAAAGAAAATAAAATAATTTTTCTAAAATAGTTTCTTTCAATCCCCCCCCCCCTTCACTCAATAAAAATTCTCTTAAACTATCTGTACATTATACAAAAATGCATGAAGCATTCAAAATTAAAGAAAAAAGATTATGACGTACATGTAGCACAACGTGACGTCATAATAAAGGTGTACTAACATGATTGTAAGAGGAGATGAAACATTGGAAATGGAGAAAATATTGTCGTTTTATACAACAGTCAGCATAATAATATCAATAGTGTTGTACTTTGCAGGCACAATGCCTAAATAGTAGTCAGGGTTTGACACATAGTGCACTCGCCTCCGGCTCGTGCACCATGTGTCAAACCCTGACTACTATTTAGGCATAGTGCATGCAAAGTACAACACTATTATATAAATAGTGCAAAGTTTCATTTACTAAAGAAAATCCGACATCATCGTCGCCGGGACCGAACTCACGACTAAGAGATTGACAGTCCGACGTGCTACCGATTTGGCAACGGACGTCGCTATTAAACATGCTGAATTTTAATGTACATATGGTTATAGTTTCAAATATTTTACACCATTTTACAAGAAAAATTTACTAAATATTTTTTTTTCTAAAATAGTTTCTTGCACTTTTTTCCCTTAATTCAACTGAATTTTTTTTAACCTTTCCGTATATTATGACGTAGTTGTATGACATAATTGTTAGAAGTGACGAAACGTTGGACATGGAAAAATACTGTCGATTTTATACAACAGTCAGCATAAGAATAAAAATAGTGTTTTGCATTGCATGGACTATGTCTAGATAGTAAATCGGGGTTGTTTCAAACCCTGACTACTATTTAGGCACTTTGCATGCAATACACAACAAAATTATATAAATGGAAAATGACGTCAAGTCGATGCAAACTTGAGCAATCATGAAGGGGACAGTGTCATAAGGTTTTCATGTTAATTACAACCACATGTAAAGGGTGTAGAACCTTATTGTAAATTTCTCTGAAATGAAATATGTCTAAAAATGAAAACAAAAATCGAATATTTCTTTCTTTAAAAATTTTAACTTCAACATTTGGTTACATACAATCTCATCGGTATGATTTCTTGAAAAAATATTTTTGTTTCTTTTTTTGTCTGCGTATATGTAAATATTCATTTTTTGTTACCAGTGTTAAACCAAACACACAATGGATCTGTCTATTTTTATGATCAGCTATGGTTTAATTAAACGATTTTTTGAAACAAACGGGCATACATTCAAAATTTACTTTTTTACTGGTATTAACAGAAGAAACACGAATTATCTCATATTAATTACTCACTGTACAACATTTACGTAATGTAAATATATGCACTCACTTTGCCATCATGTTCCTTATATTTTAGAAGGGTCCCAACTATGTATGTCTTTTTTGTTCCTGTATTTTCTTTTGTCGGAAGCTCCATCATCACTCTTATGTCTGGAAGATTTCTAACCATCTCTGAAACAATGAAAACAGGATCCAATGAAACAGAAAGCACCAATTACGTATATCATTATCTCGTCTACAGGATTACGATGCAAACTGTACAACTGTAAGTTATTTGCATTTACATCGGTTTCTGTTTCATATATAAAACTGAAATACGAACAAAAAACATTAAAGGATTTCATGTTGAAATCGTTATATACGAACTGGTAATGAATTGATCATTAAAAGCTATTCATTGTAAAGAGAATGACCCGGTTATGATTCAACTATGCATAACTAAAGAATCCTATAGTGTCTTCATTGTGACCCTTGTTCAGGTGATGAAATACAACCCCGTAATTGAAAAAAAAAAAAAAAAAAAACGTAAACAAACTATTTTTGATGATTGCAGGTTTTATTTCAGTATATAATTTATTGTGGGGAATTGTTATATAAAGTGTTGAAAGTCGTACGTTTGTATGTTATTGTTTTGGTAAGATTTTGTGAATTAAATTTTCTAAAAGTTCCATGGAGTTTTTAAGTATCCACATCGGATTTACAGGACTTCTCAAATATAATATTGTAGAATACTCCTGAAGTTCCTCCTTCATTGCTGTTAATATTTTAGTGAGAATTAAAGAAAGAGGCTTGATAGAACATTCACTAGAGCCCGTTATGTATCTTTGTAATTTCATATTATAGACAACTTTATGTTTATCCTAATAACCTCTAAACATTTCTTACCAGCAGTCAACAATGGTAGGCTGGGCATTTTTTCGTTAATATCGCTTGCAATTAGTTCGTCTTTTTCTGTATCATATTGAAATGGATAAATTTTTCCATCTAATTCATATCTGCATACCTTTCCCTTCCAAAACTTCAAGACTTTACCTTATTAAAACAGAGATAATTTCATTTGTTTTATTCAGAAACATAAAAGCAGTTTTGATAAAACGTTTAATTACTTTTCAAACTTTAAAGTTAAAGAGGTAAAATTAAATATAAATTAAGATGAAAAGGGAAGAAAAAAAATAATAATGATTTTGCTGTAAAATTGAAATCTGATATTTTTTCTTTATAAATCAACTGCAGACCAATTATTAACATTGTTCTTAGAATTTGTGAGTTGAAATGTATAAGATACCCTTCATGTCTGTGGCTACAGCCGTTACATCACAGCCTTTCGTGATTCTGCAAACTTCTTTTCTTTTACCCTTTTCCTCACTATTAGATCGTTTGGGCATAATAGGTCTAAAAACAGCAACATATAAAAGATAATATTTTATTTTTCAGATTCATAGAGATCTCATAAATTACATGGTATAAAAATACCCTTTGGATCCTGACTTCATTATTCGTCTGAAGATGTGATTTCTATTATGTTTATCTGCCATGTAACATTTCGTACAGAGATTAATGTAAGGACACAACACACAATGCCATCTGATTCCTCGCAGGGGATGTTCCTTACAACCATCGCATTCTATGTCTTTATGAGTTTCATCTATCAATAAAACAAAAGTTTACCCCGAAGGCATATATCTATATACTGGCAATAGTAGAAATGAAATTAAAAGGCCGTAATCTCGGACACGATACGCAAAAATTATCAAATAAATATTACGACCGCAATCATAAATCATATTTAAGATTGAAATTACTGTTCTTGTATTCCGTATGAAACATTAATTTTCAAACCTCAAAGTTAGCTAATGTGGCACGACGTTATATTACACGGTAGAAATGGTTAAGTATGGGACTTTTTTGAACATATAATGTTGAAATATACAATTTGTTTGTATATGCATGTTGTATATTTTTGGTAAATATTTTAATGAAACAAGAGGCCCATGGGCCACAGCGCTCACCTGAGTAACTTTGGCCTTGCTGTTTTTCACCTGATTTCTCCCTCCCCCGTAGTACTTATTGTGGCCCCGCCATATCTCCAGGGATCATGATTTGAACAATTGGAATCTACACTACCCCAGGATGCTTCCAAGTAAGTTTCAGCTTATCTGGCCCAGTGGTTCTTGAGAAGAAGATTTTTAAAGATTTTTCCTATATATTTCAATGTAAAACTTGGATTCCCTATTGTGGCCCCGCCCTACCCCCGGGGGTCATGATTTGAACAATCTAGAATCTACACTACCCGAGCATGCTTTCACCTAAGTTTCAGCTTTTCTGGCCCAGTGGTTCTTGAGAAGAAGATTTTTAAAGATTTTTCCTATATATTTCAATGTAAAACTTGGATTCCCTATTGTGGCCCCGCCCTACCCCCGGGGGTCATGATTTGAACAATCTAGAATCTACACTACCCGAGCATGCTTCCACATAAGTTTCAGCTTTTCTGGCCCAGTGGTTCTTGAGAAGAAGATTTTTTAATGACCCCACCCATTTTTTGTATTTTCTTGATTGTCTCCCCTTTGAAGGGGACTTGGCCCTTCATTTTAACAATTTAAATTTCCCTTTACCCAAGGTTGCTTTGTACAAAATTTGGTTAAAATTGGTCCAGTGGTTCTTGAGAAGAAGTCGAAAATGTGAAAAGTTTACAGACGGACGGACAGACGGACAGACGGACGGACGACGGACAACGGGTGATTAGAAAAGCTCACTTGAGCTTTCAGCTCAGGTGAGCTAAAAAGGTTTGGGTTTAAATTAAACTAATAAAAAGTAGGTATAATACATTCAATCAAGGAATCACACTAAAATGAGACCATTTTTAAAAACTGGAATACGGTTTCCTTACAAAAGTTTCAGTAAGAATTTTTTTTTTATAAAGTTGAGATAGATATACGCACCAATATCGAACAACAGAAGTTTACGTCTGTCACATTCCGGTTCTTCTTTACCATCATCCCAGTATACTTTCTCTACACTGCCTTTTTCACCATTTTGATGATCTTGAAATTTGTTTTGTGAAAAACTTTTATAAAGATTGGCTTATGTGATACTATTTTTTAAAGATAATAGTATATGCAATGGTTTAGAAACGTAATCATCAACATGTTTTAAAAATTAATACAGAAACAAATTCTCGCTTCAAAGAAAAACATTCCTTTTAATGGAATTTGATGAGTTCATTGAATTAATGTTTAGGGTGCATGTATTTCTCTCAGACGTCCCCAGATAGTTTTCATCATTTGCATCATTTGTATCCTGATGTTTTCTTATCTCTTTTTGGTGTCTTAGATTTTTTTTTGATTCTTATCTTTTGTATTTTTTAAAATAGAAATATGTTCCCCACAAAATACTGAAATTTTCAAATTGAAGAAAAATTAAAGCTTTTCAAATATCCTGTTAAGAAAAAAATCATTTTAAATGACGTTTTTTATACTAGTAATTGATAAGTAAAAGTGCTGTGATTTATTTTTTTTGCAAGATTTCTTTCTATCTCTAGTTCTTAGTTAGTTATCATATTCATCTCAATTATTTTTAGATTAAAGAATAACACTTTACAGTAAAAAAGCAAATCATACCATTCACTACTCCTCCTTTATCTTCAGACCCTTTCTCATTATCCTTTCTTTCAATATCTATTGCTACCGTATCAGATTTATTTGATGTTTCTAATTTATCAGCAGGCATGCTTTCGGTTTGACTCAAATTTTCCATTTCAATCACTTCCCCTTTGTTCTCAGTCAATGCAGGTAAAGAATTATCTGCTTTGTCCTCTAAAGCAGACAGTTTTTTCTTTTCTTGAGTTTGTTCAACCATTCCACCAATCTTTACGGTGCCGCAATAATAACCTGTCCCGACAACACGTACCACTTTCCCCTGCAACTCTGTAAGTGAAACAGAACATATCAAATATGATTGTAAGAGATTTAAAAACGCTTCTGTTTTTATTCACGTATGTCTCTCAGGGTACTCCATGGGCTGTTTTTCCCGCCACAGTAAAATTCCCCGCTACAGTAAAATTCCCCCATCCCGCTACAGTAACGATTCAAAATTTCTGTTCGCATAACAGTAAAATATATTGCGCTGCACTAAGATATGCGACGAACAGAAAATCAGGAACATAAATTCTCTTAAAAATATTTTCTAATTAAACAAATTTCTCATATTTCAATTTCCAGTACTTTATCAACTCTAAATTTGAGTCATTTGTTTGGCTTCACCTTACATTATTAATTATCCCTTAGACTTTTGTCGGAATTAATACAAAAAAGATATATACAAACTATTTTTTTTCAAACTTCCAAATGAATTTACGTATTGAATTTTTAACACCAAATTTCAGATGTTTTTACTTTAGAACCACGTCTCTAAAATTTTGGTGACACTCTGAATCAAACATTGATCTTTGAGTTAACATTTATTGATGTAATGTCGGAAAATAAAAGGCACCAGCTTAAAAGTATTTAAGTATTCAGAAGTTTCTTTTTAAATTCAAAAACTTTAATAAACCAAGAAAAATCATGGCAAATTTACTTTTAAAGATGCTAATAGTTCTATTGTATGAAAAATCAGAATTTACTCTGCTCCTCAATGTAGCTTAAAATATAAAGGTAAATTTGAACATATCATGTTTTAACACTTACAATCTGTAGATATTGATACAAGTACATTTGTTAATATAAATTGTATTTTTAAATCGTAGTTATGTTAAAATTTTAATGTTGTGAGCATGTGGGAGGGGGATATACATGTAGATCGTCTGTCTTATAGTAGTATGTACATAATTAAACATTGGAAACAGTTGAATTGTTTTCAACATCCATTAATTCATTTTTTTATATACAGGAGCATACAATGTGTGTATCAAATTAATAATTCAAAGAAGAGTGAGGTATGTGTATGATTTTGAAAATACAGTAAATAGTGGTTAAGTTGCGAATTCGAACACGAAAATACCACGAATATTAATTGTTTGAATAAAATCTGCGCCACAGTAAATATTGGAAAACACTGGTTTTTATAATGTTAAATGAAAAGTAAGGGTTACGCAATTTTATTTATTGCATGATTGCGATATCTTTTTTAAACTTTTATGTTTCTTACTATAATGGAAATGTACAGGATTGATCGCAGCTCTATTAAAAAGTAAGCCTAAACTTTCAATGAACTTATGAAAAGAAAAGAAGAAAACTTGAGTGTTGTTCCTAAGCTTTACAGAAAATTTTATATGGTTGGTTTCTTTCAATTAAAAAAAGCACCGAAGTGAACAAAAGTAAAGCAACGCTATTAGAAAAAAGCCGTTTAAAAGATATACTTCCCAGTGAACTTTTTGTCGACCGCTTTCACTGAAAGTGGGGGATGTTAATTTGGGTCTGTCTGTCCGTCCGTCCGTCTGTAAGTCCGGCCGTCTGTCCGTCCGTCTGTATTTCTGTCTGTTTGTCTGTAACACTTTTGTTTCCGCGCGATATGCGTAGCAACTCCCTATTGCCTCAAAAAGATCCCTATCGGTTTTGAGGTCAAAAAGTGAAAGATCAAGGTCATAAATTCTGTCTGTTTTAACACTTTCGTTTCCGTGCGATATCTCGAGAATCCGTTGAGTTTTTGCAATGAAATTTTTACATAACAACTCGCTGTGTCCTAAAGGAGACCCGTATTTATTGATTTTGAGGTCAAAAGGTGAAAGTTCAAGGTCGTAAATTCATACATTCTCTTTATGTGTAACACTTTCTTTTCCTGGCGAGATCTCAAGAAGCTTTTGAGCTTTTGCAATGAAATTTTATACCATAACTATATCCTATGGCCTCCTCAAAGTGTCCCTCCCCATTTTTTTTAAATTTATTGCATTAAAAGTCGCTTTGCACTATTTTTAGCACAGGGACATGTGGAGAGTTATTACATATAATACAGGTTGTCGTCGGACTTTATTTTCTAATTACCTCTATTAGAACTGTGTAGTAAAAGCTAAATTAGACAGCATGTATTGTGTAAAATTTTGACAATATATCGAACGTGAATATAAACATTAAATGTGATCTAATGTTTACATTTAATTTGATATATAATCAAGTGCCTCTGTGGTTTAGGGGTATGATTCTTGCTAACCAAATAAGAGGTTCCCGGGTTCAAATTCCTAGCGATCCCCCTTTTTTAATGATTTTTTATTTACTAAAGGATAGTATTCAACACATGAAATGAAAACGTTATGAAGTCTAGCTTGTACAAACTCATAAAATCCTTATTACAATGTGATAAACATTCTATATAAAAAGAATTTTCTATACACGTATTAAAGAATAACCAATCAAATCTTTATATCCATAATGGCATTTTTTATTTGCTTCAAATACATGTATACATTTAATAATTCTACAAATCCAGGGATGGGAAAGTCCTACCTCCCTCCCTTAGAACTGCGCATGCTCTTCTTTTTTCCCTATGCGGGGGACGCATATTCTCTGAATAAGCTTGTTTTTGCTTATTTCTTTCATTTATATTTAAGACGATCAGTTAGAATAAACTATTACATATTTACAGTGAAAATGATAAAGATTTGCTTAAGATGAAAACATTTTAAATTTAAGTCTGTGCAATTAAAATATCGAAAATATGTACATTTTAATTTATTTCGTTTTGGTTTCCATTTGAAATTTGGATAAACCTGCGGTCTGTGATTCGGTAAATTCATACTCTCTGACCCCCCCCCCCCCCCCAAAGTTAACACAGAAATGAACATGTTTGCTCTTCAGTATTTGCAAATGTATATATTCTCATTCCATTTTCGTATTTATTCATTTATTCAATCATTTCAAATACAAGTTTTCAAGTTTTTGTGTTACATGTCTTTTGATGCAGTTTCTTGAGCAAAATGCTCAAGAAATTAAGACAAGTAGTGGTCATGTGCACACTGAACATAAAATATATATTAAGCATGTAGTAAAGAGTTTTTCATCTTAGGGGGGGGGGGGGGGGATTTTTGTTCATGTTGGGTATGCAAAATTTAAGGAAAATAACACGTCATACAAACCAAAGAATTTCTATGTCGAATAAAGATCGGTACTTATTATACCAGAAAATTGAGTCCCGAGGTAGAAAAATTGTCATTATTTGATGGGAGTATTTAATCGTCTTTACAGAATAACTCACGTCTGTATCATAATTTAGAATTATATTTCCTGAAAAAGTTTGAAAGCATACCGTTTTCATATGATTCTCGTGAAATATCTCCTTCAATTTCAAAGACATGGAAAGGTCTCGGTAGTCTTTCACCATCTTGTAAATTCTATTAGTAAAGATATTTATTATAAAAGCGATTACAAATGTAACTTTCTTCGTAATGTCAATTCTTATCTGCTAAAAATGTGATAGACGTTTAAACAGATATACGAATTATTCCAATACTGAAATTTAATTATGTCTATATATTACATATATGATACATAACATCAAGAGTATAAATTTTTAGTTGGCTACAAACCTTGCTCGAAGTGGAAGTTTGTGACGTATTTTCATTTTCTTCATTAATCCCATCCTGAAAACATTATTAATGTTAATCATAATTTTAAGAGTGTTCAGACTGCGAGGAAACATGTCTGTGAAATACTTACCCATCTGATTCTTGATCTACTCACCATGAACTTACTTTTTCCTTTGCATTTTCTGGTATTTCCCCAAACTCTTCTTCGTTTTGATCCTTTTCATTCTCTTCCGTAACCCTTTGATCTGAATTAATGCCCCCTACCATTATCTATAAAAAATATATTTTTCTGTAACAATGAACCCTATTTGTAGCATTAAAATATCAAAACTTCGATCAGATTGTACAAAGTTGTTTTCAATTTAAGAATTCATTTACTTCAGATTTTTTTTAAGTACTTTGCAAAAGATTCCTATTCATGTTCACATTTAACTTTAAAAAAAAAAAAAAAAAAAAAAAAAAAAAAAAAAAAAAAAAAAAACATATTCGATAGGAAATGCAATATGAACTCACAAAAGTGTGGTATCTTTGTAAGCCAATGAGACCAATAGTCTTTCTCAAGAAGTTTAATTACAGAAAGTGATAGGTCGTACAGATGATCGTATAGTGGCTCTCTCGAAGAGCGCCGTAGATCGTTTTTATAATGTACAATACATAATACTCATTTACATATGAAATAGACAAATCAGATTCAAGTAAACAAGTTATTCAATAAATTTGTACAAAATCCTGGAATTTTATAAAATAAATTGTAATTGAAACATAAACTTTAATAAGCTGCAGTCCAACGCCCTAGTATTGTGCAAAAGTTAATATAATGTTAAGATAATTTTTAGCAATGTTCCGTTACTTTTCCTGCATCGTCGTCCCAAGATAGATAAACATCCTGGTAGCTTACATTGTCCTTAATCCGATTAACAGATTTGTTAATTATTACGCAAAAGTCTTACACTTTCATATCCCGATTGGTTTATAGGTCAATGCACTACTCTATCATAAGTACATTGTAAATGGTTTAGTATGTTTATTTTCTGATTAAAAAAATTTTCTCAAACCCTATAGGTTTACATCATACATTATTACTATTAGAGTATCTTTATTGATTGTTTCTTGATTCTTGACTTACGTCCCTAGCAAGATTATTTAAGCACTATGAGACTTCAACTTATGCCTGTGAGGAGCTTTAACCTCAGTCATTTACACGGCAATCAGCGCCATTGAGAAGCGAGTGTTCTTTATCGTGCCAACGTCTGTCGTGACAAGGAGCCTTGGTTTTCAAGGTGTCATACAAAAACAAACTGCGCAATTTTTACCTCAAAGTGCCCAGGGCTTGAAAATGGAATACTTGCTAGCAGTTTTTTTAACTTTGTTTGTTGCGTCTTTGACCTACAACCTTCCAATCACGAACGAAGCGCATGTTCACCAGGTTACGGCGACCAATACAGAGTAAAAGTCTTGATAAAGCAGGTATAAGTGAAAGTTGAAAAAAAATTGTAATTAATTCAATGTTGAAAATCATGCAAAAGTCCATTTTTACCTTTGTTTCCTCATCTGTTTGAACGGATTGTGGTGTTGGTAATATTTCAGGCGTTGTTTCAGACGGTGTTTCAGGCAATGCTTCAGGCAATGTGTCAGAGGACTTATTATGTAATAAAGATCAGTTAATCTTTTATTTACTTTTTTGATTCTTCAATTTTGATAAGGTTTGTTTTGTTCCCCAGTAAAATACAATAAATTTACAAATAATTTTCGAAACATCTTGCTCGTTGGTGTCATGAAATAAATTTTATTTTTCGAAAATTATTGAAATTACCATTAAAATTTATTAAAATTTATCATGACATATACAAACCGAATAAAACTACGCTCATATATATAACAGTTCTTTATAAAAAATAAAGCCATGCATAATCTTCTTTTCTGTCTTTATTTAAGTATTTTCATGAAAATACGTCTTACTGACCATCTTTTCTTGATCTCCAGTCTCATCTTCAGCCTTTGTCGAGAGATCGATAGATACGACTTCCTTTAAAAAAAAATCATATCTTAAGTTGCAGACGATTGACAAAAAAAATCAGCGATAAAAAACGTATTCAAAATAGCTACGTATCCCAACAGACTGTATCATTATCACATGTGATTCTTAATTATTATCATGAACCTACTTTTTCTTTCGAACTTTCTACTTTTCCTCCCAATTCTCTTTGTATTGGTTTCGGTTCTTTTTCTTCTGTAATTATTTGCTCAGAATTGGTGTCCTCTGACGTTTTCTGTAACAAAAACTTGTCAATACCATTCGACCATTAAGATCAAGAAAGGAATTTCAATATTTCAATCTCAAAGGGCACAAATGTGAGGAAATAACAATAGTGATTATTGACCATAAATTAAGATCTACAGATGTTCAGAGAAAACGCAAGAACATATTCTGGATGTACAGGCTGAAGTCATTCCGCCATAATGGTATTACCAATCCAAATGACTTCACCGTGATGAACTTGACTAGACCCAATTTCTGATTTTGTCAAACAAGACTATTCTCTGTTTGTAGTGTAAAGTTTTCAACGAATCAGCATAATATATTTTGAAATAATTATCTTCCTATGATTTTAGTATATTATTTTTTTTTTCTATTTCATTATCTATTATAGTTTCAATTATGTTTCCAGAATTATCAGAAATCCTTATATTCCTTTTTCTTCTAAGTTCGATTTGAAATTCTCCCCTTATTTCTCGCTTTATTTCATCACATCATGCAAATACTTTTCTTAAGAGAAACCAGCATTGTACAATTCATGCATTTACGATAACTCATTTGTTTCTTAATGTAAATTGCATGTGTGATTGTTTTGTTTTAATGCAGATTGTGATATTGAGTAGGAAATACCCTCAAATGAGTCGGTAAGTTGTATTTCTCATGAAATATTATATACCCAAGTAATATTCACCTTTTCCCAAGCACATTGCGGGTGCACAATGGTACGATGAGACAATCTATTTACTATGTAAAACAATAAGTTTGTTAATTGGCTGTGTCAAAGCGATGTGTGTAAAAATTTCAAATTAAAATAGCCCTCACATGATCTAAAAAGTCACATGATATTATTACAAATGTCTTAGTATATATCCCAGAGAATTCACCATATAAATTTACCGTGGTTAAGTATATAATTTACAAATTTAAATGAAAACTGACCTTGCAATGCAACATGATGTTTTGAAAGTATTTTAAAGCTTCGGGAAACATTAATATATTATCGTGAACTTGATTTTTTTTATTATTATTTTTTCTGTCATGTCTCGCCTGAGTCACTGCGTGTAACATAACGTAAGCCCGAATATACAAGATTACAGACAAATATATCTGACATATAAAAATTTATAACAAACCCTTTCCTTGTTTGTGTCTTGATTATAATGTTGATCAATTGTCTCGACAATTGTCTGCTCTCCAGTTTCGATTTCTCCTAAGTGTGACAACTACGACAAAATAAAAAAAAATCCAAATAAGACGAGAGAGAGAGAGAGAGAGAGAGAGAGAGAGAGAGAGAGAGTAACCAGTATCAACAAAATTATGATTTAATTAAACGTATTCAAATTAGGTTCATTGTTACATATCTTGAAATATAGATTCTTTTAATGTTGTCATGCTTTAATGAAGAATCAGTTTGATTTCGTTTAATATACAACTCATGCTTATTCTATAATGCTAGATTGCGAAACCTGCAGATTGGAAGGTGTGCTGTACTGCCTTCTGTAATGCCGACTGTATACAGTTGCTTGGTGACATGGAAAATTAAATCTCTTGTGCCATTCATACACCCACTTGCAGTTACAGTTATACACTCTTTGGTTAGAATGAGATTCAAAGCGGAAGATGGGTCGAGGCATAATGTCTTGAAGTGATGCTGATGTTGCCTCCATAGTATTAGAGGAAATATCTCTGTTCTGTCTTTTCATTTTCTGTTGGATTTAATTTTTATTAAATCTGAATATATTACTAGCTGTACAGAAAAAAAAAACATTTCCAGTTACTCTTACGTACATTGCAAATTCTTTTTATTTTTATTTAAAGAATTTTTTTTTTTAAACTTGTATTGTAAACGTTAAAAAATCTTAACTTAAGAAACATAATTTTAGTATATAGGAATTAGTTGAGTCTCAATAGCTTATTCACATAATTCCAATCTAACATTATCTTGAAGTTTTCATAAAAATGTTTATGCTGCCGTTCCATTTTCAATTAAAATGGAAATTAAATTAATTTCTAAGTACTACTACAACATTTTGTAAGAGTTCATTTTCCAACATTATCAAGCATAAATAAGAAATTTAATTGCCATAATTACTCACACTTTTTGTCTCTAATCACGCTCAGATTCATGTTGCCGTACATTTTTATCTGAAAATTTCAATATGGATTTCCACACCGCATGTTAGGAATGAAATTTAAAGACACTTTATCGGAAAGAAGATCGAAGAATAAACCAGAACTGCATAAAGTAAACGCAATCTCTGGACGGGCCCCGACAATTTTCAGAAAACAAAATTAAGTCAAAAGAAGCGATGTCATATATATATATATGATATATATACATGTATGTATATATATATCATTAAGTTATTTCTCAATTCCGCTATAATGCGCTGGCACTTTAACAAATATATTCTTTAGAAATGTAGGGATTTGTTAGCAAAAATAATTTCTCTGAAATTTCAAAGAAACAAATTATTAAAGTAAATACTTTCTTTTTAAATTAATGTAATTTGTATGTTATTTCATTATTTAAAGAACATAATCAATTCAAAAGAAAGCAAAAACAGGATTTATTCTTTTCTTTTTAATTGTGATGCTCTTTGTCATACATTTTGAACCCTAGCAGAATATTACCAGTTCTACCAAACTTTTTTTCCTACCCTACAAAAACTTCATCGATCAACTGAACATAAGGTATTTTATTCACGAAGTCTTGCTGCCAGTTGTATAGTCTCATTTAGTCCTGAAGATAAGTGTTCTGATTATTTCCATGTCAAGGTTATCAAAGGATAAATTAATGATCCGTATGACTTTTTTTAAAAATATTACATAAGGTCTATTGAATTGGTTATAGAATACCATTACAAAACATTGAAACATTTAAAAGAAACAGCTTATCGTTGTATTTTAACATTGATTTAAACTTGACTTCAAAGCCAATCAAAAGAAAGAACTAACACGCGTTTAAAAAAATAAACACACACTGGGGATATCAACTTACTGATTTTTTCACGAGAACAGTTTCATAAACGAGGACATTGAAGTTCTACACTACTAAAAGAAAAAAAAATGAAAAATAAATAGTTTACTTCTCTAAATAACACCTTAAAATAATATGTAGACAATCTCTATCTAGGATTCAAATAAAAACTTTGGTTCACGAAGTATTTTAAAAATTTATAACTATTAATTGGCTTTTGCAACACTAGATAGAGCCACTATCATACTAATTTATCTCTTTAGTTTTAGTATGAGTATTGTATGAAAGATATCCTTAAAGGCATATGATTTAAGATATGTAATGTCTATGTAATGTCTGAGGAAATTTTAGAATTAATTTTGAAATCAAGTTTACTTTTCAGATAATGTTACCACAACTTTTATTTGTTTAAATTTCAAGTGATTGTACTCATTTTGAAATATGTGTGACCTTGTTTAGTATTTGAGCTCTTGAAGTAAAAAAAAATCCTTCATGTATGTTTAAAAAATATATAGCAAATGAATTCCCTGCGAAAAACTGATTTAATGAAAACCCTCTATTCTTAACCTTCCAGCCCTGTACACAAAAACACGGTAGAATAAATTTGATACATACTCTCCATAAATATTGAATAATGCCACCAAAAAAGGTTTCGCATTGATTTAATGCTCTATCTAACATTTGTAAAAAATGTTCAGTTATAAAAACATTTTTCTCTGTGAAAAATTCACTTGATCCACCTCTACGTGCATATGAAATGTATCAAATTTTACCACGATGACGTCATGTTGACAAGTGCATTGCAATCAGTGACTTGTCCATACGTTGATATGTGGGATTAAACTAGCGACAACAATCAATGCAGTGATAGGTTTTGATGTAGTTTAATAATTCTGTAAGTTTAAATTGCAATTTATTTAATTTTCTTGCACGATTTTAATTTTGGGCGATATATTTTCGTGATTTGTATAATGTCGCCGTACAGCATTTTATAGGTTGAATCTTGTCATATAACCCTTTTCAGAAGGTTATATATAGGGAGCGATCGCTTTAGTACGTGTATATTCAATGTTTAAAAAAAGATCTAAGATCCGCCCATAAATTCTACAATACTAATTCTATAATCGTTCGACAATTATCTCCAAATACACTGGATACTTATTATATTGTTTTAATCTGCTATAGCCATTATACAGCCCTTTCTTTAAAGTAACCTGTACTGTAGAGGCAACCAACCAATTATAATTATATGGAAACTGCATTATGGTTTACAAATATTATTGAGACCAAGATGAATCTTATGTTTTCCCTATTACCAAGGATTTTAGTACAGAAGTACTGCCAGTTATTATTTTGTAACGTCCCCAACTTAAGCTTTGCCTTTCTGGGGAGCTTACAATATTCAGATTGTTAACAAAATAAGACTTTTTTTCTACTTTCACTTATCTTAGCTATACTTGCAATAGTTTTATACAGAGAAAATCATATCATAATTTTTAAGAAAAAACTATTATATAGCTAATTTTAAAGATGACAACGAGATTTCACGCACACGAGCATTAAGTCTAATATGAGAGAAATAACCCTACAAATGATTTTACATGTCATTTATATGTCAACACGATTAGTCTAATTATCTAATGTATACTTATATTCGCTTGTATATTAGTGATGAGACTGACACTTAAAATTGAAACAAAGTAATAATTGTTATTCGGTGATATATATATATATATATATATATATATATATATATATACGTCTTCCCTGCATAAATTTAGATAACAGAAATATCTGCATCGCGAACTCTAGTCTATAAAAATAATTAGAAATATCTTTGGCTGAGTGAATGAAAGTGAATTTGAGTGACATCATAACATTCCATTTCGAATATTATCATGAAATAATGATTTTGAAAACCAACTGCGTGCGTATTCTTATATAAAGTGTAAAAGATCTTGAAGTCCTTGAAGATTTTACACTAGATAGCAAGACGATAAACTATGAGCCGTTTAAAGTTAAACAATCACATTGACAGAAGCCTTGATAAGTTTAGATTTTAAAGGAACCATTTAGAAAATAAAACAATTACCATCAAGGGACATGTATGTGGCTTCTAATTATATTTCAAACTGAAAGTATTTAAGTAGAACATGACACCAAAATTTTATTTAAAGGATCTTTAAGGCATATCTTTTGAAACATGGTTTCAGCATGGCAAGATCGATATTAGGGCTGAATCATTTTGTATGAATTTTTAAGATATTTTATTGAAACAAGATGTAAAATATGTTTAATGTGCAAATAATATGCTCCAGGATTGAAAATCTGCTGTTAATAATTGCACAATATAAATAGTTAAAAATTTCTCGAGAAGAGTCAGATTTACTTTATAAATTTTGAAATAAAAAATAATTTATGAATTAAAAGTATATAATTTGTTGATTTTTATTTAACCTCTGGATAAACTTTCCAAGAAAGAAGTTACCCCAAGAAAAATTTTCAGTTACGGAAGCATAATTCCATCTTTGGCGTTTCTAACTTTAAAGTTGTTAATTGAAACCTAAATATTGGCCTTTTTCAACTTTAAAGTGGGTAATTCTAACTTTTGTTTGATTTTTCCGACCTTTTCGTTAGTTTTTCCCTTTATTTAATATTATTTTCAATTTTATTAATGTTCTTCATTTTTAAACTGAACAAATTTGTGAGCAATTAAACAGTGTGAATTATTTTGGACCTTCGCCTTCCCTATAACTTTACATATAACTTTCAACTTCAAAAGCCCTTATATTTCTCTTGGTCCATCTTATATAATTTCATAGAGGATATAGTAAGTAACACTATATAGTTCTGTTAATGAGAGCATTTCAACCATACCTATTTAAGAGATCAGAAATATATAAATTTGTTGAGAATGAGTTTAAACAAATGAGACCATATTTGGTGTTTGAATTACTGGGATGATTCAACACGATTTTCATGTTAAAGACAACTGTACAAAATGAATCAATTCTGTATATGAAAACACAATGGAAATTATTAATTCTTTCATTATGATTATAAATTTTTTATTTCCATTGTTATAATAAACACAAGTCCAATTAACTACAAAGTATTTTAATAAAACGCATGAACCCCGAAAAAGTTGGAAAATCCAAGTTGGAATTACCAACTTCAAAGTTGGAAATGCCAAGATTAAAGTTGGAATTACAAACTTTAAATTGGAAAAGCTAAGAATAAAGTTGGAATTTACTGCTATTTTTAAATTTAGACCTATCTTGATCAAAATTAAGCCGATCACAACCATAATTATGTAAAACCGAGTCATATCACAATTTCACAAGAATACTTTGTGAAATATTGTTTTTAAGAGAATTAAACTCACCACTATTATAGATTTCCTCGTAGAAACTACAAGAGAATGTCAGCAATAAGGTAATGATGAATTCTGTATGGATTTTCATCGGGATCGGTTTAATTTCAATCGGGTTTGGTCCGAACTTGAAAACCCATTTTTCTAAAGTTTTACAATTTCATTTCAAAGTTGTTTTTTTTTAAATATGATTAAGTATCATGTCTTTCCTATTTGTTGCTTGATTCTTAAAGAGTTTATCTATATGTTTAAAAATTATGAATAAATAATGTAATTTATTTTTCAATATATTTTTTAAATAGAAAATATAAATCCTATTTGATTTTCTAGACATGTTTGATCAGATATTTATACTGTGCAATTTTTAATGGCAAATTTTCAACTCTTAAGCATCTTCTTTGCAGATAAAACAATTCTTTACGTTTTCTTTAGAAAAAATACAAAAAAAATCATTTATCATCTCTCAGTTGATTCGATACGCAAGAACATGCTCTACGTATGAACAATTTCTAAAACGAGGTAAGTTATTGACAAACAAGTTGATGAAACAAGAATATCAGCAATCTCGTTTAAAGTCATCATTTCGTAAGTTCTATGGTCTATACAATGACCTTGTTAGCAAATACAATCTATCATTAAGTCAAATGCTGACTGACTTTTTTCATACTAATTGTTAGGCCATTATTTACACATTGAATTGTCGACGGATTTTCGTTATTTCCCGATCATGACAAGGAGCACATGGCGGGTGTGACCGGTCGGAAGGGGATGCTCACTCCTCCATGGCACCTGATCCCACCTCTGACGTGTTAGAGGTCCGAATTTTCTCTGCTTTTATTTTGTAATATTTAATGGATTTTTGAGCTCGAATACTGTTCATTATCTACTCATATTTCATAGAATAATTAAGAGCCATAATAAATATTTCCATGCTGAAACCACATTTTAAAAGAGAAGCCTTAGAGATCTATTAAATTAAATTTTGGTTTAACATTTCTTAAAAAATCAGTTAATGAAGAAATTCAAAAACAATTAGTATACAACTTAAGTCTTCATAATACTCTTATAATTATAATTATTTTATTTATTTATTTTATAAATAATTGAACAGCAAAACGCTTTCTTTGATTGTCAGTATGGAAATAAATATGTTACATGTACCTTATTAGATTGCTAGTTCCATAATCATGTCGATGTTTTAATGAATAGCAATAAATTTGCTAGGAAAGTTAAGTTCTATCTGTTCACAGAATTAGCATCAATGGTGTCGGTTATTTCGATGGCATCTAAAAATCTTTAAAGATCAATTTACCTAGAGAAACAATGAGGAAAAACAGCATTGAATCATTGGCAAACATCATGTACCAGGATCATAATACCTGAGCAAAGTCTTTTGTTCTGTTATCGATTATGGAGTTACACAAACTTGCTTTTTTCACGACTATGTAGTAACGTTTTGGAAATTAAGATGCTACTTTACATTAAGTATTTCTATCATAATTATAATAATAACAATAATTTTGATGCATTAATATGGAAGAACCATGGAAACCCATCAATTGCTTAATGAAAAGAAGAAGATAACGAACACAGAAACAAAGGAATTCTATTTGAACTGAAGGGCTTTTATTTGTTATCGGTTTCTTGATTTAAATATCAGTAGAGTAAATATCAATACGTTATTGCGTAACGTGTGAATAGATGCATCGTGTGTAAATATTCTTTTCATCAGATCCCTTGGCATTTTAAATGACTTGAACAACCAGAATAATTTTCAATTAGTAAAAAAAAAAAAAAATAACAAAACAAAAACAAAAACAAAAAAACTTTAACAAAACAAATTATGGACTATTATTATTATTATTATTATACTTCTGTTAAAATGTTTCCTATATAAAGTTAAGAAGGTAAAATAATTATCTTTTATAGTGTGAAAATTTCCACGCATAACAAAGCTACACCCCAGGGTATAGTTTGTGTACCCACCCCTCGGAAAATTTTCATGCAATTTTGCCGCCAATTTTTATTTACTATAATCAATCTATAGATCGGTGACGTCATCCTGACTTCAGTAGCATTGTGACGTCATCGGGATTTCAGCTTATTCTAGTAGTGTTATTTATTCCAAATACTTATTCAAAAATTTAATAATTATTCTTTTCATGTTTTGCTTATGAAACTGTAGTATCGCGTAAACCCTCAGAAATTATGGTATACATCAGGATAATAAAACGCTTATAATAATAATAATAATAATAATAATAATAATAATAATAATAATAATAATAATATTTTATTTAGAGAAGGTAGCCTGATTAGTGTGACACACTATTCTTCCCCAGGGCCTTCTAATTACAACAATATTACACATGTACATCAAGGTAGCAAAGATTAACAACTAGCAATTGAAATATAATACAAAAACAATGTCACATGATAATAAAGACAATCATCATAATAATAATAATAAACAAATATATGATACGTGACATAGACAAATCAATATATGTGATTTACAGGCACCGAAAATAGTTTTTTTTTTATTGTTTTTGTTTTCGTTTTATTATTATTATTATTATTATTTTTTTTTTTTTTTTTTTTTTTGGTTATGTCGTTTTTTTAATTTATTTATTTATTTATTGTTTTCTTCTTTAAACTAATTGAAAATTGTTCTGGTTGTTCAAATCATTTAAAATGCCAAGGGATCTGATGAAAAAAATATTTACACACGATGCATCTATTCACACGTTACGCAATAAAGTATTGATATTTACTCTACGGATATCTAAATCAAGAAACCAATAACAAATAAAAGCCCTTAAGTTCAAATAGAATTCCTTTGTTTTTGTGTTGTTCATATAAACAGTTTTAAAACTTTTATACATACGCAGCTAGTTTAAGGACGCCTATGAAATATACGCCTTAAAATAGTCAGAGAAAATGAATGCAATTTTTACATTGTTTTTAACAGCAGTACTTTGATGAATGTGAATTGTGGTGTTTGCACTTGTGTATATCGGATCTCTGCTGAGTTTGGCCAAAGCGGCATCGCTTACATTAACTGTGTGTCACGTGACAGGTCTAAAATTAGAACATGTACTACTACAGAGATCGTAAAAGTTCGACGATATCCGGGTATCTTTCTGCTATAAAATTTATTCTGTATTCTTCGAGACAAATTTCCTAACATGAAAAGTGCTGGGAGCAACTTCTTCATGTTTAGCCGTCTTTCTGTAAACTCCAGACCTAGATGTGATATGCATTGGAATAATATAAGATTACGGAATAAATAAACAATGCACAACCAGCTCCCAGCACTTTTCAAAATAGTAGGAATAATAGCTACACGTGTTTATAAATTCATAATTTATTGTGAAACGGATATCATTGAACTTTTGACATTTTCGAGGGGCTGGATCTGGCATTCCAGCGAGTTACTGTTCAAATGTGCTCCCAACGGCTATATATAAAGTCTACACATTATCAATTAAGTTTGACAATAAAATGTGGATAAATATATTTAAGATTATGTCTCTATTTTGGTCCCGAATACGCTTGTTTCGTATTTAGTTTTATTTTATAGATTGATCCACGCATCAAGTACAGAA
This sequence comes from Saccostrea echinata, assembly GCF_033153115.1. Lineage (NCBI taxonomy): Eukaryota > Metazoa > Mollusca > Bivalvia > Ostreida > Ostreidae > Saccostrea > Saccostrea echinata. Next base: position 602,912 of record NW_026889830.1, read on the forward strand.
AAAACTGCGTGTCAAACTAAGATGTCATCTGAGTAAGTACAGTTAGATCAAGCTTTGTGCTATTATGGCAAGATAAGTTGCACATCCATCTATCTTTACAATATTTATGAGAAACGAAAGTATTTGAGTGTGTTTTAAAATAAACATATGGTTTTCATTTGTATTGATTTAACGTGACGTCATAATAGCTTTCCCGAACCTCTGCATAGGCAGGTCCTTTGTTCACTTACTTTTGTCAGATAAATCCTCGTATGTTTTCAGAGTATAAAGTTTAGCGTGATTTAAGAAGCTTTTCCGAAATTAATTATTTTTTGAAATCGTCATTTTCTTGAAGTTTTTTTTTTAATTAATATAATACCAGCTTGGTGTAAAACAACAATAATCAATCAATCAATCTTTATGTTTTACTAAAAGGATATTTCTTAATTTTGAAAAGAAATACATGGACATATAGATAAAAAAAAATAATTTTTAACATGACAAAACATGTATTTTTAAAGCTTTGCTTAAAGTAAGTTGTATTTCGGCATGACATCTGTCCAATAGAACCTTTAATTATGCCACTACTTCCTTAAGAAAGTTCGGGTATATTGTTGTTATTCATTGTCCTTCCATCCGTCTGTAACATTTTCTTCTTCCTCAAAATCGTCATAAAATAGGTATTTACCAATTAATGTTCAGAAATATGATAGTTAGTGTCCTATAGTTGTGCAATAAGGTTTCAGAGTTTTCATTTCCACCCTGGTGGCCAATTGGAAGTCAAGAACTGGCACTTTTTCTACAAAAACATGACTCCATGAAACTCCAGTTCAATTTTACGCAGAAGCTATATTACGTTTTTGAAGAGGAATGGTTGTGTCCTTTAGATGTGTCGATACGTAAATTTTATTTTGCAAAACACAGGATGAAACTTCTGCAATTCAGGGACCTTTCCAGACCTTTCAGTGACCATTCAATTGACTGAATGGCAGAGGTTCACCCTGTGACAACCTAAATGCCCTCATACATTTTACAAAGTAGCCATCTCATCTTTTGCAAGAAGATTGGGTGTGTTCTGCAGATGAGCAATAAGATTTTGGAATTTTCCTTTTTACTCTGGGAGTCAAAAGAGGTCGAAATATGACTTTTTCTCAAAAAATCTTAATTTCCAAATCTCCTCTTTATATACTAGTACTACAGATAAAACATTATATATTTTTTGATTGAAATGAAATCAAGGGTCATATATACAATTAATTACCCCTTATGTGGTCAACATGGTAAAATAAGGACCCGAGACCTGGCCCACGAGGTGACCTGACCTGACCGAGGCCGCGTAGCGGCCGAGGTCAGGTCAGGTCAGCGAGTGGGCCAGGTCGAGGGTCCTTATTTTACCATGTTGAACTCATAAGGGGTAATCAATTGTTTTATTATACCGATAGAAGTTAAGGCAATTTTTGTAAGCTTAATTACTAAAATAATCAATTACATGTATAAGACCTACGAACTGTTATCAGTGTTCCATCGGGATCGGGATTCGCTAGTGAAGTTGTTTACTTTTCGGCTGCTAGTCTTGTAAGTTTTTGCACCACCGATTTATTAACACACTCTGTGATTGTCAGTAACATTGCATTTTTATAAATTCACAGATACCATTCCCGACTACAATGACAATCTGGTGCAGACTTTTACTGTACAAGAGAGCCGAGTCTGCGTTCGTTGAATTTGACATTGTATTGTAACGAAAGTTAATTTCAATGAAAACGATAAATGTTATGACGCATCTAAAGGCCAATCGTGTTCCGTATCCTAAAAATACTATTCATATTTTTATAACGGCAATTTTTGTAATGTACAATCATTACTGTATGCATATTTTTTTTTAATTTGAATGGAATTTGGATTAACAGGTCATTTTTAGCGGTCATTAATTTTATTGACCGGTCATTATACCCCACGTGCAATGATTCCTAGGTCATTATTGCTGTAAACGGTACTTTTTGGAGTCATTATTGAGTTTAAAAGCCTTCTAACAAGCCAATCAAATTTGAGTATTCTTAATAGAGGTATAATAAATACCAGTTAAGGCGACTTCACACAAAAACCAAGCTTATATATATTTAAGGGTAAAGCTGATAACTGTTTTTTAAAAGATGTATGACCATTTTCAGTTTTAGAGGTTGGAAATGTCTCAGTGGAGTAAAGATGTTAGAACTAGATGACAAAAACAGATGGCTAAAACATTTAACCAAAGCTGTCAAAATTTAATAATGCCAGAATACATTAAAATTAAGTATTTATGTTTACTTACCATACCATACTCGTGCATTGCATGTATATGTTGCTGTCTCTTACGACTTTCATCCACCTGAAATTACGGCACAAAAATCAATGCTCATTTTCCTGTCAACATCCCTTTACTCCTTTGACTTCTTTTGGGCACAGGTACAAAATAATGAAAAAGTCCTGAAATAACTACATATATGAAAATATTTTGTCTGACTAATTGAGCAATGTGTATTTACAAATGATGCTGGATGAAAGCCATCTATCCAGATTTTGGACAGAGCTTGTGATCTAGGTCTCGTCAAAAACTGAGAATACCTTTTCCAGTGAACAGAAACCTTTTTAGAACTAAAATCCTTCGATAGGAACATCTCAAATGTAATTTGTCTTTCATTAACCACTTCTAACTACTCGTTGATCCTCGTCCCGAGGGATTCATGTTCTGTACTATCTACAAATGAATTCCTTACATAATAAAGGATGCTGTTACAATGTTCATCATCAACTGTCAAAACATTTGCTATAGACAAAGTTTGTGCATTCATAAAGTTTTATTAATTTCACGAATGTCACTTTTGTAATGCTACACTAGGTACTTTGAAAGAAATTTAAAAAGGGGTGATTTGTCACAATACTGCTATATTTGCATCCATGTCCTTTTTAAATTTGTCAATATTACCATGAATAAATGCATTTTAGTAAATTGAAATAAAATACAAGTGTTAAACACTGAGAAAACAGATATGTAATAGATTTTTTTTAATTTTATCAAGTAGGCAGAGGTTTCCATATCATAATCAAAAAATATTAGCAGGTGTAAAGACGAATAATGACCCCCGTATAATAATGACCGGGGGGGGGGGTCATCGAAAAATGACCCCATAGCCGTAGAGAATTGTGATCTTTTGTTGAAAAAGAACCCTAGGGATCAGTTTTCTACATGTGCAAATGTTTTGATTTTCATAACTGACCACAGTTGTCATGGAAAAAAAATGTCAACCAATATTCTCACGGTTTCTTTTTTAAATCTTTTTGAAACTTCACAAATGCATTTAAATTTAATATTTTAGAACTGCTTCCATTGCCGTGGAAACGATTGGACAAACTTTTTCTCATCATGAACGAGTGAACGAATGTGCACAGTTACATTATCATTATGTATGGATCATAGTGTATGTCTATTTAATGAGGCGCCGGATTGGTATTTATTACTATTTAGTGATATCACCTATTCAAATAGGTGATACCATCTGTTTGAAACTGTGATATTACTCAATCACATTGACTCGGCCGTATCTGCTATTCCAATAGGTTATATCACTTATTCGAAAAGGTAATATCACTTTTTCAAATTGGTGATATCACCTATTGGAAATGAATAGGTGATACTTAAAAACTCCAAAGAACTTTTGGAAAATTTGAAATCACAAAATTTTACTAAAATCAATAGCATCAAAACGTACGACTTTTCAACACCTTATACAACCATTCCCAACGATAAATTGAAGTCCAGACTTTTTGACATCATAGACAGCTGATTTTTCAATAAAAAGGGAACTCGTAAATATACTTATCTTCTCATTGGTCAATTACAAATTTATTTTGATTGTACACATAAGTACTCTGAAAAAGATGCTTAAGTTTATGATTGACAATATCTATGTAGTTTTCGGAGATCAGGTCTTCCAACAATCTGTTGGAATTCCCATGGGTACCAATTGCGCCCCCTTATTAGCAGACCTATTTTAGCATTCATATGAAGCAGAATTTATTCAAAAACTTCTACCTGAGAAGAAGAAAACACTTTATGTGGCCTTCAACTCGACATTTCGATAAATCGACGACGTATTATTAATTAAAAATAGATACTTTCATTCATATGTCGACTCGATATATCTCAGTGAGCTTGAAATAAAAGATACCACAGATTCTGACACATCTGTTTCATATTTAGATATTTTACTAGAAAACGAAGTAAATGGTAACCTAACAACAAAACTTTATGATAAAAGTGATGACTTTAACTTTTCAATCGTCAACTTCCCTTACTTATGTAGCAATATACCCTTATCACCTGCATATGGGGTTTATGTCTCTCAGTTGATTCGATACGCAAGAGCATGCTCTACGTATAAACAATTTCTAAAACGAGGCAAGCCATTGACGAACAAGTTGACGAAACAAGGATATCAACAGTCTCGTTTGAAGTCATCTTTTCGCAAGTTTTTCGATCGATACAATGACCTTGTCAGCACATACAACCTGTCATTGAGACAAATACTGACTGACGTTTTTCTAACTGATTGTTAGGCTATTATTTATACACTGAACTGTTTATGGATATTTCCGGAGGTTTTTCCGATCGTGACAAAGAGCACCCGGTGGGTGTGACCGGTCGGCAGGGAATTCTCACTCCTCCATGGCACCTGATCCCACATCTAAATTTTGAGGTTCGTGTTTGCTCTGCTCCAAATTGGTATCGTTTCATTGGACTTTCGAGATTGAATAATGTTCGTTATCTTCATATTTCATCACCTATTCAAATTGGTGATTTGAAGTGGTGATACCAGTTTGAATTGGTGATACCAATTTAAAATCACCTATTTGCATTTCTTACAATATTAAACAATAAATGTTCCCTTCCTCAAGACAATCTAGCTTCAATGTAAAGTTAAGAGTGACATTTCAAAATGCTTTCAAAGAGCAATAATATTTCCTTAGCAGTGATTCGAAATTGATTGAATTGATTTCATTCCTCTTGCACAAACCTTTTAAAAAAGATAATATGATTAAAAGTTTCATTGGACTTTTTGTACTTAATTTGAGCCATGAATTCTACTATTTCGGCACTATATTAATTAACTAAACTGTTGATTCGATGTTACATCATTTTTGGCACAGAGAGGGGTGGGGCACTGCTTTAAGTTACAATGTATATGTACACAAAAAAGATCATAAGAAAACCTGGTTTGCATATGAAAAAGTAGATTTCTATTGACCCTAAGCCAATTCGGACTGCCCTTTTCCCCTGTGTGATAGTGCAAGACATTTAAAACACCATTTATTTTCAATCCCTGTTGAGCCGTCAGTTTTGCTACATCCATTGATATTCTCTGTTATAATTATCTCTGTGAAAAGAGACTGAACTTTTTATATCCTGTAAAGAGTATATATATGCACTATAGTCTTGGGAGCAGTTGTTGTTTCATATTTAATTTGAATAGGTGATATAAACTATTCAAATAGTGGATATAAGCAATTAAATAGATGATATCACCTATTTGAATAGGTGATATCATCTATTCGAAGAAGTGATAGTTTTAATGGCGGTAAATACCAAAATGGCCTCTCATATTATTGCTAATAATAGCATACATTCTAGTTTTGATCCTGTTTATCATTTGTTTCATATTTCGATATTTTACGGATTTTAGACGTTTATGGCCAATTAACAAACGGTTTACTTCAGAAGTCCCTAAAACATCAAGTAATTCTTATTTAAATTATAAGGCACTTTTGCTATATGTCCAAAAATTATATGTACACATGTATGTACATTGTTTAAATCATTTGCTTAAAATATGTATTCTAAGGCAACTTAATGAAATAAAGTATTTAGATAGACATCGTAAACAATCTCTCTCTCTCTCTCTCTCTCTCTCTCTCTCTCAGTAGATAGTATAAGCAAAAATAAAAAGAAATCTTTTTTAAAACAAAGATACATAAGTCAAATCAGAATGAAAGCATTTCCACAAAGTGTACGTTGATGATTATTGTAGATGTCAATTCATCATAAAAGACATTTGAAAGTTTAATAGGAACAGATCATCGCTATATCTTCAATTTACCTCAGGTGAACATTTTGATCTAAGGGTCTTTCATTTATTAATTTTTAAGTATGGTATGCACATTAGAGTATTCAGATATTTTAGATTTTTATTTGATTTTTATATTTTATTTTCAGATAAATTTTAAGGGTGATGCCACTTTTTCAAAGGTAGACGGGTCATTTTTCGACGTCAAAAATGACCCCTGGTCATTATTCTACGGGGGTCATTATTCATCTTTACGTTGGTGCTCTTGTACTGGTAGTATTAGTATTGGCACTCTATGTAGAGAGGTGACTTGGACCTTTCTCGCTTTTGCTTTGAAAGTTTTATTTTCAGTTGCAGATTCACTACTTTATTCTAATTCTCCATAGCATGTAATAGATTTGATTACAATGCCAGTGTGATCATACGAAACCCACAATTTAAATGTTAAATCAATGGCAATTATCCATCAATAAGTAATCAAGAAAAGAAAACTAAGTAAAAATCAATGTTGAAATATCTCATTCATTCTTCTCCTTTGAATTAGGTCTCAAAAAAAACGAAGTCCCGTGTTGCGCTGGCACGATAAAGAACACTTAATTCTCAATGGCTGTAAGTGCCAAGTATAGGTCTCTATTTGATGCCCTTCACCTGTATATGAGGACGTCTCTGTATCAATGAAGAAATCTTGCATGCGACGCAAAACAATATGATCAATCTATACAACTATTGCTGAATAAAAGAAGAAATTAACTTGAAATGGACATACTGAAATAAAACAAATTTTGTTCGATTGCCATATCATAGACTAAGATGAATTAAGGCCAAACCAATAGCACGTGTGTTCTGTGCGTTCCATTGATAGAGATAACTCTGTAACACAATCAGTGCTACTGTGAATAATTAAATTCCCTTCTTTACTTTACTTCATCAATTCAGAATGAATAACGCATGACTCGAAAAATGCTTCTTTGATTTTATTTCATGACACACTTATTTTTCTCTGGGTTTTTTTTTTTTTTTTCAGAAAATTGGTGTATGACAATCCAAGGTAGATCCTGAATTTAGGTACATGAATGCATAATTTTCAAAGGTCCAATTGACAAGAATCTTTAATGGTTTTTAATATATAAACTAATGCGACATTTTTACCCTCTTGATGCTGTCTGCAGGAAGGGGAACCTATAATTAAAATGTGGCTTAGGTAATCTTGATACCAATAATCTGGTCGTCTTACTTGCAAATAAACTTGTAGAGGACGGAATTCATATTTATACCTCCCTTTTAAGTGTAAATGTCATCAAACATTAATCTTGACGCTGCATTAATTTAGATGATTTCTTCGGGAACAGAAACGTCTGGGTTAACATCCCTCGACAGTATTTGGATAAAAAAAATATATCCAAATTCAAATAATATTATATATTCTATATTCAAATAACAATATTCAAAATTCAAATAATATTTCATATGCTATATTCGTGTAAGTTTGTGATAGATATTAGCATTGTCAGGCCCGTAGGAAGCAATTTCAGTTGGGGGGGGGGGGGGGCACAGCCATACATTTTTCAGTTGACAGTTTAGGAAGCACTACCAAAAATTTCCCGACAAGCAAAAAAAAAAAAAAAAAAAAAAAAAAAAAAAAAAAAAAAAAGGTCATCAGACGTTTTTATTGGGGGGGAAAGCATATAGTATCTATATAGTATCTATGTTTACTATAGTAATCTATATATCGGCAAAAATTATTTGGGGGGGGGGGCACGCCCCCCGTGCCCCCCCCCTCCGGTTCCTACGGCCATGTTGTATTGGTTATATTTTACTTGTATTGAGTGACAAAGACGTATCTTAAAATGATAAGAAAATAGATTACAACCACTGATTTTTATTTACTGCTGTTCGAGGAGTGATTTTAATGATATGATGAAAGAAAACCCTAGGAATAAGACGAAAACTTATACAGCAAAAATCTAAACTGGGAAACATTGCATGTCACAGTCTTAATGAAAAGAAACAGACCTTGAAAGCTATCTTATTTAAAACTCTTTAGATGTTCCACTCAAATATTTTTTTTTTCAACAGTTTAAAAAACGCAATAGAATCATTTCTCATTTTCCCCCCAAAAGCCCTTGACCTATGGTTAAGAATGAATCAGCTTAACAATAGCGTCTGTCCTTGTTGTAGCGTAGGATTATATTTGATTGACGACACGTAACAGAAGTTCTTATCATTTACACCCGATTTTCAAACGTTACTTTCTTTAATGATATGTTTACCGTGTTATCAAGGGAAAGATCAATATTTTCTTTCACAGATTTTTGCATTATGTAATTCAAGTGATTATAGGGCTTTAAGTCAATAATGACATCGGTCATTGATTTTAAGTAATCAGCTTTTCAAATTGAAGAGAATTATCCAGAATTGTTTTCTTTTCATACATAAGTGTTAATTTGAGGTAAAGAAAAAATCATGAAGATCGTGTACTTTTTTGACAATGAAAAAGGTGAAAATGACAAACACTCATCGATCTTTTTAAAAGAATACACCAACAATACAAACCTTTGAACAGCACTTTAAACATGGAACCCAGGAAATTCCGGAGTGAAGATCAATTGTTTAGGAAAAGTTAACATCCCCTGTTGACTGGCCACACATGCTGTGACCCTTCAGTATTGATCGGATTGACGGAACATTCTTTGTCAAAATAAGAAGAAAAACATAGGCCTAGTAATTGCTATGAATACGACCAAATGATGGGTTATATATGCTAGCGAGGTCATAATAACGACCATAGTACTTCTGAAATGTTGCCTTAAACGAGGTTGTTGAATTCAGCATCAGTCCTCCTGTCAGTAGCCTGCCTCGGTTTAAAAGAAATGATCGTACTTTGAGCAGGTTCTTGAGTATCGAAAAAGCTCGAAGATGTAAATACGATATGCCGGGTACAAGGTAAAATTACTACATTATAAAGATTTTTTAAAAATTCCGTACCAATTATTTATTTTCCGGTTTACATAATTTCTTATGTATATTTCTGTATGTAGATAATGACTGAAGAGTACAAATATAAATCATATGCGGTACCAACAGTGATGCTCAAGCCGAAACGTTGGAAATCCAAAATATTTTGTATAAAAAAAGACTTGGAAGACCTGATAAAAGATGCCAAAGATTGGAGCCAAATACGTCGAAGAATCGAGCTATGCATGAGAGAGATATTCCTTAATTTTGAAATAAATTTCTAAGTTTTACCACAGCACTTTAATATACAGTGTATATCCGTATTTTCAAGCTAGTACCGAAGTACTAGGTTACTGGGCTGTAAAGACCCTCGGGGACTAGCAGTCCACCAGCAGAGGTCTCGACCCAGGGAATATATATCCGTATTTTCAAGCTAGTACCGAAGTACTAGGTTACTGGGCTGTAGAGACCCTTGGGTACTAACAGTCCACCAGCAGAGGCCTCGACCCAGACACACAAATTTTATTTTTAGACGTATGTAATCTTATCTCAATGTTAGGAAAATAATGAACATACTTTTTCTTTTTTCAATAGCATTATAGTAATTCAAGGGCTCGATCTACCAGTAATTTCTGTAATGGATTTCTCACGGTAGAATGCATTGGAGCAACACTTTTTGCTAAGTCTTTGGCCAAATTTGGTAGAAATATTAAATCGTGACTTTTTATCAGCCCTTTCACATTCTCTGTAATACAAAAATTGATCTTCACCACATTTGATCTTAAGGTATGTCACTCGTCAGCCTTTTAGAAAAGTTCAGTCAGAACCTCTTACTTTAAAACTATTTATTACAATTCAATCTTTATAACATATTTCAATTAAACGATCTAAAATGTTCAACATTCAATTAAAAAACTGCTCAAAAACTCATAAAGAAGCAACATTTGTAAGGGACTATTTCTTGTGGTGGAAGGATATCAAGCAGAAAATTCGGCAAATCTGCACATTTATTAAATTTAATATCTTGGAAATTTAGCCTCACATACTTTTACTCAGGGAATATTTTCCGTTATGATATGCCTGGAATATTAAATATAGGTCTCAATTAATATTTTTATAACAAAATTTACACTTTCGCTCAACAAACTTTGCCAAAAAATGAAGTATATTAAAGAAGCTGAGATAAAATTTATACAGTCTTTTGCCAGAAAATCCATATTTTGACCAATATTTTAACCAAAATTTACATCACTGACCCCAACTTTTTCTTTCATTGTTTTAAACTACTCGATACTTTTGACCGATCAGCACTTAAGTCGTAAAAAGTTTGATACAAGAAAATATTCTATTGCCTATTTAGATTTTTAATACCCCAAATATGAGACTTTTTTAGTGCAAAAAGGTCACACAATAATTTACGCGCATTAATTTGCATGATTTTTTCAATGATATACATTATTCAAACTATTTTACGTAAAATAAGATTATGTTTATTGCCATGGTTACGTCTGATAAAATATGATAACGTTAAAGTGATTAACCAACGAGTTACAATTTAAGTGCAAAAAGGTCAACTTAATTGTACCGTAGCTCAGTTAGATGCACACTGACCCCAGCCCCCATTTTCTCAGCGATTTTGAGTCAAACTATATGAGTACTTATCCAAAATATGCTTAACAAAAATCCTTGATATAACAAATTTCACGAGTGACATACCTTAAGATAACAACTACATGCATTTACGTGCAAAATATTTCGCCTTTTAATTTAAGCGTTTGTTATCTAGTTATCAGCTGAAATCAACAAATATTTTGTTATGTTTTTGAAATATAATAATTATGAAAATATAGGAAGTGATTCTGCTATAATGTTATTATAGTTCCTGATTAAAAGAAGCCATTGAATTTTTTGATGCAATGTCACTTGAAATCAGCTTGCTCTTGTAATGCATTAGAAAGTCTTTTACTGGTTGTGCATTTGACATTTTGTATTCAGAAAATTAGAAGGTGGAGGACATACTGATCAATGATTAACGAACTTACTGTCCGTCAATAAAGAATTAATATTTTATCAAAATCCCAAAATTGTCTCTGTGACAAACATCTGCAATACTGTGCTCATGTCAAACACTAGCTCTTATTATAAACACTAACTCTGCTCTTATTAGAAATTTGTGTTTAATTCAGAATGTACTGGGTCTCTCTCTTTGACTCTCACACAAGAAATTTCTTTTTCTTTAACAATTCCCAGTTTAATCCCCTTAGACAAATAATAACAAACATTTGAAAGTAGCTATCGTTAGAAGTTTATATCAATTTATTAGAACAGTGCCACTTCTAAAAATGACAGAAAGATATATATATTTATAGAGAGAGCAAGAGAGCGAGAGAGAGAGAGAGGGAGGTTAATAAAGATTTTTCTTCATTTTTTTTTTGCTACATAGAAATTTAAAAAACTTCACAAATGCATTTTTGGAACTTTTAGTCTTCAAATATATATCAAGCATGCATTAAATTACATTTTGTTGCCTTAAAACAAACCATGCATTGAATTAAACTTTATTGCAAGTGGCCTTAAAACAACTAAACATAGTCATTTAATAAATCACAACGCAGCACAGTTAAGGCTGCAGTAAGGAGGCGGGGCCTAATTTGTACGGGGAAATGCTTACTATGACATCTCTCAAAAATATAAGTTCTTCAAAATACCACAAAATGAAATGATTTGCTATATTAAACTGTTGGATAGCTTTAAACTACATCAATACTTACTATTGCATGCATTTTTGTCGTTGGTTAAATCCCGCACAGCAATATATAAACAATTCACTGATCGCAATGCACTTGTCTATGTGACGTCATATTGTAAAATTTGACGCAGTTTGTATGCAGTGAGAGGCGGATCTAGTTATATTTTAAACAATGAAAAATGTCTTTTTTAATTAAATAAAATATTATTTGCAGATATATAAGAGGCCATTAACTTGGATGCGATGTCTATTTTATGATTTTATTAATAAACTTCCCGTACATTCACTAGACAAGCAATACTGCCGTATATTTGTATGCAGATTCATGGAAAGGTAAAAGAAGGGTCGTAATAAATCGATATATTGCAAGGGCACACCCTTAATGAATTATGTCAAGCTTTTACACATAAAGTCAAGAAGTATGAAGTATGAAGATATTTGAAAAGTGCTGCGAAACTGATGAAATCTTGCAAATGAATTAATTATATCTATATTTAATGTACTTGACCAGCGAAATATTCAACATACGGTCTAACAAATGTAATTTTAACAATTAGATAGTAGAATCTATATAGGTTCGCAGCACTTTTCACAAACTACAAAGAGTATTGAAAATAATTATAAATTAAACTTTGATTTTTAACTTGGTTATGCCCTTGCAATATTGGAATTCATCACGTGACAAGTCTAAATAAGAAATCTAATCATCCTCAACATGTGGTTTTCATCCACATTGCATTTGTCCGATAAGTCCTAAAAAGAACCGCCCATCCTTGTAGAGATTGTATTTTCTATCTAAAAAAAATCGCTGATATTTCCATTTGGCACCTTAACTGTACTGCGAAGTAAAACTGTTGTGGCATAAATTAAACAACCTGGAATTGTGTCAATCTCGGGACGACAATGTATAAAATCTACTTTCTTTTTGTTTTCTAGAAATCGGCTGATTTATTCAGTATTTATTTTAAGAATCCTCACAGCTAAATTCCTCTATAGATAAGATTTAAAGTATTTGACAGATACTTATCTATCTTGTGTTTGCTTTAGATTTTGACTTCTTTTCAATTCATTTGCATTAAAGTGTGTCATTTTGTGCGCAATATACTGAAATTCTTCAATCCATTATTCTTGATAAAATTTCAAAGAGTTTTTGTTACAACTTATCCCCTAGATGTATTAAAATCATTTTAAGACTGACCTAATAATTCAAATTGAAAAAGAATGAAACAGTTGTCATTTCTCTTCTGTTATTTTGCAGATCTCTTGATATTTATTGACGCCACGTCCGTTGATAATAGAATTTGCGATTATATAATAACTATGAAAGAGAGGTCAATATTGGTATCGCCTATATTTTAATATAATTCCATCGGATTTCAAACATGGTCGAAGAAGTGTGCATTGTTTCATTACATTACATTTACTTTGTTTTTACGAAGCCAGCTGTATATATGTGAATGACATTTTTATGTATTCCTACGCAGAGAAATCGCGCTCAAAAGGGGTAACAGTGATGATACAGAGAGATGAGAGTATAACAATATAGGACAGTAATACATTCTAACCTTGAGTTTATTCTTGCTGCTTTTCAGCATTGTTCAAATATCATTCACTGAATATTGATTCCTGCTCAATAATGTCTTAAAGTTTGAACTTTTTCTTTTGATTTGATCCATATTTTCTACCCTACGTGATTAGACATGTGAAAAATTCTTTTTAACTTCGTGCACTGTCTATCGGATTTTCGATCATCTCTGTATCTTCATGATTACTCTAAAATCATTGTCCAAACATGCAGAGCTGCATGCTATGAATTCTTGTCGATGCAAATTTGTGCATATCAAAGAATTTGCAAACGAGGGAAGGGGATTATGCAAGAAATAACACGTAAGTAACAATTATTATTTTAACGAAGCATATAGACTAAAAGGTAGAGAACTATCAGGTCCTCATATATTTTTTAATGAAATGAAGTTCCGTGCGTTCAATGATTATAAACTGAAGCATGAAACATTGTTATAAGTCCACTTGACTTATTTATAAAAAAAAAAATCCATTTTCTATTTTAAAGTCGTTACTGGAACGACAAATCGATATCAAAAGCAATCATTTTAGATCTCTGACAAAACATTGCATTAAATTTCATCTTTTTTCAATAAGGCTGCAAATCAGAATGTGTTTAGAATATATGTAGGACTCTAAAGTCGATTGAACTCCAAAGTCCGATGATCACGCCAAAGTTCGTGGTTCTGCACCAAACCCCGATGGTTTGACACGCCAAAGTCTGATGGTACTGAAAAGCAGTATTTATGATATATGATGTCATAGTACTATTACACCAAATTATGAAGACTTGCGATTCAAAGGTCCGAAAGATTAAAATAAATTCAAAGTAATATTAAAGTATTTGATCGCCATAGTGAAATCGTTCACTAGAATACTCAAAAATATAATTGTACCACTAGCCCTTATTTCTCAAGTGAGTACGAGGCTAATCTTAATCTCTGAGATGGGTGCGAGATTAACCCTAATCGGTTGAAAAGCGTGTAATATCCTAGATGAAACAGTGGCTAACCTTATCCAGTCGAAGAGTTTTCCAAGGAATCAAAGACGTACTCTAAATCTCTTTGGTGGGTGCAAGACTAACCCTATTCAGTCCAATAGTGTACGAGGACTAACCTAAAATTATCTCTCGGGTCGGTACGAAGCTCTCCCACAGTCAGTTCAGTAGTGCGCAAGGACTAACCCTTATCGAATTGGGTCCGAGTACCAACCCTACATCAGGTGACTGCAAGTTATAAGCAAAATCAGTCAAATTGTAAGCAAAGACTAATCCTAAAATACTGTTCAGCGATGTCAAGGAATGACGTCAGAATATTTCTACGTCATAAATGTTGATTGTTTCTCCGCACCGTCGGAACTCCGCGTGTCAGACCATCGCATTTTAGCGCAACTTATCTCCCAGGAAACGAGCCATCGGACTTTGGCGTCACAATCATACATTTCCGTCCGTACCGATGTCAAACCATTGGACTTTTGCGAGACCATCAGACTTTGGTGTCACCATCGGACTTTGGAGTCATACATTTATATTTTCCAAAAGTATAATAGATTACTTAGAACGTTAACGATGCAGGTGAATGAAATCTGATAAAAAGCAATAATGAAGCGGTACAGAAAGAAAGCACTTCAGGAAAAGGAGACAGAATCTGGAAAAGAAATCATGCATCGACCAATCTTCCACCACGACTTATGTGGAAATAGCAGAGTTATCCACTGCACCTGTAGATGGGTATTCCAGTGGCATTGCAGGTGGGGATTTCCTTGCCAACGAAGAAGTGGCAACAAAAATGTCAACAGTATCGCCATTATGCCTAAAAATGGACCGAGAGATTATGTAAATAATTGTCTCTTACTTTATCTTAAATGTTGTTTGATATGCTAAATAAGACACTTTACAAGCTCAAAATTATCTGTTACTGCTATGTTTTTCAAATTATCGTAAAGAGAACCAGGGTTTTCTTTTTTTTTTCAATAAAGTATAGGTTAATAAGATCTAGTTAACGAGATCTTTAAAGTGTCTAGGCGTAAATCGTTAAAGCAGTTTGATTTTATGAACTTGAGTAAGGATTTCAAAGATAGAGTCTTAATTAGACGTGAGCATTTAAAGCTTTTAGGGCTTGAGAAAAATTTAATGCTTAAAACTTCAACAAGCCTCAATTCAAGGTAGTTTTTTTGTAACAAATATGCCAATCAATAGATAAGAAGGTTTCAGTTAGAATTCTAACAAGACCTTAATCAATTTATGGTCAGGAATGAAAGGCATGAGAATGTTTTAAACAAAGTTTATTTTCTTATATGTATTCAAAAGCGAGAAAAAATAATTGCAGCACATGCTATATTCACCAGTTTTAAAGATAAATAGCAGAAAAGCTTTTTATAAACATCAAAAGAAGATAAATTGAATTGACTGTTATTTATCAAATATATATGTTGAGAGTAGAAGTTACCTGTATTTTGAGTGTTTCTAAGTAATCATTTAAGATTTAATTGGAACAATTCTTATTTTAATAATAAAGCTTTATGTTCATAAAAATATTCTGTATGAAAATGAAAAGTTGATAGTTAAGCTATAGTGATTCATAGTCAAATCATAATAATCGTACCGGAAATATTGGCCCACACGATTTTTCAAAATATTATTAGGTTTTGAAGCTTTTTTCTAATGTATTGGACTTTTATAGATTTCGAAAATGTTAATACCATAGCACATTAATTTGTTTTCAACATATCTTGACAGAGTTATGAATGATGCTTCATGAAATTCAACTGGGTTAAAAACGACAATTATTTTCAATGCAGGCAATATTTGATAATTTAAATCCCTGCGGTTCTTCATAACTGCGGCTAAAAAGTAGAAAGTATGATGTAAAAAGTTTTTTAAATAATCAAGAACTAATTCTTTTAGAAAAAAAGAAAGAAAGGAGGTAGAAGAAACAATGGTACATACGATCCAGATAAATCGGTATGTATGCATACATCATACAACGATAAGAAACGAAGTTAAAACAGAGTATCATTAAATATTAATTAGAAAAAAAACTAGTGAAAAAAATAAATATTTGTCAAAAGGTACATATATTTAATCGGTTTTGTCAGACAAAGATAATCTGGCTTTAGGATTTTAAAACAAAATATACATTTCTGCACTAAAACGTTATACACAGTTAATTAAGATACATGGCTATACTAAGTATATATAATTTTATTCATGATATTTATATATTAAATCAACTTACAATTTCACAATGTAAAAAACAAACAATGACCGGGGGAAATTACACGATGACAAAGTACTATCATTCATTATAGCAGCTGATGTTATCTGTTTCTAAAATTGATTGAATTTCGAGAAGATTAGGCACGTGTTTGAGAAATGAATGTTGACATTTAATAACTGAGATAGCGTTACATCTCAAACACCAAGGTAGTGTAAAATCTTATCTGCAAGAATCAAAAGATTGTGGACTCTTAGAACAATCTCGGAGAAATACCCAATCAAGATAACAAATCATGACAAATGACAACAATATTTTCCTTGAGTAGTTCGCAAAGTTATGTTAGAGTAAGATTTTATTAACATGTTTTTATTTTTCCTCATGTCCATGCAATGTAACCAAAATATATCAAGGTAATAGATTATGTGGTAAGGATAACCCTCCTATAGTTTCAAAAATTGTAGCAATGCTTGGATCAATGGGATGCTGTTCTCATCAACTTTTTGCCCCCCCCCCCCCCTTTCACCCCCTTTCCCAATCAGTTGAGTTACGTATGATGCTGTTGGGCATCTAAATCGATATTTAGTTCATGCATACTGAAAAAAGACAAGCACTTTTTTATTAATACTTTTTTTTATTGCCCCAGCAATATATAAGATTCGATGGATGGCGCCAAGGTTGGGGAGCCCTGGACTCACCAAACTTACAAGCATAAAATATAGCTTTTAGTAATGATGACAGTCACATGGCACTATAGTAAATAAACTACCACATATAATGTACTACTAATATAAACACTGTATAATTTAATATTCAACCAGGACAATTTTTCATTGAAAAAAAAAGTATGTAAACAAATCCTTTCACACCCCATGCATCCAATATGTGTATGTATTTACCAGAAAAGTTATCAAAATAATGAATAACATAATGATTTTGAACAAGTACAGTTTTAACCAACATTAGAAAAACAGTGAAGAAAAATGACCCCATCTCTTTCCAAATAAAGCCAATTCATTATTCTTTTTATACATAAATTTTTCAATTTTATAATAATAATTGATTTCCTTTTTTGCTCCTTCTATGGTTGGTAGTGACTTACAAATTCTTTTCTTATAAATATGCCTTTTTACTATACATATTAAAAGATTCAAAATAATATGATATTTACCTTCTCTACCAAATATAACATCAATTATGTTTATTTCAATATTGAGCTCTGCTTTATAATTGATCCATTCTACTAGTTTACTTCATAACATATCAACATATAAACATTCCCAAAACAAGTGGGTTATAGACTCAGGATGCATACCACAAAAGTACACAGATCAGAATGTACGATTCCTATTTTCATTAAATAAACATTAGTACTCATAATTCTATGTACAATTCGATAATGAAACCATCTAAGTTGTATATCTTCAGTGATACTAAAAATCAGTTTATTATGGGTTTTCCACCACAATTGGTTTACATTCAAATCCAGTGCATTTTCCCATTTACTTTCATATTTGTGTTTATCCCATTTTAGATGAAATTAAAATGTCATAAAAATCTCTTGATCCCTTTTGACTCTTAAAAATTATTCTGAAGAAATTGGGATAATAAGGAGAATAATAAAAAGCATCCTTTTCCGTATAAATTAAATTCAATTTTCTGAAACTTTGTAATACACCGTGAAATAATGTAAAAGGGGTTGACAATTTATACACATCACAAAATTCTTCAAAACTCATAGGCTGGCCATCAGGAAGAAACAAATCTTTTATGTATTTTACACCTTTATCAGCCCAATGTTTATAGTATATAAAGTTATTTGATATCTTAATATTGTCATTATACCAAAGAGGATCTAACATAGACAAACTGTCAGACTCTATAATCATTCTTAATCATACAGGGCATTAAAAACATCTTTCCAAAAATGGTTTGAAATTCTATTGGAAATAACCCTTATAAAACTATTACCAAAACAGGGAAGAAATTCCACTTCCGGAATTATACTATAAAACAGATGCAGAAACATTAATATTGCTAAAAAGTCTGCGAATCCATGTAATTTTTAAACCCTTACATAAATCTTTAACACTTATCATTCTTAAACCACCGTTTTCATGACTCTGTATAATGCAATTCTTTGCTACCTTAGGTGGTTTATTGCTCCAAATAAAATTGAAAAACATTTTCTCAAGATCATGCATAAATTTAAGGGGAGGACTCGGCAAAGAAATTAACAGGTGGGTTATTTTTGGAAAAATGATTGACTTAACTACTGTAATTTTGCCGGCAGTTGTCAACAATCTTTTTGACCAAGAGTCAATTATTTTTTCATTTCAACAAGTTTAGATTGGAAATTGAGTTCGTTCATAGTATTAGGGTTCAAATCTACAGAATAGGTTATACCTAATACAGTAAATGGTTCCTGAGACCAATGAAGATTAAAATCTAAACAGATATCTACATTTTCTTGAGACAAAGAGCCTATTTTTATACAACGAGTTTTTTCATAGTTTGGTTTAAGACCAGAATATTTAGAAAACTGATCGACAAGTGATAGAGCACATGTAAGAGAGGATTTTGTACCATCTAAAAGGATGACTGTATCATCTGCATACTGCAATAGTCTATATTCATTTCTTTTAATAAAAATTCCTTTGATTCCAGGATTGTTTCTGATCACAATACCCATGATTGCAGCACAGAGTACAAATAAATAGG
Source organism: Saccostrea echinata (assembly GCF_033153115.1). Taxonomy (NCBI): domain Eukaryota; kingdom Metazoa; phylum Mollusca; class Bivalvia; order Ostreida; family Ostreidae; genus Saccostrea; species Saccostrea echinata. The sequence goes on from NW_026889830.1 coordinate 622,195, forward strand.
GTGAAATAGGGTCCCCCTGTCTACATCCTCTTCCGATATCAAAAAATTCTGAAAATAGGCCATGCTGAATTACACACAATTTTGCATTTGAAAACAACAACCTAACCCAGCTTATGAACTTTTCGCCAAAACCAAAGTATTGTAGAACTTTAAAAATAAATCTCCATGAAACAGAGTCAAATGCCTTTTCAAAATCTATAAGAAGAACAAATCCTGGGATCTTTTCCTCATTACAGTAGTGAATAACATCATAGAGTAATCTAGAATTTTCACCAATGTATCTATTTTTAAGAAATCCCTTTTGATTTTCATGAATAAGTGTGGAGAGGACATTTTTTATTCTGTCGGCTAAAACACTGGACAGCAACTTATAAGTAACATTGAGAAGAGAGATTGGTCTCCAATTTTTCAAGTATTCTCTTGGTTTATTTCCCTTTGGAATTACAGAAATTATGCCCTGAGTTTGAGTCATTGATAGACATCCTTTATTATAACTACAGGTAAATGAATTTATCAAAAATTGGCATAAATCAGACCAAAAAAAAAAATTAAAACTCTGCAGTGAATCCATCTGTTCCAGGAGTTTTGTTATTTTTCATATTTTTTAAAGAGTTTAAAATTTCAGACTGGGAGATGTCATTATCTAAAAGAGATTTTGTATTATTGCTAAGTTTGGGAACTTCGCAATCAACTCGAACATTGTTTAGGTTAACATCAATTAGTGAATCATCTAGATTTCTATATAAAGATTGATGGAAGTATTTAAGGTTATCTAAAATTTCTTTCTGATTAACAATTAAATTACCTCTACTGTCAATGATTTTTGTTGTATTTTTATTTACATGGTTTCTTTTTTCTAAAGCACAAAAATATTTTGTTGGTTTTTCACGGTCCTCGATCCATTTACTATGTGTTCGTATCAATAGTCCTTCAAGCTCATATTTTCTGATATTTTCAAGTTCAACCTGAAGATCATTCAGTAAATTTCCATAAATTTGTAGATGGTGCATGTTAAACATCTCATGCATAAATTTAATTTGCCTTTGAAGAAGTTCTTTCTTTTTTTCTCTCTCACAGGATTTTTTACTGGAAAAATAAATTGCAAACTCTCTAATTTTCATCAAAATAATTTCTAATAATAAATTGTCATCAATTGCTGGTGATCTGTATTCACCTACCAAGTATTCTACCTCAGTATCAGATATAATTTGTTTGACCTTCTTAACAAAGTCAAGATCTTTCAAGAGAGAATTATTAAAGCGTCAAAAACCTCTTCCTTTTGAAAAATTGTCAAATCTTAGTTGAAGTTCAATTATTGAATGATCTGTTCTATATCCTGGGAGAATTGCTGCCGTATCAAGTGTTGACATAAGCTCTTCTTATATTAGAAAAAAATCTAGCCTAGCCTGCTTAATGGGAGATTTTTTTAGCCCAAGAGAACATTTTAACATTTGGATTGCAAATGCGCCATGGGTCAACTAAATTAAATTTATTCTTTAATTTTTCTACTTCCAATTTACTTTTCAGATTATTTTCACGTACATAGTTGTAACAGTCAAGATCATAATTTTGTACAAGATTCCAGTCCTCACAGACTATAATAAAATCATCGTCAAAATCATCAATGATATTTCCAAGATCAATATAAAAGTCAGGATTATCTTTTTTTGGGCCAAATAGATTTACTAGTGTAATAGAATATCTGTTGTCAATAAGGATACTTGAAACAATATAATTTCCAAGGGAATCAAGTTTGAATTTTGAAACTTTAATTTCTACTTTGTCATTAAAAAGTGTTAAAATTCCTCTCGAATCACTAAACCCTGGGCACATCAAAAAATCAAGGCCACATTGTGAATAAACAATATCTCTCTCATTTTCTGTACAATGTGTGTCTTGTAGGCAGTAAAATGTTGCATTATGTTCTCTTAAATATTTGAAAACATCCTTCCTTTTACTATGATCGTGTAGCCCTCTACAATTCATGGAAATAATTTTAAGCTTACTAGCCATACTTATTATACAGAACGAAACATGGACACAACATATACATATTTACACATATACAGAGCTCAATCATTATAGACTGAAAAATAAAAAAAAAACACAAGCTTCCTGCATATGCTTAAAAGGAAACATGAAAAATAATGGAGAGAGAGAGGAAAAAATTCAACATATTGTGTATGTGGGCTGCTTGAAAAAGTTGATTATGCATCAGTATATTTGATCCAAACTGTGTCTGTTGGCTTGCGGTATTGTAGTTCCACATCGGTCTTTCCCTCAATGATTCGAGTTTTGAGTCCGGCATGTCTCAACTTGTATGCTTGTTGGGAAAGGATACTACGTTTTTTCTTCAAATGACTAGGTAGGTCCGTTCGCACAGCTTTTCCTTTCGATAAATTACTGTTCCGGGCCTTCATTAGGATGGCGTTACGGTCTTCCATTCGGGCGAACTTCACAATTATGGCCTCAGGCGCTGACTCTTGGTAAAAGTTGATAGACATGTTGTTTGGGTTTCTTGGGATACGGTGAGTATTCTGGATAATAATTGATTGAATGTTCTCCTCGTCTATTCCTAATTCGTCAGCAAAAAACTTTCTCACCACTTCTGTTACATTTTCTTTATCACTTTTCTCCACACCATATATAAGCACATTATACTTCCTTGACCTGGTTTCTTGGTAGGTAGTATAGTTTTTCAATTCCTCTACTTCTAACTCAAGTTTCTCAACAGCTTTAAGTTTTGACAGAGAAGTCTCCATGTCCGTTAATCTGTCGTCTTGACTTTGGACAGCTTTGTCGAGGTCATCCATTTTCTCTTTGAAAGCACAGAACTTATCATCAATAGACTTGTTCATAGTCGTAAGTAGCTCCTCAATATTCTTTTCCATCGTTTTAAATAACTGTGTCATCAGTTCTTTGAGATCATTGTTTGAAATATCACATTTCTCACCTTTCTCACCCTTCTCACCAGCTCTTCCCGCGTCTTTAGATTTTATCCGAGTTTCCTCTGTCGAATTGTTCTCCGACTCTTTTAAAAATTGGTCTAATGCGCCTTCCTGGACTTTCTGGCTGCTTCTACCTTTTCCCGGCATATTTTGTGGGGACACAGCAGACCGCAACTGATCGTATTAGAACTTCAGCCCGTTAAATAAAGAAAACTTTCTCTCTCGACGCTTGACACGTCTACATCATACAAGCACGCACCGGAAGTCCCTTTTTATTAATACTTTATAAATTTCGTTATTGGTTGCTTATTCCAAGACTTACTCTATACATCTTTTGCAAATGTATATCTCAAATGGATATTTGTACAATTTATACAATTATTTACATATTTCAGTTTGTTCTTGAATTTTTTTTTTTTTTTTTATACAAATCTCATGTCGGTATTACAGATAAATCTAAATTCAAATATTTACACATCTCAAGTCGTTGTTTTTACCTGCTTTCCTTTTATCATAACCGAAACAAATACATGTGTATCTCACATCGTTACATCTATAAATATAAATATATCATGTAATTTTAATTGGAATCTGTGTAGTCAGAAGAATTACCTACATTTTAGGGCGTTTATCTATTCCTAACTCTCTCTTCAATTTGCTGTTAATGATTTAAGAAGTTTTGGTAACACATATTTTTTAAGAACCCTCTATACACTGCACACTAAAAAGTTCTGATTCTGTGGTATTTTTATGTAGTTAGAGTAATCTGCCCTTAGATCTAAAGTAAAATAAATTGAAATTTACAGTTTATCAATCAATTTCTTATCAATTCAAGCATTCTTGACATTTTGATACGCCAAGATAAATTAAATGAAAACCTCATCTGTATGCTTTTCCCCCACTTACGTAAACAACAGTGATTTCTGTTCATCAAAACTTTGTTGACTATGAACATTTTTTCTGGGGGTAAAAGCCATGTATCCTATGTTGAAAATGATATTAAATAAGCTAAATATTTACACCTTTATTCAATATTATTTTCTCAATGTCCGAAAAACATTTTCGTTTAGTGTAGAGAGGGTCCTTAAACATAGACTGCATTCAATGGATAAAACTACGCCGTTCTTTTTATAGTCTCGATCATCCAGACGCTTGTCTTTGCGATAGAGTCGAAGCGTCTTGATGATCAAGACTATTCTTTTTACTGAAAAGAGACTGAATGAAAGGGAACTAAATGATAGAGCTTTAGCAAACTTTCCAAAGATCTTTACTTCAACTTTCAGTTGACTAAATTACAAAACTTTATTCTGTGATGTTAAAAGATAATATAATTGTAATATGTAAACTGGTAATTTATAAGCTGTATAAAAAGTTACATTGAAATTGTATAATTTGTTCGAATTTTCCAACCATTAACAAATGCTGAGAACCTTTCAACAATCATTTATTATTTCTATTTTATTATACAGGATATTAAGACAGAGGATAAAGCCACAGAGACCAATTCGGTAAATAGTGGAATGTTGTTAAAATTGTCATCTTTACTTGTTATTTATCGAAGAATGCATTTCTAGAATTAAAAACCTGTTAAAAAAGCATTGATCATATATATTCATAGGAAATCCAGAACAAGGATAAAGCGACAGAAACAGATATGGTAAATACTTTATTATTGTTCCCAATCATTGCAACAAACAAATTTCAATATGAAATCTGATGCTAAGATAAATAGAGAATATGTGTAATAATATTGCATAATATTATGAATCTATATCCAAAAGCATAAAAGGTAGGAGAAAAGAACACAAGTAGAAAAAAGGGAACTGTGTTGCATGACTTTTATCAAAAAACAAGTGACTTACAATATATAAAGAATAAGCTAATCGACGACTTATAATATTAAAAAAAGAACTCTAATTAGTAACTTACAATGTATAAATAATTACATTCCTAATCACAGTGCAATAATATATTCTTGAAATAATTTTACTTTCATTAGTGCATTTAGATATATGTCTTGTGTAAATAATACACAAAATAAACCAGTGGTTGTTAAATAAATTATATTTGATTTTTAATAATTAGTGACAAAATATTTGCTATACAGCAAAACCCTTTAGCATCCGAATTCAAGCCGAATTACACCTTGCACGTCATGATCTACTATGGGCAGTTACTGCAATATTTATATAGGAATATCTATCTCTAATGTAAATATGGGATATAATAGTTTTTAAAACTTCATTTGAAAATAAAGTGAGTTGGTATGTGATCAAATCTTCTGGAAAGTCATTCCGGCTTCAGAGTATTCTATCAAGTGGCCAACCCACTTCATTTCATAATGAAGTTTATTTTTTTAGGTTACAAAAAACATATTCCTTCATTGCCTGGTTATTTGTTTGCAGGTTGGCCAAAAAAGGAACAGAAAGACAAATACAAACTGGGTAAGCCAATTATAGAAATCATAATAAAAATATACAGTTTATTGATTTATGCTGAGATGTCTCTATCTTTTTATCTATACGTAATCCGTAATACGTAATACGTAATTTTAAATAAACTCTGCTCATTGAGTGTTTTTGAAAGGTATGTCATAATTTTCTTTGTTTTTTAGACTGCACATTTAGAACACAAATATACTTCGTGCGAGGTGAGTATTCTTGAACACGTTTTTTTTTTATTTCTGTACCGTCGAGTAGCAATTTTTATACTTAGATTTATCATAGAAGTCGCAAGAAGGTTAAAAGTTTTCTGAATGCAACATTATTTTGCTAATACATATTCATACTTTATGCGAATTGTACATTGATCAAATACTTTTCTTCACTTATAATCTTCTTTTAAAAAGTCCTTGGAAAAAATAGATAAATCAACACAGTTTGAGAGTGCAGTTGAAAGTACACATGTAAGTACTTTAGATATTTTTTTTAAATACAATTATGAAATCCATGCATACATTTTCAAAGCTTTTTCTAAACATATTTTTCATTTTTCATTTTCTTCCATTCTTTGAATAGAAAAAAGAAGACATCTCTTAAAGCTTAACAATATTCAAACTTTTGTTAATTATAAAAGGTATCTATTCCCTAAATGATTTTATTTTCTTCTGAGAAGATAAATTATCACTCTTTATTTTCTATATTTTTCCCAAACATGTAGTTTTAAAGGCCCCTTCATGTTAACAGTATAAAAAAGTACAAATTACCTTTTTCCCTTACAAGGCATAATACTCCTAAATTATAAGATTGTTTAAAGTTATGTCATCTTAAAATATGATATGGTCCCTATGAAACCTATAAATGCTGAAAGTGAAATGTTTAGAATCTCATTTTCCTTATCATGCTGGATTACTCAAAGGAGATCGTCTTTCAAAAATTTTAAAGAATAAGTTTTACTTTTGAGAAATGCATTATTCCTAAAATAACTGAAAATGTTTTCTAGACCATTTACGGAGTATTAGTCGCTCAATACTATTTTTGATATAGCATGGGGTGGGGATATTTCGGCACAATGTATCCTCAAGATTTTCTGTGAAATGACAATACTTATTTTCTATTCATCTAATAGTTCACAGAATGTCAAAATGATAAAAACGTTTGTCTCACTTCTTTACATATATGTTTTACATGAATTCAGCGTAACACCATGGGTATTTGAGATATTAAATGAAAAACAGTATATATTTAACTGCATTCTCTGTGAGATGGAATTGACACATTCCCAAGACTGTGTTTTGGAAACATAATTATATATGTGATTTTGTATCATTATAGGAGATAAAGGCATTGCCCAGCCCACCAGAAGACTCTGCTAGATTGGCGGAGCGACAAAGAAAAAGTGTATGACATTTTTTAATAGAATCATAAGAATTTTTATTCGATTGATAGAATAATAACGCAAGTGAGTAAAGGCTAGGAATAGGTATTTCTATTCAAATAAACTAATATATTTACATATGTTTTTCTACTAAGCCAACTGTGCAATTGATTTGAAGTTCATTTTTGTGTATACTCACGCGCAGAAATATACATGGTGAAATTCGCGGTAAAGTGACGTCACAATGAGGCTACAGAGACGTTAATAAAAATATGACGATATAGGGCAGCGAGAAATTCAAACATTGAGTATATGTTTGGTACATTTAAACATGTAAAATGTAAATATAAGGAATGTTTTTAAGTTTATTGTGAATTATTGGTGTGTAAATCACACAGACTTGCACGTAGGCATATTTTTCATGAAGCGCTAGCTCGCTTCATGAAATATGCCTACGTGACAAGTCTGTGTGATTTACACACCAATAACTCACACAGAACTTTAAAACATTCCTTAATTAAATACCTAAGGACTATACCTATTAAACAGAGAAAGTTAAAACTTATTGTCTAATACAGACTTTGTACCCATGACATGATACATAGCCAGTACACGTTATGACGTCATATTATGACGTCAGTGTTCTTTACTACACAAGATTATAAAGGACATCAACAAAAAAAAGCTTCGGCGCAAGGGCATGCTCGATTTCATTTAACTGAAACAAGGTATATTTAAAAGTAAAATATTCTAAGGTTTGCTGGTATTGCTGCACAAATATCAACAGCTCAGTTGTTAGATTACTATTTATAAAGTTTTAAGTTGAAACAGGGTAGAAATCTACAGTCCGGTATTAGTTTCCTCAAATTCCGATCAAATGAGAAAATGCCTATTTGTGCAGCAGTTATTAGCATTTTTTTTGTAAAATTAAATAGGATAATCCCTTGCGCCGAAGCTGTTTTGTTGATGCGTTTTATTACCTCCAGTAGGTAAGTACAATGACGTCATAATATGACGTGATGATGTGTACTTGCTATAACATATCGTGGTTACTAAGTATGTATAAGAAAATAAATTAAACCTTTCTCTGAATAATGAATATACCTCTTATGGGTTTTTATTAGCTCATTTGCATAGAAACGCCTATACCTAGCCTTAACTCCCTTGCGAATGATGGAAATGACAACGTAATGAATATAAAAAAATGATATGCACTTCTTTCTCTGTATTACAAGGAACAACAAAGGACTGGGATAAAGGGAGAAAGTTCTGAAGAAGAAGAAGAAAAAGAAGAAGAAGACGAAGAGAAGGTACAGGGAACGATGGGAGAAGAAATACTATTCTCAAAAGATTTAGAATAATTTTGCTTAAAACATCATTCATCAACTCGTAGAGAATCCATAAATATTTTCACGTTTTCCAAGCAATACTCTTTACTCTGCAGTAACATTGAATTTTAGTTTTGCTACAATAATAGAATGTCACTTTACATAGGAAATTCTAACCGGAGAAAAATTACCAAAGCCTTTCCATACAATGAACACTGTTGGGAAAACACTGAGGGAAAGTTTGGGAAAAGGTAACAGATTTTTTTAAAACAAATTTAAAGAAGATCATATCAATTAATTCTCTATTTCTACTTTTTCAAATAAAAAAAAAAGAAATGCAATACACCAGTGCGCGTAAAAGAGTTAACTAATAGGTGAAATATCAAATCGATTACAGTGAATTACATATAATACAATACGACAAAAATCCTACAATTTGCATAGTATATGAAAGTCTCTTTGCTCAACTATGGAATATTTCTTAAGGAAAGATGATACCCCCCAAAAAATGGATTCCTTGATTGGTATTTATTTTTGGACCTATTTTGGTTGTAAATGATATAAATGATAAATTTTTAAGATATTAAGAAATTGTAAACTTTCTTTGAAGTTCAAATTTCCACCTTTCTGCGACCATCCTTGAGCATATTAGTCTATACAATTTTTGGTCACTTTAAATCCAATTTTTGTGCATTTTTGGAATTAAAAAAATTAAAAACTATGAGGTTAGACTTACTCATTTTATGTATTTACACATGAATTAAATTGTTATTGTCTTGATTTTTGATAAAAGTTTGTTTGTATCATCAGTCCTTAAACATTTCTAGAATGAATAAATTATCGTTTCTTGTGTTTCCTTATTTACAGTGAGACAATATTAGCGCTGAAAGACATATTGTAGGGGGTTCCCCCCAAACAATAATATTTGAATTCCTTTTAATATTCTAGTACTTATAGCAAGAGATGGTCAATAACGAAATTAACTTGAATTTGTAATATTACAGTATCATAGGTAAAGGGACTTATCTGAATCAAATATGATTCTTTGCTAAGATACACTTGATATCAAGAAAGTATTTTTCAACACTCAATCAATTTAAACATAATACAAATCTCCCTCTATGGACAAAATTTTTTTTTAAAAATTTATGATGAAATATTTATATCCTTATATGGTGAAGAAATGTTTTTTTTTTATTTTTATAGACTGACAATAATTTTGCAGGAACAATAAATATATGGATAAAATGTTTATGTTTAAAGTTTTTTTTTTATCTCGGGCTATAATATACATATTTGGATCTCATAAAATGAAATATGAAAATAACGAGCAGTAGTCAATCTCAAATGTCCATTGAAACAATATAAATTTGGAGCAGAGTAAACACGGACCTCCAAAAAACATCAGAGGTGGGATCAGGTACTATGGAGGAGTATGCATCCCTTGTCGACCGGTCACACCCACCGTGTGCTCATTGTCATGATCTGTCGAACGGAAAAATCCGTTGGCGTTTCAGTGTTTAAACAATGGCCTATCAATTATTATGAAAAACATCAGTCAGCATTCGACTTAACTATAGATTGTATTTGCTGACAAGGTCAATGTGTCGATCATAGAACTTGTGAAATAATGCCTTAAATCGAGATTTGTTGATATGCTTGATTCATCAACTTGTTTGTCAATAGCTTGCCTTGTTTTAGAAATTGTTCGTTAGTGATGTATGCTCTTGCGTATCGAATCAACTGATAGATAAAAATCACATATGCAAGTGAGAAGGGTATATTGCTGCATAAATAAGGGATGTTGACGATGGAAAAGTTGAATTATATGAATTAACGTATGTATCGTATCTCTCCAGCCCAGTGATGAATTAATCTATCTTTGGTTGATGTCATTAAATTAGAATAAAATCATTATGTTTACATTACAGACTAAGCAATTTTTATAATAGATTTTATAACTGCCTAGTTCCAGAATTGCTTAAGCGCGGAGTGCGTGTAATCAAAGCACCAAATTATGATCATGAGAAATTTACGGCTGTGTCGGGGGACTACATTGGAACGGTCATCTGTGTAGATTTTGAGGAAGACATACCAGAGGTGTGGAAATACAAGAAAGACCAAATAACTAAAATTGCTGTGTTGAGGGGAGAGAACTCGAAAAAGGGTAAAGGAAAAATTCTTTAATGGAAAAAGTAACAAGTATGATTTGACATAAAACAAATTTTATTATTTTTGGCACTGTAAATGATACTAAAGATCTTATTTGTTATCTTCAGCTTAATGGTTATTAACATAAGGTTGTACTTCAACACAAATCACAGGTTTACATTGTATAATATAAATAAAACGATGGGAATAAACTCTAGATTATAACGCCCAAATTGCCAGTTTTATTCAAATAAAAGAACAAAGGAACAGATCGATATGAAACAATTTTTATCCCCTCCATTGAAAGAAAAACTAAATATTGAAGATTATTAGCCTGACAGTGTCTTTGATTTTGATGGTAAAAATTGACATTAAATATCATGTTGTCATTTAAAGATTTTTTTCTTTAATTCCTTTTAACGACGACGGACCTAATTCATTTCTGCAATAGATTTTTTATTCAAATTTTAATATGAGGTGATGTGACTTTTGATGAGTTAAAATCAATTAAAAAAACATATGGTCATTGATGTAGATTTTTAATGGGGAGCGTATCAAAAGTTGGCAATGGAAATCGATAATTACTATAGGAAGTAATGGGAAATTGCTAGTGTAGGGTAAAAGAGTGATCATTGAAAAAAAAAAATCCTGCAATAGAATTTTTATTCATATTAAAGGACAATGTTAACAAGACAATTTACCAGCAAATTATACCAAAAAATAAATGGGTAATCGGCTTAGATTTTTCAGGGGGGGGGGGGGGGGGGGCATGTCAAACTCAGGTGTAGGGCACATTTTGGGGGAAATTTTTAATGAAAATAGCTTGGCCAAATAAATCATTTTTTTTTATATAAAATCAACAAATGAATATAAATCGAAGTATTTACAATATTTTTGAATTGAGAGGAAACATTTGAATATCTTTAAAATCATTAAAAATGTATATTTTTTATCTTTTGCAATACATGATTAAGTCAATTTGATTCAAGGCATATGCGCGGTTTTCTGCGCAGTGGCGTGAAATTTCGAATTAGGTCCGTCGTCCTTAATAGTTTTCAGAAAAAAGCATGCAGATGAACTCAAAAGATTCAAAGAACCTGAGTTGGTCACCAGTAAAGTAAACTCTTACGTGGAAGTGCAGTGGGATAATGGACAGAGAGAACTGTGTGCTATTGGCCCTTTCAAATTTGAACTACTCGTATACAATACAAGTACTGTATATCTTATTTCGTTTTATCAAATTGTTAAATTATCAAATTGAAGAGAGGCACAGTAATATTCATATACAGTGAAATTTGTCTAATCTGAATGTTGTGTATTTCGAAATCTTGCCTCATGCGATGTAATGTTTAAGTCCCTTTCAGTAAATTTAACTGTTAAAAATGTTTCTAATCCAGTCGATTTTTATTGGAACCAGTGGTATCCGGATTACACAAGTTCTATTGTATTGCAAAAACCCTTTCAGATTTAAATTTATGGAATCTTAATACTTATTATATTGAAGTACAGTATGTTTTTATAAAATGGGGTTTTCTCAAGTATCATAATGTAAGAATTCCAGATTAAGACCTATTTTGAATCAAATTTATCAAAATTACTCGCAAATTAGTTTTCTTTTCAAAGATGAAATTCATGATAACTTCATGTGTAATGGATGCAGTGAAGAGCCTATAATTGGTACCCTATGGACGTGCGTGACATGTAGATTTATAAACCTTTGTACGTCGTGCTACATGGCGGATAAGTTTAACAGAAACCACGTCTTCCAGCGAATTATGGTGAAAGGTTTCAAAGGGTAAATATTTTCCACGTATGTATTTATTTATTAAAATGTTTAAAAAATCAAATGTAAGATTAATTGTTGCAGGGGCATTTAAGTGAGTATTTGTGCTTAGCACTTAACACCGTCAACATATTTATTCGTTAATACGGATACGTTAAAAAAGTGCATGTACGTGTAACACTGCAATGCGCTTTAGGAATTTTGCACTTTGCATTTTGAATGTGAAAATAATGACCAGTATTGAAGAAAAAAATTCTTATTAAAAAAAATTGGAGAAAATGGATCCTGCATGACCTTTCTATTGTTAACATCAAAATGAAAGGAAATTATTGATTTTTTTTTCATATTTTGATCAAATATTATAATCTGTTGTGTTTGGGCCATTTGATTTTTTTAAGCAAAAAATATTTGAAAATTGCCTTTTGAGAAACAATATCACAAAGAATCAAGTACAACGCAGGTAGGTTAAGGCTTCCCGTAGAATATCACAGTGCACTCTGTGCCTTCACATCTCTGAACTACCAAAATATGACGTCATAATGGAAAATGACGTCAAGTCACTGCAAACTTGAGGTGTTATGTCGGGGAGAGTGTCATGAACTTTACGCATTATTTCAAACTGCATGTAAAATGCTAGAAAGCTTTTGCAAAATTCACGGGTCTTTAAAGGTTTTTTAAGTCTTATATGTCCGAATATTTTAAAAATACATCGTTTACCTACCCTTGATTGAAATTCAGCATTTTCAAATTGCTTATGAAAAATATACTTTTGAAATGTACTCTGTTTTATACCCGTGGTTGGAGGTAGAATTAATTTTGTGTGTATAAAAGAGTCTGGCGCAGGTGATTAATGAGGACTAATCTGAGAATTTTTGTGGAAATCTGTAAGAAGAGGTTGTTCTCTAACTGAATCTTGCTTGGGAAAAATGTGTGTTGGCTTTGTTTTAATACAGATTACGATACTGTGTGGAAAATACCTCAAATTTGTAGGTATGTTGAATTTCTCAGGAAATATTTTGTATCTAAGTAATACTATGACTTTTCCCAAGCACATTTCGGATACACAAGGATAAGATGAGTTTATTTATATAACAAAATGTTAATAATTATTGTGTTAATCAGCTGCGCCGAAGCGATTTATATGAAACACTTCAAAAAATTATAAATGACCGTCACGTGATCAACAAAGTCATGTGATATCATAACAAATATGTTAATATATAGCCGATGAAACCCTCTATATAAATTGGAAGTACTTAAGTTCAATAATTATAAATTAAAACCAAAACCGACCTCGCAATGACATATCATGTTTTGAGCGCATTTTAAAGCTTCGGGAAGCCTTAACATAGCTGCGAACAATGAATGATAAAATTATTGCTTTCAACAGATATTGTTTAGGAATAGAAACTCAAAAAAGATCATAATAACTGAGAGAATAAAAATAATTTTATTTTATTGCAATATCAGTTAACCTCTAATGGTAATTTTTACGTAATGAAACCCAAAGATTTCTTGTAATCTATCACTATTTTTCTGATATTTTTAGACCGGAAATGCCAAGTCGAGCCGGCAGCACAGATATTGGAAAAAGACATGAAGCATATGGCGTGACCACAGGAAGTAGAGTTACGTTTATCGCAGAAAACATGCAAGGTACTTTAACTTAGTATTATAAGCACTTTCACAGATTGAAATCATTCTAAATTCCACCACTGTGTTGATTTCTGCTTGATGTACACTATAAATCGAATATACCATCCCTAAGAACATATTCACCTCTATGAATACTTTAAGTTCAGAAAATAAAATTCCGTAGAGATTTTATTAAACTTGTTAAGTAATACATTTAAGACAACCCCGTAAAAGTGTCATTCAGCAAGGAGGGAAAGTATATTTTCGTCAAGTGCTTGCAACTGTATGAAACTTACGATGGTCTTAATCACTCATTACTGTGATCTAAACATTTAACATGTAGAAGTACTCCATGCATATAATGTGCTCGTTCTTGTGTCGTCAAGGAGAAATCAAAATGGTACACATTTTTCTATCGCTGATTTATTGTAGAATGACTTTCTCGCATGAATTATTATACTATTAATCATAAACGAGAATAAGAGCGGATATTTCATCCCAAAATCCCAAACCAAGAATCCAAGATCATCCCGAGGGCAAGAAGGCTGATTCTGGTCGATGGTCAATAAAATTCACATTTCTTTTCAGATCAGTATTCATACTTGTTACACTCTTATGACTACATATAATTGTTGTATAACACTTCTTTTAACATCATAAAATGTGTTTGTTAAATTGCATACTATTAATCTGCATACTATGTTTTGGGTAAGAATTTTGGCAATGGGGTCAAATTTGTCTGATCTTTAACCGTACATTGTACTTCTTCTTCTTCGATTTTCAAGGAAAGATTTTGGGACCACTAAAAGAGGCTGTCTACAGACATACAATAAAAGGAGAGACTTATCCATTTCAAAACATGGGTCCATACACAAGAGTATCAGTGACGCAAGGAATCAAAGTGAAGGAGCCCTTTTTACCGTATCTTACTTCAGGTAACATTGACAAAATTCAATGCTGATACGCCGGTCACGGTAGCCTAGTGGTGAGGCCTTTGCTTCGTGATCAGGGTGCCCGTGTTCGATTCTTGTTCGCCTCGCCTAAGACGTTAACATAGGTAGTAACTGCTCCTGTGCCAAAAGACAGGCACTAGAAGTTAAAGTCAAGGGTCTTTCGTATGAGACCTTAAAAAACGAGGTCCAGTTTCACGGTAGGCGTTGGTACAATAAGAAAATCCTCACTATTTGATGGCCGTATATGCCTAGGTATAGATCTACATTTGAAGACCTTAACTGGCATACGGTAAAATTTCTATATGATTGAAAAACTTGCCAATGGGACGTAAAACAACATCCCGGTACTACGAATCAATCAAATACTTTTACTATACGGGAAAACACAAATCCATAAACCTGATAAAAAGGAGCCTATGAGATATAAGTTACTATTTTATCCGGGTATTTTCCCCTTTTCTAGTAATTCCAAATTATATATGGAATCGTCTATGTCTGAAGTAAGATAAAAATATTTCTCAAACAAGGAATCTGCGCACAGTAAAAACTTATTTACTGAACTCTCTTGTGTGATATACTCCCGGGCTAATTATAGTTTCTGAACTCCCAAGTATTATAAAGATTGATAAATCATCAAACTATTATTGTAGCTGCAACATGATATGCAGAGAGATAAACATTCAAGTGAAGCTCCACTTGCGAAATAAAATGATTGGCTTTTATTTCTATGGTTCTGAACTCCTTATAAAATTGAATGATCAAACGCCCACTAGCGATTTTATATTCTCTCGATTTCACGATTTCAAGTACTTGCGTAAAATAAGGAATCTACAGAATATGTTGTTGTTTGTTTTAGAAATGGTCAAAAGTCTTCCAGGAATTAGAGTAATGATGAAAGTGACACCAGACATTAACAAAAATGAAAGTATATACATTGTTGGAGCAATCCTTGCATACAGGGAACTAGGAAACAGCCAACACGTCTGTATAAAATATTAACATTTAAGTATACCTCCCAAAACAATACTGTTTAGCTGAAGGCATGAGCCCTTAATTAAATTCATTTCGGAAATCGAATACTTAATTAATTCTTACGTATTTCTTTTACCGATCCCTACAGGAAATATCTTAAAAGTTAAATTTCACAATCGAAATACAGTGAGTTTTGGGAATAAAATACTTGCATTTGAATTTACATGAAACAATTTTAAATGTTTTAATCATTATTCAATTTGCAATCTAGGTCGAAGCAATAATTCAATGGGACGCAGAAAGAAACACAGGTTTCTTCAATGTAACACGTAAAGAATCCCAAAATCACCGTCAATTGCTACTTTTTGACACAGGTGACATTTTATTCTTATGATTGTAATACATATTACAGTAACAGGTATTCAAAGCATTTGTTGTCATAAAAGAATTGCAAAAATAACACAGAAGTATGATGAAATAGCAATATTTCAATATTAAATACAGATACTTTATATTTAAAAGTACTAGACACATTAGAACACAATATACATTAATTATTTTTCAATTCGAAAGATGTTTTCCTTGTGAGGCATTTATGTTATCTTTTCACCTGTTTCGTTCCTGAAATTATACTTTGATATTTAAAAATATTTCAAAATTTTTCACCTTGAATTAGACGAATGGGAGTCTGTATCAAAACAAAGGAATAACTGCAATCCCAATCATTAAACTTCAAATAGTCATTATCACATTCTCTGTAGTTAGAAGGAGAAAACAAAAAAAAACATGAAGTTATTGCGTTAAATTTAAATTTTCAGCAAAAACTGAACCCTTACTATATTCTGCTAATTTTAACAAAATAATTGAAGATACATTTTTTATTGACCTGTTCAGTATCAGAGAGTAAAAATGTATAGTTTGTAAAAGGAGTGAACATTTCATTGGAAATAGTTTAGTCCTTAGAATCTTCAATATGTTATAATGTTTTCTCTAATTTTTCATTGAACAGTCTTTATCTTTGAGTATTTCATATGAAGGAAAAAAAACAATACAGGTCTTAGATATGTATAGATAGCTTGAAATGAGTGATACTTTTTGTAGGGTTGAAAACAAAAACGAAATGTTTACGATGTAGTATTAATATCAAGGGAATCACATGGAAAAACGGAAATAATCAACCATACTGTACTCTTTGCTATATAAGGAATCCAGATGAATTTATTGGCACGTTTACATGGGAATGTGGTAATGAGTTCCGGTAATTCTTATTTTTTATTCTTCTACAATTTAAATTTCAATTCTTAATTGATTTCTACACTGTTAAACATCACCTACGAGGGTTGTTAGAAAAGTTCATGGACAAGTTCTATTGTGAGCGCGCGTATTTTCCAATGAATATGCAAAGATTTGGTGTTTTTCGATTATCTTTAAAAAATAAACAGCTAAATTATTTCGATAAAACATGCTTCACGGAGCATGTTACTTTTTCGCATCTTTACATTATTGAGACTTTTTTTGAAATTAAAAATTGCACTGTTGTAGCGCATAAAGATGGATAATATTTCACCTGTCCCTCAAACATTCATGAAACGTCATTTGGCGACATTGGAAGAGATATGACTGTTTTATAGCTAATTATAGATGAACAATGCGTAAAAACAATGCCAAGAATTGGAACGTCATTGAACGTCTTGGGGCACCGAGCTATTAAAAAATGATGTGTGCAGACAGGAAAATGCCCGAAAGAGACAAAATGATTTAGAGCTTCTGGGAATTGCCTATACGTATCTAGTACAAAAGTGTTAAAGTGTAGCAACTTTGTAAAAATGGAAGGATTGACATTTTTGTTTATCAACTCCTGCGATACCCCAGTATGCTTCTTATCAGATGGACGTTGCGCCCATGAGATTTGCATTGATTCTCATACCTGATTGCTGAACTGTCTAGACAAAGTGTTCAATGTTTCGCTAATATCCGATACACCACAAAAGACATATTAGAAAAAAAATATAACCTCTTGATATAGTTATCCAATTTTTAAGTAACAAAACGACAAAAAAAGTCTATGGAGACGAAAGATATTTAGAACTGTGAAAAAGCTAAACAGGCCTGGAATCAGGTTGTCACGCCATCTAACGTAATAAAACGTCAAGTGATTGCTCTGTGAATCCTTTGACCGCATAGTAAAATCATTGTATATTTTCAAAATTTTAGTAAATGGACCTGATTTTTTACATACTAATAAACAAAAGATAAGAATTTTATTAGACAGTCATTTTTCAAAGTACACAATATATTTTCCCTAAATCAATGCGTCCGCGAACTGTTCTGACAACCCTCGTTTGTATTGATATAAAATTCATATGAAAGACTCTGAACAATATTATTTATTTCATATTTAGAACAGTAATATATGACGGTTTGTAAAGGCTATAATTATATTCTGATATTTTCTTGTTATCTGAAGATTATTTTTTTATTACATTCAAATAGAACGAAAGAATAATACTGGATACTTTTGTTTTCTTTTTTATAAGAGAATGATATGTATACAAATATTTCAGTGAAGAATTATTCAGGAACTCTGCGCCTAGCAACTTGACAGAAGTCCTGATGTTTGTAGAGAATGAGGATGTAGTGTACCAAACAATAGATTCGAAGAAAACATGTTTGTCGTTCTGTGATTTTGGAAAAGGTTTCTTTTTTTGAACATTGTAAAGAAGAATTGCTTGTCAGAAATATTAGAATAATGAGTTAAGAATATCGTAGTAAAACTAACTCTTACTATTTTTATAATATTTCATCTTCAGCTTCCAGAGATGTTCGAAAGAACAATCTTAAGGGAAAACTCGCCCGCCATTCATTACTTTACCCAGTGACTGTAAAAAGTACAAATGGACTCATCTTTTTGAGGGGCATATGTGATTTGAAAATTCAAAGCGGGATTGAAAAAAATAACGATTGTCATTTTTACTATCAAGATCATTTACATCTTCTAGGGGAAGGTAACATTCGATTTGAAGTAAATTTACTTTATGCTTCCAGTTTAGAAAATAAATAACATCACATGAATTTTTTTTAATTACATTTTTAATAAACTAAAAAAGACAGATGTTTCCCTTTCAGATGAAACAGAATTTTATGATGCACAAGTAAAGTACTTCATCAAGAAACAGGTTATGAACTTTTCACATATGTACTTTTATTCCAAAATTACAATGCGAAAATTTTCATGAGATATACACAAGATTTCACTCCAAATATCTATATTAAGCATTAAGAATCATATTTCGTTGTCCTTTTTTTCTAAGATTTTTCTCACTCTTAAAATCTGTATACAATGTTTTGGGGGTTTTTTCTTGTCTTTTTAAAGTTTCGTGATATTTAATGGCCCTTGTACAAGATAAAAATAAGTATAAATGGAGTCAAACGCATGTGACATAAATGCTCATACAGGTAATAAAATTTCAGTGTAACGGTATAATTAACTATGTATTATAGTTTAATTGTGAAATTTGGTAATTTGAACACCTTTTTATCGAACAAAGGAGATTATATCCTGTTCTCAATCCGTTTCATAATTGGATATTTACTAGATTAAAGTATTGATGACAAACTAACAACTGAACCTTATTATCAATGTAATGACTTTAACTTTTCTATAGCCAAATTTCCTTGATTATGTAGCAGTATAAAATTAACACCTGCATATTGATGGAGTTTATTCGATAAGCAAGAGCATGTTCTACTAAAAAACTAAACCAACTGACCATACAAGGATATCAAAATCTCGTTGAAATCAGCATTTTACAAATTATATTTCTATAAAATAGCCTTATCTGCAAATACAATGAAATATATGGAGATAACGAACAGTATTCAAGCTCAAAAGTCCATTAAACATTATAAAAAAGGTGCAGAGCAAACTAGGACCTCCAAAACATCATAGGTGGGATCAGGTGCCATGGAGGAGTGAGCATCCCCTGCCGACCGGTCACACCCGCCGGGTGCTCCTTGTCATGATCAGGAATAACGGAAAAATCCGTCGACAATTCAGTGTGTAAATAATGGCTTACAATTAGTATGAAAAACGTCAGTCAGCATTTGACTCAATGATAAATTGTATTAGCTGACAAGATCATTGTATCGACCGTAGAACTTACGAAATGATGACTTTAAACGAGACCGCTGATATTCTTGTTTCATCAACTTGTTTGTCAATAATTTACCTCGTTTTAGAAATTGTACATACGTAGAGCATGCTCTTGCGTATCGAATCAACTGAGAGATACAAACCCCGTATGCAGGTGATGAAGGTATATTGCTGCATAAGTAAGGGAAGTTGACGATTGAAAAGTTAAAGTCATCATGTTTATCATAAAGCTTGGTTGTTAGATTACCATTAACGGCTTTTTCAAGTAAAATATCCAAATATGAAACAGATGTGTCAGACTCTGTGGTATCTTTTATCTCAAGCTTACCGGGATATATCGTATCGACATAAGAATGAAAATAACCATTGTTAATTGACAATACGTCGTCGATATATCTAAATGTCGAATTGAAGGCCACAGCAAGTGTTTTCTTCTTTTCACGTATAAGATTTTGAACAAATTCTGCTTCATATGAATACAAAAAAAAGGTCTGCTAATAACAGGGCACAATTGGACCCATGGGAATTCCAATAGATTATTGGATGACCTGGTCTCCAAAAACCACATAGATATTGTCAATCAGAAACTCAAGCATCTTTTTCATGTCAACTTCAGAGTACTTGTGTGTACAATCAGAATGTTTTTAACAAAATAATTTTGCAAATGACCAATGACAAGGTAAGTAAATTTACGAGTTCCATTTTTATTGAAAAAGCAGCTGTCAATGATATCAAAAAGCCTGAATTTTAATTTATCGTGGGGAATGGTTGTGTATAAAGTTGAAAAGTCATAAGTTTTTAAGCTGTTGATTTTGGTAAAATCTTGTGATTTCAATTTTTTCAAAAGTTCCTTGGAATTTTTAAGTATCCACATCTGATTTACACCACTTCTCGAATATATTGTTTCACAGTACTCTTGAAGTTTCCCCTTCACTACTGTTAATATCTTAGTGAGGAGTAAAGAAAGATGCTTGGTTTAACATTTACTGGAACTCGCTATGTATCTTTGTTTGTAAGGATTTTTTTGAAGTTTTGGAATCCAATATAGATAAGGTATTTCAAATTCATTTTGTTTGTTTGGAATATTAAAAATATTCAAAACTGGCATATGATTTTGAAGAATTTCTTCCTTAGAAAGGGAACTACAGGTAAATGTTGGATTACCACTTGTAGAATTAAATCCAAGTTCTTCTAAAATACATTTAATATAATGAGCCTTACAAACAAAGACAATGTTGTTACCTGCTTTGTCAGCGGGGACCAGTACGCACTGATCATGTAATCTATCTAATTTTTTTTTCACTTCTGGATTATTGAATACAGAAGGATAGATGGTTATCATTTTGCCCCTCAATCTTTTCATGCGCGATTTTAACATACATCTGATACATTTAATCCATTCTGACAAAGCATCAAGGTCTTCTTTTTCATGTCTGGCCCATCGCCTGGCTCTATCGCTTTGTCGACTGTTGACTGACATTTAAAAAAAAAATTGTTAAGCCATTATTTTTACACTCACTTGTCTACGAATGTTTTTGATACACAATCGTAACCGGTTGACAGGGGATGCTTTTCCAAGGCACCTGATCCAACCTCTGTTTTCAGAAGTCTCTGTTTGTCTACAATTTGTAATGTTTTAGAAGACTTTTGAGCATGATCACTGTTCATTATCCATTGTGATCTACTTTAACTTCATTCGAATATCCCAAGATGTTTAAAGTATTGACTTTCAAGTATATCCGGATTCTAGTGCATTGTTTGTATATTCAAGTCACTTTTTTGATTTTGATAGGAACAATTTTCAAAAATTCAAGTTCATGTCTGGCATAAAGGAGCGTCAGTGGACTGGGAAAACTCTTACAGACCAGCACTGCACTTTATCTTCGTAGACGAAAAGGAGGATCTATTTCAAGATGTTTTGAGTGTTCTAAGTACTTAATTTTATTTTTGCATCAAATATGGTTGAAATAAAATTAAAATCAGTATATACTACCTACCAAAAATACCATAGAAAAATATACTGATAACTTTAACACTTTTATTTACTATAGTGATAACTTTGAAATCTTTGATTTGCTAATTATAAAAGTGATCACAAAATGTTTGACACTATAGTGGTGATGTTTGAACTTTGATTCAATACAGTTAGCTATAGTAAAAAATACTTAACTTAAGTTTACTATAGTATTATTTGTCCATATCAACAGATATTTGAACATTAAATACATTGTACAAAATTTTTATTACGCTTGTTTTCTTCTGAGATATTTATCTTATTACAATAGGACACTCAAGAATATCCTGTCACTTTGTTCATGAGAAGATTATACTGTGGCACAATCGTCAAGAAAACATTCAAAGCTGTGGTGTGCATGAAAAGACAAGGAAGGAAACAATTACAGTAAGCCTCTCTCTCTCTCTCTCTCTCTCAGAACCAAAACGCATTCGAAAAAAAATACATGTAACTTTTTTCTTCCTTCTAGAAATTGCTGGAGAACGGCTTTAGAATGTTCAAAGTTATGAAAGAAGAAAGTAGAAACAACAATGATGAAAGAAAAGGAAATGTTGATAGACGAGGAAAGAAAAAGAAGAAGGGACTCCTGCAAAGAAATAAAACTTGCTTTAACATTGGTTACTTTATTGACATGGCCGAACGTAAGAGACATTACCTTAATTTAGCTTTAAAATTTAAAATACCTTTGTAATCGTTTACAAATAAAAATAAAAAAAAATGATATCTGCCATGTTTCTAAAACAATAAAATATGTTTATTTTTTCTAGTTTTAAGAGTAAAGGATGATTTTATCTTGCGCATTTCGAATTTGATCCTCCTTGATAAAAGAATACACTGTTTATTAAAAAATTGAGATCTGTGGAAAGCCACAATACAGAAATATCCCGGAAACATTTGCTAGAGAACTAACCTTTATTGCATAGCTTTGTTTTGGTAAAGAGAATTGAAAGGAAAACTGAGTTAACATTTTCAACCGAAAATTATCTACAAGAAAATGTTAAAATATCAATACTGATTTTAAATATTTGTGGGATGAAATAAACAAAAATTATTTCATTATTCTTAGATCGCGATTATGTTATATAAACTATACCTGTTTCAAGCTTCAAAATATATGCAGAGAGATATTTTAGTAAACCAAGGGGTATTTTACAGGGCAAAGAATTTTTAATTTATTTTTAATTTATCTGTTTACTAATACACTGTAAAGGTTTCATCAGAAATGAAAGAGACTATGATTTGTGATAAAAAGGAAGTTATCAATATCGTTTTTGTCGCAGGCAAAGTATGTTCTTATCAGCAAAATTTTAAAACAAGTAATTACGAAGGATTTTTTTTAAAAATTATCATTGTCATAAATGTATGTGTTTAAGCGATATGAAGTATGAAATATTCTGATTTCAAAACAATGAATATTAGCTTTTCTTTTACTACTGCATAGCGCATTTGACATTACAGTTATGAAGCATCATATATTGTCACTTCTGATATGCATATTTCTTAGGACTCAAATTTCACAGTTGAAAAACAGCAATAAAAGATTTATTTTTGTCGAAATCAGTGGATTGTCTTTTCACTGATTATTGCTGATTACGCCAATTTTTTTTATAAAGGTTTCTTTGGAGAAAAGGTTATGCCCGTGATTGTGACGTCATACGAAACTGAAAAGTTAGACAAATCCATTAAAGATAAAGTCCGTGAGGAGGAAATACCAATTTTATCATTCAAGGTGAATACATTTTATTTTTTTAATATTTGTAAACATTGACATTTTATTCATATCGTTTTTCATTATTTCTTTTAGCGTTGAAATAAATTGTATAGATAATTCTATCATTTTTTTTTTAAATCTCTAACTTCTTTCAGGATTCTAATTATATATCCGTTTCATGGAGCTCAGAATCTAGTATTAAAAAAGACAGTAAAAAGAAAGAAGGAAATTCAAAAAGTACGGAAAAACTAAACACTGGTAAGTAACATGCAGCGTTTGCGAGTTCAACTCTCAAAATGATAAAAGTAAGAATATTGAACATTCTATGATATCACTAGTACGATTTGTATAAGTGTTAAAGTATGGTTCTCTCGTTAACCTTCTTTACAATATGAATGTTATATAGCTAATATAATAATAATGTACGTTTGAAATGCTTCTGAACAGACCGGCTCTCTTTTATATTTCGCTTTAAAGAAATTTATTATGTGAACAAACTGTAAAAAACATTTTCATTGCAAAATTTCTTACTGTCAGAGATGATGTAGTAACATTCTAGAATTCAAAGCAAAACATTCTGACCTCTAGTAGAAAATGCACCAGCCCTATTGAAAAATCTCGACGGTTTTTCAAATATAGCCACAGTGTCATAGTATGTTTTTATAATCTAACATTTATCTATTCATAAGTATCTTCCAAAATGAAGTTTCATTTCATAATAATTCAGGTGTTCATTTTCTATTTTCTTTGTAGATTATTGCTTTCTCAGAGGGTGCTGTAGTAAAAATTGTGCATCAGTCGGTCCAAACAGTGATACTACAACAGATGAAGATCTGTATGTAACAGAGGCAAATGAAATTGAAGTGAATACGACTCAACCTAGCACTTCAGAAGATAAGCAAGTAAAACAGGAAAATAAGTATGAAGTAGATCGGACTAAACCATGGATTGTACGAGAATGGCAAAAAGATCAAGCATTAACAACAGATATTGATGACCAACGATGTTTGCTTTCCAAAGCAATCAATAAAGACTTTGTTCTCCTTGTATCTTCAACAATTGTTGGTGGTAGGATAAAATCAATTATAATAGTTAGTAAGACAAAAATACACTTACACAGTGTAAACTCAATGCTTGTAGATGGAACTAGAATATATACTGAAAGTAAAAAGAAACGCATGGTAAATTTTTGAAGTAATTTAATATGATATTTTCGAACATATTTTCCAGTATTGTTACCTAACATTCAAACTCATCTTTTATCAAAAAGTAAGCAAAATCTCATTTGATTTTGACCGATTATTCCTGAATAATTCATGAATTATTGAAACTCAAATGACGGTACCCCCCTCCCCCAAAGTAAAAATCGAAAATTCTCATTATCTCCTATTCCTTCCTCGCACATTTGTCACAGTTAATTCTCTTCTGCATGGAGTTCATTATAAGTGCATTTGTCTTTCTCGAAGGGATATTATTCAACGCTTTCGACAAGGCAGCGCTAAGTTTCTCGAGAGTAGCTTGGATATTCCGACGCTCTTAAACTGTAGCATCCAGTTAGTTCCACAGATGTTCGACTGGAGAAAAAAAAGATGTATTATACGAACACCAATCGAGTGGGTTAATGTGAATGTTTGCGAGAAAATCTTGACAAACTCTGGCTACATTGGGCCGTGGGTTTACAAGCTGCAAAATTAGGCATAATGCGCACACGTGCGCGAGTGAGAGGAACACTGGCGCAAAGTTGACGAGCTCACAAGCCAAAATCGCGCAGTGGATTTCTTTCAGGTTTTAAGTGGATGTAATGATTATGATTGCCACTGTATTTCAGTGGTCCTAAGTGGCGATTACACAGATGGCAGGATGAATAGCCCAATCTTAACGTGGCGTTGTTAAGCGCCAATGTTATCGTCATCGTTGATTGAAAACATTTCAAGTCCCTCTCTGACGACGAATTAGACGTTCTATAGTTAAAAATTCACAACAAACAGCACAGAAACCTGTTCTTTCCTTTTTCTTTACTTAGGCAATGCAATAGTCAATCCCCATGGAACTTCTGTCAGCCATACTGTGATTATAAAATATTTAAATTGTCTTTAAATATAGAAAAAAGATGTTTATATCTTCAGTTCAGTGCATCAAGTGGTATTACAAGATGTGTTGACAAACCTGCCATCATCAATATGCACGTGTTTTTGGCTTTTTACCATTTTCCCTACCTGACGTCATACATTTCACGGTTGAGTAATTCTGAACATCGATTTGCGTGCATATTTAGCAAGATACTCCTTTGAACAAGTTTCGTAAATTTCGGCCATGCAGTTTAAGACTTTTTCCATATTGTGTTACCCTGCCTTTCATGTTCCTTTCAGTATACATGTACAAAGAATCTAATACTTGTTGGTGGGACAATGGTAGACAAGTACAAAGAAATCAATACTTGTTGGGGATAAAACAAATGCACACAAAATTCAGAACGTCAATATTTTACGATGAAATACACGAACACGAAACTCTAAATTTATTTGAACTTCTTTGAAATATGTGGAGATAACGATCAGTATTCGAGCTAAAAAGTGCATTTAACATTACAAAATAGGAGTAGACAAACACGGACCTCTGAGACATCAGAGGTGGGATCAGGTGCCATGGAGGAGTATGTTGTGAGATGAATTACAATTATACAGAATTTCTAAAGCTGAACGTAACATTATTTATTTAGTAATGAACGAACTGTTTATCTTAATTCTGATTACGTTCATTCATTGTTTTGATCTTTCAACCTTTTTTCTAACAGTTGTGATTCACAAATTAAAGTGCCTACGTAGAAGATCACAAACTGTTCCGGCAAGTAATTTCTGATATACTAAGATATGTTTTTTCACCATGTATATCTGTATTAAACTTCTAATCATGGTAATAATTCAATATATTTTTATGCTAATATATAATTTGCAATATGAACGTGAAATATGAAGATAACGAACGGTATTCAATCTCAAAAGTCATCTGAAACAATACAAATCTGGAGCAGGGCAAACACGGACTTCTAAAAAAACATCAGAGGTGGGACAGATGCCATGGAGGAGTAAGCATCCCATGCCGACCGGTCACACCCGCTGCGTGTTCCTTGTCATGATCGGGTTGAACGGGAAAATCCGTAGACAATTCAGTGTGAAAATGATGGCCTAACAGTTTGTATGAAAAACGTCAGTCAACATTTGACTTTATAATAAATTGTATTTGTAGACAAGGTCTTTGTATCGACCGTTGAATTTACGAAATGTTGACATTAAAAGAGACTGTTAATATTCATGTTTCATCAACTTATTAGTCAATAGATTGCCTCGTTTTAGAAATTGTTCGTACGTAGAACATGCTCTTGCGTATCGAATCAACTTGGAGACAAACTCCATATGCGGTGATAAGGGTATATTGCTACATAAATAAGAGAAGTTGACGATAGAAAAGTTGAAGCCATCACGAATATAATAAAGGTTTGGTGTTAGATTACCAATAACGTCTTTTTCTAGTAAAATATCCAAATTAGCAAAAGATGTGTCAGATTCTCTGGTATCTTTTATTTTGGGCTCAAAGGGATATATTCAAGAAACGTAAGAATGAAAATAAACATTGTGAATTGATAAAACGTCGTCAATATCTCTAAATGATGAACTGAAGGCCACAGCAAGAGACTTTTTCTTTCATTAGAAGTTTTTGACGATATTCTGCTTCATATTAATACACAAATAGATCTGCTAATGACGGGACGCAAATATTACCCATGGGAATTCCGACAGATTGTTGAAAGACGATCTCCAAACGAATCAAAGAAAACATTTCTTCGAAATTACTATGAATAGACAGATTCAGAAAACAATAAACAGCAAACAAACAATAATTATAACGTATTATAATGTATTACCATTTAGTTTGTGTCGTAGATATTTCCAATTCCCTAAAACATTTACCTTTTCTTTTGAAAAATAACACTTATCTACAGAGAGGAGAGATGCTGCTCTATGTTAGATGCTTATCCTGTCAGTTATTAAAGGAGGGTCAGTGGATGTTTCCAGGGGAATATATCAGTACGCTCAAGACTCTGGATGATATATTCGCTCAGAAATCAATAGAATATATTTATGAAAAGGTAGGCCTTTTTTCAAATCACTATATACAGTATTTGTGTATTTTTTTTTAAATCTCAGTAGACCGAATATGGTTCTGCTAACTTGGAAACTGATGTTTGATATTGATTAATTTATGATTATGTATATGTTTATAATTCATGTTAATTTCTAGATGCTAAGAAGTTTTATAGTGTAATCGTGCTTGATATATTTTATTCTACAATGATATAGCATCTGAATATTTCATTACTTATTTCTTTCTGTGGAACAGAATATGAAGGATGAATTCAAATCCGGTCTTTGGGAAGATATAAAGACAACAACAAAATCAGCATACCGTCCACCCAAACAAACAGAGGGTAGTATTAGATACATAAACTATAAAAATAACAAAAAAGTAGATAATGAAAATCATATACACATTCAGTAATTTGGCTGACATGATTCATAGCAATTGCTAGGTTTTTGTTTTTACACTTAATTTTACTATGGACTTTTCCGTCTACCTGATCAATACTTAGGTATAAAGGCGAATGTGATGGTCAATAGGGGAAACTTACTCTTCCTAGGCACCTGATTCCATCTCTAGAATGTCCGGGGACAGTCTTTTATGCCCTGTTTACAAATCTATTGTTTGTAGATTTTTCAAAAAACACAGACATTAGGAGTGAAGCGCTAGCTTGAATTATCGCTGTGTCACGATAATTTTTTTTAATTCCCTAGTATTGTGTGGCAAAATGTTTAATCTATGTTTTTTACCTTAAAAAAATATATATATGTTCTCTTTAAACGAGTTTCACCGTTGATACTTTCCAGTGGAATCTGTCCAATTACTTTTTTGTAGATGCTCAATTGATACTCAAAAAAGATTGTGCGGGGGTTGATCTGGTGTTCTTTGCCCTTTTAAAAAAGAAAAAGTTAGCTGGAGGTGCACAACTTATAGAAAAGGGATGTGTAAGTATTTTGTTTCAGGTT
This sequence comes from Saccostrea echinata, assembly GCF_033153115.1. Taxonomy (NCBI): domain Eukaryota; kingdom Metazoa; phylum Mollusca; class Bivalvia; order Ostreida; family Ostreidae; genus Saccostrea; species Saccostrea echinata. Next base: position 650,761 of record NW_026889830.1, read on the forward strand.
CGGTTTAAAAAAAAGAATTATACGGAAAGATTAATCATTTCCTAGCATAATTAAACAGACATTTGATCTTTTATACTTATAACTCTAATTTCTGTTCTGTGAGTCCATGTCAGGAAAAGCACATTTCAGGTAATAGAAAATATACCGTACAATACCTTCACATCTTTTTTTTTTCATTTCAACAATGGTCACAACCCATATCTATATATTCTATGTATAATTTCACGTCAGGAAATTATTTAAAGTCAGGAAGCAGTCCATCTATTTGTTTGTTTATCAACAAAATGGAATAGTCAAACTAGGTAAAAAGCACAAATGTAGTGGTCTTCAAATTTCACACAGTATATGTCAGGGGTTGTGCTACGTATAGTTTTGGTTTACGTTCCCTTTGAGAATTTTTTACTCATATAGAGACAGCACCATATACAGGTGAAGGGTTTCAAATATAGACCTTTACTCGGCACTCAGGGCCATTGGGCAGTGAGGGTTCTTTACCTTGCCAACGCCAACCGTGACACGGGGCCTCGGTTTTTAAGGTCTCATCCGAAGGACACGCTACTTTCACTTCAAAGTGCCGAGCGTTTGGCGAAGAAACAGTTGCTACCTATTTTTTATCGACTTCCATCAGTCGCGGCAGTGATTTAAACACACGACCTTTCGATCACGAAGCGAACATATAGATATTGAATTAATTTCTATACCTTGGAATTGTAATAACAATGGAGTTCCGGGATTTTGCAATCTTAACTTGATAAAACTGTATTTTTTGTTAATTTTAGATTTATTATGAATTTTGTTATTGAAAACCAAAGTCCAGTTTGATTGATTGTATGTTGTTTACGAAGTCCCTTTCGAAAATTTTTCACTCATATAATGACATCACCATATACCAGTGAAGAGCTTTAAATTTAGACTCTTACCCGGCACTCAGGACCATTGAGCAGTGGGGGTTCTTTATTGTACCAACGCCTGTTGTGACACGGGGTCTCGGTTTTTAAGGTCTCATCTAAAAGACCTGCAACTATCTCTCAAAGGTGTTAAGCAAGGCATCAGTAATCTAAACATCATCATACTAGTGCAGTTTATCATTTAGACACTCAAAAAAGAAACACAACAATGCACAACCCTATACCTGGTCTCATCACTTAACTATTTTATCAATTAATGATAATTACTTATCATCTATCACATGTACATTATAACCATATTTACTATTATAAATAATTTATTGATAAACAGGTTGGTGTAAGATCAATTTTGATTGGATGTAAGATATTAACCAATCACACAGAGGAATGGAGAACTTCGGAGACTGAAAAAAAGGATTTTGAAGATTTGGCAATGTATGCGATAAAGTACTTTATTATTGTTTCAATTTTTGTAACTTCTAAACATTTGCAGCTTTCTTCAAAGTGCTAAACTATCTATAAATTTCGGTTTTATGTGTTTATGGATGAAGCAGAGCAAAAATATTGAAATCTCCGAATCAATCCTACAGTATGAAGGATGGGGGCAAAGCTACAGAAATTAATTAGAATTGTTAATATTTTTTTAAGTATATTGATTGGTTGTATGGGTAAATAACAAACAAAAAGCTTTCTCTATATATTTGGAAATTTAACAGAGTAAGTTTTTGCAAATGTTCAATAAGCAGGTATTTCATAATAAATTACATATTTACTGATATTGGTTGCAAGATGTAGTCCATTAGACAATTAGACAACGGAATTTTTTTTCCTCGAATCTGAATCTCTTTTTTTTCCATGTAAACAACTAGCAGGAACAATGTTAACAAGAATATATTGAGCCGTTAGATGTTCACCAAAAATGTGAAAAGTCTTCCCTCTTTGTGTAAAATTTGGGCCTTCGGTTGGTACTTTGAAGAAAAAACTTCCATATTCATAAATCACTTTCTTGCCGTTTTCTATTGACACCAAGTAAGCTTTTGCTGCATGATTAAAATGAAAAATTATTCCATACCAAAATCGTCTAATTAATGTCCACTTGGTGCAGTTTCAAGTCCAAGTTTGGGACGTAGTGGAATATTGGAAAGGTATTATTCATTTAAAAGTCTCATTAAAAACCAGAGTCATTCTTTCAGAAAATTCAGTCAACACGCTTTTAGCATCATGAATTACATCCAAGAGAAGGACGAACTGGAAAGGCTAAAAAGTCCCACCGGGTGGATAAACAATATAAAACATTTCTTCATCAAAGAGGATGAGGTGTCTAACAAGGCTGGGAGACTACTACTGAATCATGGTTATTTGGATGTTGCATATAAAACAAAGAATGAATGTTTTCTGGAAAATCCCAAGCTGAAAACTATGATTAAAGAGCTCTGGTATGGGGAGGAATATCAGACAAGAAGGAAAATAGACACAGTATGTACTAGCATTTCTTAGAAGAATGATTCTCTACTAATGAAATATGAAGATAACGAACAGTATTCATTCTCGAAAGTCTAATGAAACGATACAAATTTGGAGCAGAGCAAACACGGACCTCAATATTTAGAGGTGGGATCAGGTGTTATGGAGGAGTGAGCATTCCCTGCCGTGTGCTCCTTTTCATGATCGAAAAAAAAACCCAGAAAAATCCGTTTACATTTCTGTGTATAAATAATGGCATAACAATTAGTATGAAAAACGTCAGTCAGCATTTGACTCAATGATAGGTCATTTGTGCTAAAATGATTTTTTTTTCTGTACTTATAGTGGATAATGAGGTGCAGGGAAGAATATTTATTCTTTGGGAATAGATTTCTTGGTTGTAGAAGTGTTGATTTGTCATGTATGTTTCCTGGTGGACATGAACTCGTGTGTCTCCTCACAACCAAACATTTAAATCTCCACGATAACTAATGATTTCACAGTATGCTAATATGGGGGACAAACATTAAAAATCATTTTTAGAGAAAAAAGAATTTCTTGAAAATTGCAAAATAAAATTTTTAACGCTTAATTTCAGAGTTAATTCATTAATTTTCTTTTCTTTTTACAGATTCTCAGACTGTTCTTGTGCATCATGCATGTTTTTATCATGCCCTTCATGCTCTTTACTTTGGATAAGCCCTCATGGTACATATGAACTACTTAATCTATTTTTTATATTTAACTTTCAATTTAAATCTCACATATTCGACACATGCATTTTAATATTTTCTTATCATGTCAATACCTACTTTGACACGAGATCTAAGATTTTTAAGGTCATATTCCATGGACCAATGAATTTCACATATAATAAAGGTAGTTTAGGGAAACTCCTTTATTTGAAAAGTTACAAATCGGGCTCTCAAACATGAGGCTATAACAATTTTTGTAAAAGGCAATCGTTTATTATATGCTATTATTTATTCTTTTAATTCTAGCAATCTGGTTGGCTCAAACTTGATCAACTATATAACAAGGATTGGCTTGTGATTCTATTTAAGATTCTGAAAAATGATATTGACTTCATGTATCAAGAAAAACAAATAATCCTCCCTATAAAACAATTGTGTTGACATCACTATAGTTAATATGACTTGATGTGTTTTGAAAACAGATATTCCAACTCCTATTTGTAACTGATCTGACAATGTGTATGTTGTAACAATGCTAGGATTTGATAACGTAATAAACATAATTGTATCCCGATCGTTGTTGAAATATGTTTTAATTCAATGTAAAATAAAATATAAACAGTTTTCATGAGTACATCTCTGCTTATATTAAAAACAGCTGTTATAAATGATGATTATATGTGCAATTATTGTTTTATATATTTAATTTCAGGATTTACAAAAAATATCATACGCCGATTTTGAAACTATGGGTTAACACGGTACGAACTTTTTTTATCAGAAAAATTAAAATATACTTTAAAATAATGTTGTTTTTTTTAACTTATTAATATAAATATTTTTTTTTTAATTTAGGTTGGACTATTGTCATTTCTAGCAGCATTTGCTTATATGCTTTTGTTTGACTACAAGGAAAATGGTGTATCTCAATCCGAATTTGCTGTGCTGTTTTGGATTGTTAATAAGTTTGTGGATGAATTTCAGCAGGTATGTATAGTTTTATTTACGCTGTATTGTTTATGTAAATTTGAAATATAAGACCAAAGAACTAAAGAAGAGCAAGATATAAAACGTATCACATATTTGAACTTCAAATTCATAACCCTCTGTTAACTCATTTAAAATGTTGCTTAATCTCTTATTATTTTCAAAAAGAAATGTATTATATAAATAGAAAAAAAGTATAGCATACAAGCTATGCTGAATATATTTTATTAGTTAAATAAAAACAATTATAACATAGCATAATAGCTTGCGGGGCAAAATTGGACAAAAATGACATTTAAGCTTGAAAAAATTATAAAGGAATTATAGACATTTATGACATTAAAGGTGCTTGGACACAGATTTGAAGTTAATATTTTCTCAAATTTTCTGTATAATTTCATGACTTATATGTTGCTATAGCATTTCGTACTAAAATATAATAAAAATCTTATTAAAACTTCGAATTTCTGGACGCGTTGGATTGACACATCCTTGCGCTTTCACATATTTTAATTTTATTCTTAATACTTAAGAAAAGTGGCAATTTTGTTGTGTAGTTATGAAATATATCAAAACTATAGCCCAGAAAATTCAGATTAGAAATGTTTTAAAGCAAAACCCACTCACAGTGTTGTAGGTCCGTGCTCAGTGGTCTGTACAGTGTTTAACAATTGAACACGCCCGGTGAATCGTAAACATTAACAATAACGGAGCTCGTGCCCTGTTTACAAAAACAGTTTACGTTTCACTGGTGTTTTCAAATTGTTAAACTCTGTACACATCACAGAGCACGGACTGACAAAACTGGTGAGTTGGTTTTGCTTTCGAACATTTCTACTCTGATTTATCTGGCTTATAGATGTAATTTTTTTCATTAATACATAACAAAATCGCTTGCTTTTCTTGAATATTAAGGAAAAAGTTAAAATTTGTGTAAGTGCAAAGATGTGTTAATCAAACGCGTTCCGGAATTCGTAGTTCCAATAATTTCTAGTTAAAATAAGTTTTTAAATATATTTTCGTGTGAAATGCTATTGCAATATATACGTCGTGATATTATACAGAAAATTTGAGAAAATATTAAGTTCAAATCTGTGTCTTAGCACCTTTAAGTGTTATCTCTCTTATCAGAGTATCAATGAACCTTAATAAAAATCAAACTAAAAAGTCATGAAAATATTTTATCAATGAAAATTATTGTTTGTTGAGTGAAATAATGACCGAATGAGCTTTCCGGTTCACTGTACAAAACACCGTGGACATGTGACAATACCTTTGAATTCATTAGCCCGAAGGGATAATCACTTTGCAAAGTAAATTAAAAAAAAACTACATAGATATGTCAAAATGAACTATCACCTGATAAATCTGTTAAAAATTTGTCATTTTTATCGCAATCATTAATTTGCAGGCTCATTCCAAACAGTACTAAATGTAACAATACGTATTTTCAGATATGTATAGCTGTTTACCGTGACAGTAAAAGAAAGAGAGAAAAAAGTTTCTTAACGGAATACGGCCAGGACATGTGGAATCGCCTCGACTTATTGATAATATTAACATCGTTTCTTGGATTTATTGTAAAGTTATTGTTTGAGGATGATTTTCTGCAAGGGTTTGCAAAGATTATGTTTCTGGTCTCATATATCATGCTCAACATACGGGTTCTAAACATGTTTTGGACGTCAGAGTTCCTCGGTTCTCAGCTTGTTATAATTCAGAAAAAAGTACGTATTGATTTATATCACTTATAGCAGAAAATTCATCTGTGTGCATTGTTAAATAAAATGTAATGAATATAAAGGATGTTAAAATAACTCAATATTTAGTAGGTTAAACTTTCATAATCAACTTTCATGCACTTTTGTGTATACTTAGTAAATGACAAATCAGATTTGATTTTTCGATGTTTTGATTAGCGCAATGTTATGTAATTCAATGCGATATAGGTATGAATGTGTACATTAATTGGATTGTACATTTGAGCTTATAATTTGCATTAATACGATTTATCTCAGAAGTAGAGATGGCAATCAATGAAATATATGGAGATAACGAACAGTATTCAAGCTCAAAAATCCATTAATCAATACAAAATAGGAGCAGAGCAAATAAAGAATTGCTAATCGGTTTACCGCAAGACGTTCCGACCGATGAACTGGTTAATCGTATCAAAATACATAATTTCCTGACCTTTTTTTTTAAAAGTAAACTCTATAAAAATACACAAGAAATCTTGAAAAAAAGGGGTTTGAAATAATCTGTGTATGCGGTATTATATATATTATATGCGGCATTATATATATTATGTCAATTTCAAAAGAAAAAAAATAATTAAATAAAAAATAAAGACAGGCTGGTAAATACTTGGTGTTTAAACAGCAATTTATACTTAATATTGTCAAATTGCCCCCATTGAGCCCAACCCGGAGAACTTTAATGAATTACATGTACCTCAAAATCAGCTGAGATCAATATTTGAAAATGTTATAACGTAACAACATTCAGGGGATTATTTTTAAATTGTGAATGAAATGTTATGGAAATTTACACATTTTTTTTTAATTTTTTTTTCCGACTAACCAATTACAGATTTTTCCATATTCACTGCTCAAAGTTCACAATGATATTAAAGAAAGCTAGCTTCCGGGAGGTGCAGTGTTCAAGCAACTTATGACCTTGCCAATAGGAGGTTCAGAGGTCAAGGACTTGAAAATTGTTATATTTCATCATAATTTCGGCCGTTCCGCTCATAAGCAATTTCAAAATGTCACAATGCCACACAACCGTATAAGAATGTTATTTCTTTAGTTCATGAATTCCAATGATATATCTTAATTTATCTTGAAGGAATGGTAGACACAAATCTCTGAAAGTAAAAATTCCTAGTTCGGGGCAAAACTAGCAATTAGATATAGTGGTAGGATAGAATGGGTTTAACATACACTAATCTTACGTTATTATGGAGGCTTCAAAAGGAAGATGCAGACAGCGCGCATGCATAAATTTGAAGCAAAGGGGGTAACTAATATGTATTTGATGCACTAGTCATTAGACAAAGGTGAATAATTGGACATAGCACTGCTAATTAGAAGTAAGTAACGATGATAGAAGCTTTCGAGTACTGCTCTCTACACAGGAATTTTTCAATTAAATACCTGTTTTCAGAATGTATTTTACTCATTTTGGAATTCGTCATTACTGTGAAACCAATAATTTTTCTGGGTGATTATTTGTTGCCGTTTTCTTGTTACAAAAATACCCCAAAATTCATCTCAAACCACGAAATGATTAAATTTCAAACTTTTTATAATGTCTGTCTACCAATCACAGAATTAAATCTTCATAAATCAATATTTTTTATGTTCTTTCATTTGGTTTTTTTCTACATTTTTCTATCAGATAAAGATAACATCTGCCTTCATGGCTATAATGATTGTTATAATGATGTGCTACAATGTGGTGGATTATGCCCTCCTGTATCCAAACACAGAGTTCACATGGACGGAAATAGAAAATATTGTCCGAAATGGTTATTGGACCCTTTACGGTGACTTCCAGGAAGATGCTGGTATGCTTTAACATGAAAAGGATAGTTGTTAAAACGTATTTTTCTTACATGTTCTTAAGATGTTTTACTAAAGAAAGAGGCTGATAACAAACTAATAACTACTTCCATAATAAACATGATGACTTTTAATTTTCCTTTGTCAAATTTATTTATTTTTATTTGCAATATATCTTTATCACTTGCATATGGTCTTTATGTCTCTGAGATGATTCCCAAAGCAAGAACAAATTGTTATTAAACTTAGGTAAGCTATTGCCAAACACGTTGATGGTACAGGAAGATAAATAATCTCCCTTTAAGTCAATGGTTTTCAAATTCTATGATCAATACAATGACCTTTAATGCAATGACAACCTTACGTTTTGTGAAGTGTTGACTGGCGTTTTTCATACAAATGGTTAGGCCATTATTTTCATACTGAATAGTCTATGAATTTCCCCGTTTACCCGATCAAGACAAAGGGCTCATGGCAGGCGTGATCAGTCGACAGTGGACCGTTGCTCCTTAGAATCCGATCCTATCCTTGATGCTTTCAGAAGTTCTTGTCTATTCTGCTCTCAGTTCGTTCTATTTAATTCGACTAAGGTCGAGTGTTGACTGGCTTCTTCCATACATTAATTGATAGGTCATTACTTTCATACATAATAGTCTACCGATCACTTCGTTTATCTGACCAATACAGAAGGTCCAAAACGTTACTGGTCGAATGGGTATGCTTACTTATTCTAGGCATTCCCTTTGCTCTGTCCTTTGATTTGTTTTATTTTTTACCCTGTTCACAATGTGCATTGTTTAATTTTTTTTAGAGATCTGTAGTTGTTTGTTATTCTATACAATAATGTATCAATATTCGTCGACAGTCAGCGGAATAACAGTGTGAATCAGGCATGTTTATTTTTAGGTAATGACTGCACAGACAACGCCACATTATATTCGCAGGGGGTACAACAAAGATGTCCATCCTATCTAGGAGCTCTATTGTCTCCTTATCTGAGGGCCATATACTGTCTAATAGCTATTTTGATGCTATTGAACATGCTAATAGCAATTTACACGTATGTAGCTACTTATTAAACTTCAAGTTAAAATGTCATTGTGGAAACTTCTGTTTGATTTGTTTTCATATACACACCAGAATATATAAACAATCATTTACTTATATTTTCAGGAAAACGGCAGATTCTGTACACGACAAATCCCGAATATACTGGTCACAATTACAGTCAAATTTTCTTGAAGAGTACACAATCAGAACAATATTTCCTGTTCATTTCAAGATATGTTGCTTAGGGGCACTTGTTTTTCATTTTCTGATATATCTGGTCACTAAGATTTATGGTAAACAACGTGAGGAACAAGCACGATTTATAAAAGGTATACAATTGTGTGTTTGAAACTGAAATTATTTTACTTGCTCTCCATTCATCAAAATTGATGCATTTCAAGCAAAACACGTGTATAACATTAGAACAGTTTAAAACCCTTTTATTATTATTATTGCAGATGTTTGTTTCAGCAATCAGCAAAAAAAAAAAAAAAACATCCTAAATCCTGTATTTTGAACATGTCTTTCAAAGTGAATCCGTGGCTTATCATGTACATTGTACTACATTTACTTCCAATCATAAATTCTTAGGAATTACTAATTAAATGTACATTTTTTTCTTATTTGTATGTCATTTAACTAAAGTGTAAGTAATATATTTGACTTACTAAATTCAGAATGATTACTGACTTAAGGAGGCTGGGGGGTCAACAAATTAACCATCAAATATAACTTAAATTTTTAGATATGATATCTTAAGCTGTCAACTATCATGTGGCAAAGAAAAATCTCATACATTTTAGTTTTAAATTTGATCATTTTTGTATATCTTTATATGGAGCTCTTCTTCTAAAGGAGATCAATATAGTCTTAAAATGGCCACAATCCCCCCCCAGCCCTCTTAAATTTTGACTTTTTTTAAACTTTATTTTGTGTTTTTTGGTTCTTATTGTTTGTTTGCTTTTTATTTTTTATCATTATTTTTTTTTAATTTTATTTATTATTTTTTTAAATTTTTTGCTTGGTGTTTTTTTAACCACTGATTTTCAATCAAGAGTTTAACTTTCCATCATTTTACTTTATTTGTACATGTAGTTCTCGTGTTCGATGATAATTTTGATGTCGATCCCGAGCAAGAAACTCCCGAGGAAATGGCAGAAAAGAACGGAATGCTAGAAATGCAAGGGTATTTTGTTCATCAATAGCTATTGAAATATCTATGCATTTCTGCAAACATGCTTTTACAATGGAAAAAAATTAACACATGAAAGTACACGAAAACAAAACAAATGTAAAATTAATTCAAAAGTAAAAAAAAAGTCAATATTTAAGGTATTCAATGTATAACGAAGGGATATTGAACAATATTGAATCATTTTAAACTAGTTAAATATGGATTGCTAGATAACGGTGAAAGTGAAATTAACCAAATTCACATGACTGTTAACATATAAGAAGGCCGGCCATTTTGCACCTTAAATGTTTTTGTTTAGTTATCTGCCCTTGATGAAATGAAGAAAATTTTAATTTTGTCAAAATAACTGTTGTAAATGATTCATTTTATTTCATACATGTATTTTAATAAAGAGAGAGAGTTCATGCATATTTTCACCAAGAGATGTGTTCAAAGTTCAAATTACTATTTACAATATCTTAATAACACATGCGCTTCCCATAGAATTTAATGTAAAATTCCAGATGCAATTAATTGGACAATAATTAAAATATTCTAAATTCTTTTGGAGTATTTTTATATGATAACACCTTCAAAATGCTACCATGATTAAATATATCTGACCATTCATTTATTAGGTACAAAATATGGTCGTTATACATTGAATACCTTAAAACTTTAAAGAATTTGTTGCAGTTGCAGGGAATCAAACGTTTCTCACAAAATCGTTTCAATTCATTCCAGAGAAAGAGAAAGTAACGTTTTCGAAGACTACTCAATAGAGGTATGAAAAATAAAATGTTTTATACTGAAACAGAATGAAATACTGTCATAGCTATCTGATATATTACAAAAATACATGTTCATCAATAAAGGCTTGATTTAGTATACAATTAGAAAAATAACATTTATGCATCCTACGTATTTACATGCATGAACAATGCAGTTAGTTTTATCAATAACAGAAACACATTTTTATTTATTTTGTTCTAAGTTTCACTCTGTACAAATACATTCTTTTTCTATTCTTTTAGCAAAAGATCATGTCAGAACAAAACATGACAGAAGAAAAAGATGCTGATAAAATGTACAGCAAGGTATATATTAGAATACCTGGCCCCAGGATTGTGAATCATCTTAAAGCTGACATGAACTCTTAAATAGGCATTATTTTTCATCCTTTTACGACTTATTTCATTCATGTACGCCCCTTTCCGCCATATTTCTTTGATTCCGCCATATTTATTTAGGAACCTGTACCCGCTATATAAACCCCGATGCATTTGTTACACTTGAGTGTTTTTCCTGGCTGTCGACATGTATACATCTCCGATAGCATAGTTTTGGGACATACAATGAACTGAGAAAATACATGTTTTAAATGTAAAAATCATTCCAAAACTAGAACTGCAGTGTACTTGGAAGTAAATAAATTTTGAATATTTTTGCTGCAATGTAGAGAAAGTAAAAATGGCATGTGCATGTTTTTATGCAGATTAATATAAGAATAATAAACAGGAAAGGGCTACCCAATGTTGCTTTTCCATTGCACTGTATATACTGTTAGACTGATATGCATGATGCACGGTATTTGCATATATTATGCATTCATGTACAATAAATTTAGCTGTTTAGATATACATGCATGCATGCCAAGAAAACGCTTCGAACTCTGTGGTAATAACTTTTACCTGAAATACTGCTATCGTTACAAGAATGTGCTAGTGTCGAGAGAATTGTATCCTAGTTAGCTTTTATTGAAATATGTATCACAGTAGACATGATTTCTATTTATAACTCAACGGTAAACACATTGTCACTGTATAGCACTTGGTCACACGTGGTCCCTGTCGATCAGCTTTTTCGGTTAGGGAAAATTTCAAAGGGGGATATCTCACTTGTATATAACTGGTATATATACTGGTATCCAATACATATATATATTAGACAAAAAACGCAAACAAAAAGTTTTACAAAACACAATTACTGTTGTCTGTAGATGTTATAAATTATATTAGTAAATGTGGCGAAATTACAACAAGTTTATCGGGAGAGGAAATTGTCATTGAAAAGTGTCCATCTCCTACCCCAAAATAGTTTGATGCATTTTCTAGATGAATCAAAGATGTATTTTGATTTATACGAAGTGTTTTTCTTTTCAAAAGTCTCCAGGAGAAGAGGTTGACAAAAAGGTAAGGCAATTTGTATTACTGTAAATTTTATATTTTCCTTGGGACAAATTTTCGTGCTTTGAGCAAAAACTATTGGTACATGTACCTTGGTACTTATATTCCTGGCATAAAAATGGAAGATTTGTCTTGGTAGGACAAACATGATTACATATTGAAAATATTAAGGTTACATGGAAGATATAAAATAATTCATGGGACTCTTCCAAAATTTGAAATTTAAAGGCGAATCATCCTTTAACGTGTTCTGAGAACAACAATAAAAAAAATGATCCAGTGATTTTTTTTCCACCAGCCTCAAAAAAGTACCTGTTTCCTATATTTTCATGCCAATGATAATATTTTTACATGTATGAATTGTAAATAGTATTCCACAAATGATAAATTCATCGGATAAACTCATGTTTCTGTAATATTGATTATTAAAGATATTTACTATGGAATACACTCAAACTATGAACATCGGTTAAAATGTCTGCGATTAAAAAAATAACAACAACAGTTTTTTCATGACTTTATCTGATGACTGAATTAACCAATAACACCAGAATGATGATTTACATTATCAATGTCTAAATGCAAAGGATTTCTCTCTATTCATTTATTAGATATAAACTATTATAAATGCAATTGCTTTCGAAAACATTTTACGATTACAGAAAAGAGCAGTACTGTTAATGATAAATTCTTCCTATTCTCTAAATACATGAAATGGCTCCTGCAAATGACCTATGATTCTTTGTATCGTTATTCCACGACCAATACAATCATTCTCAGTTATACTTCACTCAGCTGAGGAAATGTAAAAGAATTTATAATTGATTCAACAACCATTACAAACAATCTTATACATGTGTATTTGACATAGGATATTTCCTTACTGATGTCAATTTGAATATAATTTATGTTCTTTGGTAGATCAGTAAAATCATACAGGAGCTGAATGAAGTCAAGGTTTGTAAAATTGTTATTTATTGATAGAAATAAATCAAACCGACGTTTTTTTTTTTTCTCGGTTTTCAGCATCATTTTAACTCCTTAATGTATTATTTTTTCCATAAACATCGTTTACTTATATCAAATTAACATTTATTTTATTAATAGAATATTATATTTATACTATACTTCAAAATCAATTTTCCAGTTAGGTGTTTTCAAATGTCACATCGCCAGCTCCTTTTTAATTGATGACTGCCGCTTTTTTCACTAGATATATCATTACGGTAAAAGGTATCTTTAGTCTACCTTCTAATTATAACCATTACTCGTCGTTACGAATCACTGTACATCTGAAACAAAACTATGTGACATGATATATAGCACACAAAATGTTATTAGTTAGACAAATGGCTATAAACCTACCTTAAAACTGTGAAAATAAAAGGAAATAAAACAAACCTACTAGGGGATAAAAATCCAATCACACGATATGGGAGATTCTTATATCACAAATCTGTAGCTAGGCTTAAATTTGAATAAAAGTTCTACAAATCTCTTCATTAAGTATAATTAAGCAAATTTCTAAACATATTTTGGAGTTGATCTTATGAAAACAAAATAAACATTACACAATTTTAAGATCTATATATTTGAGATATTAGTGGCCTTTTCAAATCAGTATCCCGTCCTTTTTAAATCGTTGATGGAAAAATGTATACGTTCAATATTTGAAGTCAAAATCAAAGAATCATTGCCTCAAAATGAAGAAAAATCCTCTATAGATACCTTGTTAGTGCTTTACTCCTAAAATAAAGCTGATTTTCCTTAATAATGTAGCGTTCTGATGAAATTAAAGCTATATATGGTGTATCTGAGCTAAAAAATAAAGATACGAGATTAAGTGTAGATCAACATTATGTTTTTTATTTACGTTCAAATTAAAATTTTCGCCGATTTTGACCTTGAATATCCCCACGTTTCTCTACTTAAATTGACTTTAAACTGTCTGATATTTAAATGCGGAGTCGGTAAATAAATCGGTTATTGTTTTAAATCTCTGATATCTATGAAACGCGATTGATTTAAATTGTGTAATTTACAGAAAAGTTCTATCTTTATATAAAGTAATAAAACAAATAGAAAGATCTTTTTGATTTTAGTTAGTCTGAACTTATCGAAAATACGCCATATATGACTTTAGATATAGAAAACCCAATATGAACGGTTTCTTTTCTTATATTTTTAGAATTATTTTCTTTGAAAAAAAAGTATGAATAAGATTTAATGACACCAATGCTAAAGAAAATTTTTTTCCCACAGCGCCTATGTGAAAGCAAGAAAGGTCAAGAAGTGAAGACTTACTAGATTTCTTATAAAAATATTTTCTTTAAAATATATAGATTTTTATGTACATGTATTGAATGACAGCTTCATAGTTTAAAAAAAATATTGGTTGTGATAAAAGAACTAATGATTTTTTATGTGTTAAAGACATCTGTTTTCATCTTACAAAAGGTTTATTTTCATGTGATTTTCAAGATATTATTTTGACGATTGTGTTTTATAGTATATATTGTCAATTATTATATAACACCTACGCAATGTCAATATATCTAGAAGTTATGTTTTTTTCAATAAACTATTTCATATGATAGATGACTGATTGATTATTGTTGTTGTACGTCCCTTACAAGATTATGTCACTCGAATAATACAGCAGTTTGATAACAGAGAAGCGCTTTAAATTTGGACATTTATTTGGCACTCAGTGCCATTCTTAAGCCTATTTACGCCTTCTGTGACACGGGGCCTCGGTTTTTAAGGTCTCTCCTAAAAACCTGCAACGATCATTTTGATTAATATGCCGGGGCTTTGAAACAGTTGGTTCCTATTTTTGTCGACTTCAATTCGTCATAATCATAAAATGGTGCCTTTTACTATGACTAGAAAAGAAATTTGATTTAGCAAAGAGAAAATAAATTGATTTCCCTATCTACGACTTTTTGGATCAACCCTCGTATATTGCTACATCAGTAAGGAAAGTTGACGATTGAAAATTGAAGTCATCACGTCTATCATAAAGCTTTTTCTTGTTCGCTTCCCATTAATGTCTTTTTCTGTAAAATATCCAAACATGAAACAGATGTGTCAGACTCTGCGGTATCTCTTATTTCAAGCTCACTGGGATATATCGAGTCGACATATGAATGGAAGTAACTATTGTAAATTGATAATACGTGGTCGATATATCAAAATGTCGAGTTGAATGCCACAGCAAGTTTTTTTTTCAATTATGAACAACCTGCAATATTTTTTTTTAAATATCTTCAAAGCAAATGAGACTAAGATATGATATAATGCATTGATATAAATTTTCAACTTAATTTTACTGTAAATGATGCATTTTTCATTTCCCTAAATATTTATTTTTATTTAATATTTATTTATTTATTTATTTATTTTAGTTTTTAATTGGTACAAACACGAAGAACGGAAAAGAAAAAGGTGAAGATAACAAACAATTATCGATTTGAAATAAAAATTACAAGCAATACAATTCTGTAAACAGGGCATAAAACCCGAACCCCTGGAACTTCCAGAGGTTGGATCAGGTGCCTAGGAGGAGAAAGCATTTCCTGTTGAAGGGTCACACCTGTCGTGAGCCCTATGTATTGATCAGGTAAAACGAACATTCCGTAGTCAAACTTTATGTTAAAACAAAAGCCTGATAATTAGTATGAAATACGTCAGGTACAATATGTTCCAATGATAGGTTTTATTTGTTAACAACGTCACCCAAAAATTGGAAATTTATTCCTCCAATTCCAGTTTTTAAATATTGCAATCAATAAATAAAAGATTTGTTTACGTTTTATTTTGCATAAATGAAACTTCTTCCGGTGTTATTTTAAAAACATATTTAACCAATCAAAATCCAAAAACATGTCCGCCAGAGACTAATACATACCATTTTATTTTGTGACACTTAGTTTCGCGTCATACTTCCTGTCTAGTCTCATGATTTGTAGTGTTCATTTAACACCAACCTCCATCAGTTCTGTATCTTTGTATAATGTCAGGGTCATATAGTGGTGACTAATATTTTTCATTTTAGACTGAGAATGCACACGTAACAGTTAAAAGGTGTTGTCTGAATGAAATCACTAAAACAGATGATGATCTAAGAATTTTTTTTTCTATATACTCTTAAGCTATGTATAATTTGCCGTCCCGATGGTTAAATAATTAAAAAGATGACAATCTTTGAGACATTTATCAATACACTCTTTAACAACATACGTTTCCTGTGATGTGCATAAAGAAAAATGTTTATCACATGTTTACTACTTTATACAGTAGATGATATTACATAATGTCGTTTTCATATCAAGTTGTGAAGCAACGACGGTTTTTGCCTGAGAGTATTGAAGTCAAAAAGACTCATATATAAACAATGTAAAAAATGCGATAGCAATTTAAAACATATATAGATATAAATGAAATATGTGGAGTTAACGAACAGTATTCGAGTTCAAATGTCCATTAAACATTACAAAATAGGAGCAGAGCAAACACGGACCTCTAAGACATCAGAGGTGGGATCAGGTGCCATGGAGGAGTGAGCATAATCTGTCTATAAAGAATCTCCCTTGGTTTGTGTTTGAATATCATTTTTATTCACTTCGTTGCCAAGGCTCGGGAATAAAAAACTCATAACTCATACAAAACACAAACAATGGGATATAAAATGTAGGTAAAGTTTATGTCTGTTTACATCTACATTCATTTTTATAATCTTCGAACTTTTCTCCAGTCTACTGTACATTATCAAATTTTTACATCTTATTTTCGCTAAATATGCATTAATTCTTTTAGCGAGACAAAATTTTCAATTCGGTTTCCTTGTATATAATCTATACTAATAAAAGTACACGCAAGAATGAAATTCTGGCGAGCATACCTTCTCGTGTAATTAGGCAAAAATAAAGTTCCAGCGAATAAAAATCGATTAACAGTATTTCATTTCGACAGATCATCTAGGTATATTTAATTACTAGAGACCTAAATCCTAACTGTTAGTAGCCTTTTTTTGAAAATCAAACTATCTTTCCTCGTTCGTTTTAATTTTCAAGAGCCACCTCATGTCTCTTGAAAATGAAAAAAGGAACTCAAGTTTTACTAACTAGCGCTGCTTACAAAACCTATATTTATTAAATAGCCAATAAATAGTCTATAATAATAATCTGCCAATGTATACGAATACGTCCCGAAACATTCTGAATGCGAGCGTTCAATATCGAACACGCAATCGTAAACAAAAATGGTGTCTGGTCATCCACTCAACGGCAATGCTTATGAGGGGTAATGGCAGCTAGGGTGAGATGTGTCTATCTACACAGAAAATTTTGATTATTGATATATAATTTTTTGAGAATAAGCCTCAATAAAAACCTCAATAAGAAATCATAATACTTGGTGGGGGTCCTTGGAATGAAGTGATGTTGAACAGTTCAAGGGCTGGTGATGATATTGCATACTTAACTGTAAATATATTGAATAATTCTCTTTGAATTTGAATTAATTCATTTAAATAAATGATAAAAAAGCTCAGCTCGTGCATTTGCACAGCCAATTCATTCATGCGTGCGAAGCACGAGTGAAAATATCAAAAATCCTGTATCACGGATGAAATGAATTACACATACAACTACATAACATATTGAATTTTCTGCAGCTGTTTATTACATTTTCTTTGGTTTCCCTTTCTCTTTCTTTTCATAACACAGTGTCATCGGCTATGACGTCATAATAAAGCGGTTGAGAAGTCAGAGCTCAGCGATTGTGAGGTTGAAAACATATACATGTAATGTAAACATATCTGGGGAATCCTTGGCAGTTTTATCTCTGGTTTATTTACTCTCTTTATCTTCTAGCAGATCATGAAGTAATTTTTACAACACTCTTCGTGAAGGGAAGGAATATCAAAAGTTTTGCCGCACGTCAGATATTCTTTCAGACTGTGTGACAAAGTATCACTTTGATATTTTTTTTTTTACATTGTGACAAAATTTCATTTTTATTTAATAAATAAATTATAGAATTTCATTGTTGAAAATGTAATAAAAATGCAGTATTCATTTATGTTGAATATGGATGAACATATCCTACGATGTGACAATATTATCAATTAGCAAGACAGGTTTGCTTAAGCATGTATACAACCGAATGATAGAAACTAAGTTGCTTTCTAAAGGAGTTTTCTTGAAAAGTATTTTTTGCTGAAAGGATTTCAAACATAAACTGCATCCAAATTTGCTTGAGATACCCCCTGCTAGAAACGGAGGGGTGTGTAGTGATAGGGGTGTCCGTCTGTCCATCTCTCTGCACGTTTGTCCGTCTTAGCTGTATCCACCATCCGATTCCTCCTATACCACTGATTAAAAAAATAAGACTTTTACAGAATCTTCACTACGTAGTGTCATTGTGGCCTCCTATTTCACTTTCTGATCTGATACATATTTGAACTTTCTTATAGCAAATCATGGACGTTGCCATTCTTTCTTTAATGTAAGAGGTACCTATCTCTTGCTCACAACTCCTCCAATACCACTAAATAAAAGTAGATGTTTTGATCGGACATATATCTGAGCTTTCCCATTACAAAACATGGAGACTGCCATTCTCTCTATAATATTGGGGATATCAATCCCTTATTCGATACTCCTCTCATAAAGCTGAATAAAATTTAAAGAGACTTTCACAGAATCTTTACTACATGGTGTCTTCATGCAATTCCTGCTATGTTTTGGGTCTTCCTCATCGCACAGACTTTGCAATTATACTCATTTTGGAGCGCAGAGGGGGGGGGGGGGGTTAACATTTTCTAAAGCTCCCTGTTCACAGTATCTCTAATTTTATTTTTATAGTCATTGTGAAATATTTCATAATTTTTAAAAAGCTTGTTATTCACAACTATTTTTTCAGGTATCAAATAAAGAATAGAAAATTGAATTTGATTTAAGGAATTTATTTAAAAAAAAACATGTTTTATTAAAATAGTCATGGCGTACACCCCCTCCTCTCAAAAAAAATCTCTTGAAAAATAAGTTGATTTTTTTTTTATTTATTTATAACCTCAGTAAGCTGAAACAATGAAATGTAACCCATGTTTTGATATTAGATATACAAAATAAGATATATAACAATAATATACCTGGAAAAAATTAAAGGCACTACCATGAATACTCATGTTACTATTTCACTGGAATGTAAAATCAAAATTTGTTCATGGTAAAGAACTACGCACGGTAACTCCCGACTCCCGCCTACATTTTACAACCATTTAATTCAATATTGATGACGATTTGGCCATAAAATCTTTGTTTAATACAAAGAACAGTTCAATGATAATTGATTAATTATTTTAATTCCAGTGCCACATAGTAAAATATCCCTAATTCCAGCTCTTGAAATAAGGGGGGTAGACGATATTTTCCACTGAAATCGGGCTATAAAACATCACCATATTCTGAAATAGTCTTGAATATGAATAAATGTTTCTTAAATCTTTTTCTTATGTTTAATGCATATAAAATTAAGCATATATATTAGTAAAATATAATGTTTCAGTTGTAAAGCACTTGGAAATTGCTGAAAAAATAAGCATTTTTGTCGTTTTTTGTATATAAACATATGTTCCCCCCCCCACCCCCCCCGTGAAACACAAAAAGCTTTGGTATGAATTTGTGAAATGACAGTCCATATTACCCGTAAAAAGGAATTTTTGTTTCACGGGGGGGAAAGATGTTTTAAAAATATTTTCCGTTTTCCGTTGATTTCTATAGTGAAAAACACGAGTTTTACCAAAATTTTAGAGTTATCTCTCGTTGTTTTCCCAAAGAAGTAATGTTTTATGAAAATCCATATAAATATCAATATAAATATTCAAAATCATTCGAATATCTTAACTTTTGAAAATTGACTTGGAGGTAGGCGGGGGAACAATACTATCGTTCGCAGTTCTTTTCTTATCTTCAAGTGCAAAAAGATCGGGGTTCATATTTTAGACTCCTAGACGTAGGATTGTTCTTATTAAGACTATCCTTGAGCGTTTATTTACATAAGAGCATTGTCATGATAATGATATTTTTAAAACAACACTAGTTTAAATCAATATCTCAAACTTTTTTTCTAGGTGCAAAAAGATCAGGTTTAACTGATCTACAGTAATACAGAAGGCATATGAAAAATTGGTATTACAATACTTTCAGGTGCATACCGCTTTACAAAAATAATACAATTACAAATAGCCTACAATAAACAATAGAAAAAATATTAAGTATATTGCTTATTTTGATCTCAATCCAGAATATGATTATAAATATATTTTCATTAATTAGCAAAAATCAAAATATCTACAACTTTTTTTCACACCCCATAAATACAGAACGATTTATATGGTACAAAAGATTCCCCTTTTTATCAGTCTTTACACTCAAAACATTAAGTAAGTGGCTGATGAATACATGTCAACATGACTTAAAAAGCATAACTCAAGTAAATAGCTTAACATTTTATTTCGTAAAAAGTAAGGGTTTTGTAATCGCTACATATGCAACATTCATTTCTTTCCTTGGCAATTTTCGAAAATACTGGACTTTTGAGATTTTGGAAAATCCTAATGAGTTTACCAGAATTTGATAACACATGGATATTATTACTATGCATACCAACAACATATATATTTCCCAGTGAATCGCTCTCCAATCCATATGGACATTTTAGTTCGGGACTAGTATAATCCCAGGCAGTATCCTATTGTTCACTTATGCCTCTTACTTTGTTAATCTTCCAGTCAGTATACACAATGATTCCAGATTTTGCAACAAGAATATGAAAAGCAGAAGAGCCTGCTGTATCAAATTTCTTTATTTCGTTACCAAACGTATCCATTTTAACAATCTTGCTGCCACATGCCAAGTATAACCTGATATCCCAAAGCTTTCAAAATCAAGGTTGATGCTTCTCACTCTCTTGAAATCAGATATAGAAAACACTTCAATAGATTTTGTAATTTTGCATGTCACAAACAATTCATTTCCTTTTTGCAATATGCCAAAAGGATCATAAAGATATCCTATGTCTCCAATCAATTTCCATTCCTTCTTCGAGATTTCCCCATAACAACATTTCCCATTTTTCCATCAGAAAATATAAATGATTTGTTTAAAAGAAAAGTTCCATTGCGCACACATCCTCCGTTGATGTTAAATTTAGTAACTAAGTGTAACTGTACATTCTCCAAATCAAAGATGTCACTTTTGATGTCGTGAAAAATTTCACTGACCTCAATGGTTGCTAATGTTTTAATGTTTTACACTTCTTTCAAAATAGTTTCTTTTTTGACCATTATTCGCACTCCCCTCGTTCTAAATCTAGTGCTTCTCAATTGCTGAAATGACTTATTTGTAGCACAATATTTTTTCATAAAGGTTGAATCATCTTTTTCTTTAGCTTGTTCAAGCATGTCAGAACAAAAGTCAGCAAACTGGATCCCATCATTGAAAGTGACTACATTTCTGGTTAGCATTTCTTTGCCGTTCTTGACAACAGCAGAAAACTCATTCAAATATTCACTTCTCAATCTTTCAATGAGACGAATAACATTGTTTATTTCTTTTTCAGTTTCTTCTGTGATTTTGTCTAAGTTGTCTTTTAGTTCCGTAATATTCCTCTCTTGTTCGTCTTTTGCGTCTTTTAATTTCTTTCTAAAACTTCTTATATCTTCTACCATGTTATCAATTTTGCCACTTGATTTATACGTTTCTACAGCCTTTTCAACCGCTTCAACAGAATCACATTGTCTATGCTTTGCTCTACGACAGATTATGCAACATGGCTGTTCATGTTCGTAACATTAGAGATTCAACTTTTGGTCTTGATGCTTTTTGCAAAAGTCATCTTTTCCTAAAATTGATTGTATATGTTGCGATATGATCTGATCCAAGGAGCAGACGTTGTGGCCCCTTGACAACAGAAGTTTTCTATGGCATTTTTAACCAATCTTGCACAAAATCTCCAAACATGATGAACAAAAGTCAGACGCGTCTTCCTCCTCGTTATCTCTCAAACAAGGATCACAAAGTTTCTGGTCTGGACTTTTAAGAGGGCTGGGTGGTTGTGGCCATTTTCAGACTATATTGATCTCCTTTAGAAGAAGAGCTCCATATAAAGATATACAAAATGATAAAATTTTAAAACTAAAATGTATGAAATTTTTGTTTGCCAAATGACAGTTGACAGCTTAAGATATCATATCTAAAACAAGATGTGTTTGTGAAACACTGATGCCCCCGTATGGCAGCTTATGGCGAAGGTTAAAGTTTCTTCAATTGCAAGTCAAAATCCAGGCCAAAAGATAAAAAATGTTAATACCCAAAGGAAAGGTCTTGTCTCGAGGAATACACCTGTGAAATTTGAAAGACCTAGATACAACTGTTCAAAAGTTATGGCGAAGGTTAAAGTTTTTTTAAATAAAAGTCAAACGTCAAGGTCAAGGTCAAAGTGGTTGGTATCCAAAGGAAGATCTTGTCACAAGGTTTACATATGTGAAGTATGAAAACCCTAGCACCAATCATTCAAAAGTTATGGCCAAGGTTAAAGTTTTTAAAAAGTAGGTCAAACTCCTAGGACAAGGTCAAAGGGTCAAAGTGGTTGGTATCCAAAGGAAGGTCTTGTAACAAGGATTACATATGTGAAGTATGAAAGCCCTCGCACCAACCATTCAAAAGTTATGGCCATGGTTAAAGTTTTTAAAAAGTAGGTCAAACTCCTAGGTCAAGGTCAAAGGTTCAAAGTGGTTGGTATCCAAAGGAAGGTCTTGTAACAAGGATTACATATGTGAAGTATGAAAGCCCTAGCACCAACCATTCAAAAGTTATGGCCAAGGTTAAAGTTTTTAAAAAGTAGGTCAAACTCCTAGGTCAAGGTCAAAGGGTCAAAGTGGTTAGTATTCAAAGGAAGGTCTTGACACAAGGATTACATATGTGAAGTATGAAAGCCCTAGCATCAACCATTCAAAAGTTATGGCCAAGGTTAAAGTTTTTCAA
This sequence comes from Saccostrea echinata, assembly GCF_033153115.1. NCBI lineage: Eukaryota > Metazoa > Mollusca > Bivalvia > Ostreida > Ostreidae > Saccostrea > Saccostrea echinata. The sequence continues at coordinate 673,842 of NW_026889830.1, forward strand.
AAGTAGGTCAAACTCCAAGGTCAAGGTCAAAAGGTCAAAGTTGTTGGTATCCACAGGAAGGCCTTGTCACAAAAAATATACATGTGAAGTTTGAAAGCCCAAGCACCAACTGTTCAGAAGTTATGGCTAAGGTTAAAGTCTCATAAAATTTTGCAATAGTGGGTCAAACTCCAAGGTCAAGGTCAAAAGGTCAAATATGATGGTACCCGAAGAAAGGTCTTGTCACAAGGAATACACATGTGAAATATGAAAGTCATAGCTCCAACCAATCAAAAGTTATGGGCAAGCTTAAAGTTGACAACAGACAGACAAACAGACAAACAGACAAACAGATAAACAGACAAACAGATAAACAGACAGACAGAACAAAAACAATATACCCCCGGGATCTTTCGATCCCGGGGCATAAAAGTAAGTTATATCTTATGGTTAATTTCTTGACCCCCGAGCCTCCTTAAGACTTTTCTCCAGTATTTCATTCACAGGGAAACATTCTGCCCATTCCGCTGGTTTATCAAAGGGCCCGACAACAGGAATGAATTCTCGACACAATGGACAATTAAAACCCAATCTTGTGTCCGTAGATTTACACTTACAATGTGTGACGATAAACAGTCCTGACAAAAGGAATGAGAACACGGTAGATATCGCGGTGTTTTATATTTCTCAAAGCAAATAGAACATACTGTGACGTCCTCAAATGACGAAATGTCAGTCAAAGCGGTGGCCATTATCTTTAACGCAGTGCCTGTTAGAGTTTATCTCCTGCTTAGAAAATAAGGACACTGCAAGAACTATATGTATGAAAGCTTGTATTAGTCATAATTTCATTCTTTTCAAATCTATACTTGTAAATTAATAAATTTTGCAAACAAACTCCGAAACGGGTGCAAGCGAGTTCTTACTAACTCCTCTATGAATACACTAGATACAAGATGATGTCCGTAAACTATATTCAGATTTTACTCGCATAGTAAGTATCGTACATTAAATTTGAAGTCTACTTTCATTTTCTATAAACAGCCATGAAATAGCAAAAAACGTGAGTATGGTGACAATTTCGGTTGGCGGATCTAAGTTACTGGCAATTTTTAATGAAACTGACAACAAGCAATTGTTTATTTACAGCTAAACTTCGAAATCTCGAACACAGATATCTCGAAAACCACGGATATGTCGACGTAAGGCCGCGGTCCCGACGAAATTTGCTTTATAAATGATTAAAATAAACCCCTTTATGTCGAACACGGTAATGTCGAATACCCCCGTTATCTCAAAGTAAAATTGTGTACCCATTAATTAAAATCACATGCGTTATCTCGAAGTCACGATAATTTTCCGCTCTGATTATCAAGTCCGTTAGGTAAACTGAACGCTTTATTGAGCCACCTGTCTGTCACGCACGAGTTACCCTTGTTCCTGTGATCAACAGATAATAGCGCAATAATTATACGAGGTGTATGTATGGCTTAGCTTGATTTTAATTATGCAAGCCAAAGGTTTAGTTTATTAGTCTAATGCATTCGCGTGGATTACACGTTAATTGTTTTGTGGCTGGGGTACGCTTATAAATCTTGATAAGCGCTATTTAATGCTATGTGTAATAAACGTGCTTGCATACTTTATGCATATAAAAATGAAAATTATAAACACCAAGTGAAACAAAATTCTGTAATTTAATGCAATTAAATTTATTTTTCCTATATGAACGCGCAGAATTTACAATCGTCAGTACACACCATCATCTGGTGAGCGTGTGTCGCAGTGAAAACTTGTGCTATAGTGCCATGTGATTCAGTGTTCTGTAGTTAGACAAAAGTGCGTGTTTCTTCTTTTGCATTTGATTTTATCATTGTAAAATATTTTTTTTAACTGATTATAATGTATGAACATGTATTTCCAATAAAAAAAGATATATATTTCTTTTGCGTTATTCTGACAGCGACCGGTTTTAAATTTACAATGCATAGACGATATCCGGTTATGTATACATGGGAAACGATGCTAGCGGTTGACTTGCCGGGTTGGTAGAAGGATTATACTTCTGTGCATAAAATACAAAGTTTTTATTTTGTGAATTAGAAAGAGTATGTAAAAATCTTTTTATTGCTAAATACATGTACATGTATATTAAAGAAATCGTATACAGAATTTCAAACAAGAAGGAATTTGACATGTTTCTACTATTAAGTCCATGTTCATTGCACTAACTTTATTTGAAGTTCATTAGAATAATAACACTCGATATGTCGTACCCCCGGATATCTCGAAGTTCATCAACGGTCCCGTCAACTTCGAGATAACGAAGTTTAACTGTATTTCATAAAAGATCATCACTGAATTATTCAATCAAAACTTGATTTAAAAATGATATAAAAGAAATAAGTTGTGATAACCGATTAAAAAAGGAAAAGTGCAAATTATTTCCGACATTCACCGATCTTAGTATTGACGGAAACTTCTAGAACATCATTTAGTCCGATGTTAAAAAGAAAAACTGCATGAACGAAAAAAAAAACTTTTGTGTGAAAGGTCATCGAAATAATGGTAAATCATTGATAACACTATAAGTTGTGAATATATTTATATATATAATATATATATATATTTATAGATTCCTCAATTTGTAGTTCGTAATAAATTTGCTTACATGAAAAGAAAACATTATTGAATAAGGTATTGTTCAAATACAATTAAAGCTGTTAATATTTTGTGCTTTAATCAATACATTTCAAGGGTTTTTTTTTTTTCGATTACAGTCTTTTGTATATCAAATACTGGGCATATTCATAGGGCGTTAAAAGCTAATGTTTACAACAAAAAAATCAATTTATCATTAAAATGTTCATATTTGCTGCTTTTTTCCTTGACGGAAATGAAATAAAAGCACCTGAAGTACAATATCCATAACATAGTACATGTATATTAACAGGTTTCACATAAACGTCAATCAATGAAATTGTTATTTTCAAGTTTTTACAAAAGGAGGGTGGGGGTGGTTAGGTACATCTACTTCAGCTCCATAGCTAAATGTGGGATTTTGAACAAAGTATTTCTTCCTACTATAAACCTGTAGGCTGTCGGTAGAAACTACAATATATATTATTGGAATTTTTCTGTCGGTAGTGGTATAAATTGAATTCCCCGCGCTTGCGCGGGATTTTATCTACTATTTAATAAATGGATAACCAAATATAGTATTTTGAATATTAATGATACTCGTAATGTTATATTTTCTAGATATTTTTTCTTATCTATAATAAGATATTGAAACCTTTGCATGATGCATTGTACAAACAAAAATTAAAAATGGCAGTGATTTAAAGTACTTGTTTGATAATATGCTACACATACAAATGGCTAGATAAACTAGTCAAAATGTTAATACATCAACCAAGTTCAAGTATCATATGGGGAATACCGAGACTTGCTTCAACAACCTCGTTAAATTAAATCTTATGGCCCTTCTAATAGAAGTACCCTGTTATGGTCCTTGTAAGCAAATATAACTTATCATTTCGTCGTATTTTGACAGCCATATTTCATACCAATTGTTAGGCCATGTACGTACTAAATTTTACTAAGGATTATCCGTCTACCTGATAAATACATAGGGCTCACAGCGGCTTTGACGGTTGACAGGGGATACATACTCCTCCTAGACACCTCTTGAATTTCCGGGGCCCTGTGACAGATTTATTTGTTTGTTTGTTTGTTTTTTTTAATTTTTATTTTGATCAATGTTTGTTATTTTCACCTTTTTGATTCATTTTGCAAAATTATATTAAAGGAAAATGTAATGTATTTGAATACCTGTTTGTGAAAAAATTAAGGATATTGGAAAATAAAGCAATAATAAACAACCTAAAAATTTTCATTTATTTTCTTCAAAATAAAAATTATAGTGTAGTGCTGAGTTTCAAGTTACAATATTTTAGCATAACATTTTGTTTTGTATAGAATTACATTGTCAAAGCTGCCTCTGTGTCATCTTACAGTTCTATAGAATACAGAATACATAATTAATCAGAATTTGGTCATATATTGAGGAAATAAAGGAAGTGAAGGCTACAATTAATTTCGATCAATACATTAATTTCCGTTCAGAAATTTTCAAAAAAATATAATATATTTATATTTTTGAAATGTACACTAAAGTTGCATTTTCTCAACCTTTCATCAGACAATTATAATAATAACTGGAAAATGTCCGTCTCCATGAATTAACAAATGGGAAAATACAAGTGTATACAAACTATTTAGGAGTTAATAAAAATGATAGATAATGCGTTTTCTACAGAAGCCCAGAAAAAAGACATACAAAGTAATCTATTCAAAGTAAGTATCGAAAGTGAAAAAGAATGCTAATGAATTGTCACAAATCTAAAGAGCATATTTATGGGGGTTTTATGTACAAAAATAATACTTTTATAATACTAACACATTCACACACACACACACACACAGAGAGAGAGAGAGAGAGAGCAATCCGTAATAATATCTCTGTTAGTCTGTCATAAAAAGCACACTTACTATCAATGTGTTAAGTCGCGAAACACGCATGACATCACAACTTTTATTGAATTTATAATAACAATACAAACTGCAAATATTCAATGTTCAAAAGATCTAGCTAACAATGAATTTAAAAAGATTTTTACAAATATGCTAAAATTAAAGAAAAGTCGATATTGGATTTTCCCTCATTATTTGAGGTAAATATAGTTGTCACAGAGAAATCATTTAACAATAGGGACCCTAACAAAAAAGTACCATAGTTAACTATAGTTAACTATAGTTTACTATAGTTAACTAAAGTAAATCAAAGTTTTCACTATAGTAAATCAAAGTATTTTTACTATGGATTTCAGATCGATCGCTATATTTTAACTTTTAAGATTCCTACAAGTAATTTTCTGCTATTAAAAAGAAATATTTCTTGTATATTTACATATTATTTCAAATATTACATCATTGATATGTAATTTAAGAAATATTAAGACTCTAAATCTTCAAAAAAGTTCTTAAGTAAAGTTTCATAGTAAATCAAAGTATCAAAGTATTTACTATAGTTAACTATAGTAAACTATAGTTAACTATGGTAAATTTTTATTAGGGGATACTAAAATAAATATTACATAAGAAATCTATTTTTGGTCTTGAAAAATTTTGACTTGAGCTGCTTATGATAAATAAATTACTTCGTTGAGATATCGAATCAACATTAAGCTACACAAAATAAATCTATAGAATTTCAATTGAATATAAAATTGGTACTACTTTATTTCATTCATATTATCTGTCATAAATATGGTTTCTTTAAGAAAAACCTGATTATTAATAGATTCCAATATTAATGTAAAAGACCTTTTTTCCTAAGGTTTTGAATAATTTTTACATTTGATGTCACACTGAATAATATCCATTTTGTGCTGAAAATCAATCACATTTCCCACATTTTTGCTGTTAAGAATAGTAGCCTCTATGTAATCAAACTCATTTCATTTTGCAATAAAATATATAACATTCACAAACCTTTCCTTTTGTTTCTGAAAATACTTGTCTTCAGCTACGAATATTTTTAAGAAAAATTACTCCTGTCAGATAAGGAATCATGCATCATCCATCTTAACATTCTTGATTAAGTGTCAGTCAATCTTTGGACATGATAACATATTATGTCGGTTGTCGTAGTTACTGGTTGGTTGGAGACGGTGGCATCAGGTATGTTATCTCTTTAATGTCTCCATCTTTGGAACACACAAACAGTGAATCTTTCAAAGAGACACAACAAGCTGTGGGATATGCCATCTCTTTCAAAATAAGAAGACACTTTCCAATGCTATTTAACACATGTATGCCATCATTTGGATATGCAACAAGAATGTTACACTTTTTATCTGTTGCAACAGTTCGAGCTCCGTATCCAGATATAATTCCGGAAGGTTTATATGAAAAACAAACATTTCCGTTTGGGGATAATGCAAATACTTTCTTTGATACTCCATCGGCTATGCAGATATCTCCGTTTCTGTTTTCAGCCAGGAATCGGGGATTTGTATATGGTTTTCTGTCTCCCTCATCACCCAGATATCCTACAATCTTGCCCTCTGATTGAACTTTGATAACCTTCCCTTTTTTCGTCTGTGCGTGATACAAACCTATCCAAACATTGCCTGGATTAAGGAGGGAAAATGCTATACCTCTAGGGGTCCACCCATCAGCTTTAGATGTAAAAAATGGTCTGGTAGCCTCAGTTGAAAATTGTTCATCTGTTTCATATACCTTTTTGCAATTCGTTGCCGAGTAAAGAATGCGAGAATTAAAAGTAGCAATACATCTGATAAAAGAATTTCCGTTAATTCTCTTTAACTCCTTATTAGACCAGTCGCGATCTCTCTGCTTTTGATAGAGCACGACGGACTGGTCATTGCAAACAATAATTCGCTGTGATTCTGGCAAGTCTGGTAATAGTGCAATGCTCCATGTATCTTTTATATTCTCATCATTGTCTACGATTTCCTCTACGTTAGGCTCAGACGATATCTCTCTATCATCTACACCGTAAAAAGCAAATTGATGAAAACGAGGAGAGCCCTTAGTTTCCAAGTGATCACCAACGCATGCTTTGCAAAGTTTCGTTTCGCAGGGTATACATGTAAAACGCACATTTTTAACACATTTATCACAGCGCACGATATCTTGGCCTTGGAAAGGTCTGTCATCAGGTTTATTTATTCCCCCAGTATCTCCATTATTGCCGAGTCTGTTGATATTATTATAGATCTAATTAACATTTGATAGAAGACACTAATTGATTGTGATATTTACCTACTTTACTATTCATACAAAGAAACAAACACATTTCAAAAAACAATTCCAATGCCATTGACTAATTATACAATTTATAATTTAATTTCTCAGTTAACAAATTGAAAAAATGTTACATTTACTTACGCAAGTTTCTTCAATGTTTTGGCCGTCATAATATTTATTTTCTAGAAGCGGAAACTCAGATAAAAGTTCTTGGACCAAGATATCACAAACTGGTATTCTACGCAGGTAATTCGTTATCTGTAGTCTTTTGGAATTGTGTCGTATTATATACAGGCTATTTAAACATTTAGGATTTTCCCCTTTTAGATGCTTTCAGAAAACAGACGTATCGATTGGCAATATAACCCATTTATTTATGAAGGAATGAAGCTTATTTTAACCTATGTTATCCGTTATAACATAACTTGGGGCAGTTTACTCTTTATAAACCGCGAAGCGGTTTATAAAAAAGCGTTTTTGACGCAACTCATTGTGACGTGGGCAACTTATGTTATAAGATATAAACTAAATCTTTTATCCAATCAAATGACTTGTTACAACTAAAATTAAATTATTTTATTTTATTTTTAAATCTGTGTTTGTGTTTGTGTGTGTGTGTGTGAGAGAGAGAGAGAGAGAGAGAGAGTTTGTTGTTTGAAGTCCCTCTTGAGAATTTTTCACTCATATGTAGACGCCACCACTTGACGGTGGAGGGCTGCAAATTTATAACTATGCTCGGCACTCAGGGCCATTGAGTACTGAGGGATCTTTTCCGTGCCAACGCCTACTGCGGGACCTCGGTTAATACGGTCTCACCCGAAGGACCGGTCTCCACGACCCGCAGTGGATTCGAACCCACGAAGTAATAATCAGCTCCCTTACTCAGCGATTCTAGAACAGTACTCTAACCACTGAGCCACGCAGGCAACTAGAGAGAGAGAGACGAAGAGAGATATGCATGTATATTTGTGTGTGTCAGATCTTTCCTTTTCATTTCTCATCATATTTTGTTTGTATAAGTAAACAACTACAATGTTTAAGTTGATGTCTGATGATGAAAGAGAGTACGTGTTGTATGTTTAACCATAGCAACGTTTCTTCAGGTCAAAGAAGTCAACTAAGGTCTTATGGCCAAAGAAAACAGTTTTTTTTCGCATTTAATAGTCGAAATATAAATGTCCGTCAATTTACTCCCTCCAAACTAGATCCTGCATTTTCAATTTGAAAAATATTTTAAGAGATCTAAAGAATTCAAATTCGGTACCAATTAAAACACAGATACCTCTTCACATTTCAGCAAGGAAAACCAACATACGATGATCATCATCATATTTAACATTCAGACACATATGAGCTATTGTAGCACAAATAAAAAGTATGTGATAACAATGACTTCGCTGTAAAGGTGAATTTATTATATCGATGTTTACTGCAACCGTGTTTTACTGTACTTGATAACAGTCTTGAATACCCCAACAGCTTCCCACTTTTACATAGGGCTCACGGCGGGTGTGACCGGTCGACATGGGATGCTTACTCAGAGGCACCTGATCCCACGTATGGAATTTCCGGGGGTCCATGTTTTACATCCGTTCATAGATTTGTATTGTTTGTAGATTTTCTTTTAGATTGATCAGTGTTCGATATCTTCATCCTTTTCATTACTACTAAGCATTTTGCTTTGTTATTACGACAAAGTGAGTTTTAGGGCTTTTGTGACTGAGTATTTTTTTTCTGCGTTAGTATACCCTTTTTAGATATGTCTGGACCCACGGTTTGATTTGTCACCTTAAAAACAAGGAATGCTGCTGTCATTTTATTAGTTTATAAGCCTTGATTTTTAATGCAAAAAATATACTATAGTTGGATGAGATACATATGTATGCACTCAAAAAGTGTGCCATTATTTTATAAACGAGATGACTTGGTTGACTTTTTGTTAGAGTGCTACAGAAACAAAATGCATGTGAGAAACAATATGTCGAAGACATGCGCTACACATGTCTTATTCTTTCATATTTTGTAATGAAGAAGCAGATAGCTAGAACATATGTAAATCAATTTATATCTCCAATATTTCTTGGTTGAATATTTGAAGGTATTTCAATCCCGGAAAGCACAATCTTTTTTTCAAATTTTAGAAGGAATGCATGAATTAAATAACTTAAATGATGTTTATAAAACAATTTCTCATACCTTGGTTTCCATATATTTATGTATACGAGGGGTTATCAAAAAGTTCGTAGACTCGCGCTATAAAATTAAAATCGCTTTAGGTACATCAATGAATTTTAACACATTTAGTTAGCATAATTTTTTTCTATCTATAGAATAAACCGTATATCATAAGTTTTAATAAATTGTTTATGATTTTGTAAGCAATGGTATGTCAAGCCGGCGCAACCTCAAATATGACGTTTTTTCTTCATGAGTGAAACTGAGAAAAACTCTTTTGGTATGAGCATTTGTCATTAAAAAATCTCGTTAATTCAGGCATGTGGTACGACATAATTGTTCCGTAAAATTTGCAATTTTATCCCATTCTGTAAGTTCTTTGAAATTTTATCGTAAATATTATATGGACTTCCAAACAATTAAAGGCTTGAAAAGGACGTCAAAAAGGGGGAGGAATTTCTTTTTCCAACATTCTTTAAAGTTTCGCATCTGGAAAAACTGGTATAGATCCTAAGGAATGTTTAAACGGGCTACAGAAAAGTAAAATGCGTCCAGAGTGTTTGATTTTAAATGCCCAGAAAGATTCAGAGGGATGAAAGATGCACAGTTAATGTCGATTTGTAGTCAGGGTCTCAAAAGTCAGTCAGGTCCAAAAGTGACGTTGATCGTGTTTTGTAGAAACTGAACTCCAACAAGCTAAGTATTCTGGCATAATCAAGAGAGGATCTTTCCCTATGTACAGATCCATTTACAATATTATATGCATTGAAAGCAGCTGTTCATGACATTGTAAAGTCATATAAACAAGACGGGCTTAAGTCCTTACCTAACTCCAGGTATTTTCATCAAGATAAGTGTACGAGGCGGACATTGAGAAAGAATGACGTTGTCGCACGTCATGAAACTAAACGGCGACAGCGCCGGGTGATTATATAATGTCTTTTTATTTTATAATAATTTGGTAAATTATCAACGTATCAAGCCAAAAATGTCAACATTTCTTAAACTTTTGTTGTTTTATGCTCCTTACAAATTTTGTAAGCACAGACTTCATAATATCAATTTTATAGCGCTAGTCCACGAACTTTTTGATAACCCCTCGTATATATATATACCCTAGTTCTAGTTTAAATTATGAAAAGTTTCCCTCCACAAATATATAACTACAATGATAAGCAAGTCTTGTATTAAATACAATTGAACACTTCAATTCCGCCTGACTTCAATTCAACCTGGAGATGATGGTTACAAATGAATCTGGTATTGATGTTGGCTCCAAGTCCGCCTGAGGTGCAAATGACCGAAAACCCTGAAAGTGACAACGACTTATGCATCAGCAATTTCATTATTAACACCTGAAATATGACTAGCCCTGAACTGGATATTGCTTAACGTTGTGTGAAGTACCAAAGAACGTACCAAACACATAACACGTTCAGTCTTTTGAAATTTTTTGGTTTCAAATTGTTACCAAGCCTCATTGTCGACTTGGAAAATATTTTTTTTTTTTTTTTTTTTTTTTTTTTGCTGAATAATTGACATCTTCAAGCATGAATTGCTAAGACAATTGGAACAAATTCAAGAAATGAAAATCAACCAATAGATCCCAAAAAAGCACCACAGCCAAAATCTGAATTCCCTGCAGTTGTCAGTAAATAGTTGGAGTTGCTCATCATCTTCCCAGTCAATGCGAATAACAGCAGCTATTGAACATATCTACGAAGTTAAACCATTCATTCAAGTCCTCCTTGACTGTAACTGAAACCCCGATAAAGTGATGTAGTTTGGCATCAGCTTGCATTAGATCATAAATACGCCTTGTGAATGCCCGATCCGATGGAATGGCAAGCAAACAGAAATTCACCATACCTGCAAGAGCCTGGAATTCCCTCAGAACCGCCTTCCATTTCTCCATAAAACTGTTGATCAAATCCTTTAAACTACTTATCAACTGGGATTCTTATTATCATTTCAACCGAATCTTACTCAAAACCCAAAAAGGTTAGGAAAGTTGAAGGCCACACTGAACAGTTAAGTTGACACCTAACTGCTTACAATGCCCCACAAACAGTGACATAAGTTCATCACATGTATTGCTACCTGCTCTACCAGCAAACAAAAAGTCATCTAATTAAGTAATGCACCACTTATTCCTGTCCAGACTGTTGCTTCAATATCCACTCCAAACAAGATAAAAAATTCCTCAAAAAGACTACAAGACGCTGAAAGCTCAAAAGGCAGGCATTTGTCAAAGAAAAAACATATCATTTATTCTAAAACCTAAATGTTTAAAATCTGAACAGGAAGCAACCTAAACGCTAAATTGAGGTACATTTTACCCATCAAGGCCCCCTTATCCAACAAACTTAGTAACCCAACAGCAGCATTTAATGAAGGGTAATTGACTGAATAAAATGATGGGTCATAATGAACTGACATGATAAGATAAAATGATGAATAAACCTAAATGAGCCATATTGCTAGAGTTTCCAATCCCGTTAGTATATACGTCCCTGCATAAATCTAACTTGTTTTGGACTTTTTTATGCATATCCTAGTTATCTAAACAACTCGTTACGAGTTTCTGGGTAATTGCAATGCTACCTAAAAGACCAATTCGAGAAAAGTTGGAAGTGAAATTCTGTTTTAGGAATGCTACAGAAAGCAAATGACTTTCCACAATTAACCTTTATTATGATTCATTACTGTGCCGTTCAGCAGCAGTATCGATCTGTTGAAATCATCGCGCACCATCACGTACTTAGTATGGTTTTTATGAGGGGGGGGGGGGGGAGGGGGCAACTTGGCAACTTACATGAAAAACTCTGACAAGCCAAAAAAAGTTTTCTATGCAAAAGCGCAGCGTAAAAGTCTTATTGCCATGGCAACCAGGAAACCTATACGCAAATTATTTCTGTGTTTATTCCTCTTATATGATCTTTTGATGTTTTGTATCTTGTTCTGTTAATTCTTTTATATAAAAGCATAATTTTAAATTAAATCAAATCAATCTTGGAATTTAGCGATTTTTTTTAAATGATAGCCTTAAAATAGTTCTGAATCTAAGGAGAATCCATAGTGTGCAAGTCCCTCTCAGACACAGCGGTTTACCCCATACCCTGCATTTCTCAGGTATCACACCGGTAATTCACCAAAATGTTTCTTTTTTAAGTGTCTAAATGATGATGTTTTGATTACTGATGCCCAGCTTAAGACCTTTGAGTGAAAGTTATTAAACTCCTTTGTTTGAAAAGTTATAAATCGGGCTCTCAAACATTAGGCTATAACAATTTTTGTAAAAGACAATCTTTTATTATATGCTATTATTTATTCTTTTAATTCTAGCAATCTGGTTGGCTCAAACTTGATCAACTATATAACAAAGATTGGCTTGTGATTCTATTTAAGATTCTGAAAAATGATATTGACATCATGTATCAAGAAAAACAAACAATCCCCAATATAAAGTAATTGTGTTGACATCACTATAGTTAATATGACTTGATTTGTTTTGAAAACAGATATTCCAACTCCTTTTCGTAATTGATCTGACAATGTGTATGTTGTAACAATGCTAGGATTTGATAACGTGATAAACATAATTGTATCCCGATTGTTGTTTAAATATATGTTTTAATTTAACCCTTTAACCCCCAGAGACGCATTTGGACGCTTTTTCAGTGTCACAGATATTTAACTGTTGGCGTTTTCTAAATATTCGGGTTACAACAAAACAATTAATATTTTCTGAAACTAGAGAAGAAACAAAACATTTTTTCTCCTCAAATTTTTTTCTGTGCGATGTTGAAAATTTATCATAAATTTGAATTGAATATTGCATATCATTGCAGGAAATTGATAAAACTACGCATAAATGACTGATTTTGTGCTATCTTCTGTAGGCTTTATCTAAATTACAAACACAATAAAATAAAAAAATGAATGCTATAACCTGAAAGCTGGGAATATGCCCTACATTTTTTATTCCGGACATTATAAGGTACATGCATCCGTTACAGAGATATTTGTTGTTGTATACTGGAACTTTTACGAGTAAAACACACAAATTGCACTATGACATCATTTGACGTTTTACATGCACAATGAAATCGTTTATGAGCTCAGTGTAAAATAAACTGGATCTTTTGATATACGGAACAGATTTATTTTTTTTTAAATGAATTGTTTGTAAAGAAGAGTTATATGTACGACACGTTGCCATAAACATGTAGTACAAGGAATATTCTCCATAGATTTGGGATATATATATATATGTAGTAAAAGTCTTTAAACCAACGCCCCGATTGCGTGCACCCATTGTATCAGAAATCAATCACTGTCGAATTTTGTGTCAGTCCTTCATGTAGAAGAAATAATTAATCAAATAATGTATATTAACTTTACCATTTTCCTTATCTTCAGATTTATTATTGAAAAATGAAAAAAGAAATATATATAAATCTTTTTTTTTAGTACTTGGTGTACTCCGAAAAGAAAAGTGCATTTTTATTAAAGCGACAGGATAGATATCTTTTTTAATGATCAAAAGATGAGAAAAAAAACTTTCACATTGAAAAAAATATATCAAAAGCACTACGTCGTACGTCGTAAACGTAGCCAAACAAACAGCTGATTTTAATCAGATTGCTTTATTTATAGAAATAATTTCTGAATAAACACACAGGAAACTCAGGTTTCTTTGTTCGTGTTAAATTTATTTTTCAGTCTTCACAGAGTTAAGAACAAGTCTATCAAACTGGACAAAAATGGAAAACTTGGGATAAACTAACAATTTCTGCCTCATTGCTTAATCCTTTACAGATTAGCCGGGGTTACAAGTATGTGTATTGAAGAAGCTGAAAAGTTGAATCTACTGTTACAACAAAAATAAAACGGAGCAAGCATGTAAAACATTTGCCAGAACATCCCGCGAAAATAGCAAAATGCGCTTTTGAATATAAGAACCGCCATTTTACTATTTTCTAAAAGCTGTGGAGAAATGTTAAAGTACAATCAGAAGTATTCGGAAACTATGCCTACGCTCTATAATTTTGGAAAAACTTGTGTTTTTCACTATAGAAATCAACGGAAAATATTTTTAAAACATCCCCTTTCCTTTTTACAGCAATTTTGAATTATTATTTAACAAATTCATACCAAAGCTCTTGTTGTTCCCGAGGATGGGGGTGGGGGTATGTTTACAGATAAATTATATGAGTTAAACATATGGAAAAAATGAACGATCATTTATCTATGTTTAGTATTTTAAAATCTGAGTACTATTTTAAAATCTCTTCATGTTTTAAAGCCCGATTTCAATGAATATACATCTTCTAGACCCCTTATAAAGAGAGTTGTGATTAAGAGCAATGAACAATTTGACACTGGTATTAATAATGTCATATTGTAATTTTTGAATTTACCGGATGGTAGTAAATACAACAAGAGGTTGGGCCACATCACTCACCTGAGCTCATTGGCTAGGAAGATGCAGTAATCAGTTCACTATTGAAGGGGGGCAAACTTTAATTTGAACTACCACGGGATGCTTCCATATCAATATCACTAATCATGGCTTTGCTGTTCTTAAACAGAAGAATTTTAAAGATTTTTTTTCCTATGTTTTCCATCGTCATTCTGTAGAGCTCTCTCTCTCTCTCTCTCCGTGATCGGAAGGTAAGGGGTTCGAGCATCGGCCGCGACTGACCTAATTCGATAAAAAAAAAAAGGTAGCAACCGTTCCTTCGCCAAGCGCTTGGCACTTTGAAGTGAAAGTTGCGGGTCCTTCAGATGAGATCTTAATGACCGAGGCCCATGTCACGGCAGGCGAAGGCACGATAAAGATCCCCACTGCTCAATGACCCTGAGTGCCGAGTAAAGGTCTAAATTTGAAGCCCTTCACCGGTATATGGTGAAGTCTCTATATGAGTGAAAAATTCTTGTACGGAATGTAAAGCAACACACAATCAATCAGTCCTATGTTTTTTATGTAAAACTCTGATCTCTCATTGTGGCCCCACACTAGCCCCGCTAAATTTGAACAAATTTGAATCTACACTACCAAAGGATGCTTCTATAATAATATGACTAATCATGGCTTTGCTGTTCTTGAGCAGATTTTTTCAAGATGATTCCTACATTTTTTCTTATGCAAAACTTAATTGACCCTCTGTTGTGCCCCCATGATTTGAACAAACTTGATTCTACAATACCTAAGGTTGCTTCTATATAAATATGACTAATAATGGCTTAGTGGTTCTTGAGAAGAAGATTTTAAAGATATTTCCTATGTAAAAGCATTTTATAGTAGAAAAGAATTTATCAAGAGAAATTTTCAAAAATGTAATTAATTAACAATAATTGCATTGAAGTCTAAGGGGACAAGCGATTTTTCTTTTCAAAATAAAGATTCAAATAAAAAGAATATTAATAAATACTGTGGTGGAAAGATGCATAAAACATTAGAAATAGAAGGACAATTGAAAACTATAAAAAAAAATTTACCAGATAAGTTTTTTATAATTGAATTTTTCAAAGAAAAACAGATGGAGATAACCCTTACCAAAATTCAAGGTCATAAATTAGGACACATCCCATCCTTACATGCTAATAGTTATAAGAGGGAATTATGTCTAAATATACTGAGCATTAAACACCTACATATCTGTCGTGTATTTAATTTCATCGAATCTGTTGCTATTAGGGATGGAATACCTTAACTTCTTTATTGCTGATTCAGCATCCAACTTCTTCTGCTAGCTTCTGAATGCCTGACTTTCCCAAAGCTTTGGCTTATATACCCATTGGTTTGGCTAACCCATTCCAAGGGTTGCCAAGTCATTCCATTATTTCAGGTCTTCAATGCATTTTACTCGAATGCCCCTTAACCATTACACCTATATATTCCTATGTAAAACTTTGACCCACTGTTGTGGCCCAGCCCTATCGGCGGGGGTCTTGATTTGAACAAACTTGAATCTTCACTACTTGAGGATAATTCTATTTTAATATGACTAATAATGGCTTAGCTGTTCTTGAAAAGAAGATTTTTAAAGATATTTCCAATGTATTCCTATGGTGAACTTTGACCCCCTGATGTGACCCTGTCCTACTCTACCTGAGTTTGGCTGTTCTACAGAAGAAGATTTTTAAAGACATTTCCTATTTATTCCTCTGTAAAACTTCGACCCCCTCTTGCGGCCCTGTCCAACCCCGAAGGTCTGACATGATATGCACAAATTTGAATCTACAGTATGCCATGAAGCTTTCACATAAGTTTCATCTTTTCTTGCCCAGTTGTTCTTGAGAAGTAGATATTTAAAAGAAGCCACCAAATTTTCACGAATTCTTAATTATTTCCCCTTGAAAAAGGGCGCGGCATTTCCTGTGAACAAACTTAAATTCACCCAAGGATGCTTTGATGCAAGTTTGGTTGAAATTGGCCCAGTGGTTCTTGAGAAGAAGTCGAAAATGTGAAAAGTTTAAGGACGACAGACGGGCACCGGACACTCTTTGATCAGAAAAGCTCACTTGAGCCTTCGGCTCAGGTGAGCTAAAAATTACATTATGAAAAGTTGTTCAGCAATATCCCTCCTCCTCTCCCTTCGACCAACGTTTAATGTACCATGGCGTTGAATATAGTATACCTATGTTTTGTTAGAAAGTTCCGTTCTCAAAATTGTTATTTTTGTAACCATGGCAACACTGTTCATTGAAATAAAAATACTAAAATCAAAAATATTGAATTTTGTATCTTAGTGTTCTTTACATGTGTACCAAATTTTATTGAAGTCAGGCAAAAAATGTAGGAGGGAAAGCGATTTGAAAATTGCTGAATATAGTATACCCGTGTTTTGTTAGGAAGTCCCGTTCTCAAAATTGCTCTCAAAATTGCTATTTTGTAACCATGGCAACACTGTTCATTGAAGTAAAAAACCAAAATAAAGAATTGTGTATCTTAGTACACTCTAAAAGTGTACCAAATTTTATTGAAGTCAGGTAAAAACTGTAGGAGGGAAAGCGATTTGTAAATTGCTTATAATTACGACAATCAGACAGCTGTAAGGCCGAAGTCTTGCGGATGACGGACATTGTGTAATTGTATAAACTCCCTCTATCAAATAAAATTGACCCGTATAACTAAAAACTAATTGCTTGCATGCTTTGTTTTAATAGTATCACTAAATCATCTGTTATGGAAACATTATTTGTAAATTTGTTTGTATTTCTGTGATGTAAAAGGGGGAAAAACATATATTTCAGCAATTATGGGTCTCATTCGTTGCCATGGCAACCACGACGTCATTTTACTCTGCATAATTAAATACTTTAAGATTTTACCTTTGAGAAAATGTATAGGTTGCTTTATGTAAAAGTGACTAGAAACTATTAAAATTTCAATTTGAAATTTTTAGGCAGTTTTGCAGAAAAAAAATGCAAAATCTCTGGTAGTTAAAGAGTTAATTCAATGTAAAATGAAATATAAACAGTTTACATGAGTACATTTCTGCTAATATTAAAAACAACTGTTATACATGATGATTATATGTGCAATTATTGTTTGTATATATTTAATTTCAGGATTTACAAAAAAATCATACGCCGATTTTGAAAATATGGGTTAACTTTTTTATCAGAAAAATTATGATATACTTTAGAATAAAGTTTTTTTAACTTATTAATTTAATATTTTTTATTTAGGTCGGACTATTGTCATTTCTGGCAGCATTTGCTTATATGCTTTTGTTTGACTACAAGGAAAATGGTGTTTCTCAATCCGAATTTGCTGTGCTGTTTTGGATTGTTAATAAGTTTGTGGATGAATTTCAGCAGGTATGCATAGTTTTATTTACGCTGTATTGTTTATGTAAAACATCAATAGGGAAGCCTCGGCAAGTTTTGAGTTATATAACATTTTATACCAAACATTTAGTGGATAATAAGAAAGGCAAATACACAGAAAAATACCATAATTATCTTTTGTGTACAATAGCATTTTATTCGAAAAATGGGCTCAAAACCGGAAATTAAAAAAACATTGATAAAGTAAATAAATAAAGAGGGGGATACGTTGTTTTTGTTTTATTTTAAATATAAGACTAAAGAACTAAAGAAGAGCAAGATATTAAACGTATCACCTATTTGAACTTCAAATTCATTACCCCTCTGTTAACTCATTCAAAATGTTGCTTAAACTCTTATAACTTTCAAAAAGAAATGTATTTTATAAAAAGAATTAAAAAAGTAAAGCATACAAGCTATCCTGAATATAATTTATTAGTTAAATAAAAACAATTATAACATAGCATATTAGCTTGCGTGGCAAAATTGGACAAAAATGACATTTAAGCTTGAAAAAATTAGAAAGGAATTATATTTCATTAAGTGTTATCTCTCTTTTCAGAGTATTATTGAACCTTAATAAAAATCAAACTAAAAAGTAAAGAAAATATTTATCAATGAAAATTATTGTTTGTTGAGAGAAATAATGACCGAATAAGCTCTCTGGTTCACTGTACAAAACACCGTGGACATGTGATAATACCTTTGAATTCATTAGCCCGAAGGGCTCTGAAGTTGACATTAAAAAGATGCTTGAGTTTCTGATTGACAATATCTATGTCGTTTTTGGAGACCAGGTCTTCTAACAATCTATTGGAATTCCCATGGGTACCAATTGCGCCCCGTTATTAGCAGACCTTTTTTTGTATTCATATGAAGCAGAATTTGTCTAAGATCTTGTACGTGAAAAGAAGAAAACACATGCTGTGGCCTTCAACTCGACATTTAGATATATCGACGACGTATTGTCAATTAACAATGGCTATTTCCATTCTTATGTCGATACGATATATCCTGGTGAGCTTGAGATAAAAGATACTACAGAGTCTGACACATCTGTTTCATATTTGGATATTTTACTTCAAAAAGACGTTAATGGTAATCTAACAACCAAACTTTATGATAAACGTGATGACTTTAACTTTTCAATCGTCAACTTGCCTTACTTATGCAGCAATATACCTTCATCACCTGCATACGGGGTATATATCTCTCAGCTGATTCGATACGCAGGAGTATGCTCTACGTATGTACAATTTCTAAAACGAGGTAAATTATTGACAAATAAGTTGATGAAACAAGAATATCAGCTGTCTCGTTTAAAGTCATCAGTTCTATGATCGATACAATGACCTTGTCAGCAAATACAATTTACCATTGAGTCAAATGCTGACTGGCGTTTTCCATACTAATTGTAAGGCCATTATTTACACACTGAATTGTCGACGGATTTTTCCGTTATTTCCCGATCATGACAAGGAGCACACGGCGGGTGTGACCGGTCGGCAGGGGATGCTCACTCCTCCATGGCACCTGATCCCACCTCTGATGTTTGGAGGTCCGTGTTTGCTCTGCTCCTATTTTGTATTGTTTAATGTACTTTTGAGCTTGAATACTGTTCGTTATCTCCATATATTTTACTTTGCAAAGTAAATTGAAAAAAACCACATATATATATCAAAACAAACTATCAGCTGATAATTCTCTTAAAAATTCGTCATGTTCATCGTAATCATTAATTTGCAGGCTCATCCAAAAGTACTAAACGTAACAATACGTATTTTCAGATCGTGACAGCAAAAGAAAGAGAGAAAAAAGTTTCTTCACGGAATACGGCCAAGACATGTGGAATCGCCTCGGCTTATTAATAATATTAACATCGTTTCTTGGATTCATTGTAATTTTTTTGTTTGAGGATGATTTTTTGCAAGGGTTTGCAAAGATTATGTTTCTGGTCTCATATATCATGCTCAACATCCGGGTTATAACATATTTTGGACGTCAGAGTTCCTCGGTTCTCAGCTTGTTATAATTCAGAAAAAAGTACGTATTGACTTATATCACTTATAGCAGAAAATTCATCTGTGTGCATTGTTAAATAAAATGTAATGAATATAAAGGATGTTAAAATAACTCGATATTTAATAGGATAACTTTTATAATCCGTATGCACTTTTGTGTATACTTAGTAAATGACAAATCAAATTTGATTTTTCGATGATTTGATTAGCGCAATGTTATGTAATCCAATACAATATAAGTATGTTTGTTTGTATGTTGTTTAAAGTCCCTCTCGAGAATTTTTCACTCATATGGAGACGCCACCACTTGCCGGTGGAGAGCTGCAAATTTTGTCCTATACTCGGCACTTACGGCCATTGAGCAGTGAGGGATCTTTTTCGTGCCAGCACCTACTGCGACATGGGACCTCGGTGTATACGGTCTCATCCGAAGGACCGGTCTCCACGTCCCACAGTGGGATTCGAACCCGCGACGTAAGGATCAAGTCCTTACTTCGCGACTCTAGAGCAGACGCTCTAACCACTGCGCCGATATAAGTATGAACGTGTATGTTAATTGGATTGTACATTTGAGCTTATGATTTGCAAATACGATTTATCCCAAAAGTAGAGATGACGATCAAATACAGAATTGCTAATAGGTTTACCGCAAGACGTTCCAGTCGATGAACTGGTTAATCGTATCAAAATACATAATTTCCTAACCTTTTTTTTTCAAAGTAAACTCTATAAAAATACACAAGAAAACTTGAAAAGAGGGGGTTTGAAATAATCTGCGGCATTATATATATTATGTCAATTTCAAAAGAAAAAATATAATTAAATAAAAAATAAAGACAGGCTGGTAAAATACTTGGTGTTTAAAGAGCAATTAATACTTAATACTCTCCAATTGCCCCCATTGAGCTCAATCCGGAGAACCTTAATAAATTACATGTACCTCCAAATCAGCTGAGATAAATATTTGAAAAAGTTAAAACCTAACAACATTCAGAGGTTTATTTTTAAATTGTGAATGAAATGTTATGGAAATTTACATATTTTTTTTTATTTTTTCCGACTGACCAATTACAGATTTTCTAACCGAATACAAACGTTCCGACGAGTAACCGGTTAACTGGTTACAAATTGCCATCCCTTCTCAGAACAGTGCAATAAAAAAACAGAAAATTTACAAAATAATACATAATTCTGTAATATTGCCTTAATGGACTTAATGAAATGGCCTTAATTTACAGCACAAAATGATGCACAGCCATCACGACATAGGGTAAACCCCAAGAAACAACAAAAGCATCATCAAAAGTATATTCACGTTCAACATCAAATATTAAAATTCACAACACAACTTATTTTCATTTCTTCTTTCAACGTCAAAATTATTTTCTAACTCATACGTAAAGTTACAATGTCAGATGTTCCATATTCACTGCTCAAAGTTCTCAATGATTTTAAAGAAAACTAGCTTCCAGGAGGTGCAGTGTTCAAGCAACTTATGACCTTGCCACTAGGACCTTCAGAGGTTAAGGACATGAAAATTGTTATATTTCATCATAATATTTTCCGTTCCGCTCATAAGCAATTTCAAAATGTCACAATGCCACACAACTGTACAAGAATGTTATTTCTTTAGTACATGAATTCCAATGATATATCTTAATTTATCTTGAAGGAATGGTAGACACAAATCTCTAATCGTGAAAATTAGTAGCCGTAGCAGAACTAGCAATTAGATATAGTGGTAGGGTAAGGTGGGTTTAACATACTCTAACTTTATATGATTATGGAAGCTTCAGAAAGGAAGATGCAGACAGCGCGCATATGCATAAATATGAAGCAAAAGGGGATAACTAATATGTACTAATAATGCACTAGTCATTGTACAAAGGTGAATAATTGTGCATTGCTCTGTATTCGATTAAACAACCTTATTCATATGCAAATTAGAAGTTAAGGTGATAGAATCTTTCGAATACTGTCCTCTACACACAATTTTTTCAATTAAATACCTGTTTTCAGATATTTTTGCTCATTTTATTTGCTTCATTATTGGCAAACAATTATTTTTTCTGGGTGATATTTGTTGTTGTTTTCGTGTTACAAAAATACCCCAAAATTCATTTCAAAACACGAAATGATTAAATTTCAAACTTTTTATAATATCTGTCTACCAATCACAGAATTAAATCTTCACAAATCAATATTTTTTATGTTCTTTCATTTGTTTTTTTTTTCTACATTTTTCTATCAGATAAAGATAACATCTGCCTTCATGGCTATAATGCTTGTTATAATGATGTGCTACAATGTGGTGGATTATGCCCTCCTGTATCCAAACACAGAGTTCACATGGACGGAAATAGAAAATATTGTCCGAAATGGTTATTGGACCCTTTACGGTGACTTCCAGGAAGATGCTGGTATGCTTTAACATGAAAAGGATAGTTGTTAAAACGTATTTTTCTTACATGTTCTTAAGATGTTTTACTAAAGAAAGAGGCTGATAACAAACTAATAACTACTTCCATAATAAACATGATGACTTTTATTTTTCCTTTGTCAAATTTATTTATTTTTATTTGCAATATATCTTTATCACCTGCATATGGTCTTTAAGTCTCTGAGATGATTACCAAAGCAAGAACGAATTGTTTCTAAACTTAGGTAAGCTACTGCCAAACACGTTGATGGTACAGGAAGATAAATAATTTCCCTTAAAGTCAACGGTTTTCAAATTCTATGATCAATACAATGACCTTTAATGCAATGACAACCTTACGTTTGGTGAAGTGTTGACTGGACTTTTTCATACAAATGGCTAGGCCATTATTTTCATACTGAATAGTCTATGGATTTCCCAAAGGCCTCAGGGCAGGCGTGATCAGTCGACATGGGACCCTTACTCCTTAAAATCCGATCCTATCCTTGATGCTTTCAGAAGTTCTTGTCTATTCTGCTCTCGCTTCGTTCTATTTAATTGGACTAAGGTCGAGTGTTGACTGGCTTCTTCCATACATTGATAGGCCATTACTTTCATGCATAATAGTCTACCGATTACTTCGTTTATCTGACCAATACAGAAGGTCCAAAACGTTACTGGTCGAATGGGTATGCTTACTCATCCTAGGCATCTGATCCAACCTTGCATTCCCTAAGGGCCATATACTATTTTGATGCTATTGAACATGCTAATAGCAATTTACACGTATGCAGCTATTTATTATTCTTCGAGTTGAAATGTCATTGTGAAAACTTCTGTTTGATATCTTCTCATAAACACACCAGAATATACAATACAGTCATTTACTTATACTTCCAGGAAAACGGCAGATTCTGTACACGACAAACCCCGAATATACTGGTCACAACTACAGTCCAATTTCCTTGAAGAGTACACAATCAGAACAATATTCCCTGTTCATTTCAAAATTTGCTGCTTAGGAGCACTTGCTTTACTTTTTCTGATATATCTGATCACTAAGATTTATGGAAAACAACGAGAGGAACAAACACGGTTTATAAAAGGTATATATTTATGAGACTGAAATTGCTTTATTTTAGTTGTTTCTTCATTTATCAAAATTTAATGTATTTCACATGTATAACATAAAAAAGATAATAACCTTCTGTTTATTATTACTGCAGATGTTTCACATAACAATCAGCACAAAAACATCCACAATTCAGTATTTTAAAACGATTACATGGCTAACTACGTTTAACTACGTTTACTTTCAATCACATATTTAAAAAATCCTAACATTTTTCTTATTAAATATATATATATATATATATATATATATATATATATATATATATATATATATATATATATATATATATATATATATATATATATATATATATATATATATATATTCTTTTTGGTGTGTTATTTAACAAAAATGTAAGAAGTATACATTATTTGACTTACATTGCAAACTAAAATATTCTTGACTTAGAATACATGTATAAGGTACAAATATGTCTAAAATCTATTTT
This sequence comes from Saccostrea echinata, assembly GCF_033153115.1. Taxonomy (NCBI): domain Eukaryota; kingdom Metazoa; phylum Mollusca; class Bivalvia; order Ostreida; family Ostreidae; genus Saccostrea; species Saccostrea echinata. The sequence continues at coordinate 697,697 of NW_026889830.1, forward strand.
GTATTTTATTATATTATTGTTAATGTTGATTTTGGGGGGGTGGGGTGGGGGTTAAACATCAGTTCTTGTGTTTGATGATAATTTTGATGTGGATCACGAGCAAGAAACACCTGAAGAAATGGCCGAAAAGAACGGAATGCTGGAAATGTAAGGGTATTTTGTTTACAAATTGCTATAGAAGTATCAATTTATTTCTACACACGTGTTTTTACACGTGGAAAATTAGACACATCCAAGTACCAGAAATCAAAACAAAATAAAAATGCAAAAAAGATTCAAAACTTGTCGAATAAATTTGAAACACTGTTTACAAATTCTAAGAATTTATTGCAGAGAAAGAGAAAGTAAAGTTTTTGAGGAAGAATCGATAGAGGTATAAAAAATACAAAGTTTTATTCTGAAACAGAATGACATTCATAGATATCCGATATATTACCAAAAAAAAACAACACTTTTATTAATATAGGTTTGATTGTTTATAAACTGTGGAATCATTACATTTATGTGTTTCACTTATTTATATCTATGAACAATGCTTATTTTCAATAACAAAAACCTTTTTGTTGTAAGTTTCAGCTTTTAAAAATACATTCTTTTTTTTTTTTTTACACTTTTAGCAAAATATCATGTCTAGACAAAAGGTAACCGAAGAAAACGATGCTCATCAAATGGACAGCAAGGTATAGGTGTATGTACATAGTATATCTTGTGAATAAATTACAGTAATTGTTGAGGATATCCTTTCTTGAAGGAAACTGTGCTTTATCATTATTCAAAATTTATTTATCATAAAAAAGGCCATTCTTCATTGATTGTGGCAGTTTACCTCTAAATAATTCTATCCTATTAAACTAATGTTACATACACTTTTATGTTAAACTTTTATAGTAAATTCTTTCTTTTAGCTGCAGTAATGTAGCTCTCTCCATTTGGTGTATGTGTTGGGGGGAGGGGGGCTATGACTTATCAGTAATTTCGGAACGTTATACTTGCAGGCATGATTCATTTTTGATACAAATCACCCATTAATAATTTTTCAAATGCAAATGTCTCATTGGAACTCATTTTTGATACAAATCACCCATTAATAATTTTTTTAATGCAAATGTCTCATTGGAACTCAAAAAAAAGAAAGACATAAATTGATCCAAAAATTAAATTAATATATAGTACATATATTATTTATCCATACAATTTTAAATATAAACAGCAGAAATAAATTGTCTGCTAAAGGAAGCGTCTGGTAAGCATGCTGTGTTATAGTGCATAAAGGCATAGCTTCTTGAGCATGAATTAAAAAAAACATTTTAAAAATGAATCATGCTTAATCATATTAATTAGATAAATCTTTATCCGAAGAAAGTTTACACAACAATATTTATTTTGCCTGAAGTCGCCGTGGTTACACAATATTTTTGACGCATTAAGGAAATGTTTTGCAAATGCTAACCCTCTTCAAAAAATATCAGATAAAAAAGAGATGGCTGATTATTGCAGTTAGCTGTTTTAAACCAGATATTTTTTTCATATAGAAATAAATGCAATTTTGAATTCAGATGTTATGAATTTTATAGATGAATTTAAGAATTATTTTAATATTACAAAGATTTCTTATTTCAAAAGCTTCTGGTTAAAGGTGATGCAATTTGTAATACTGTAAATAATTTATTCTTGAGGACTAATTTTCGTGGTTTGGACAAACAATATTGATTCGTTGGGATATAAATTCGTGTATAAAAATTAAAGAGTTATCTTGGTATACAAGCATGGTTACACAGTTTAAAATATTTTAAAGATCTCATAGAGGACATAAATTATTTTGGGGACTTTTCATTATTCGAGAAGAAAGGAAACAGAGACCATGAAAATTATTGATTTTACAGTAATTTGCATATCTTCATGCTGTTAGTAAATTTTATTATGATGCATTTAAGGCCGTTAGTTAATATGCAGTATGTAAAATATTTCAAGGTGGTACGGCAGTTTTTTTCTTGTTGCAAATTCAAAGGATGTAACCCTACATTTGTTATTTAAAGGAGAACTGTCCTTAAACTGTTCTGAGCACAACACTAGTCTACATGTACCTGTTTCTTAAATTTTCATGCGAATGATAATGATTTTACATATATGAATTTAATAAGCAATCAATAAGAAACCAATTCTTCCGATAAACTCACTTTTCTGTGAAAATGAATATTAAGATATCTTGGGAATACACTGAAACTATAAACATTAGTAAATACCTGTAATAAAAACCAAAAAAATCATTTATTTTCCTTTATCTATCTGATATTTTCATTCCTCAATTCTGCAGTAAAAGCAATGAGATGATATATCATAAGTGCAAGGGATATCTTCCCATGAATTCATATACATTATTACAAATACTTTTACAAGTTTTCTACGGTTACAATAACCAAAAAAGAACAATACTGAATGATAAATTCTTCCTTTTCTCTAGAGACATGAAATGGCTCCTGTAACTGGCCTTTGACATTTTCTTTCACTATCGCATCTTGTTTCATCCATGACCACATAGAGCAAATTGCATTAGACCTAAAGGATTTCACTCTTTGTGACGTGCTGACGCTTTGCTTGTCGAGAAGTTTAAATACTACGTCACATTGTTACCACATCAAAGGAAGTAACCGAGATCGCTTCTCTCCCACGCTAACGTCGGTCAACTGCAATATACATCGCCGACGTATATAACGGGTTTATAAAAGGGGACAGACAGTCCAGCTGTCCTTTTATTGAATATTTCCTGCACAAATCTCAAACAATTGAAAATAGAGCAGTATGCATTTTTAGAGTCCACAATAATTGAAGTAATGCCATTGAATATATATGTTACATAAAATGTTGTGCCTGATCAAGCAGGATGTTTCCGTATCCGTCCTGGTCATTCTGGGATTGTAGTAGTTTGTTTCAAATCAGTGTTGAAAATAATAATTTTTCTTTGAAAAAATATATTCCGTGTGTGTATTAAACCATGAACTGAAGGACTTTAGAACTGAGTACATAGATCTACATGTATATAACAAACAACCTTATCATGCGCGGATCGGGGGGGGGGGGGTGGGAGGTGGTCCGGACCCCCCCCCCTCTGGAATTCGCAGAGTTATTAAATTTATATACTAAACCAAATAAAAAGGGGATCTGTGTTAAGTATGAAAAGGTACAAACATAAGAAGTCAACGATTAACCCCAGCCACCCCCCGCCCCACACACACGAAATTGGTTTTTCACGTTTGGGCGAGTTTACGTTACGAATACTTCTGCCAAAGAAGGTAATTCGTATTCATAATTGTCAATAATTTTGTCAAAATGCTAAATTAGTATTTGTACATATCTTTGCTTAGAAAAGAAAAACGCACGTATGATAGCTTTTTTTCTCTCTCTCTCTTTCCCTCTCTAAGAAAACGTTTCAGTGGCTGCATACAGTCATGTATTTCACTCTATTGTATCATTATTGTGTGAAAAATAAATATATGATCTAGTATTTTCATTTATTTTGATATTATAACCAGATGGTTTAGCCTACGGTCTACATGTCAATGATGTCATATACACGAATCAAAAATGAAATCTCTGTGGGAAAATCGTTTTGGGGGGAAAATTTGGCACTCTTATTTCTTTTATTATATAAATTACAAATCAGTTTATCAGTAGGCAAAGTTTAAGCCCATCCTCATTGCTCATACACGACAGACTGCCGCAGGTTTTGAGAAGGGTTTTTTTTTTAAACAATACTGTGCATTACGTAAAAGAGACACATTTTCGCAATCCTTTATAAAACTGAGAATGCAGAAAGTACGTGTATACCCATAACAAGGAACACAATACGAACTGAGTACTGCGTACGCAGAGATTTTGCAAACATCCTCCACTCTATGTGTGTGTGTGTGTGTGTATGTTGGGGGGGGGGGGGGTAGAAAGGAAACAGGTGCGATTTCAGCAACTGTGGGACAACTTTATCACATTAATACAGTGTTTAATAATAATGCAATGCAATTTGTTTTCTTAGATCTTATGCGTGTTTTCTTACTTTATATGCTTCAATTAATTAATACGACGTTTAGAGAATATGGCTTCCTAAATATTTATCACCAATTCGTACTTGAAATTGAGTATTTATCTTGTTCTAACTCAATCAAACTATCTCAAATCTTTGATGCGTTACATACAGCATAGACTCGAGTAATTGGCGACAAAAAGTGTGTGTGTGTGTGGGGGGGGGGGGGGGGGGAGGGGGGGGCTCTCATTTCAATCCGATTCGTTTTTATCCCAGAAACCCCTCCCGGCCACTTTTTTTTTATAGAACTCTAAATGGCAGTTTTCTTTAGCCCCCCTTTCACAAAAAAGTTTTTTTTCACTGTTATAATTTTTTTATGTATTGAAATTTTCATTCGGAGGCCTGTTTCACCAAAGCCCCCTCCCCAACTTTTCTTTACGGTCCAATGTAAGCTCTTCCATGTTATTGTGCCTAAAAAGTGACAAATATGAGAAAAGAAACCCCTTCTCCGCCCAATTCTTAATTTTGAGTTCTTTGAAATTTTCTATTTTTTAAAATTTATCTATGATGATAACTATTGTTCTACTTTTTGAGCTTGTCAAAGTCTTTTTAGGCTTTTTTTTTGCCAGCTATGCCTTCACTACTCTTTGAAAAAAAAAAGAAAAAAGCTACGTATCTGGAATGAATGGTGGTTTTAAAAAAGTAGATTAGAGGAGGGAAGCGGGAAAAGTGAAATGAAAAAAGGAAGTAGAGACAATCGTTCCTTGTTATAGCCTATATAATGTATACATCTTGAGGGAGAGGGCGTAATAATTTTTTAGAACTTGTGCCCAATCCCTTTGTAATTAGAAATTACAATAAAATATGTTCAAACCAAACCATCTTGAGAAAATACATGCATACACTGCGTGTCCAATAAGGGGACGACCATTTGCTTTTGAAATGAGAGGGGGGGGGCTGTCAAGAGTCAAATTATTTATTTTCGTATCATCATACCAGTCAAGGACAGATTATTTCTTCTTTTCTTCTGCTCTGAAATAAGGTTGACAAGCAAAAGAAAAAAAAAGGAAACTCTATTTCCGGAGGGGGGGGGGGTAGAAGTACCAGCCAAGGACAGATTTATTTTCTTGTCGGTCGAGGACGGATTATTTATTTTCAATATTTTCGAGGAAAACTTATCTTTTTCCAAAATCCGCCAGGACCCTTTCTCAGAATCAAGATGTGCATTTAAATATAGGCTTTACAATTATTTATACTGTGAATACAAAATGTATGTATTGAACTTCAATCGATAAGATTTGAATGTAAATATGTACACGCCTTCCCTCTTTACTATCTCTTTCGAATATATGCGTACAGAGTGGGCTCCATTTTTCAGCAGTAATTTGTAGTAAATTGCTACAATCTCAGAATGGATGACCTGGATTGATACTGATAAATCCAGTTAATCAAGCACTATTTTTTATACGCAAATATGAAAAAAGGTAAAATATGTTATGGAATAAAATAATTACCTCAACTTCAATTTATTATGGACTCTAAAAAATGCATACTGCTCTATTTTCAATTGTTTAAGATTTGTGCAAGAAATATTCAATAAAAGGACAGTTGGACCGTTTGTCCCCTTTTATAAACCCGTTATATACGTCGGCGATGTGTATTGCAGTTGACCAACTTTAGCGTGGGAGAGAAGCGATCTCGGTTACTTCCTTTGATGTGGTAACAATGTGACGTAGTATTTAAACTTCTCGACAAGCAAAGCGTCAGCACGTCACAAAGAGTGAAATCCTTTAGGTCTAATGCAATTTGCTCTAATATCATTTTCAATTGTAAAAAAAATTCAATTATTTTGTTTGAACAACCAATGCAGACAATTTTATGTTTTGAATTTACATATGATATTTCTGATATCATTTTTGAATAGATTTTTTTCCTTTTATAGATTAATAAAATTATAGAGGAGCTGAATGAAGTCATGGTTTGTAGATATCTCAAAACGACGCTTTTTCTCGGTTTTTAACATCATTTTAACTGCTGGTTATATTGTGTTTCTTTACGGATAACTTTATTGTTTAATAATAATATAAAACAGGATAATTCTCTATAAGGCCATTTTCCGGCCTACGATGAAATCACTTAAAAATGTGATTTTATGTAACTTTAATCATTCTATTTCATGATTTTGATGTTTGTTTTTCAACATCGATCACCTAAGTCACGTGATTTAGAGATCACAAACGGCCATCAATTAAAGAAATATTGAGGGTAGGTCTATTTACATCAAGTTTCTATGCATGTTTCTAAATGTAAATGATCAAAAATTGCTTATTTATGTCGGAAACATATCAGATTTAAGTAATAAGTGCGAAGATTGTTTATTTTAAGGCTAAAGATATTTTTTTATGACAAGAATTTTGATGCATTCACATTTTGCATAATTTGAATGTAAATCTTTACAAAATGCACCTCGTATGATGTTGAAAAATGTTTAATTAGCATTTAATAAAAGTATTATTTCATATATGTTTATATTGTAATTTTGTATTGTTTCTATAGATGTGGTACCTGTTTTACGCTTAATATGCCCATGTAAGAAATGAGATATCTAAGTTAATATTGAACTATAAAAGTTGTATATCAAATGTTTAAAGCGTTGAATGAATTTTTTTTGTGATTAAATAAAAATTAAGTTGTTATTAATAAGATATAATTCTACATTTGCAAAAAATAAAGAATTCATTAATTTACATTATGAAAATACTAATGCAAGTACATGTTAACTATTCATATAAATAGTCAGTACATAAAACACAGAACGGTTGTATTAAAAATATATATATCAACGTAAAATGAAATAACATCGTAAGAGTTGCTTTGATTTAATTTAATTACGCATGTGAAACAATATATTTAATTTAAAATGCTATGTAAACTATAATACACAAATGTATGTATAAAAATTGAGTCCCTCCCCGCTCTAACGGCACTCCATAAAATGGAGTAGATTTTCAACAGTTCCTTCCACTACGCATATCAGAAGTTTTAGTATATCCATGGACTAACAAAGTTCTACAACATCCCAGGTACAAAATGAACCGTAAGGGTTTGACACTCATTTCGCACTCTTGAAACCTGAGGGTTAAATTCTCTTTCCCAGTGCTGCGTCAAGAACTAAGGTGTTTAACACGGGTAGTGACAGTTTCTTTGCTAAGTCCTCAGCATTAAAAGTAAAAGTCATGGGTCTTTTGGATATTATCTTAAGGATTTTCGATCCTCGCCAGGAAGGATAACTCTTAATTTTATTATTTTATTTAAAAAGTCTCAAAATAAAGCTTGAAATTGAGATCTTTTCGTACAACAATTTTCATTCCATGCATCTTAATAAGATGCAAGGTTCTTTGAAGTCTTAGAAACGGTCTTGTAAAAAGTTTACATTTGTACCCCATAAAAGAAAATGATAAATTCATTTTTAGAGAAATCGAATTTCCTTTAATCTAGCATTAGATACCAATGCTTATTAGTATGATATGAAATTAGACGTGATCTGTGATGTCTAGCAATGATAGCACAAGCTGTTTACACTATTTACTATATAAAAATTGAAGTTAAAAGAACTAAAATACTGTATAAGCATAAAAAAGATGCAATTTTCTTTAAATTCCTGGATACCTATATTTTTTTTTATCCTAAAATATATTTGTTGATCAATTTTCAATCAGAAAATGCATAGCTGGTGTTTTTATTCGCATTTCCTGAAAATATATTTAAGATCTAATAATTTTCCCTATATAATATGATTAACTATAATGATGAACTTTCAATTGAAGAAATACCATGGGTAAATTCACGTAACTCTTTGAAATCAGAGACATTTTTGTGAGCATTTTCAATTACTTAAAAGCTGATTTTCAGAACCTGAGGATCGGACTACCTCAAAGAAGGAGGTCCTGTCCCACGGTAGGTGTTGGTCAATAATGAAACCATGCATAAATCAAAATTGTGACACTTCAACTTAAGTGGATGATCTCTTTATCTGGGTGAAAAATTCTAAAATGACGTAAAGCAAAATTCAATTATCAATCACATGTGACATTTAGGAACCCATTTCCTCCTTGGCATTTGATTTTCTAAGACAGAACTGCTGTTCTCGTAACTTACATTGATGCTACCAAAGATGTGTGATGAATATGATGAATAGATTGAGTCCTCTCAACACCCAGTTAACAAAATACATGGATCCTATGTCACTCATACGGAAGGTTGTCCTTCTAAAAGGTCGAGCCGAGAATTCGCATTATGAAACCATCCCATCAGCAATTCTCTATCTATAAAAGTTACATGTGTACCCATAGAAAAATAAATTTATAACACAAATAGCAAATGCATCTTCCCGCTAAAACAAAAATAGCTTTTATCAATTCTAGAACTAACAGTTATACAGTACTCCTAAGGAAATACAAATACAAAGAAGTAGCATAGATAAACTAAACTATCATTATAAATAATAATATTTATAATAAATAACTTATATTCATGCCTTATAGTCTATAATTTTTCTTTCTTTATTTCTAGCAGATAGTTCAATGAGACTTGTCTTCTCGTGTAATTTCACAACATCCAGTGATTCCAGTCCTTTGATTTTAGATTTTTTAAGGTAAAAAGTTAACCTTTTTTGAGTAAACATGCATGGCTTATATTAATTCTTAGTAAATCAACAGAAACATGTACTCTAAGTGAAAGATTATAATAAGAAATAGTCTACATAAGCTGATATCCTTCATTGTGAGTAGTTAGCTTTTCATGCAAATATCGTAAAAATGAAGCGAAAAGTTTTTATTTACATGTCATAACTACCTTTAACCAAGTTCATAATTTGGTAGTCACTTTTTATGTTTATAAGAAGTTTACATGCAAATTTTGGTGTTGGTTAAAGGTGGTTATGACATGTGTAGGAGTTACCCAACACACCCACCCTCTTGAGTTTTCCCATTACCCTAATGCTAATACGGACCGATAGTACATAACTTTGTGACCCTATATAATAACAAATGCTATTGTATCATTAACCAATCAACATTTATCATTAAATTTGAACATTAGCCTACTGATTCATGCAGTTTTTAAGGGAAAAAAATACTATCTGAAAATTTGAAGTCATTGTAGGCCGCAAAACGGCCTTATAGAGAATGATCCTTTCTTAAAAACATATCATATGAATACTTTTTTAATCGGTTTTCCAGTTATGTTGTTTTAAAAGTTACATCACTGCTCCTTTTTATTGGCATCCTAATATATGTTACATTTTATCTGCCATTTAATCATACCCCAAACTTGTCCTTACGAATACCTGTATATCTGAAAACAACAATATATGGCATAATTTGCACCACTTAGACATGTTCATATAACTAGTTAAACAAGTGATAATAAACTTTTCTTAAGAATGTAAAAATAGAAATGAAAACATTAATCACACAAAACGATTCTTAATATCACGTGATTTTGTATACATGCAGGTTGGAATGTGTGCAGAAGTTCCAAAAATCTCAAAATAAAGTATAATTTAGCAATTGTCTGAACATAGTTTGGATTTGAAGATTTCATCAATACAACATTACCATTACACAATTCTAATATCTAAAAGTTTGAGCTTGTATTGGCTCAGATAAATACCCTCTTCTTTTAAATCGGTAAAAAGAACAATGTATATGTTCTATATTTAATCTCAATATGAAGGAATTGAATATTTCAAAATAAAAAAATCTTTTTCAAGATATCCGTATAAGTCCGTTATTCCTAAAATAAAGCTGACTTTCCTTAATAATGTTGCGCATGCGTTGTGGTGAAATGAAATGAAGGGGGAAAACGTTAAGAATGGTTTCTTTTCTTATGTTTTTTTGGAATTGTTTTGTTTGAAATAAAAGTAAAGAATGTTGCAAATAATATTAAAGGACACCCATGCTTAAAGAAAACTTAATTTTTCCACAGCGTCTATGGGAAAGTAAGGATGGTCAAGAAATGAAGACTCATTAGAATTTTTTTAATAAGAATGCATGTATTTAAAATATAATAAATTGTTACGTACATGCATTGCATGATGGTTTCTTAGTTTAAATATACTGCTGGTGTAAAACAGAACTCATGACTTTTTTGTTGATAATGTTCACTGTGATATATATATAGTATATTGTAATAGATAATCGATTAAATATTACACAAAGCTTACTTTCATGTGATGTTAATGAAATTTATACATTCATTTTGTTTTGCAAATTGTGTTTTGAATTGTATTTTGTCAATTTTAACACCTGTACAATGAAAATATTTCTACCGGTTATGTTTTTTTTTTCAAAAAAATTCTTCCTTTGATAGATGATTTATTGATTATTCTTGTTTTAAGTCCCTTACAAGATTATTTCACTCCTATGATACATCAATAGGTACATGTAACAGATAAAGACTTTAAATTTCGACCTTTACTCAGAACACAATGCCATTTTTAAAGGTGCCAAAGCCTTCCGTGACACATGGCCTCGGCTTTTAAGGTTTCTCTGAAAACTCACATTTATCAATTTAATGAATTTGCTGGGGGCATGTTGAAAGTGATAATACTGCTCAAGCAACCCGTTTGTTCCTTAAAATTCGATTTGCAAACAAAGGAATTGACACAGTTAATATAAGTAATATTCTTAATCCAAAAAAGACCCAGTCTTGTATTCCAACATATTTCAAGTTGAAGTCCACACCTTGTATTTCTTACAAATATAAAACAACTATTGCTTCCAAACTTTTTAAATACAAAAATCTCTACAGTGCCTAGATATCGAACAACTGATACATAATTCTCATATGTGTTCATGTTCTTCTTCACCCTACAACTATAATCGTGCTGGATACGTCATTACTGGTGATGTAAATATAGTGAATAACTAGAAACTCATTGCGAGCAATGAGAGGTTTTCCGTCCGATTCTGAAAATAAAAACGAAAATTCAAGCTGAAAAAGTGATAAAAGAAATTCAGACACTCTGGAGACTTAACCCTGGTCGTCAGCGTGAAAATCCAACGTGCTATCCATTAACAATTCACTTTTTTGCATCACTTCCTGTCACGACCGGAAGTAACGGCGATACAAGATTTTCTCATGATTCAAATAAACTCATGACTGACTATCAGTCCTGAAAATTTTAGACTTCAGTCGTTTACCGTTGCCAAGCAATATTGTGAAAACAAATTCTAAATTTGAGGACAGGTAAACACGCGACCGGAAGTGAATTTTTTAAAAATCTCTGACTTCTCCCTAGACATTTGCAGTATCTACAACATACATAAAATTATTTCAATTACCTTATCGATAAGCACTTTTTATAATAAAGTTAAATATCAAAATAATGTAGTTATTCTCCTAAAACCGGAAGTTGATAACACGTTAGTGGTAACCTAATAACAAAACATTATGATAAACGTGATGACTTCAACATTTCCATCGACATCTTTCCTTACTTATGATCCAATATACCCCTGTCACCTGCATATGGGGTTTATATCTCCTAGTTGATTGGATACGCAAGAGCATGCTTCACGTAAGAAAAATTTCTAAAACAAACAAGTTGATGGAACAAGAATATCAAAAGTCTCGTTTGAAATCATAATTTCTTTTTCAAGTTCTTTGATCGATACAATGAGCTTGTCAGCAAATACAATCCATCATTTAGTCAAATGCTGACTGATGATTTTTATACTAATTGTAAGGCCATTTTTTAAACACTCAATTTTCTATGGATTTTTTCGTTTGCCCGATCATGACAATGAGCACACGGCGGGTATGACCGGTCGATCCCTAACAAAAAAATACTATAGCTAACTATAGTTTACTATAGTTAACTATAGTAAAACAAAGTGTCAAAGTTATCACTATAGTAAATCAAAGTTTTCAAAGTGATCACTATATTGTCATAGTTGTCACTATAGTAAATCAAAGTTTTCAAAGTTATCACTAAAGTAAATCAAAGTTTTCATAGTTATCACTAAAGTGTCATAGTGATCACTATAGCAAATCAAAGTTTTCAAAGTTATCACTAAAGTAAATCAAAGTTTTCAAAGTTATCACTATAGTAAATCAAAGTTTTCAAATTTATCACTAAAATAAATCAAAGTTTTCATAGTTATCACTAAAGTGTCATAGTGATCACTATAGCAAATCAAAGTTTTCAAAGTTATCACTAAAGTAAATCAAAGTTTTCAGAGTTATCATTATAGTAAATCAAAGTTTTCAAAGTGATCACTATAGTGTCATATTATCACTTTAGTATATCAAAGTTTTCAAAGTTATCACTTAGTAAATCAAAGTTTTTACCATTGTAAATCAAAGTTTTCATAGTGATCACTATAGTGTCATAGTGATCAATACAGTAAATCAAAGTTTTCATAGTGATCACTATAGTAAATCAAAGTTTTCATAGTTATCACTATAGTGTCATAGTGATCACTATAGTAAATCAAAGTTTTCAAAGTTATCACTATAGTAAATCAAAGTGTCAAAGTTATCACTATAGTTAACTAAAGTTTTCATAGTGTCAAAGTTATCACTATAGTTAGCTATAGTATTTTTTGTTAGGGGACAAGGGATGCTTACTCCGCCATGGCACTTGCTTGATCCCACCTCTGATGTTTTGTAGAGGTTCGTGTTTGCTCTGTTCCTAGTTTGTATTGTTTCAATGGACTTTTGAGATCGATTTCTGTTCGTTATCTCTATATATCCAAATTCTTCTCTTAATTTGTAGAACTTTCAATTGAGATTCAATTTTTAATATTTTATCATAACTCTTTGTTTTGTACAGAACTATCTTGTCAAAACAGCCTATGTGTAATCATTCAGTTGTACAGAATAATGAGTACATTATTAGTCCGAAGCCTGGTCGTATATTAAGGAAAAAACAGAAAATAAGAGAAGTAAATACTAAATCATTATATTTCCATATTGAAATTTTTCAAGAACTATAATTTATCTAATATTTTTTACATTTTATAATTAAGTCTATCAGACAATTATAATAATAAATGGAAAAAATATCCTTCCCCTAAAAAATGGAAAATACAGGTGTACACAAACTATTAAGGAATCAATACAAATTAGATTAAAAAAAATTAGTTTTCCTTTTAAAGATGTACGTAAGGGTTTAGAATGAATTTATACCAATGATATCACAGACTACATGGAATGTCCATATATATATTGGGACCACTAGGATTTCGAAACGAACACCAAACCATGGATATTCCTGACTACAAGTAGCTGTAAAATGTATTTCTGGAACATGTACATGTATTACCACAACTTTTGCGTCGCCCGCGTGGCGCAGTGGTTAGAGCGTTTGCTCTAGAGTCGCGAAGTAAGGACTTGATCCTTACGTCGCGGGTTCGAATCCCACTGTTGGACGGGGAGACCGGTCCTTCGGATGAGACCGTATAAACCGAGGTCCCGTGTCGCAGTAGGTGCTGGCATGAAAAATATCCCTCACTGCTCTATGGCCCTGAGTGCCGAGCAAAGGACCAAATTTGCAGCTCTCCACCGGCAAGTGGTGGCATCTCCATATGAGTGAAAAATTCTCGAGAGGGACGTTAAACAACATTCAAACAAACAAACCACAACTTTTGTCTGATATTCTGAAATATTTTGATGACTGCTTTATGTAACCAGCATGTTTTTGTTAGAAAGATCCTACAAAAGTTAAAATGAACAATAATATTTTTTTTCTCTCCACTTGGTTCTATTGAAACATTTTAAAGTTGTTTTATTTTCGAAATCAATCCATTTAGAAATTCACACTTTATGTTAAAATACGAAAGAAATTTTCACGTAAGGACAGGTATTCATGAAAAAAAAATGATATCGTGATTTGATTTCTATGAGAGATTGTAAATAAAAAGCGAATGTTTCCTATAATCTTTCATTGATTTCACAATAGCAATGCAAATTACACTTTCAATACTTTTCAATAGATATGTCTAACAATAATTTAAAGGGATCGATTTCTGCATGCACAAAAATATGCCGAAAATAAAAACAGATGGATATTTGGTTTTCCCCTTCTATCTTGTTGCTAAAAATAGTTGTCAAATAAAAATCTTATACAGATAGGTATATCAGAATAGAATATACATGTATATTTAACATTAAATCCCTTTGTTTTGCTTCTGAAAATATTTGTCTTCGGCTACCATTTCTTTAAAAGTAATTCAATGCCCTGTTCACACGGAGAGTTTAATTGAACGTAAGTTACTGCGAATTAAATTTGAACTGCGTTTACACGGAGAATTTTATGCGAATTAGTTTAATTCGAATTAATTTAATGCACATAAAATTACTTCGCATTAGCTCGGTGTGAAGCTAATTCGAATTAAAGTTTATAACATGCGTAAAGGCAGAATTAAGTCAAAGACCCCATGTTGATGGTCAGATATAGTAAATTCTGCTTTTTTTGAATGGAAAACAAAAGAAAATTATGTTAATAAATAAAATGTGTAGAGTATGTTAATAAATAAAATGTGTAGAGTATGTTAATAAATAAAATGTGTAGAGACGCTATATGCCGTTATGTCAAATGTATCTGCTCTGCACAAAGTGACGTGATCTGAAAATAACGTCATAATAGGCTTACTAGAAAACAGACTGCCTATTGGCAATTTCACCCATACTGATCAATTATCTATACAATTATTCAGCGATGAAAAATTTCATTTGAAAAGATGTATTTATTGGAAACATTATGTTAATGATTGAAATTATCAATAGGAAACTTAAAATATTTTTAGAAGTAAATATGGCCATTTTACCATTCCTGTAATAGTTCGCTAAATCGAAAGATAAATTAATCCTTTGTGTATGTTAAAGAAATATTTGAGGTTTTCTTCTTCTTTTAAATTTATTTTTTATTTATCCATTTATTTATCAATTTATTCATATATTCATTCATTTAATTTTCTAGTTTGTATAATTTTGTTGTTTTGTTTGTTTGTTTTCGTTTGTTTCATGTGCTGTTTTGCTAGGTTTCTTCGGACCATAGAACTAAATGAAAAAGGAAAAAATAAATTAATATATATCTATATTGCCACTAAACAATTAGCATCCACAGCAAGCACTACCACCATGCGATAATCATACTTAACATTCAAACAACGCTGTTTTACATACACAGGTAAAATTGTAACGACATATATTACTGGAGGTATTCTTACACAAACACAAGCCACTTGATACCAATTTAAATTCCCGTACGGCCCTCCACTACAACTATTTCTCTTTGGTATCAAGAAAATGTTTAAAAGGTTTTTAAGCTGATTACATATTTCTGGATCCACCAGAATAATTTGTCAGATTGAAAATAAGAATGATGCTATCATCTTATTAGTCCCTTACCGTTGAAACCGGAGAGGACTATAGGTTTCCTCTGAGTCTGTCCGTCCGTCTGTCTATCCGTCCATCTAGTTGTCCCTCTTTCTGTCTGTCAGTCTGTCCCACTTGGTTTTTCGCACTTTTTTCTAAACGCTTGCAGATATTGAGCTGATTTTAGGTATGTGAGTGTATCTTGAAGAGTTACAGATCAAGTTTGCATTTCGTTTCGCTTCAATGATTTTTGACGGAATTACGACCTTTTCAATTCTTCAGAGTTTTCCGCAATTTTTTTCTAAAAGCTTGCAGATATTGAGCTGATTTTTGGTATGTGACTTTACCTTGATGAGTTATAGATCAAGTTTGCATTTCGTTCCACTTCATTGATTTTTGACGGAATTATGGCATTTTCAATTTTTAACGGGAACCATATTACACTTGCCGGTAAGGGACTATTATTGCTAATGCAATACTCTCAGAATGCTTGTTTGTTTTATAACCCATGATGTCTGATGCAAAACATTGCTCGGATTTAAAGTTCACCTCTTTTGAAGTAGGATGCATAGTGAAACACCTATATTTGTGGTGTTTAGATTCAAATCAGTACAATTTATTTATACCTCTTTAATAATTATATAATAACATTAAATTTTCGTACTACAATGCAACCAAAGGTAAGATGATATTTTAGCAACCTACACATTTGCTACTGACCTTAACCTTTTACAAATCATTGATATCAACTCCTTCCCATATGATCAATATAATGATAAGTTAACAAAAGACAGGAAAATTCCACATTAGTTTTGATTTTAGTCCATAATATTATGTTAAAATAAATAAATACGTTCATTTATCAAAAATCAAATTATATGCAACTTTTGTAACACTTCAAAAGTAAAATTAAACACTTGTACAAAATATTTCCATTATATCCCTCTGTTCATCCAAATCATTGATTGAACAAATGGATGAAAGAAGCGTGTCAACATGACTTTATATGCAACGTCAAGTAAATAACTTCTTATTTCATTTCCTGAAAAGTAAGGGTTTTGAAATTGCTACTTACGCAATAAACATTTCTTTTCTTGGCAATTTTCAAACATACTGGACTGGATTTTGTTTGTTTGTTTTGTTTATTGTTTAACGTCCCTCTCGAGAATTTTTCACTCATATGGAGACGCCACGACTTGCCGGTGGGAGCTGCAAAATGTTGACCTATACTCGGCACTTAGGGCCATTGGGCAGTGAGGGGTCTTTTTCGTGCCAGCACCTACTGCGATACGGGACCTCGGTATATACGGTCTTTAAGTTTAGGACTTAGGTCCCATTTTTCATCTATGGCACTTTGTGTTCTGTATTGCAATTTGGCCTCGCTAATGAGCAGATATCCTGGCTTCTAGACAAGGTGTGCCTTCAGTGACACACCTCGTACAAACTTTTATAATGTTGTTGTACATGAAAAAAATTGGTTTAATGTTCAGAATTGATCATTAGTCCAAAATATAAAAAATTCACAAATTGCTCATTTCAACTATGTTCTATGTTTCCTCCTAGATGCCCAGGAGCAGAGAAGTACAATTGCGAAGAAATATTTTCACTATATAAACAATAGAGCCCCATCCTAACACCAGAGTCCCTGATCTAGGAGCCATAATTTTTACAATGTTAGAAGAGACGTCCTTGCTCATTATAACCATGCAATTAGTTTGTCTGATAAATACCCAAATTCAGAGAATTTTTAAAAAAGAATTTATACATTTTCAATATATCATAAAAAGAGCCTGGGCTGCCCTAACACACTAATGCCTGACCTAGATGCCATGAATTATGCACTTAATTTATCTGTTATATACACAGGGGTATAAAAAATTTGTACGAATTCACAAAAAATTGCTAAAAGAACCTCTGACCCAGGGGCCAGCGCCACAAAAATTCCATCGGCATAAAGCAAGTTTTACTTGCCTAGATGGCTGAGCGGTCTAGCGCACGGTTCCTGTCCTGCTAGGAGACAAATTCCGTAGGTCGAGAGTTCAACCCCGGTTTGGGGCGGAAGTGGGTATATATCATTATAAAAGTGAATTTTTTGTGCTTGAGAGAGAGAGAGAGAGAGAGAGAGATATATAAGTGTAAATTGATTAGTGCACTATTCATTTTATAATAACAGTTCTTTTTGATACAGTTCGATATATATTCTTGTTTTCTTCGATATCTAATTTGATATAGTTCGAGATATATATATATATATATATATATATATATATATATATATATATATATATATATATATATATATATATATATATATATATATAAATGATGCGAACCTGAGACACAGGAGTTGTTCATTCATAAGAATTAAAAACCCTGTCACAATTATTTGAAATGTGAGACTACAAACATACAGTCACGGAGCAAAAATTTAGTAATTCAATTATAATACACTATAAAATATATATGAACATAACTATTTAAAATGGCGTTAAAACAGTAAAAAATAACTTTCCGATTTAGTATGGTTTACGTAATTTCGTAGACGAAAATTATAATGATCAAAAACCGATATAAAGAATTATGTATCTTTATGTAGTCTACTTTTTACAAGTTTATTGAAACTAGACCAAAACTGAAATTGGACCAAAAAAAGTAGGAAGAGTAGCGTTTTAAAAGAATTTGAAAGAAATTTCTATTTTTAGAAACCATGGCAACATCGTTTTTTAAATCAAAAACGATACACTGAATTATGTTTCTTAATGTAGTCTTCTTTCATACAAAGTCTTATTGAAATTTGACCAAAACTGTAGGAGGAGTAGCGTTTTGAAAAATTGTTCAAAGATGGACAGAGAGCAGACTAAACAGCCAGACGGACGACGGACACCTTACCAATGCATAAGCTCTTCTAGTCTCTGAGCAGTAGAGGAAAAAATGAGGAAATTGACAAATTATCTTGATACTCCAAGGATGGTTAGCAAAATAATTAAGCGTAATGTGGTATAGAAACTTTTTTGATAAATGGGTAAGGAGCCCCAGTCTCTGTGTAAAATGAAGAGGTGGTGCATTTTTGAAGGAGCTATCATGACGACCGGGCTTTGATTTAGCGACATAAAAAGATATGATATATCATCATACTGTACAAGACAATGGATAAAATACTTTTATTAGCAATAAACAAAAAAATATACAACTTTTCTTAATGTACTGTTGCATTAATTATGAGCAATCAACAGGACGATACAGAAAATTTATTATAATATTCCTTTGTACAGAAAGAAGGGTGGATTTTTTCAAATAGCTGTTGAGTGTATGTCATCATTACTTCATGTATATGCATGCTACATCAAATAAACAGTTCTTCATTTCATTTCATAAAAAGTAATGGTTTTATAATTACTACATACACAACAAATTTTTCTTTCCTGGTCAATTTTCATGAAAAGTGGACTATGAATATCTTGAAACACCCTTATCAGCTCACCAACACTTGATACAACATGAATATTATGACTATGCATGCCAGCAACATATATATTTTCCAGTGAGTCACTATCAAGTCCATATGGACATTTTAGCTCGGGGTTCATATAATTCCACACACTGTCCAATTGCTCATCTATGGCACATACTTTGTCAATCTTGTAGTCTGTGTACACGATAAGTCCCGACTTTGTAGTATGAATATTAAAAGCACTAGAGCCTGGCACATTGAAATACTTTATTCTATTACCAATATTGTCAGTTTTAACAATAATGCTGCCAGAGGCCAAGTAAAAATCTTCCTTCCAACAGGATATCCCATAACTTTCAAAATCAAGGTTTATACTTTTCAATTTCTTGAAATCAGACATAGAGAACACTTCAATGGATTTTGAACTAATACATGTTACAAACAATTCCTTTCTTTTTGTAATATGCCAAAAGGATATTGTGGCAATCCAATGGTTCCATTGTATTTCCATTCCTTTTGACAAAGCTCCCCATAACAAACAATATTTTTATTTTTGTCAGAAAAAATAAATGTTTTGTTTGATAGCCATGTTCCAGTGCGTACTTTTCTTTCACTGCTACTAAATTCAGTGATCAATTCCAGCTGCACATTTTTTACATCAAAGATAACACTTGGAATATCTTGAACTAATTCAGTTACCTCAATGCTTGCCAATTTCTTCATCTGTGCTATCTCTTTAACAATAGATTTTTTAATTGCTGTTACTCGTACTCCTGTAGTTCGAAATCTTATATTTTTTAGGTGCTGAAATGTCTCTTTTGCTGCATTAAATTTTGTCATGAAGATTGACTCATCTTTAATTTCTATGCTTTTTTCGAGCTTGTTGGAACAAAACTCAGCACATTGGATCCCATCATTGAAAGTAATCACATTTCTGATAAGCTTTTCTTTGCCTTCCTTGATAGCAGCAGAAAACTCATCTAATTGTTCTCTTTTTAATCTTTCGATGAGGCGAACAATATCATTTATTTCTTTTTCAGTCTCGTCTGACATTTTGTCAAAGGTGTCTTCTAGCTCTGTAATATTCCTCTCTTGTTTGTCTTTTGCATCTATCAATTTTTGCCTAAAACTTTTCACGTCTGCTAATATGCTATCAATTTCACCACTCTCTTTGTAATTTTGAGCTGCTTTTTCGACAGTTTCTACAGAATCACATTTTCTATGCTCTGTTCCACCACAGATTATGCAACATGTTTGTTCATGTTTGTAACAAAATAGTTTCAACTTTTGATCTTGATGCTTTTTACAAACGTCATCTTTTCCAAAGGCCAACTGTATGTGTTGCGATTTGATCTTGTTCAAAGGACAGGTATTGTGGCTTCTTGACAACAAATGTTTTTTATGATACTTGGTACACATTTTGCATAAAAACTCTAAACAAGATAAACAAAAGTCAGATGCGTCTTCCTCTTCGTTATCTCTCAAACAAGAATCACAACATTTTGGGTCTGGGCTTTTAAGAATTTTCTCGAGTATTTCGTTCACAGGGAAAGTCCCTGCCCATTCTTCTGGTTTATCAAAGGAACCCATAATTGGAATGTATTCTCGGCATAATGGACAGTTAAAACCCAAGCGTGGTTCCGTAGACTTACACACACTAATAATATGTGACGATAAACAGTCGTGACAAAAGGAATGAGAACACGGTAGATATCGCGGTGTTTTAAATTTCTCGAAGCAAATAGAACATATTGTGACGTCCTCAAATGACAAGCTGTCAGTCAAAGCGGTGGCCATTCTCTTTAACTTTGGAGATGTAACGGTGTCCTATATAGAAGGGAAGGTCTACAGTGTATCTCTAAGGACGAGATGTGTATCATTTTCTTGGTAATGATTAGGTTTTACTTTCAATTTTACTAATATTGTATATTGTACTTCGATCCCGTTGTAAATTATCCATCTGCTGCGTGTAGCTATTCCACCTAAAAATAAGAAATGATTTTTTTTAATTCTAAATTATTATAATATTGTTTGTATGTGTGTAAGATACTTATAAATAAAGAGAGTTTCATTGGTTGCTTGCAAATTAATATGCAAATTAAATTTATATATGAATAGAATCACACTATTAATGTTACCAAAGGGGAATAACTCCAATAAATTTAATCAGCAACTCTGTATGACATACCTTATAGTCTGCTTCAAAATGTGGTATAACTGTGATCCAATTTTGCTGCTGTCTAAAACATAAATAGGCATTTTAATATGTAAACATAAAAGCATTAATTTTTGTCAATCATCTCAATGTTTATTTAAAATTAAATTAAAATGTATTTGAAACTTACCTTTGAAAAATAAATTTCCTTCCTTGATGTCTGTTTTAATTTCTCTTTCTGTTAACTCAAATATGCTACTCTCAGTCTTCTCACTATCATTCCAGTACATAACCTAAATTCAATAAATATATAGATATTAGCATATATATTTGTACTAACTTGAATGAAATTATAGTCACTGATGCAATTATAATGGTAATATGTGAAACTCATTTATGTCTTATTCTGAAACCATAAATATTCAGAGCAAGAGGTACCGGGGTATGTAACTTGAAGTTTTCCTTCAATCATTATATGAAAACATTGTAAATTATTCATTACATCAAACTGAAAAGTTTTCATAGATTGAAATAAAATTTTTAAAAAATACACATGAAATGAACTGTATATAAATCATTATAATTCTGGTACGTTCAAAGTGTTACATACCTCTCTTATAATTTAAAGGCTATATTTTATGTAAAATTGCAACATTTATTTCAAATGTTGCAAAATTATTTTGTGAATTTTAAATAAAATGATATTAATTATGTAACTCTTTTTTAATTGACTTTACTTTAAACACTCCATTACTGTAGCTTAAAATCTGCCCCTCCCATTCTACATCCTCTCCATTATCAGTCCATGTGTGATATATATCTCTTAAGACAAAGTCTTCAGGATTGGTGGTACATGTATTGCTTTCTTGTTGGTTTTTCCTTTCTTTTAATAGTGTTATTAAATTTTTTTTCATCAAACACTTTTCCTTTTTTACTAAAACACAATAAATGTTTCAACTCTTTCTCCACTCTAAAAACCTTTATATATATATATTAATCTGTGTCTTCAAGGCTGTCATTTTCTCTTTCTTTGTTTTTAGTTGACTTAATCTATGACTTATCTCCTCCTCCGATTGCCACAATCCATGAATATTAATATCCTCTAATGCCTTGTCAATTGCTTCAGTCTGTCGTTCCTTCTTCTTCTTTGTCTCTTCCTCCTTTTCTCTTATAATTTGTAAATGTTTCTGTAATAAATTTTCTAATAAAAATGTTCTACTATCTTTTCTTGCATTAATAATAATTTTTCTCTTATCATCCTCACTTTTCTTTGCCAACCAATTTATAGTATCGTTATTGTTAAACATTAAAACACTCTCAATAGTATTTACAGATGATGTGGCAGATATTTTACTTTAAAATCTAACTGACCCATTAGTCTTTCAATACTGATATTATTTGTAGAACAGGATGAACATTCTTTAAAAAAATTCTTTGAACATGCATTAAAATATTTTCCTCCATCTAAAAAATCTGCAAACAACTTCTTTGCCTTGGCTATTAAAACAGTAGTACATCGCTTAATAAAAACACAGGTAAGATCATCATTTACTGACACAGAGTATAAAAAATCAGACACAGGATCATAAAAATCTGGACCTTCAAATAGTTTAATTTCCCGCTTCAACAATACAGAATGGTTTTCATTAATAACATTTAAAACATATAAAAATCTCTGATAGACAGTGCTCATATTTGCAATACTCGATACTTCCAAAGTCTTTTTCCAGTATGGTTCAGTTAAAAATTTACAAATAATACCAAGAGCTCTTAAAATTGTTAAAAATAATTTGCTCTGCAATGAAGAAACAATAGCATTCATAACAAAATTAAAAGAACTTTTTGAGGATAAAAGATATTGTAATATAAGTTTATGAATAAAAAATGCACCAGCAGCATTATAAAAACACAAATTAAAACGATTTCCTCTTGTGTCCATAAGAGGGACTTTGTCTGTTCCATGACTTCTAACAAATATACGAGTAAAATGTGGATCACCCACTCCATCTTTAAAAAACAATTTTGATACACATCTTAAAATAAACATAACATAAGGATCCTTTGGTGTACTACAATGTCCATCAAAATGAATATTTAATTCTTTTTCAATATCATAAAATTCTTGTAAACAAACATCTGAAAATTGTAAAAGAGGGTGCAGAGAACATTTAAAAGAATGAGCATCATGAGAAATTTCACTTGATAAAATAGAATTAACTTTTTGTTCAGTAGAACTTCTATCTGTCATAAAACAAGATACAGATTCTAAAATACTTTTTTGATCACTTTCTTTACCTGAAATATCATATAACATTTCTTTAGTACTATTAACATAAGTTTCTCCCTTGCCATCAGACACTTCTCTAATACCACCAGTTAAAAATTTATTTCCTGTATTAAATTGTAAGGCATAAAAATGTTTCCCTTTCTTTGTAGTTGCATCTCTATGCATTGTTATATTTTCACTGTTTAAAAGCTCTTCTTTCAGATGATTCCTTGACACGACACCCATTTCACTTGATAAAACTGCAGTTGTACTTTTACTTGGTAAATTTCTTACATTAATGTCAAAAATATTTAAAACAGCTTCAACAACAGGAGAAATATGCTGCACACCAATATTATTACTGATAAAAAAAATAATATAACTTTCTTAACTTAAAATTGTAAGGTCTGCCCTTTGAACTATCTCTAAAATCTACATTTTTTTCAATATGTACAAAGTTTTCTGAATCATTTAAAGTATCATTTTCATATTTTTCAGCATTCAATACATCTATTTCTTTTTTAAGTTCTTCAATATAAGATTTTAAAATGTTACATTGAATACCTTTTTCTACTTTCTTGTATTTTTTTTTTTTCATTTTCTTTCATTTCAAAATAATGAAGCTTTCCCTGCAATTGTCTAACTTTCTCTGACTTTCTCTTAAGTTTCTGGTTGAAATATTTCACATTGATATTTCTTAGTTTTTCTTTCAATTTTAAGTTTTTTCTTTCAAGATGTATAATTCTTATGTCTTTTTCATTTTGCCTAGAAAATTCACTTGCGGACACAGAAGTCAATGTGGACCCAGAGGTCGTTGTGGATGAAGCAGTCGTTGTGGACGCAGAAGCCGTTGTGGACACAGAAGTCAATGTGGATGCAGACGTAAATGTAGACACAGAAGTCGATGTGGACACAGAAGTTGATGTAGACGCAGAAGTTGATGTGCACTCAGAAGTTGATGAAGATAATGTAGGCACAGATGCTGTGGACAGGATGGTACAGGATGTAGGCTGAATGGGTTTTTTATTCAATGGTAATGTGAATATTTTTTTCTGTATATATCATATTTCTCTTTATTGTTGTATTTGTTTAATCTTTGGAGTTCTTTGAAGGTTTTTTGAACTTTCAAGTATAGACCTGTCTTAATTATTGTAGCAGAATCTATCTGAATGCAGTTACAGATGTCTTTGCAAGTTTTGGCAACATTGCCTTCATTTTTAACAAAAATTTCACTAACATTTTCATTTGTTAAGATCATTGTGATTTGAAAGTGGAGTTAATTTGAATTTTACCATATATATGCTGTATGAAGTGAATATAAAGACAATACATTGATAAGCGTTACACATACATTTGCAACAACACAAAATGCATGACGACACAAACACAAAAAAACATAATGACACATACAAACATATACAATTGTGTTAATATTTACCTTGTATGGAAAATTCTTTCAATGTAGATACCACTTCCTTGTGATGTTATGTATGTACCTTAATAAAGTAAATCAAAATAGTTATTTTGAAAATATTACTTACTATTACCATACACCAGAAATAAAAACAGACTATAATGGAAGGGAGGTAATAATTTACTGTGCGAGTATTGCAGTTCACATTTTTTATTATGTACAAAAAAGTGCTAAACGTTTGCAACTTTTACAATATGCTACTTTTGAAATAAAGGTATAATTTATCATTATACAAAAAAAATTCATGCAACTACATAGCACAATGAGGAAAATAGCAAAATACACCCCATTCACGCTTCTTTCAAATTAAAAATTAAGCCTTAAAAATACCTTTATGAACTTAATTGTAAGCAGTTAAACAACTACCTATGCATCTTACGTCGTAATTAACCGAAACATTACTCAAGATCGACATGACAAGGTTGTAAATAGTACTTACAGATATATTTTCACAATCCTGTCTGCACCGCTTATACTCTAATCCAATATGGTCGTCAGGTCACATGTAAGAGTTGTCGTCCTTCCTAAAAAATGGCGTTAACTGGATTAGCTACTGCATGTAGACTATTTAATTTATATCAGGCCCGTAGGAAGCAATTTCAGTTTTGGGGGGTGTACAGCAAAACATTTTCAGTTGGGAGGGGGGACACTTTCAACTACCAAAATTCCTTGAAAAGGAAAAAAAAAGGTCATCAGCCGTTTTTATTGAGGGGGCACAAGCATAAAATAGCTAAGTTTTCTATAGTATTCTATATATTGGCAAAATTATTGGGGGGGGGGCACGGGGGGGGGGGGTCCTACGGCCATGTATATCAAATTTCAGAAGTCATATTTAAATCTGGAAAGTTGAAAATCGTTATTGGTTGCTTTTTTTTCATTTTTGTTTCGTAATAAATACATCTGCTTTGTCCATCCAAACGTTCAACGACATCTTACCGGGTTTCTTTACTTGTTTGATGTCATTTTTCGTGTTCCGATCGTCATGTGTGCCCTTTTTGAAAAAATTATTTTTTTTACATCTAGAAAAAGAAATTATTCAGACATTTAAAAAAAAAACATTTAACTGGTTCCTGTTTTTTCTGTGATTTTGGTTCTGGTCTAGGATTCAGTATAATTATCAAATTACTAATTTGTTATTCCAATTTCCCTGTGTATAAAACATCACATGTCTCTAATCCCGGCAATATAATGCAATGCTGCTGTAACGATGAATTTTGATCCGGTTGAAAAGTAACCCAGGGTCATATTTCAACAACGGTTAAATATTCAGACCTTAAGCCGTTGAAAATTGAGCCGCATCGTAGAATTTTGATTTTTAAATCGAGTCAAATCTCAACAGCATAAAATTTTTATGTAATAATTTTGAACGTCAATTCATTTTTATATTTTTTTTTTATTAAAAACAAATATAAAAATGAATTGACGTTCAAAATTATTATTTATATTTTGAATTTTCAAAAAAAAAATTACACATGTACAGTGCTCGTATATACATTTTGATTGACATTTCTCCAAGTCCGTAAGAAGCATGCAGATGAAGTAAGGGGTGCGGCACCTGATTCCCCTTATATGCTTTATATATATCCTATAAAATAGAAAAACAATGCTAATTTACGGCTGTGTCCCCTTATAAAGAACGTTCTGTGACATTTCTTTGGTTTTTGACTTTTTGCTCGTCAATGAATTTCTGTTTTGTTGCCCTCCCTCCTCCAAAAAAAATGTTGATTTTTCCTATGGAGCTGTTTTGCCCCCCCCCCCAAAGAGAAAGAACACCTAATTTCTTCCTACGGAGCTGTTCACTGAATTTATTTTTATTCTTTAGGTTAACATGCACACTAAAATATATTTGATTCGAACTGGACAATTTGCACCAAACATGTAGCACTCTAAGAAGGAAAGGTCTCGAATTTACTAAAGACCTGTTGCAAAAATACATTATTTCTTTTCTAAACCGTCCAAAGAACCCCTTAGTATGGATCACTTTTGTACTATATGCAGTTCACTATATATACAATGAGCGTTTCGCATATTATCTCCACAGGTAAAACTAGTTTTTGTTATATACCCGTGGAGGGACAAACTACAAAACTAAGCAAACAACGGGAAATAATATTCAGATTATGATTCATGCTCAGTGATAACTACATTGCTTGGAAATTGAGAGTTACCTAACAGCTTTAGGACTGGTATTATGCCTAATTCACCCAACATTTTTTATTTTTTGAATCCTAATTCAGTCCTTTTTATTGATTGAACCATAAATTAATATTACATATATAAACATATTTTGTGATATGTACATGAAAAAAATATATAAAAAGTTATAGGAATTAAAATCAATGTGAAAGTTTATTGAGAGAAAGAAAAGGAAGAGAGAGGTGGTCTCTGACCTTTCAAGATATTGTGTAAAATAATTTACATTGACAAAGCAAAGTTATAAACAAAAAGGAAAAAAGGCAACCATTTTATCCCCTTTTTTTTAATCATATGAAAATCGTTTAAGTTCACTATTGAAAAAGAGAAGTGTCGATTGATTGACTTTATGTTGTTTTATGTCCAGTTTGAGAATTTTTCAATCAGACAGAGATGTCACCATATACCGGTGAAGGGCTTCAAATTTAGACCTTTATTCGCCACTCAGGGCCATTGAGCAGCGAGGGATCTTTATCGTGCCAACGCCTGCCGTGACACGGGGCATCGGTTTTTAAGGTCTCATCCGGAGGACCCGCAACTTTCACTTCGAAGTGCCGAGCGCTTGGCAAAGGAACAGTTGCTACCTATGTTTTATCGACTTAGGTCAGTCGCGGCCGGGGCTCGAACCGACGACCTTCCGATCACGGAACGTGCGCTCTACCGAATGAGCTACCGGGACTGTAAAAAGAGAAAGAAAGAAAAAAGAATGAAAACTAAGAGGGAAAGAGAAAAGAAAACAACCCAATACAGTGCAGTTTTGAGGGATTCACATATTTACATTTTAAATGGATACTAAAGAATTTCAATAGAGAGAAACATGACCGAGCATAAACGATTGTTTTAAATGGAGACAAAGTCCTTGCGTTTGCAGAAAAAAGGGCTCATTCGCCTATTGACCAAGTCCAGGAAATGTGGGAAAAAATCTTCCTAAAACCTTTCCTGTGCACATTAATTTTTTATGCATCATGAAGCCACAAATTATATCTCACTAGCTGTCAATTATCCAATTATCACTTATTATTTTCTAACAGGTTTAATAGACGCAACACATAAGCCATTGCACATACACAAAAAGTACTTAGCTTGACCAGGATTGACACCTATGACCTCAGAACAATTAATGGCGCCTAACATCGGCTACCAAAATATGTTTATTAAGAAATACTGAAACATAAACAAATACTAGTATTAATTTTCCCGCAAAGAATTTTAAATATATTTGATTTGAATAACATGTACAAAAAATTGAGATGTAATAAAAATCCTTCAATTAAGTCCCCATTTCGCAAAATCTACAACCCATGAAATGATCTTGTATATGAATTCAGTCTGTCGTTATGTTAAATGTTGATTGACATCTTCATACAAATTTTAAGGTCATTACAGTAACTGAATTTACTACTGATTTCTCTGTTTACCAAAGGGCAGGCGGTGGATGGCGACAGAGGATGCTTACTTCTCCATGGCATCTGACTCCACTTTTGATGTTTTCAGAAGTCCGTGTTTTTGCTCTGTTCATAATTTGTATTGTTTATTGGACTTTTCAACATGATAATAATTGTTCGTTGTCTTCACATTCCGTGAAAAGATTAAAGTCTCTCGTTTGTTATACAGTTTACGCAGCTAGGTTAAGGACTCCCATATATACGTCAGTCTATGCAGAGGTTCGGGAGAGCTATTATGACGTCAGGTTAAAACAATACAAATGAATCTCGATGAATAAATACTATATGTTCTTTTTAAAACACACTAAATACTTTCGTTTCTCATAAATGTTACAAAGATAAATGGATGTGCAACTTATCTTGGCATAATAGTACTTAGCGTATGCAGAATGAAAGCCAGCTTGATCTCGCTGTACTAACTGAGATGACGTCATTTCTTAGTTTGACACGCAGTTTCTCTGTATTTGAGGCGTGGATCAAGCTTTTATCATAGCTTGTAAAAATAAAAATAAATACGAACCATGCCTAGTCAGACAAAAAGAGAGACATATTCTGAAATATATTAATCCACATTTTATTGTCAAACTAAATTGATAATGTGTAGACTTTATATAGAGCCGTAGGGAGCACATTTGTACAGTAACGTGCTAGAATGAGGGGTCTAGCCCCTCGAAAATATCAAAAGTTCAACGATACCCGCTTCACTATAAATTCTGAATTTTTAAACACGTGTAGCTATTATTCCAACTATTGTGAACAGTGCTGGGAGCTGGTTGTACATTGTTTATTTATTCCGTTATCTAACATTATTCCAATGCGTTTTACATTTTTGTCTGGAGTTTATAGAAAGATGGCTAAATTTTAAACAATTCACGAGCATGAGGAAGTTGCTCCCAGCACTTTTCGGGTTAAGGAATTTGTCTCAAAGAAAACAAAATAAATTTTATAGCGGAAAGATGCCCGTATATCGTTGAACTTTTACAATCTTTGTAGTAGTACATATGTGGTACAATTTTAAACCTGTCACGTGACAAACAGCTGATGTAAGCGATGTCACTTTGGCCGAACTCAGCAGAGACCCGATATATACAAATGCAATCACCACAATTCACATTTATCAAAACAACTACTGTTAAAAAAAATATTAAAATTGTATTCATTTTCCTTGAATATATAAAGGCGTATATTTCATGGGCGTCCTTAACCTAGCTGCGTAGTTATTAGTTATCATCTATAGTCAGTAAAACAGAAACAGATGTGATAGACTTTGTGATGTCTTAATTTATTTCGAGTCTTTTGTCTGTATAAACTGTTTTTAAACATCTTCTTTTCGACTGATAGATAAGTCATTTTACAAAATTATTCATATATTATCAGTCGAAAACTAGATATTTAAAAACGAGTTATATAGACAAATGGGATGCATTATTATTGGCCGCAACAGCGACTGAACTATTTGTGGTTGAGTTAGAATGTGCACATGGGGAAATGAGACGTTATTTTCTTATTGCTTCGTTGGAATAATTCCTAAGTGATAACAAATATAAAAGTTACGATTAAAAGCCTTAAAAATTTGCTTTAAACTAAGTCTAAATAGTAGTTATTATGTTTCAATTTGTTTCTCATTTCTCGTCAGATATTTATTAATCAAATGGTTTTACAGAAAGTTGTTTCATGATCTGCTCCCTAACAAGGGCGTGTGTAAGTTATAAAAAGAAAACGTATAAAGTTTCCGGATATGAATTATAGCGCCTAAAAAGTTAATAAATTGGAATAAGAGCTGAATTTTGTTTTGAATTTACACTGCAGTTGCAAGTGACACATTGATTTTTTTCTTCTGCACTTCACATACATATCTATCACAACACTGGTCGGCATTATAAAGTGACAAAAATCCAGGCTTGTGTCCTTTATGCCAGCATTCAGACATTCACAATCAATTACTTTAGATATTTGTTGCATTTGTCCTTGAATCAAATAATTTGATGGTAATACATTCCTATCCTTTATTGCAGTGCGATTTTCATATTAATGAATTTATTTTTATGTGCATAAATATTGAACAATTGATCACTGAAAACTAGTGTAAAAATGCACAGGAACGTAAAGCAAGTGTTAAAATGTATCATATATTTTTTTCTGTTTGGATTTTTCTTTGGACTCTTTCTTGTGGAAATTCTTCAAAATGAAAAACATTTTTGCGGCCGATTTGATGCTTTGCATCAATTTAACTTGTTGATAACATGTAATGCATATTAGAATCCACGAATATAAGAAATAAGTGTGTCGATCCCTGATTTAAAAGAAAAAATATGGAAAAAGGGTCCATACCCGAAGTGTTTGGACAAAGAATTTCCATTCAAATAAATTGTTTTTAAAATCTAAATTGTTATTAATATTTCTTTTGAGAATACTTCATGAAATTGTTGAAATTATTGAACCATGCATTAGCCCGTGCACACACTGGTTGAGAAAGGCAGACTAGTACATTCATGGAATTTGAGAAAATTATCCATTGGCAATAGCAGCATCGAAAACTAGGAACCCTCACAAACCAAACGAGTCTACTCCGCCTACAGGACCAATTCACACTTATCAAAAATTATTATAAAACCTAGGGGAGAAATCCTCTTTGATCTTCGGTAGTCATGGACTTGAGAAGTGGAAAAACAACAAATTTCCAAGGTATGGTACCAACGGCGACCCTAACGATACCAACAGAATCTTCATCCATCAGAATGCCGCGCCTAGGACGGGCACGACAACTGCTCAGTGCCCTCTCTTCAGCTCCGGGAACGTCAACAACGCCTAGGGTCCAGACAAACCTGGCCACCTCAAGTAATGCGTTTAGTTCTAATTCTATTAAATCTGTAGCAACTTCCTCTTAACTTTACCTTCGTTACATTCAAATCAGCCACCAGCGCACCACGTGTTGCCGATTTTTATTAAATGAACGCCGAACAAACAAGGCGAACCAGAGAGCCAGGGTGGGCTCTTTCATGTCATTAATTGCTTACTTTGGTATGTCGGAGTCAGCCGCTCTCTCGGCTTTTCCGTTCTATCTGGAGGGCGTACCGAAGCAATGTTATTTTATTTCAGCTACCAGAGAGTATGAAAACCATTCCCCACGATAAATTTAAGTCCAGGCTTTTTTGATATCATTGACAGCTGCTTTTTCAATGAAAATGGAACTCGTAAATTTACTTACCTTGTCATTGGTCATTTGCAAAATTGTTTTGTTAAAAAAACATTCTGATTGCACACACAAGTACTCTGAAGTTGATATTAAAAAGATGCTTGAGTTTCTGATTGACAATATCTATGTGGTTTTTGGAAACCGGGTCTTCCAACAATCTATTGGAATTCACATAGGTACCAATTGCACCCCGTTATTAGCAGACATATTTTTGTATTCATATGAAGAAAAAAAAAATTCAAAATCTTATACGCGAAAAGAAGAAAACACTTGCTTTGGCCTTCAACTCGACATTTAGAGTCTGACATATCTGTTTCATATTTGGATATTTTACTAGAGAAAGACATTAATGGTAATCTAACAGCCAAGCTTTATGATAAACATGATAACTTTTCAATCGTCATCTTACCTTACTTATGCAGCAATATACCTTCATCACCTGCATATGGGGTTTATATCTCCCAGTTGATACGATACGCAAGAGCATGCTCTACGTATGTACAATTTCTTAAACGAGGTAAGTTATTGGCAAACAGGTTTATGAAACAAGAATATCAGCAGTCTCTTTTAAAGTCTTCATTTCGTAAGTTCTATGGTGGATACTATGACCTTGTCAGCAAATGTAATTTATCATTAAGGCAAAATATGCTGACTGACGTTTTTCATACTCATTGTTAGGCCATTATTTACACACGGAATTGTCGAAAAATTTATCCGTTATTTCCTGATCATGACAAGGAGCACACGGCGGGTGTGACCGGCCGGCAGGGGATGCTCACTCCTCCATGGCACCTGATCCCACCTCTGATGCTTTAGAGGTCCGTGTTTGCTCAACTCCAAAACTTGTATTGCTTAATGGACTTTTGAGCTTGAATACTGTTCGTTATCTCCATATATGTCATGCCCTCGGAGTAGTTTGAAAGCTGCCTTTCTAGAACGCTTTCAAACATCAAAAACAAATTTCGACATAAACATTTTAAATATAAAACAATATTTGGAGAAATCAGTAGAAGACTATTTGGCTTGTGTGACGCGTTTGACCACTGAATGCGACATACACATGCATTTGCTAGTACGTATGGCTATTGGGGGTTTGAAACCGACGATTCGAACTATATGCCGCAAAGCCCTAACAATATAAAGAAACTAAGAAAAATTGCTCTGGTGGATAAGCAAACTGTTAAATGTTCGAAACCCGCAAATGTGTCATCTGCGGCTTCCATCCCAGAAATAGAAGACAGGTTAATTTCCAAATTAAGTACCCAATTAGAAGCAAATCTGCCATTTTGCAACCTTGGAATCGCCAAAATTCCTTTCATTCTCCTCAAAATTCTACCTATTAATCAAATAATGTGCAAATTTTAGCTAAGACGATATTTTAAAAATCCGGGACAAAATCAAGATTATTTTCAAAAATCCGCAAACAATTCGAGAAATCAACAATGCCAGGATTGTAGAGGCAACTGCTTGACTCGACAGCAATGCCGCGCATTTGGCAAATTATGTTATAAAATTAATGTGTTTCGTAATAAACCTGACCATTTAGTAAGTGTTTGTCGTTCTGCTAGGCGCGCTTACTTTCCCCAATAGGAGGTTCGCGCCTATCCATGGATTTTCCAAGGATGGGTTCAAAGGTAAAAAAATAGTGGTTTTAGGACTAACTATGGCCCTACCATCTCGGAACACATGCAATGAATGTCCGAATGGGTCTCAGAAAAACAAAAGCACTTGAATGTTGATAATGGTTCTCATTAATCAATCTTTTTTTTTCAAAAATCTGAGTATGCAAATGCAAAACTATCACGTCCAGATTATGATGTCATAAAAAGGGTCAGTGACAATACTCTCCCAGTTTTGGGTGAATTGTCTCTCCCTATTGAAATGCAACATACTGTACTTTGGACTCCCATTCATGTGGTCAAGGGTTTGAATCAGTCTCTAATGATTGGCATGGGTTTCATGATAAATGTTTCTCTCATTTTAGGTTAAAAAACTATTCAAATTGCAGAGTCAAACAATTCTTTACCAATTTTTGCCAGCCAAACGTCATTTTGCTAGAACAGCTCAAAAAATAGCAATCCCAGCAAAACATGAAAAAAAAATCTCCAGATTAAAATGTAAACAAAATGTTTATTTGGAACCAACTGAAAATATCATTTACCGGTATAAGAATTTATTGGCAGTCAAAACAGTTATAATTGTGTTCAAAATCAAGTTGTAAAAATCTGCAATCCGACCGCGTATGAAATCATACTCAATATTATACTATTATTGAATGTGTTGACCCACATGAGATAATTCGTTTTCATTCCCCAGAATTTGATCAAACTAAGCAGTGGCGGAATTAAGAGGGTGCACCAGGCACAAACCCTAAAACTGTCAAAGTTAGCGTAAATCGATCATAGTTTCGTCGAGAAAATGTAAAAATGTCTACTCGGTAGACCTCATTTTTACTCTACAAAATCTCTAGAATCCAGACCCCCTGCCTACTTTTTGCCCCCCCCCCCCCAACTTCAATTCCTGGATCCGCGCCTGCTAGTACTAATGCAATAGAAACTAAGTCAACCCCAAAAGAAAACAAAAATCTCTAATCACCAACTCCGAATTAAATGATACTCAAAAGTCAGAATTGCAAACTTTTTAAAAGAATTACAGGGATGTTTTTTTTCGGTTGATTTATCGGAATATTGGGAAAAACTGTTGGAGGATTCTCTTTACAAAATATAAGCGTAACCCCCCTTCCCGTTCGCATGCCTTTTTATCGACAATTAACCCCTCATTTACAAAAGGAAATTGACTGACAAGTTCATGAGTTATTGGAAAATGATTTTGTGAGAGTCAAATAGTGAATATCATTCACCTGTTGTTCTTGTATAAAGCAATTAAATTAAATAAAATTACAAAACCTTTGTCATTCCCCTTACCCAGACTTGAGTGTGTTTTTGACACCATAGCAGAGGCAGAATCACAAAGTTTCTCAACCTTTGATCTGCATTCTGGGTTTTGGCAATTACAAATGAACCCAGAAACAAAACACACATATATCATATTTATTATAAAATAAATAAATAAGGGATATAGTTTGACTAATAATCATTATACAGCTTACTTACACGAAACTTTCGAGAACGGTAAGGGAATGTTTACAGGTTTAGTTCTGCATGGTTTAATAATATACAAAACACATTTTTATCAACTAAAATACTGTTAATCGTGTGACCCCCCCCCCCCTTCTTTTTACAGCAATTTTTTTTTAAAAATGTTTGGATTATTAACAAAAGGCTACTACATTGATTTTATTCATCTTTCAAGAAAGTCGTACTCTGAACGGGGCAAAAATGTTCTATTGCGTAACACTCTACAACAGTTGCTCACTGGGTTATTTACGTCGGGATCAAAATACAATGTTGAATAAAAACGAAAGTAAGAATTGCCGCCAAAATGGACTTCAGTATTTAGACAGATTAGACTGCACTGGTACTAACAGCCGAGGTGACAGAGTTAATTAAAGGAGAGAATGGCTGCTTTAACTGACAGCTCATCGTTTGAGGACATCACGGTATGTTCTATTTGCTTTGAGAAATATAAAACACCGCGATATCTACCATGTTCCCATTCCTTTTGTCATGACTGTTTATCGTCACATATTGGAAGTGAGTGTAAATCTACGGAACCACGTTTGGGTTTTAATTGTCCAGTATGCCAAGAATATATTCCAGTTGTCGGTCCATTTCATAAACCAGAAGAATGGGCAGGAACTTTCCCTGAAAATGAAATACTGGAGAAAATTCGGTACCTCGAATTACCGAAATGCCCTTGATTTACCGAAATGCCCCATGAAATTACCGAAATGCCCTTTGAAACTACCGAAATGCCCCTTCAAAACCTCAATACTTTGGTTAATATGAAAGGTAGTGAGTTTAGTATATATAGTTTGATCTTTGATATTAAAAAATATATTTACAAATGTCGTTTTTTTTCAAATAAGTTGTGTTTATCCAAGAAAGATAACTCTTGTTATCTGAAGTTGATCTTCCTTTGTGTAATATTTCTTTGAAATTATATATTATTGTATCAAATGTTATATTACTATCGAAGATTTATTATTTTTTACGGGAATATAATTTTTTTTTTTTTTTTTAAATTACCAATCTTTTATATCACTTTTAATTCGTTGTCAATGTTTTCAATTATTTCCTGAGAAAGAAGATCGGTAGGCTATATACTGATGCTAAGCAACTTCATAGAATCAAAAATATATTTATATATATATATATACATAAACTGTAAAACTATTTTATCAAAGTGAAACACGTACGTGCACAATAAGCTACCGATATTTTAATCCGATCCGAGGAAAATCGTACACTTATATTTATTTTCACAAATGAAAGCAACGTAATTTTGTTTTCATGTTAACAAAATTATTTTCTGAATGATGTCGATTTACAGGCCTAATTATTTTAAACTTTAAAGTTTAATATGCTATAAGCATATCGTAACTTTGTTTATTAGCTGTATTAAATTTTATAACTCTGAAAACTACAGGGGTTTAGTCTCCCCTGCTGCGTGCACTACT
Organism: Saccostrea echinata; assembly: GCF_033153115.1. Taxonomy (NCBI): domain Eukaryota; kingdom Metazoa; phylum Mollusca; class Bivalvia; order Ostreida; family Ostreidae; genus Saccostrea; species Saccostrea echinata. The sequence continues at coordinate 733,856 of NW_026889830.1, forward strand.
GTTAACTATTATTATCTGTACCATTATACATTCAAAAATTTGGCTTCATGTCTATTGACATGTACGTGTCATCCTCGTTAATTGGCCATTTGTGTGGTTCTGTATCCATCCAGGTGTGTGTCGCATTTTATATAAACCTAATGCAAATTAGGCTAAAAAATTTTAAATTACGTTAAAAGATTTAAATAATCTTCTTCTTCCTCTATTCCTCTATCTGGCCGCCTTCATCAAGTTGAAGATTTTGCCAGTTGGGTGTGCGCATGTTTGCATGATTAAAAGAAACTTCTTTGTTTGTTTGTTTGTTTGTTTGTTTTTTAAAAACTGGATAAAAGAAAGATTTTTCAAGTTAGTCTTTCTTAGTCACTCGAGATTTGAAGATCTCGAGTGATTCCGCTGCTGCGGTGTCCTCTGGCAGGCTATTCCATTCTTTGACGGTTTTACAGAAGAATGAATCCGAATAAAAAAAGAAATTAATTTATACAAAATAGAGCTACATGGTTATGCTTTTTTAATGACCTAGTGACTTTGTTAGAGTCGTTTTCCTTTACTGAATCGCAATTCCCACTGGATTAAAAAACAATGTATATTTTGTAGTACAAAATTCGCACAATCTTGGCAAACGGACAAAAGGCCAAAGAAGTTCCTTTTCCGATGACTGTGGAGTTTGGAACTCCTCCTCAGGCAGCACTCCAAACTCAGTGATCGAGTTATATCTTCATTACACGACCCTCAAGCAAGATTCTTCATACAAAAAATATGTTTCGTGGCTGGCAAGTAACAATGAGGAACAAATTGCGCTCGTGGAATATTTAGGCCATTTTCCGGGACTTGCCTAACACGGAAATTCTAAACAAAAAAAAAAAACGAGTACATGCGAACGTCTGCCAATGTAATGCAGGAAATGCAAGAAATGTCTCTTGAGTAGTAAAAGACCTGGGGACTTGTACAATGTACTGACAGCAAAATAAAAATCGTAATGACAAAAAGAAAGTACGTAGCGATCAAGACATTTCTTACGTTGGGGTAATATCGCGGATCACATATCCGAAACACGGGTACTTGTGGACAGGACCCCCTCTCCCCGCGCCCCAATTCAACCCCGATGTTTGTTGGACATTTTTTTCACAAATTATATTTATTACACTTGTTCATCATATATACCATAGGAAAAAATCGTGAAAATCCCAGAATAATCGTTCCACACTAAAATACCCCACTATACATTATAAGAGAGTGAGGCATTTTTTCTTTGTGTGGAACGATTATTTTGGGGTTTTCACGATTTTTTCCTATGGTACATATGATGAATAAGTGCAATAAATATAATTTGTGAAAAAAATGTCCAATAAGCCCGGGGGTTGAATATCGGGGGGGAGGGGGGTTGTCCTGTCCACAAGTACCTGTGATCCGAAATTGATAAATTGGTTTATTATTCATTTTTGGGTTTAATTTATCATTTCAAGAATAATTTTTTTTTTCACTATTCATCTTTGGGTTTATTTATTATTATTTCAAGTTTCGTCTTTGGGTTAAATTATTATTATTTCAAGTTTGATCATTGGGTCAAATTATTATTATAATATCAAGTTTGATTCTTTAATCATTCATCTTTGGCTTCAATAGTTTTTATTTTTCTTCTAAATTATGGCTCATACTGAGAAGGCCCGGCTTCACATGGCAAGAGCTGGGCAACGGTATCTTGGTGGTGGGGTGGGGGGTTAATTTAATTATACCGGCGAACATTCTTAAATACATTATAATGCTAAGGATATTTTTGTTCCAAACACTTTTGATTACAGAAATAAAGTTAAGAATATAAAACAGATTTCCGTTATAATTCGCCTTCTTCCTTCGCTTACTTGAGACTTTGTTCAGCAATTAAGTTTACCGTTTCCTGTATATGGTGGCTGACCTAGTGTATTGCATTTGATTTATATTCAGCTTTTGATTACCCAGAAGTCCCTTTTAAAACTCTTTTTTAAAACCTTATATTTTATTAAATTATATGAGGTGTTAAATAAAAACAGTTTACTTACTTGTACTTGTACTTACTTGTACTTCTGTCATGTTTTCTTCTTCTTCTTCCTTTTTGAAAAATTATTTAACAAGACATACGGTATAAAATTTTGTCATCAAAATTAAAAAAAAAAAAAAAAAGAGGGATCATTAAATCATAAAATAATAAAATTACAACATTGGACAATAACATTCCCGCTGAGACAATGTTGCAAGAGTTATCGCTCTTAGATGTCACGATAATTGAGCGAATTAAACACAAATTTTTACATTTGTGTTCAAAATACAAAGTTTTATTAATAAAATTTATCATAAATTATCATAAAATGCCTATTTGGGTACAATTAAAGGGGCATTTCGGTAGTTTCAAGGGGCATTTCGGTAATTTCCAGGGGCATTTCGGTAAATCGGGGCATTTCGGTAATTCGGGTTACCCGAGAAAATTCTAAAAAGCTCGGGCCAAAAATGTTGTGATCCTTGCTTGAGAGAAAATGAGGAGGAATATGCATCCGACTTTTGTTTAACATGTTTGGAATATATGTGCAAAATGTGTACGAGGCATCACAGAAAACATTTGTCAAGAGATCATAATCTCTGCCCTTTGAATGAGATCAAATCACAACACATACAATCAAATTTAGGAAAAGATGACTTTTGCAAAAAGCATCAAGACCAAAAGTTGAATCTCTACTGTTACGAACATGAACAGCCATGTTGCATAATATGTGGAGGAATGGAACACAGACAATGTGATTCTGTTGAAGCTATTGAAAAAGCTTCTCAAACCTTCAAAGAGAGTGGCAAACTTGAAAGCATCTTAGAGAGTGTAAAACAATTAAAACAGAAATTGATGGGTGCAAAGGAAGAACAAGAGAAGAATATTACAGAACTAGAAGACACCTTAGACAAAATCACAAAAGAAACTGAAAAAGAAGTAAATGATGTTGTTCGTCTCATCGAAAGATTAAAAACGGAACATTTGCAAGAGGTAACTAGTGCTGTTAAAAAAGGCAAAGAAATGCTGAATCGAATTGTGCTCACTGTTAGTGATGGAATTAATTGTGCGGACAAACCTTCTTCAATGATTAAATGTTCTACAGCTATGCACACATTTCAACAGTTGGAGAAAGTTAAATTCCAGACCAGTAAAATTCATATACTGACAGACAGAGAACCTGTTTTGAAGGAAATAGGAAATATATGTAAAATTGGAAAAGTTAACGTCAATGAATTTGTTCAAGATGTTTCAAAGGCTAATTTTGATGTGAGAAATATTTTGCTATCTTCAGTTACTGAAGTTAAAATCAGGGAAGGACGTTGCAGAAATGGAATTTTTCTGTCGAATACACAACTTATATTTACTGATAGTAAAGGGAAAAAACTTCTTTATGGAGAACTTGCTGAAAAAGAATGGACATGGATTAAAAACATTGAACCATTAGATGATCCTTTCTGCCTTTTGCTAAATGGAGATGAATTAGTTGTTGCCTGTGTTGGATCAAAATCTATTGAAGCGTTTTCAATATCTGACTTCAGAAAATTAAGAAGCATAAAAATGAATATGAAAATTTTTGGGTTGTCGCACATGAAGGGCTATTTCTATGGAGCTTGTGGCAATAAGATAGTGAGGTTCGATAATTTAGGGAATATTATAAATGAATTGGAAACATCTGGCCAAAATGCTATGAATGTTATTACCACAGACTGTGGACTTATTGTATATAGTGACTGGAAGATGGACAGTGTTACTGCAATTACTGAACAGGGAGACACAGTATGGAATTATACAAGTCTTGATCTGAAATGTCCATACGGCTTGGAAATAGATTTGTTAGAAAATATGTATGTTGCTGGCATGCATAGTAACAATATTCATGTGATATCAAGTACAGGTGAACTTGTTCGGTTGTTCCAAAATATTATTAAAAATCCAGTATTTATGAAAATGAATGATGAAAGAAGTATGTGTTGTGTATGCAGTAATTATGAAACCATAAAATTTTTTGAAATGAAGTAGAAAACCAATTTGAAAGAAGACATTGGACTGCATGACATGCATGTTAATTATATACTGTTACAGTCAGTGCTTAAAACATATCTTCAGGCAGAGTAAAATCTTTTGAATTTTTATCAGTTTGAGACCACAGTTAAATATATATGTATAATTTCTCTTATTTTTTCTTTTTGCAATTCTGTCATTTTCCACAAAGCAGTGATATGTACTTTTTCCAAACTTATGAGTATTGCTAATAAAATATTGTACAGTTCAAAGTTAGTTTGTTCACCAACATTTCAATGTAGAAAATTATGTGACAGAAAACTTACCAGTGTAGCTTTAATCAATAAAGACATTATGTACTGCTATAGTAGTTAAGGCACACAATGGAAATATCTGTGAATTTTTGTGATAAAAATTTTTAAAAAGCAATATTTTTAGGACAAACATTTTAGACTTCCAATTCTAGGTGATCATTATTTTTTTTTTTTTTTTTTTTTTTTTGATGTACACAGACACACAGGCCCCTTTGACTTTAAAAATGATATGATCTGTATTTCCCTACAAATGATAATAAAAAAAAAATAAAGTTTAAAGAACTCTTAAAAAGGATCAGATAGGGGCAATTGTGAAAGGTTGTTCAAATTGCATTAAAAAAAATCATTTTTTCATTGTTGGCCTTAGCAATATTCAGACAATTGCAATATGAGGGAAAAAATACAAATTGATGACTACATGTACAGGAGATTTTATATTCCTGTACTTTGAACTAATAATATGGCAATAGTTTGCTTTAAGCAAATATACATCATACCATGCACCTACAGTTGAGTTTGGTTCCATATATACAAAGGAGATGGGTGAACAAGGTGCACAGAATCCCTATAGCTTCAGATACATAATCAAAGTACTGAAAGTATTGATGGGAGTTGATTTTACAAATGGTTTCAATAAAATTCAAATTACGTTACCTTGTTCACAGCTTTTCAAATTACGTACAACATTAATGCTTCATAAGTTGGTATTTGAGAAGCAAATGACTAATAGGATGTCACGATTCTACAGAGTTAAAGAGGTAAGGTTTGTTCTAATTTTTCCATAACTTTGGAATGATATGCAAAAACATGTCAGATTTCTCCGCTGCTGCAATTTTTTTTCACTAATTTAAGATTTTTTCTTACCAAAAGTTCGTTTAAAAGTACTGTAGCAACTTAGCTTTTTTTCAGAATTTGATACAAGTGAATTCATTATACAATATTTAACTAAACAATTTTTAAGTGTACGTTTGAATTTACATATAGAGAATTGTGTACGTTTTGCTAATTTATACTTTGCATAGTGTCCGTATTGTTTTCAATATGGCAGATTTCTGTTCAATATATTATAATTATATATGAATATAAAAAAAACATAGATTAAAAAATAAAAATTTGGAATAATTTCTTCCTCATTTGGTTCTATATTTAAATGTGTCCTGGAATGGAATGCACTGTTTTTTTACAAAATGACGAAAAGTTGATGGTTCCTTCTGAGTTTGAAAATCTGAAGCAAAGCTTCGTTAGAATGATACAGAAAAATGAGGTAAAGGAGCTTGGAAGGTCTTTATCAAGTTAATTTAGAATGATTTACCATTTTCTGAAAGATTTTGTCCTCATCTTAGTGAAGGTATGGACCTTGTACTTTCAGTTTCTAAGATAATAATTTTCATTTTGAAATTAAAAATCACATTGGAGATGGAATTTAGAAAAGTTAAACGCCACTCTCGGTGGGGAAAATGCTATTGTTTATGCCTGGGGAAATACAAGTATAAAACTTCATTATTGACATAACATGGTGAGATGTCATGAATGGAGTGGACAGCATTTCTCCATATGATGTAATGATTGAAGTTAAATTCACGAATACTATCTATATTGGTGACGAGAAAATTAATGGAGCTATACCAGGAAGGAAGATTTTCTCAAATAGTGACTTGGATTCACAATATGCGTCTTGTAAAAGTGGAAAAGACTGACATGGATTCTTAAGCCCATATCAATAATTTATCATTGATAGAATAACCTCAAAGTGTAAGAGAAATCAACCCAATTCAGATAGGACATCAAAATACCGTTAATTAAGTTGCAAATTTATGCACACCAAGTACTGATTTACAACATTTCAGATGAAGTGTGTCACAGATTAAGTTAGAGTATATACTGTCAATAGTTTAACTAGGAATGCTATTTATTAAGTAATTGGGTTAAAATCCCAAACCTTAAGATGCATACAATAAAATGGGTTTTAATAGTGTTATGAAAAATGTGAATAATGGTTTTTTTTTAATGTCTGGATTCAGTTAATTTACTTTTTCCCTGTTTTAAAAAAATGATTTTAATGCTTTTTGATAAAGTGCTCCTGAGCAAAAGAGAAAGAGCCTGAGGAATAAAATGTTACCGCCAGGTATTTACATGTATTCAGACACACTACATGTATACTATGTAACAGTATATTTAAAAATAGACTGTGTTTGTTTATGAAAAATTAATAAAGCCTTACCCTTATTGCCTGGCACAATTCATTTTAAAGGTATCATTTCATATTTTTGGGACTGATTTTGCTAAAATCTAATTAAGATTGCAGCGAGATAAAATGTCATTACCTGTACAAGTATATTGAAACCCCAAAGCAACATATTTGGTCTTTGTTCCCAAAATGTGTTACAGTACATTACACGCAAAAATACTCAATGTGCCCCCAATTTGCAAAAAATCTGGATCCACTCCGAATCCTGCTATTCAACAGTCAACTAATTATCGAGACAATAACATGTACAACATTCCTAAGAAAAAAATAAATACAATCAGCAAGCTTCATGAATAACACATCTACAGAATTCAATCCTGTGTATTAGTGAGCATACTATCATTAATTATCATTCTGGACAGAAAAGTAAAAGGCTTAATTGGAAGTTATTTGTCCATGCAGTAGGTCACTTCTTCTGAAGTGGGGAGCTTTAGAACTTTACACATATTAGAGATAAACGCCCGCTGTGATAATCAGTCACGCGCATACAACAGTTAGAAGTTGCATTTACATCAATATTGTCTGTATCAATTTGATACACTTCTCTGTATACCATCATGTATTTAAATATATATCTCATTATTAATCCCGTTTTAATTGTCCCTATGCAAGTTTGTCGAACGAAAGCTTCCAGTGCCAGTGCAGTGTGAGCTGTTCGTTAGCAGTTCTCTGTGACCTCGAGGTATTTTTAAAATATCTACGTCAGCGAGAGTATTAATCAGCCAATCAGCTGAGCCAGCAAGGACTCTTAATTTTCATTACTGATCATACGTCTTATACAACTGCAAATACTTTTACTGACAACTGCAAATACTTTTACTGAGAGTTAGTCGTAGCATCATTTAAAGTTCAAATGTATTCAATGTATTGAAATGGAAAAAATATTTTTCTTGATAAATAATGTGTTCAGAATGTATTGCATCAAATTTTTCAATCATTTTCAAGTATACTATCTCTTGTCAGCGGCGATAATTTTCCATTGATGATTTTCTCTCAGAGAAGTGATTCGGTAAAAACACTGTTTGGTCTGGGTAAGTGCATGGGAGAGTTGATAAAATCAACTCCCAAAAATCATAATCAATTTGTGAATAAAGTATTTAGAGTGAAGTTCTCATCATTGAAATTTATGATATTATGATAAACAATTTTTTTCTGAGGAAAATTTTCTCGACAAATATTATTCTGTTATTAAAAAAAACAATATGGTATTCGTGGAATTCGAACCCTAGCATTAAAAATCCTGATTATCATTTTCTTTTGAGACTAACACACAAACCACTATGCTACACAAGTCCTGATAAATGGTGGTATTTAAATCATGTTTGTGATATGACCCTTGACTAAATGGACTTCAAGTATTTCTCGGAAAGATGCGAATGTTGTGTCATAAAAGTGTATTTAAAAGGTAGAGTGGGTCTTTGCTCCATGTTTTTGTTAACCAAAAATTGTATATTTTAACTAGGGATGTCAATTTTGTCAACAATTCATATTCGAATATTCAATGAAAGTATTCGAATATATTCGAATATTCGATAAAATAAATAAAATCTGTTTTATTTTAAATATGCATCTTATAGTGGTGGACTTTCCCATGAAAGGTTTAGCGTAGGTATACTTATATTGGAAGCAAAATTGTATGAAGACTTTTATAGGTGTACAAAAAGAAATTCCATTCGATATTTGTCAATGTTTGAAATAAATAAATGATTTAAATGTAGAAAAGTATAATTTTATCAAATGAAACATATGTATTTATAGTAGCTTGATCCAACTGAGGAACCAGTCGATCGTCTTACAAAAGGCAAGATAGTCGGAATGGTATACTGTGCAGATTTCAATACGTGTAATAAATTACAATTATCTGCCTAATAAGAGATATGATTAATAAATAATAAATAATCTTTGATACAATGTAAACAAATATTTCCATAGACAATGTTCTTAGGTAATTAACTAATTTCCCGATAATGAATATAAAATTCAGAATTATGTACAACTCGAGATAATCAAGTAATTTACACATTTATTCTGAAATCGAGCCCTTTACAATATTAATTACAGATTAATTCTATCGGACATTCATTCAATGATCAATTAATTTTATTTTGATAAGTATACTCTTCGCGTCTTTTAGACATTCTTAGATTTCATTTGTTGTCCTCGATTCTAGATCCGATCGTATCTAACTAATAAAAATTATGAAAGTACGTTATGTATTATACATAAAGAGTTATAATTCCAGCACTGTTCTAATCAAAATTTATTAATCACAGTACTTCTTTTTATGAAATCTGAAATACCGAATATTCGAATCTTAAATTCATATTCGAATATCAACTCATCGAATGAATATTCGAATGTTCGAATATTCGTTGCCATCCCTAATTTTTACGCAAACTTTGAGGATAAACTTTCAAAAATATGGAGCGAAGACACACTCATATCGAAAATTTGTGTTATAATATGAGAAAATGATACTTTTTGCCCTCTTTAGTGTGTGTATGCTATTTCATAAGCAAATAATTTCAAGCTTTGAGAGATTTTGCAAATTGTGGAGATTTTACAAAAAGTATACTTTAATGTTAGATGAAATATCAAAGAAAATTTTGTTATAATTGAGATTTAATTTTCAACTTCATGTTTGTTGCACTATCAATCTGATTAAAATCATATCTTTGTTACGCTCCGAAATTCTGATGGTCGCTGTACAGCGACCATCAGAATTTCGGAGCGTAACAAAGATATGATTTTAATCAGATTGTTGCACTATAGGCATTGCGCTCGCCTTATTCGCCCATCTTCTTTCAAACTTTAACGGTGTAATCGGCGAGGAGAAAGATGCAATGGACAAGACCAGGATTTATATCTGGATCCCATGTGTCAGATGCTCTACACACTGAGCTTTCCGTCAAACCAACAACTGAACCTGTCTAACTGGCACCTCAACATATACCTCCCTCCTTAAAGTCCTGCCAATAACGGCATCTCTTTTCATTATCTAGCTATAACATGTATAACATTTCTACTTGAATTGTTTAATTTCTCAAACTCATTTGAGATCATTGAAAAGCTGTTTTTATTTAATATTTCTTAAGGGATTTCAAGTGTTTTGGTAATTTAATTACATAACAGGGAGTTCAACAATTTCATACATTATTTCACATAATGTATCCGAATTTTGAGATGAAAAAAAGGGGTACAAAAATTGTGAATTTTATAGTCCCTGTCCCCCTGGGGCTTGAGGAGTAGGGCCAAAACCACTAAAATTAGTGCTCTCTTTACTCCTGGACATCATGCAGGCAAACAGTTGGCATGATTGTAATAAGCATTGAGCCCTCTACCAAAATTGTGAAATTCCTGGCCCCTGGGTCAGGGGTTCTGGTGCTAGGGCGGGGCTCTAATGATCATATAGTGAAAATGCCATCATTAAGAAATAGTTAAACTGTCTACTTAGGCCAAAAAAATTGATCAATAGTTTCTCAGGCACCGCCGCATCAGGCCCCACCGCCATAAAACTTTAAGAATTCTCAAAAAAATTCTCAGACTTGAGAACATTCTCAGACTTTAAGTATGTTTTATTGCGGTTGGGCCTCATCAAACGCTGTTGCATGGATCCATATTTTTAATCAAGAGAGAAAAAAAAAAGAATCAGTTGATATCATGTTGTTGAACGACTGATATGAAAAAAAGATATAACACCTGCTTCAAAAAAAAAAAAAAAGAAAAAAAAGAAAAAAAGAAAACGAGACCCATGGGCCACATCGCTCACCTGAGCACATTGGCTTGGCAAAAGCAAAAATCAGTTCAGTACTGAAAAGATTACCCGGGGGGGGGGGGGGGGGGCTTGAATTTGAAACTAATGATGCTTCCATGTCAATATAACAAATGGCTTTGTTGTACTTAACAAGATTTTTTAAAAAAAAAATTCCCACATATTCCTTTGTAAAAATTTGATCCCCCATTGTGGCTCCTCCCTATCCCAGGGGTCATCATTTGAACAAACTTGAATCTACACTACCTGAGGATGCTTCCATATCAATATGATTAAACATAGCTTTTCTGTTCTTGAGAAATATTTTTTCTGTATGTTCTTATGTAAAATTTTTGATCCCACATTGTGGCCCGACCCTATCCCCGGGGGTCATCATTTTAACAAACTTGAATCTACACTACCTGAGGATGCTTCCATATCAAAATGACTAATCATGGCTTTGCAGTTCTTCATCAGAAGAAATTTTCCAATATATTTCTATTTAAGACTTTGATCCTCCATTGTGGCCCCACCCTACCCCCAGGGGTCATGATTTGGATAAATTTGAATCTACACTACCTGAGGATGCTTCCCTATAAATATGACCAATCTGGGCTTTGCTGTTTCTGAGAAGAAGATTTTTAAAGATTTTTCCTATATATTTCTATGTAAAACTTTGGTAGTCCATTGTGGACCCGCCCTACCCCCGGGGGTCATGATTTGAACAAACTTGAATTTACACTACCTGGAATGCTTCCATATAAATATGACTCATCATGGCTTTGCTGTTCCTGAGAAGAAGATTTTTAAAGGTTTTTCCTATATATATATTTCTATGTAAAACTTTGATCCTCCATTGTGGCCCCGCCCTACCCCTGGGGGTCATGATTTGAACAAACTTGAATTTACACTACCTGAGGATGCTTCCTTATAAATATGACTCATCGTGGTTTTGCTGTTCCTGAGAAAAAGATTTTTAAAGGTTTTTTTCCTATATATTTCTATGTAAAACTTTGATCCTCCATTGTGGCCACGCCCTACCCCCGGGGGTCATGATTTGAACAAACTTGAATTTACATTATGACTCATCATGGCTTTGCTGTTCTTGAGAAGAGTTTTAAAGATTTTTCCTATATATTTTTATGTAAAACTTTGATCCTCCATTGTGGCCCCGCCCTACCCCAGGGGTCATGATTTGAATAAACTTAAATCTACACTACCTGAGGATGCTTCCACATGAGTTTCATCTTTCTTGGCCCTGTGGTTCTTGAGAAGAAGATTTTTAAAAGATGTTATTAATTTTTGAAAATTCACTAAATAAATTCTTTATTATCTCCCCTTGAAAGTGGGCGTGGCCCTTCCTTTGAACAAACTTGAATCCCCATCATCTGAGTATTTTTTGTGGCAAGTTTGGTTGAAATTGGCCCAGTAGTTCTGGAGAAGAAGATGAAATTGTGAACGTTTACAATGATGCCAACGACGACAACAACGACAGACAACGGACAAATTTTGATCAGAAAAGCTCACTTGAGCCTTCGGCTAAGGTGAGCTAAAAAAAACAAAACAAAACAAAAACTAGAACTGTCCAAAAGGGACAAATACCACCCATTGGGTTTTTCAGAGAAGGTACCAAATCACTGTTTTCTAGATGTGAGAGGTGTTCACAATTTGCTTAAACATTTAGAGTGAAAATTTAATTACTCATTATATTTTTTTTTAATGAATGAAACTAAGATGCAGCCCAATAAAACATCAATACTAATAATTACAGTGTTTTTTTTATTACATTGAAAAGATAGTTTGCAACTATATTATGTATCTGTCATCTTTGTGAGACATGACACTCTGCAAATTGATTGTTGAAAAAAAAATTATCATAATTAATTATACAAAGTCAAATTGATCTTAATACTTTTATATCAAATGCATTTTAAAAATAAAAGGATGGTTTCAGTAACTATGTATTTTGACAGACATAAATTACAATTAAGAGGCTTAGACAACAGAGATCTTTAATTCTTTCTGCCCAATTCCCAGGAGATATAGATAAGACCTGCTTGATCAGAGATGCCCTAACAGCTTCCCACACTGAACTCATAAATTAATCTTTAACTGGATGCATGTCCACTCATTACTCCCAAGGGACAAATGGATTTACACTATCTGATGTGTAATGTAAAAACTGTTTTTAATACCTTGTGATTTTTTTTTAGTTCTAATGAGTAGTTTTAAGCTGTAGTTTTCATGTTCTAGATTCTATGTCTCAAACCTTAGACATGAACCCGAAATGACAGTCAATAAAATGGGGAAAAAAACACCTGTAAAATGCTGAAAAATTATCAAATAATGTTGAAAATACCAGGTGCACATCTTCATATGGTAAATAATAAGTGTACAAATTTTCATACAAAGAATCTGGGGGATAAGACGAGCCATGTGCCCATGCCCATTTTTCGGCTATGCAAGAACATTTATTGGAAAAAATCTCTCAATTGTTCGAATTTACTTAAGCATTTTAATGTTTACCGTAGTTTTCAAAATGATATTTATATTCTAAACAAGCTAAACAGTTGACTTTCATTTACTGTCACAAATGTCTAACATGGGTAAGGACTTTTATTAATTAATCTGCATATTGAGTGTTTACACTTATTGTGGAGATATTATAAAAATGTTAACATCGTATATAATGATAATGGTGATCTAGAAGCGCTTTTATTTAAAATAAATAAAACGGGAATAAAAGTATTCAAATATCTATTATAATTTTTATCCGGCATTTTAAATAATTTACTGTAAATAAGTTCATTACTACATGTATACATTTTATTTCCAGTGATCAGAAAAATATGTTATTCCTATAGACATTTTTTATAAAGAAAAAAAAAATTAAAACCAAAAAAATCAACAACAACAAAAAAAAAAAAAAAAAAAAAAAAAAAATCAGAGCATGACTCGAACACTTTCCTCGGTAAACGTCCCTTTAAAGAGCTCATCGCTAACCACTAGACCACGGAGTCACACTAACATTTCCATTTAAATAGCATACAGTTCTCTATATTTAGCAAGCGTTTTTGGACTTAGAATTTTTTAAGACCACGGTGAAAATTTAAGTAACTTAATTTTTTATGTAGAGTGGGTCTTCATACCAAATTTTTGCAAGTGTAAAAAGCAACATCTTTCCATTGCCTTTCATTAATCGTTTCAAAAATAATTCAAAAAAATGGTACGATGACCCACTCTATTTAAAAAATGTAGTTATATAATCCAATTTATGTCAGTTTCTGTGAAAATTGAGCGTGATGCCATTTTGTTGTGTTAATCAGAATCATTTTCGCTGTTACAGTATTCAGGTTTTGTCAAATTTATATGCAAATGGTAATAAGCATTACATTAATTCAACAAAAAGTGAAATTTTTGTAAAATGAATTTATTGATTTTTTATCGATCGTTATGTAGGCATATGGCTCGGCTTATCCCCCCAGTTTCTTTATGCATTAAGTCTCTGGGAACAGATCCGGACAAAACCACATAATAAAAATGAAACCAGAAGTCTCTGATGAGACTGTAGCTCTACTGGTCTGTTTGTATAACAAAAGAAAAGTAGCACTTGGATTTGAAACATTGCAACATGCAACAATAAATAGAATTATGTATCTTAATGTAGTCTACTTTTGTGACAAGTTATATTGAAATCAAATGAAAACTAGGAGTAGTAGCGTTTTGAAAGTATTTCACGGAAATTTCTATTTTTAGTACCGGTAACCATGACAACACCATTCACCCAAATAAAAAAAACAGAAATACATATTATGTATCGTAGTGTATTCTAACTGTGTGCCAAATTAGATTGAAATCAGACCAAAATTGTAGGAGGAGTAACGTTTAAAAGGAATTTCACAGAAATTTCTATTTTAAGTAACCATGGCAACACTGTTCATCGAATTCAAAAACCAATGCAATAAATTATGTATCTTAGTATAGTCTTCTTGTATGCCTAATTATATTAGAAGCAGACTAAAACTGTAGCAGGAGAAGTGTTTAAAAGGAATTTCACAGAAATTTCTATTTTTAGTAACCATGGCAACACCGTCCATTGAATTCAAAAACCGATGCACTAAATTATGCATCTTAGTGTAGTCTACTTGTGTGCCAAGTTATATTGAAATCGGACCAAAACTGTAGGAGGAGTAGCGTTTTAAAGGAATTTCACAGAAATTTCTATTTTTAGTAACCATGGCAACACCGTCCATCGAAATCAAAAACCGATGCACTAAATTATGTATCTTAGTGTAGTCTACTTGTGTGCCAAGTTATATTGAAATCGGACCAAAACTGTAGGAGGAGTAGCGTTTTAAAGGAATTTCACAGAAATTTCTATTTTTAGTAACCATGGCAACACCGTCCATCGAAATCAAAAACCGATGCACTAAATTATGTATCTTAGTGTAGTCTACTTGTGTGCCAAGTTATATTGAAATCGGACCAAAACTGTAGGAGGAGTAGCGTTTTAAAGGAATTTCACAGAAATTTCTATTTTTAGTAACCTTGGCAACACCGTCCATCGAAATCAAAAACCGATGCACTAAATTATGTATCTTAGTGTAGTCTACTTGTGTGCCAAGTTATATTGAAATCGGACCAAAACTGTAGGAGGAGTAGCGTTTTAAAGGAATTTCACAGAAATTTCTATTTTTAGTAACCATGGCAACACCGTCCATCGAAATCAAAAACTGATGCACTAAATTATGTATCTTAGTGTAGTCTACTTGTGTGCCAAGTTATATTGAAATCGGACCAAAACTGTAGGAGGAGTAGCGTTTTGAAAAATTGTTTACAGACAGACGGACAGACAGACAGACAGACAGACAGACAGACGGACGGACGACGGACACCTTACTATCGCATAAGCTCTTCTGGTCTCTGACCAGTAGAGCTAAAAAACACCTGTAAAATGCAAAAAAAATTATCCAATCATGATGAAAATACCAGGTGCACACCTTCATATGGTGAATAAGTGTACAAATTTTCAAACAAATCCTTGCAACAGTTTCCAAGAAATGGTCCGGACAAAATCTCTTCTACAGACTGACGGACATGCCGATTCCAATATACCCCCCCCCCCCAAACTTCGTTTGTGGGGGGTATAACAAAAAAATTTGCCTGCCATATTTTGAAATATTTGGTCTGAGAAACTATTAATTAATTTTTGGGGACCTTGGAAAGACTTCATTGTTGCCCTACCAGATATCTAGAATCTAGGGGTTCCCTTGGACCCATTGGGGGGCCTCCATACCCCCTGGCCAATAAGCTGGCACCCCTCCAAATCCTGGATCTGCCCCTACGCAATGCACATTTTCAGGCGAACCAAGTCCACAGATTGGGAAACATTTTTTCTCGAAATCTTTCAGCATTTCCCACAAAGTCCTTCATAATCATAAGAACAAACTATTCTAAAGGATTCACAAATTTTAATTCAGGACAAAAAAATGTAGGCCTATGTAAGTAGTATATTATATATACTCCAACAAAAAAGATAACTAAATGTGCTATACATGTATAACATTCTACAGCATACAACCACAAAATAAAATGGGTACAGAATTATACAGTTTTCTACAAAAACTACAATGTTTATGGGCCTTGATGGGACTTGCACTAAAGTTTATCTCCATAAAAAGAATAAAATCTTTGCCTTTTAACAAAATAATGTTGAAATCAAAATCAATATTCAACCAATGTCAAGATACAGATTTATTAAAATAAAGCAAACACACTATTATTTTACTTAATTATAAATGTCTACACCAGCTACATAAAACAACTGAACACAAATACTATTTATATACATGTGCTTTGATCTGAAACTACAAAAAACAACAATAAAAATTATATACAAGTTATTTGGTATATTTCATTTAAATCATAGCAGTTCCAATTTAAAATCAAGTAGTTCTAAAACTAAAGAGGTCTGTACTAGAAATCCCTCTATGTCAATACCACTATATATACTCTCAACAAAAATGAGAGAACCAATTTTTACCACATGAATGATCTACAGCATAAAACAGGTATTTCAACTGTTAAAATCTGATGAGAAAACGTGGATTCAGATTTGACATATTGCACATAACGTTGTGATCTTATAACACTGATATCTCTAAATTTTAAATACTTGACTGTAATGATTATTCAGAACTCCTCACTGTTAATATTTCTAAATTCTAACTACTTGTCGGTAATTATGTCAGATTGTTCGGAACTCCTCAGTTTTCATGCTCAGCTCTGGGATTCCGCCATGTAGGCATCGAGCTCAGCGTCTAGGTTACTCTTTGTTTTGGACATGTACGCATCTAACTGATTGTCCAGTTCCTCGGCCGTCATTCCTGATGACCCTCCGCGACCCCTCCCCCCTCTACCTCGACCCCCACGACCTCTCTGGAAGCGATTACCTCCCCTGTTGCCACGATTTCCTCTGCCACCTCTCCTAAAAAACAAAACATGAAATATAGTAAAGATTTTTTCATTAAAGTCTATATCATGCATATATACATATATTTGCAATGGCATACAAATTTTGAAATTCAAAGTTTACTAAAAGTCATGACTGTCACCATATTTCAATTCATTAATCACAAGATGGTAATTAATCATAAGCTTATAAAATATAAACACTAATTAAATAAAAGTCAGGTTTGCCCCACAAAAATAAGCATGATGACTGGCTATATAAGGAAGGCTGCAAAAGCTACTACTCGATTTTTCATAAACATTTATTAAAATTTTTGAAATTTCAAAAGCTGAGGTTTGAAATTTTACAGGAAGCATAATAATTATGCATTGCTACTCTTCATAATAATGCTCAAATAAAAGCCTTACAATGTACCATTTAAAGGGCTTGAAACTAACACCCAAGCTATATTAGTGGCAACTGAGTGACATTTCCTGCAAATTAATTCCAATGTGACAGCATTGCCCAATCTTTTTAGAGCTTGTTTTGGAAAATGCCTTTGTCTAATCTTCATTCACACATTTGATATTTGAGATTTCATATATTATAATACTCTCCACTACAAACTGAGTTAAAGTCATGTTCAGTGATAGAACTCTAAACCATGGTGCAGAAATGCATGTACTGTGTATACTAGTATACATGTATGTTATTTCATCAAACTTCAAAACTGGTAGATTATTCTGTGGACTTGTTGAAATTATACCCTATCACGCCAGCTGACATAAAAAGTTAGCTTCAAGCTGGGTTAGCTGGCTTTTACTTCTAATGGTGGAATGCTAGACTTTCATCTATTTTGTCACCATCTAACATGCACAAATGATAATCCCAATATTAATTAGTCTCTTGAAGGAAATCCCTATCATTGCATAAGTGCTAATAAGAGTTAAAGAAAACAACAAATTCAGTGCATAATGGTCAACCCAGAAGTGTAATCCCGAGATTGATCTGTATTTTGAAACTAAAATGCAGTATAAATACAGAATTTCTGTGAGAATAAACAGCTCTGTTTAACATATTTATTGTTTTCTGGCTTTTATCATATATCAACTTAATCATTTTGCAAAATTTCATTTTTGCCAAAATTAAATATATACAGCGGTCATTCATGATGTAGAACTTTCTTGTCATGCAAGCTTTATTCTTTCTTCTTAGTTGTTAATTTCTGCTTTGCAATATACAGTAGATATACAAGCACTTGATGCAATTTTGTTTTTTAAGATATTCGTTCTGACCATTTTCAAAAGAAATTGATAGGTATTCTTTTATTTGTGAATGCATTGATTGACACCTTTAGTAAATTCCGGTTGGAGATGGTCCTAGAATGGCTTTTACATTCTCAACACCAAAATTAAAGAATTCACGTTGGAAAAAAATAGTGTTGACATACTTTTTACCAATGGGTGATTATTCCACGGAATCGCAATTTGGAAAATTCTGCAGATTTCTTAGATCGCTACTAACAACAAAGTTGTCTTATATGTACTGGGACAAATTTCAGCTGAAAATCTGTGACTGCCTACATTGTGTCAATTAATACCACGTGGAAAAAAGTACTTCTACAGTAATTGTAAATGTGTTATGTGACCTATATTTATTTTGTGGGGATAATGACAACAGCGAAAATTTACACATGTATTAACTTTGGAAAAAGAGTTACTTTTTAAAGATGGGAAGAAAACCTATGAACAACAATTCAAACTATTAACAGCAGCGTTTTTTTTCCTTATATAACTGGTACCGATAAACGGTACCATTCCCAATGCCAAGAACGTCAATTTTTCCCAATTTTGAGACTAAAAATTCCCAATTCAATTGCTAAGCAACAGACTGCGATGACATCGTATTTCTTTTTATATGAAATATTATACAAGTTGACTTGTTGTTTCACTTCCGATTAAATCGAAAGTAGAGATTACGTAATATGGCAGGACCTGTGGTGTAGACAATTCTCCTTTGTTCTACTACGATGCTATTTTTCCCAATTGAACCGGTACCGGACCCTTTCCCAATGGGTAGAAAAAAATCGCTGAACAGACAACCAGAAGTCTTATCTGACCAATTTCTGGGGCAAAATCAACAAAAGCAACAAAAAAAAAACAAAAACAAAAATGTAACACATATAAAATCGTCAACCCTTGTGCATAGGTTAAAATACACTGGAACTACTGAAACCAAAATAAAAATGGGTAAATCAAAATCTAAGTACTTTTGTCAATCTCAGAAATCAAAAGAAAAGAACTTGGGTAAATGTGAGCAACAAAAAACTATACAAGGGCTGCTTGCAACAATCTTCAGACTCACATGTTGTCATGGTTACCCCCTCTCCCACGTCCCCTTCTACTACAATGTTAATGTGCTACATATAGGTTATTTATATATATACATTTGCTTCTGTCTTATTTCTGTCTGAAATATATCTAAAATGTGACATTTTGTCATGAACAATCAAGCTATTCTATATTTCTTTTTTTTTTAATAGCACATGTATAAAAGAGTATTTCTATTTTACAACTTTTATTTTTCAGTTCTGTTTTCCTAAAAATATTAAATAAAATTTCCAGAACAAGCGAGAATTATGACTGCGTGCAATGTACAAAAATACAAGCAGCAATACATTAAAACACTCACGAGTTGTCATAGAAACCCCCTCGTCCACGACCCCTAAAAAATGGAGCATGGAGGAATTCATCGATATTCTCAACAATAATATAATGTGTCTCACTTATACAATGTATACAAACACAATTACACACAGTCAGCATCTGAAGCTCTGTGTAAGACTTACCCTCGGTCTCCGAATCCCCCTCTTCCCCTGCCTCGGCCCCTGAACAAAAATAAAACATAGGTCATTGGTCAATAACCCACCAATCAAACATTCAACACTGGATACTTAATCTGTTTTTATTCAACAGTGTTAAAATTTCACTATCTCTCAAAAACTACCAATTGCGATGGTTTCAATTCACGATTCAAGAAATTAATTTCAATTTCGTATAAGCATTAAAACGTTTTTTAAAACTAATGATAGCATTCACAATGGGTTTAATTTTGCAGAAAAATGATAAATCGCGAAAATAGTTAAATTAAAACCATTGTGATTATTTTCCAATCTACAGTAGTTCAAAAAAGCTAACAAGGGGTCATTCCCTGATCAGTTTTCTAAATCAATATATGTGTAACTACCAGTACTAGTTGTTTAACTACTTGCCATTAATTGAGCCTTTGTCTCAGGTGAGCTAAAAATGCAAGATCTTTACCTGAATCCACCTCTAGGACTTCCGAATCCTCCCCCTTGTTTGTTGGGCTGTCCAAATCCACCACGCCCACGTCCTGAAATAAACACAACAAACATAACATTCTACACGACTGTAAAAAGAATTCTTTGACAGAACCCTCTCTTTCCTCATTATTGTTTACGATTGACTAAATGTGGTGTCAGTCTCTCTGAAAGACATCGAACTAAACCAATGTAAAGTGTCTAAGGTCCAATGTGTCATTGTTTACAATGAACCATACGATAATGTCTGATGTCTCAGTGTCTGGTTTTGATTTTAACTATTTTGACATTGAGTCATAAAAATGTTTCAACTTCATTTTATGAAAAAATACCGAAACAAATCCAAGTACATATAAGAGTGTGATTAAACCTGCATGGACCTTAAAATTTGCATGGTTCTGCATTTTCATGTGTTTCACCTTCTTATGATAGGTTTTTCTGTCTAATAAAATTTGGTATGGTCCTGTGTGTTCCTAGAGTCTGCAGAACAAATGTCCTGTCCGACACTGTGGTCCAAAAAATTTCATAAAGACTGTGGTGTAAGTGTAAAGACTTCTTATAAAATCTTTTTCAAAACAAATTTAATTAAATGATAATACATCATGTCTGGAAAATGCAGGACAGTTGTGCTACCATTCATTTTTCAATAGAAATCAGGCTTAGTATAATAACTTTTACAACATTGAAAGTTATTAAGTCATCTATAGCCACATAAGCAAAAATTAATTCTCTTTAAAAATAACCTCTAGGACTCATTGCATCTCCACTCGGACCTCCTCTGGATCCACCCCTCTGTCCTCGTCCACCACCCCTCTGTCCTCTGGTGAATCCTCCACCTCCTCCACCACGACCCCGCCCTCTGACAGCGCTCAGATTCAACCTGGCTTTCACATTGGTCCTACCCAAACGCTGTTTCAAGCTGGTCTACAATTAATTCCAAATGTTACTTATAATATTGAACACCTGCAGAAAAGGCTTAAATACACATCAAGAAAACTTTCTGCGAAACACTTTCTTGAAGTTGAGTCCAATTTTCACTGTAAAGAATATAGTCCCCAGACCAGGTATCTTGATTTCTATACTGTAAACCAACTTTTATTCGCGTGCAAGAAAAATTCGCGAGTTTCGCGACCTACTTTAACTTGCGAATATTAATCACTATAAATCATTTATTTTGCTTTGTTTTTGTAAAGAATGTTTCCTCAGTCTCGAAAATTAATCGTCGCGAATTGATTTCAAACTGACAAATCGCGAATAAAAGATGAAGCAAATAATAGTTGGTTTACAGTAACTTAGGCCACTGAAGGGCCCCAGTAGCAATACAATCTTTGCAATACTAATGGTAAAGTTGTTTAACAAAACATCAGAAAACCAAAATGTGCTGAGTTCTTAAAAACTTTCATGTTCATTTCCCAACTTCTCAAATTGTCATTATTTTTCAAATTCTGACAGTCACAGCTCTAGCTTCTATACCAAAAAATGTAGTGTTACTGCAGGGTTGGCCGGGAAATACCAGTGGTGGGAATTACCACTGGTAAATACCAGTATTTCCTGTCCCGGGAAATACTACAAATTTCTCTAAAGTGGGAAATACTGGGAAATACAAATCTAAAGTTTTTTATTTCATTAGTTCATTCAATCTTATGCAAAATTCAAAAATAAAATAAACATAAAAACAAAAGATGAATAATATGGAATATGTCTCAAATTGCAATTGAACATATTTAGAATGTATCACTACTCCAGGTCCCACAGTACCCATATAAGCATTCTGAAACATTTCCCTGGCTGTATAAAACTGAAGTTTTCCAATTTAAGTTTCTTTTCAGTTTTGTAAAATTATTAAATTTATTAATTATAAATCCATGAAAAAAAAACCCAACTTGTTTTAAACCTTCTATAAACACTGTAGCTATTACAAACAATCATGTTGTTTTAACAAATTGCTCTGGACAGTTTTGTGCTCATGCTTTAAGAGATAATTACCTTGAGTAGAACTGAAAGGCTTCTTCTTACATACTCTACATTTAAGAATTTTCTTAGATAAAACATAGGTAATCAAAGATTACGAAGCTCACCTCGACGAAGGTTATCTATAAGTAAGGCAAATCTCACATCATATTTTTTCTAGCTAGTGTACATCCCAAGATCAATATCTATACAAGTTTGGTTTAAGAAGGACTTATAATTACTTGGAAATAGACCTGCTCAAAAAACTTTAACCTGGTCACTCATCTGGAAAATCTAGGTCAGATTCAGCATCCAAAGCAAGTGTGTAGTGTTCATCCCTAGATGCATCATCCATGCAAGTTTGGTCCAGGTAGGGCGTATAGTTACTTGGGAATGGACCTGCTCCAAAAACTTTAACCTGGTCACTCGTCTGGAAAATCTAGGTCAGATCCAGCATCCGAAGCAAGTGTGGTAGTGTCCATCCCTATATGCATCATCCATGCAAGTTTGGTTCAGGTAGGGCTTATAGTTACTTGGGAAAGGATCTGCTCCAAAAACTTTAACCTGGTCACTCATCTGGAAAATCTAGGTCAGATTCAGCATCCGAAGCAAGTGTGGTAGTGTCCATCCCTAGATGCATCATCCATGCAAGTTTGGTTCAGGTAGGGCGTATAGTTACTTGGGAATGGATCTGCTCCAAAAACTTTAACCTGGTCACTCATCTGGAAAATCTAGGTTAGATTCAGCATCTGAAGCAAGTGTGGTAGTGTCCATCCCTAGATGCATCATCCATGCAAGTTTGGTCCAGGTAGGGCGTATAGTTACTTGGGAATGGACCTGCTCCAAAAACTTTAACCTGGTCACTCATCTGGAAAAATCTAGGTCAGATCCAGCATCTGAAGCAAGTGTGGTAGTGTCCATCCCTATATGCATCATCCATGCAAGTTTGGTTCAGTTAGGGTGTATAGTTACTTGGGAATGGATCTGCTCCAAAAACTTTAACCTGGTCACTCATCTGAAAAATCTAGGTCAGATTCAGCATCCGAAGCAAGTGTGGTAGTGTCCATCCCTAGATGCATCATCCATGCAAATTTGGTTCAGGTAGGGCCTATAGTTACTTGGGAATGGACCTGCTCCTAAAACTTTAACCTGGTCACTCATCTGGAAAATCTAGATTAGATTCAGCATCCGAAGCAAGTGTGGTAGTGTCCATCCCTAGATGCATCATCCATGCAAGTTTGGTCCAGGTAGGGCTTATAGTTACTTGGGAATGGATCTGCTCCAAAAACTTTAACCTGGTCACTCATCTGGAAAATCTAGGTCAGATTCAGCATCCGAAGCAAGTGTGTAGTGTTCATCCCTAGATGCATCATCCATGCAAGTTTGGTCCAGGTAGGGCGTATAGTTACTTGGGAATGGACCTGCTCCAAAAACTTTAACCTGGTCACTCATCTGGAAAATCTAGGTCAGATCCAGCATCCGAAGCAAGTGTGGTAGTGTCCATCCCTAGATGCATCATCCATGCAAGTTTGGTCCAGGTAGGGCTTATAGTTACTTGGGAATGGATCTGCTCCAAAAACTTTAACCTGGTCACTCATCTGGAAAATCTAGGTCAGATCCAGCATCCGAAGCAAGTGTGGTAGTGTCCATCCCTAGATGCATCATCCATGCAAGTTTGGTTCAGGTGGGGCGTATAGTTCCTTGGGAATGGACCTGCTCCAAAAACTTTAACCTGGTCACTCATCTGGAAAATCTAGGTCAGATCCAGCATCCGAAGCAAGTGTGGTAGTGTCCATCCCTAGATGCATCATCCATGCAAGTTTGGTTCAGGTGGGGCGTATAGTTCCTTGGGAATGGACCTGCTCCAAAAACTTTAACCTGGTCACTCATCTGGAAAATCTAGGTCAGATCCAGCATCCGAAGCAAGTGTGGCAGTGTCCATTCTAGATGCATCATCCATGCAAGTTTGGTCCAGGTAGGGCTTATAGTAACTTGGGAATGGGACTTGCTCCTAAAACTTTAACCGGGACGCCGACGCTAACGCCGACGCCGACGCCGACGCCAACGCCGGGGGTATAGCATAAGCTCATCTCGACTTCGTCGAGGTGAGCTAAAAAAACCAATTGGGATCTTTGGGTTAATTTCATGGACCTTTACTGACTACATCTGACTCAAGCATGAAACAAATGACACTCATGACTGGTAAATAAGTATACTGTGTTATGATCAGGGATGGGGTAATGGTAATGTGTAATGGTAATTGACAGTAATTAATTACAAATTTCGATGTAATTTAAAGTAATGTGTATTTGGCTCAATTTTCAATTACATGTAATTGTAATTTAATTAATTACTTTCGAGAAAAGCATGTAATGCACAATTACTTTTCAATTACATTCAATTACACTGGTGTTTAATAAATGAGAAATACCCCCCCCCCCCTTTCAAATCCCATACACTTTATTCAAGAAAGGTTAACTGATTTTTTTGGACAAAATAGTCTATAATAAATTTTTAAAAAAAGAAGTTATATATTTCCTTTATTTAGTGAATTGCTGTTTCCTCTTTAAAATGCATTTTCTTCAAAACTTTTTAATCATATTTATCTCCCTGTTTATAATGTACAAATACATACATGTAGAATTAATAATTTCGATTATTAAGTTGTTTATGAATTGGCACTTAATACATCTAGTCCAATGGCTTCTAATCCTTTGTTTGCCATATCTACAGCTTGTGTTAGAAGTGATTATCAGGTGCTAATTAGTACTGCCCTAGGGTCATGTACATATTGACACTGAACTGAGAGATTTTACACTCATTTTGAGTTTACCTAATGGTAGTTTTGTACCCACACATTGACTATGTCTTCCCACAAATCTTTTTTAAAATATATATTTTGGTGTTATAACACCATTTTTTCTATTTTAATAAAAATCTGTGGGAATTAAGACAATAGTTTGACACAATATGTCACATACTAACATTTTGAGATATATTGCTTAAGGACATACGCAACGTAGTTTGAACATTATTGTCTTTTTCCTTGGAGTTGAAGAGTTCCAATACTTAAAGGAACTGTGTTCTACATTTTTATGTCTATATATGCTATTGTACACTTCTTCTAAAACAAGTTTGGATAAACAAAACATCTAGAATCAGTGTTCGAAATTAGCGTCGGCCCGTCGGTCCTGCGCCGACGTACAAACGGAAGGACTCACGAATAGTATGACTAAATGGGTCCTTGAAATAATTTTGGGCCGATGATGATATCTTCTTTTCATGTGCATTTTAAATAAATACTGAAGATTTAATTTTTTTTCCTGCGTGGAATAAATTTACGCTATATGTATGCGGTTACAAACTTTCTACGGAAAATTGTCCAAGTATACTTATAAGTACATTTTAACAACATATTGTGGTAATCTAAGAAACCTGTGTAATTTTCTACCCGCCGATTTTAAAAACAGAAATTGTAATTCCAAGGAAAAATCTAAACACATGTTAAGCTCTTTACATGTTATATATGACCAAGTAAGACTGTTTGACGATTGATGTTTTACCGTTTCATATTGTTAATACTTGCGAGTTGTAGTTACCCTTTATTAAATTGACATATTTCATATGAAGCAATAAACTTACCGAGATCATCAATACGTAAAAGTTTATTTTTCCCAAATATTTTATGGTATTAATAATTTTTGGGCCTACGCTGCCCTGGACTCATGTGGTCCCTTTCTCTGTGGGTCCTTTGGACCCATAGAAAATAATTCTGAATTTCGAACACTGTCTAGAATATATGTTCAGTTATTTTTGTATATTTTTCTTTGAATTATACGAGAATTTTCATCAATTGATATCTTTTCAAAACCCCTGGTAATGCACGCTGATTTTTTGTCTACGAACATCTGATGGCACTATAATCTTGAATTAAAAATATCTCGAAAAATTATCAGTAGGTAAGGTACGTTGCGTATGTCCTTAATTAGGATGATGAAAAAAGCAGGAAACAAGGCAAAACGCATCCATTGTTTTGCATAAATTATTACATACATCAGAAAGCTTAAAAATGGACACATGAATTAAGGGAAAACAGCATCCAGGTCCTGTAAAAGGACTGTGTACCAGTTGAAAAAATTGGCTCTTTTTTTCCAAAATTAAGGTAAAATTCCCAACGGATGACCAAATTCAATTTTTTGATGCTGTTTATATTAAGAAATAACATGTTTTGAAATTATAATCATTTTTAAAGAACAAGTCCACTATCTAACTCTTTAATCAACAAATAAATATAAGTCAACAACATTTCCCAATTTTGCCACTTTTTCGATTAAAAATTCACAATTAAAAGGGTACAGCACCCTGTACCAAAAAGGGTCAATTAAGCCCTGAAACTTGCTATTAGTCAGTATTTATGTATTCCCGTCACAAATGCCCCTGTGTAAAATATCTTCATTGTGGCAGAATTTTTTTTTAAACCTGATAAGGGGATGCAAATATTTAAAAATTTCATTAACGTCTAAACAATGTTTACATAATCATTATGTAAAAAAAAAAAAAAAGAAAAGAAACTGAATCTATATGAATATAAATGAACGTTCATGACTATTTATCATTGTTTATTTTTATACATTTTTTCTTAATGTAATGTATAATTTAATTAATTACATTTGCAAAGTAATTGTAATTTAATTAATTACATTTCAAAATCCTTGTAATGGTAATGGTAATTTAATTGAAGGTTTTGGGCAAGTAATTGTAATTTAATTAATTACTTTCCTGTGTAATTGACCCCATTCCTGGTTATGATTTTATAAAATGAATTACTTGGAAACCAAAATTTTTTAAATCATGGAAAGTGATACCAGGAGATATCTTAGCCAATAAGGTGTACTACATGTCAATATGAATGAAATATGTAGCTATTTCTTATTTCCCAGTATCTCCCGGTAAATACCAGTAATTCCCGGTAAATACCAGTATTTCCCACCCTCCTGGGAAATACGAGTATTTCCCAGTTTTTTGCCAACCCTGAGTGTTAGAGCCTTGAACACTCACCTTTTTGATTTTCAGAGCTGCCTGTACGGTAGGTCTGTTTGCCATTTGCTGTGCTAGCCTCCGATTGGCTGAGGACGCTTGCTGGGCCTCCGCCATTCTGGCCCGGATAGCCTGGGGTGAGGACGGTGATGTCGGCGTCTTGACAATGTTGGTAAATCTTCGGGATTATAAGGAGAGGATGCATTAGTCTTACTAGGGCCAAAACCCATCACTGCAAGACTTTAATTTTTATTGACTTTTTCTCCATGCTTTTTGATAGGTTGGCTCATTACTGCAAAGCATATCAATTACGCACACAAGTTGTTCTTTATTCTTTGCTATTTGCCCATGACTGCAAGGTAATCGAACATTTCTTTCTTTTTTTTTTTTAAATCTTTTTTACCTTACTAGAGCAATGCTAATGATAGCTTTTTTTATTGTCACAATTGTGACCTGTGCCTTACTAGAGCCAACCATCCTGTAAAATCTTACTTAATCAAAATGTCATTATTTCATTATAAAGATTTGTTAAAATAGCATCATGCACTTATTTAAACACTAGAAAATAAAGCAGTAAACATTTAATACAAACCATATCTTTTTTGCATAAGTCAACCCTTCTGATTTAAAGAATTTGCTATTTCAATAATTTCTCAATTCAAAATTTTAATCCTTAGTTTCTGAAAGATGCGTGTTTCTAATGATTTCATTTTGTTTTCCATGCATGTTTAAACACCCTCCAAAAAAGGTGTGTTTATGTTCTGGAGAAAAAGTCTTGTGATCTACAATTAAAATATGCTAGTCACTTCAACAAGTGACAATAAGACCATCCTCTCCTAAACCATCCAGAGGGTGGTTCCTCCAGGGACGGCCCTCCTTACATGCTGTAGACCACCCCCTCACCAGGGTCTACAACTCTTCTCACCTGTCATTAAGCGACATCTTCGTTCCACTTTTTAGTACGATTTTGGCTGGGACTGCCATGATGTAGCTATTCCACCTGAAAAATAAAAGAGGAATTCCAATGCATAATCTTTGATTTCTGAGAAGTTAGGTCCATTGAATGAAAAAAATAAGCATTCTTTTTAATAAATGACACAGAATAAACTAATTAAAATATTGATGCCCAAAAATACCCAAACACTGATGTCTGCGACCCAGGAAAGCGAAACAGGGAAGACAACTAAGAGAAGTATTTTGAGTGTGATGGAAATTAAGCAAATTCTAAATGACTGAATTTATGGCTTTAATCATTTTCAATTTAAGAAATTAAGAAATGTAATTTTAATTGCAAAAATTTCCTTATTTTTACAGCTTTTTTAAACTGCCAGCACTTTATTCTACTCATATCATGAAATACCAACTATGTTTCGATCCGGACCAAGACAAATTTTGTTTAAAAATCTGTCCACATTTGTGCTATGTTGGGGACTTCATTTATGCACGAAAAAATCTTAAATTATGTTGACAATAGTTAGAAAGTAGCAAATGTTTGCAAACACTGACGTTTTAAAGACAAACTGAAAAAATAGTGTAAACTATACTTCATACTCCACGTACATTTTCATCAGTCAGGGGTGAGACTGAAATCCGTCATTTCTGAAAAATGATGGATAATCGTCATATTAACTAACTACGTATTTTCGTCATTTTTGTCAATATGACTTACTATCGTCATATTTTCTTTTTCAACTTAATTCTTCTATCCTGGTTACATAAAAGCGAAATTTGAATTCACTGCTGAAAGAAGAGTGTTTACGCAAGAATCATTTCATCCGGGTCACTAATTACTGCCGACCACGTGCGTTAGAACATCAACATGGAAGGTGAAAGTTATTATTTAGCGGCAAAATGTCTAAATTTTGGTAGAACTAATTCGCCATTTTTACATGGCTTTTAGCCCTATAAAAACATATAGTACACCGTCTGGAAGAATACGTACTTGTAGAGAAAAGTCTCGACAAAAAGTTAAAGCCATAAAAAAGTAGTGCGCCCCGTAAAACAAGCGAGATATTTCAGTGCGCCCAAACCCTCCATTTTGAAAAAAGACGGAATATTGTCATTTTCGCCCTCTTTCCTATTTAATGCAAATAAATTGACAAATAACTCTTCCACTCTTATTTTTGCTTGGAAAATTTGTTCTGTCAACATAACCAGTATTGTAGTCAACCGTATTAGAGAAATGAAGTTTGTTTACGATGTTTTTTGTCCTTTTTTCGGTTGGTGGATCTAGCATTTTTCAAAGAGAGGTAACTCGGCATTCTAGAAACACTCAAAATTTTTATGACTGTTTTTCATCATTTTCTTAAAAATGACGAGTTTAAGTCATAATAAAAATTTTATTTTATGACTAAAAATCGTCATTTTAAAAATGACGGATTTCAGTCTCACCCCTGACTGTTCATCAAAATATTCTTAATATTAAATAATTTACGTCAGAATATATCAGAAAGCAGTATTGCATTATTGATACTTACCTAACCGTTAATTCTCAACTGTTGTTATAAGTAGGTCAGAATTTTTAATTTAATATCATTGTTTTCTTCACATAACAAATTCGAACGTTAATAAACAGTTATCTAACTTTGCAAAAAAGTGGCCTTAGCTGGAATAGCTACATGATGGTTTCCTTTTGAAGCCCACTTGAAAAAAAATATATAGAAATAGACAGTCATGATTTTGAATATATTATTTTTTTAAGCATAATTGTGAAAAATGAAGCAAGAGATTGCTATACACAATTTGAACAGAGGTAATTCGAGTTAAGTTGTAATTTGATCTTATAGGGGAGGATAGATTCTCCTTCCATAAAAGCTTATGAATAGGGGAATAAACCTACGTTTAATTATTTTACAAGAAAAAATATACTTTATGCTTACCAATAACTAGCACAATTTATACCGATGGTCGGTATGTATTTTGATATTTGTGGATTGTTTGCAGTTAGTATCCCGTTCTGTATGCAGTTTACGTTTTCGACACCGGTTCAAACGTTTACTTCCGTTTGCCCATGGGTAATTTTTTTTTCGTTGACCCAAAATAATGTGTTCAATTATATTTTTGGCTCATGAACAAAGGAAAAATATAGAAATCATATTCAAAACTTGAAATAATAAATCTACAAAGCATATCGATGAATATGGCAAGATTTCTTTATTATCCAAGGAATATATTTCCATTTTTATCCGGTTTTATAATTTGTTTATTTTTGGAAAAAATGGAACCATCCGTTAAGGTTTAAAAGGTATATTTGAAATTCTTAATTCAATAAGTTATACATCTTTTTATAAAATCTTTTGTTTCTGATTATTTATAAGGAACCTTTTATCAAAGAAAATGATTTTTTATCGCAACAATTTATTCTTAACGTTTAGGAAGAAGTGTTGTTATAGCTAGACAAGTCTGTTCCAACCTAGCAACAGACGAATCCAAGTGCAAACACAAATACATTGGGAGCATATCGACTTACTATACTTGGAAGTTAAAATTCAAATATATAAGTAAAATGGTGAGTATTTAAGTAATAATCAAACATTTTAATGGTGACTCTTCCATGGTATTATTCTAAAACGAATATTTTGCGTTTAAAATGCCTTTTTATGGAATTATTTGCGAAAATGGGGTGCAACGTGAGATTTCTCCATGTTTGAACAAATTTCATTTCAACACAAACCTTTGCAGAATATACACCACATTCAAATCAAATAGTCAGATACTGCACTGTATTATCAGTGAGGATTAAATCCGATTATTCTCAAGCAATGCTTCAGCATGAAATTGAAGTTTTGATTCATTAATAGCAGAAGCATAATAAATTATCTAGATCTATGTCAGTCTGTGTAAATAGTTTAAACTTATTTAATCATGGAGATTAATTTGCACACTGTGTTTTTAGACAACAGTGCGTCGTGCCCTAACAGGAGGGGCAAGAGAGAGGCAGTTAGAAAATATGAGAAGACAAGAAGATTATCGGGAAGACACAATTCGTCGTTTACATGAGGAGAAACGACTCGAGGCAAATATGAGCAATGAGGAACGTATATCGGAGAAACGTTTTATCAGGCGAACTATGATGGAGCAGAAAGAGAGAGAAATGGAGGAGGCAATCCTAAAGGTTAAATCATTCAAATAAACTTCAAACCAAACTTTAAATGCATTCAAGTTCAAGAAATATGTATCCGAACAACAATTATGCATGTGTATCTTTGAATTTCTGTGTCTGTGGTGTATTGATTTAGATAATTGTTTACATTGTGTGATTTTCTTGCTCCTTTTTGAAAGCTTTGCTATAAAAATACTAGGATAAGGTACAATAAACTTGTATTAGGTCACTATCGGATCAGTTGAATAAAGGAATACAGAAATTGTAAAATGTTTATTGCTGAATATTTTAGGCCCAGAGAGATCGCTTAATCAAAGAAGAACAGATGCTACATGAAGAAAGGCTGGCTGCAGAGCTGGAGAAACGGAAATTAGATTCCATTAGGGATGAGAAAATGAGACAACAGATCAGGGAAACAAGGTAGTTTATTAAAATCATGTTAACATATATTTTAAGACTTAATTAACACAGGGTTTGACATTAAGGCACGTCCGACCAACCCAGTCTAGTAAATGAGTGGTCCGGTCGTGTAAAATGTACATGAAATAGACCGACTGGTCGTGTCGAAGAAATAAATGTTAGACCTCAAGTCAGTCTTTCAAATTAATATTCTGAAACCTTTAAAAAAAAATTTCTCTTATTTGTCCGATTGTAAATACAGCCACCGCTCTGTAAAGTAAAATTTTAAACTTCCCCGCATGACACTATTTTTAGCCACTGCTGTAATAGACGAGTCGCGGTCAAATGTTACATTAATCATGTTAATGTTGCTTTCCTTATTTGTACAGTCTAGAGTTGAGGGAGCTAGAGGCTAAGTTACGATCAGCTTATATGAACAAAGAAAGAACAGCCCAGATAGCAGAAAAAGAAGCCCTCAAGTTTGACAAAATGGTATTGTTTTTTTACAACTTAATACCTAATTTTGCAGAATTGTTGATATAACACTTGTATCAGAACATTCATAAAGAAGCATTTTTTTTACCTAAAGTGTATCTTTTTATCTGAACGTGTGCTTTCAGCCTTGTTCTGTGTATCTTTGAATTGTTGACTTATAAATATTGCTTTGTGTTGTTTTTTTTTGGTTTTTTTTTTTTTTACATTTACTCCACCATATTTTAAAATCTTCTTAGAAACGGGATTCAGAGATTGCCCATGAAATGAAATTGCAACACGATCGAGCGGAAGAGGCCGAGAGACAGAGAGAGATCGAGAAATACCGAGAACAGATCCGCTATCAACAGGAACTGGAGCGACAGTTAGAGGAGCAGGAACAGAAGAAACAACAGGCCTACGAGGAGTTCCTCAAGGAGAAACTCATGATAGATGAGATCGTACGCAAGATCTACGAGGAGGATCAAAGGTTAGTACGGGTGGAGGAGAGAAGTTTTCTTATATAATCAAACTTTTTTGAGAATTGAAGAAGAATTTTATGTGCATTTTGAATACATTTTTATTGTCTTTTTTATGTACATGTATATAACATGTTATCAATTATTGAAAAAAATTCTCTTGCATTCAATGTTTATGGTAGAGAATGTTGCTGCTGTGGTTTAACTCTTTACAACTTACTGAACTGTGACGCAACATACACCTAATGTTCATGTCATAGAAATATGACGTTACCTTTTCCCTGCAAGCACTTTATAGCGAGGTACAAGTTTCTCTAAAGTTTAGCGTAAATAATTATTTTGTAATATTTTGATAAGATTAAAACTTTTCTTAGTTTATGAGATTTTAGCAAGTATAAATTAGAAGGGAATTGGCATTAAATTGAAGATTAATTTTACTTTTGAAAGTGCGTGAAAAATGCGGGGAAACGGTATATGCGTGATTTTGCGTTAGAAATAGGAAATGGTATATGCGTTAAAATGCATGACTGCGGGGAAGAGGGTTAATCTTAATACAAGTGCCTGCTAACTCATTAGAATAAGAAAATTTTATTTAAATTTGGGTTTTATAACTTATTTCATAATATGAAAAAATAATCTATCTAATAAAAGAAAATCTGTATAATGTACACTGAAATATTAACCAACATCCACCAATTGAAAGATATCGACGTGAAATGACTAGATTCACATTATATCTGTTTGTTAACCAGAGAGAGAGAACTTACAATGTCCAAGAAGAAGGCCACCCAAAGGTACATCCAGGAATTCAAACAAGCTCGGGAGGAATGGAAGGTCCTGGAGAAAGAGAGAATGGAGGAGGAGAATCGCAAAATTCTACAGTTCTCCAAACTACAGGAGGAGAGAGAGAACGCCCGAATGGAGAGCAAAAAACAGAAAGAAGAGGCGATGGCCAGAGTACAACATGCGGTAAGTGGGATTTTGTTGGTGGCTAGGTAGACAAGACAAGGGAGGTAATTTTTCTGCAAGTTTGGGACCAAAGGGATATAGGTGATGTAGATGTTTTTTTGTTAGCATGAAAAATGTTTAAGTAGTCAAAGAAGAACTCATAAATTTGTAGGAAAGGAGGAAAGTACCTTTAAAAATTAAATATTTTAAACAATGATCTTGTTTAAAATACAGCAAAAATTGTCCAATTAATGTTCATATTTTTGCTAAAATTCTTCAAAAGATGCTTATAACATAATGCTAGTTAAAGGGAGATAATTCTACATTTACCTTGCTCTTCTATGTAAGTATGAAGCTCTAACAGGAAACATTTTATCATATCTAGCTGGCAGAGGACATCTCGGCCAAGGAAGCGGCCCGGGAGGAGATGGAGAGAATCCGACTGGAGCTGTACCTAGAGGAGCAGGAGGAGAAAGAGAGGCAAAAAGAAAGGGTAGGTGGATCTAAAAAGAGTAAGGGTAGGTGGATCTAAAAGTTACAGTGAAAAAAGGTGTGGATCTTTTTTGGCTGCCAGTTCAATGTTTTAAGAACTCTTAATCTGAATTAGATGTTAAATACTTTGACAAACTACTGTAAATTGTTTTTAAAAATGATTGGAATTTTAAGTGAAAGGGGGAAAAATGAGAAAATGTGTTTGTGGCATTTTAGAACTATGCATGTAGATGAAACTAATCTGATATATCACAGTGACTTTTCATGTAACTTTTATGTACATAATACAGCTTTTTAATTCCTGTCAAGTCAGTTTATTATATTGTAAGTAGAGTGTACTTCATTCCTGTAATTTTGTG
Source organism: Saccostrea echinata (assembly GCF_033153115.1). Lineage (NCBI taxonomy): Eukaryota > Metazoa > Mollusca > Bivalvia > Ostreida > Ostreidae > Saccostrea > Saccostrea echinata. The sequence continues at coordinate 768,212 of NW_026889830.1, forward strand.
TAACAGGAGGAGATGGAGAAGAGAATTCGCCAGAGACTGGAGTTACAGAGTACACACGCCCAACAGATGCACTTCAAGAATCTCCGCAGGAAAGCCGAGGAGGACGAAGAGGAGGAATTCAGGCAACAGGTAAAGGGGGACTACTCTGTCTAGTGGTATATGTAACGGGTAAAGAGGGGCTACTCTGTCTAGGTATAAATAACAGGTAAAGGGGGACTACTCTGTCTGAAGTAATAGGTAAAGGGGGACTACTCTGTCTTAAGTAATAGGTAAAGGGGGACCACTCTGTCTAGATATAACAGGTAAAGGGGGACTACTCTGTCTTAAGTAATAGGTAAATGGGGACTACTCTGTCTAGGTATAACAGGTAAAGGGGAACTACTCTGTCTAGGTGTAAATAACAGGTAAATGGGGACTACTCTGTCTAGTGGTATAAATAACAGGTAAAGGGGGACTACTCTGTCTAGGTGTAAATAACAGGTAAATGGGGACTACTCTGTCTAGGTATAACAGGTAAAGGGGAAATACTCTGTCTAGTGGTATAAATAACAGGTAAAGGGGGACTACTCTGTCTAGGTGTAAATAACAGGTAAATGGGGACTACTCTGTCTAGTGGTATAAATAACAGATAAAGGGGGGCTACTCTGTCTAGTGGTATAAATAACAGGTAGAGGGGGACAACTCTGTTTAGTTTGTTGTATAAGTAACAGGTAAAGGGGGACAACTCTGTGTTGTTTGTTGCATGAGTAACAAGTGAAGGGGGACAACTCTAACTCTAAGGAGCTTTTTTTTTATTTTAAGCGGATTTACATGTCATCTTAAAGTGAAGATACAAGGAGTTCAATATTAGGAGTCTTTTCATTTTGGAAATTAGAAATTGCACCAGAAAAGAAGAAAATAATATAAATTTTATTTTAGAAATGAACTTACATTTTTTTATAAAGTTTAGAAGAGGGTGTTTGAATATATCCCCCCCCCCCCCAAAAAAAAAATCATCAAACTTAAAAAAAATTACTCATTAGGAACAATTTCTATATTAATAATAGCAATGTTTGTTACATGCATTATTTCTGCTTAAATTTATAATTCTTTAAAAATGTTGTTATCAGAAGATTTAAAGCAAAATGATTTCTGAAATAATATAAACCATTATCAAAAGAAATTAATTTTAAAGGGCTCTCTTTTACATTGTTTACAGTTCCTACTGAAAAATTGTAAGTCCCAAAAAATTAATCAATAGTTTCTCAGGCACTGCCACATCAGGTCAAAAACTGCTGCACTGATCAATTTTATTGACAGATTATTAAGAAGGGAAATAACTCAATTTTCTATTTTTCCAAGTTGAGAAAGAAAATTGAGTTATTCCCCTTTTCCTAAATGCGTTTTTATTTGATAAAAAATATATTTCTTGTTAATAAGGTAATTTATGGAATAACTTTTAAACAAAGGTTTGAAATAACATTATTTAAAGTTGAATGCATACCGGGTATTATAATTAATGTAAGAGAAAAAAAAAGTAAGAATCAGTTGATATCATCATTTTGTTGAACAACTGATGAAAAAAAGGTGTAACACCTTAAAAAAATCCTTCATGCTGCATTAAATTTGGAAATTTTTGGCCTGAGAAACTTTTAATTAATTTTTTGGGGCCTAAATAGGAGATATTTATTCAAAGTATTCATACACAAAAAAAGGGGAAATCAAATTTGATTGATCATTACTATATACATGGCCAATTTTATCATTTTTAGATGATGGCCAAATTCGCGGAGGATGATCGCATAGAACAAATGAATGCCAACAAGCGGCGCATGAAGCAGTTAGAACACAAGCGAGCGGTGGAGAAGCTAATTGAGGACCGTAAGGCACAGTTTGCTGCTGACCGCGAAAGAGAACTCGAGGAACGCCGTGAGGAGGAGAGGATGGAGGCCTTCAGAAAACAGATCATCGAGGAAGAGAGGCAGAAACTCCTCAGGGAACACGCCATGCGACTTCTAGGGTATCTGCCAAAGGTAAGAAATGGTAGTAGTGAGGGTTAAAGGTCATAAGAATGGTTCAAAAGCCATGCAAAATGTCTAGGTTATCTGCTGAAGGTAAACGATGATGGTTTTGAGAGTTAATATAAAGGTCAAAAGAATGGTCCAACATGAAAGTTGAAAGGCATGCAGTGTAAAGTTATGAGAATTTAAAAAGAGCATAAGTGGGAAAACTTCTGGGCTTCATGAGAAAAGTCATTTTGCTTTTGCTAGGCGTTAAAAATTAATCTAAATAGAACAGAGATGTTTGTTGTAGAAACTCAAATGCAAATGACATCAAGTGTATTTAAATGTATTGGAAACTTCTTACATTCAAGCTTATTGATTAAATCCAATCAGCTATCTGTATAATAATGTATACATACAGCTAAACTTCGAAATCTCGAACACAGATATCTCGAATACCCCGGATATGTCGAAGTAAGGCTGCGGTCCCGACGAAATTTGCTTTATAAATGAATAAAATAAACCTCTCTATGTCGAACACGGTAATGTCGAATACCCCGGTTATCTCGAAGTAAAATTGTGTACCCATTCATTAAAATCACATGCGTTATCTCGAAGTCAGGATAACTTTCAGCTCTGATGATCATGTCCGTTAGGTAAACTGAATGCTCTATTGATAATACCCACCTGTCTGTCACGCTCGGGTTACCTGTGTTCTTGTGATCAACAGATAATAGCGCGATAATTATACGAAATGTATGTATGGCTTACCTTGATTTTAACTATGCAAGCCAAAAGTTGTGTGTATTAGTCTAATGCATATGCGTGGATGACACGTTAATTGTTTTGTGGCTGGGGTACGTTTATCTTGATAATCACTATTTAATGCTATGTGAAATATGCGAGCATACATAGTTTATGGATATGAAAGTGAAAATTATAAACATCGAAGTGAAACAAAATTCTGTAGTTTAATGCAATTATAATTTATTTTTACTATATGAGCATGCAGAATATACAATCGTCCGTACACCATCATGTGAACGTGTGTCGCGGTGAAAACTTGTGCATAGTGCCCTGTGATTCAGTGTTGTTCTCTTGTTAGACAAAAGTGCTTGATTATTCTTCTTTTGCATTTGATTTTATTATGATAAAATGATTTTATTTTAACCGATTATACATGTATGACCATGTTTTTTCAATAAAAGAAAATGTATATTTCGTTTTCGTTATTCTGACAGCGACCGGTTTTAAATTAACTATGCATAGACGATATCCGGTTATGTATACATGGGAAACGATGCTAGCGGTTGACTTGCCGCATTGGTAGAAGGATTATACTTCTTTGCATATTATACAAAGTTTTTATTTTCTGAATTATAAAGAGGATGCAAAAATCTATCTATTGCTAAATACATGTACATGTATAATAAAGAAATCGTATACAGAATTTCAAACAATAAGGCGTTTTGACATGTTTTTACTATTAAGTACATGTTCACTGCACTAAGTTTATTTGAAGTTCATTTGAATTATAACCCTCAATATGTCGAACCCCCTGATATCTCGAAGTTCATCAACGGTCCCGTCAACTTCGAGATAATGAAGTTTAACTGTACATGTATTAGCAAAACATTGATTATAAAACATTTATAATAAAAGCTCCGTTCTTTATCCGCAGGGTGTGATCAGAGATTCCGGAGATCTAAGCATGCTAGGACAAGATTTCAAGGAGGCGTATAGCAAGCGTCAAATTGATCCATTCGATGACGAAGCGTGGGACCAGCGTCGGTAGGGAATCGACAAATGAAATTAGGCAACTGTGATAATGAATTATTTTAACCAATGCCGTCCATAATCACACTGCTGTATGATTTGTTTATGGTAGAATGTAAAATTTCAATTTTTATGGATTGTCAAGTGATGTTACTATTGTACAGCAGTGGAGGGAATTCCATTTTTTACTATGATCTGTTTTCATACAGGGAATTATCAAGAATGCATGTGTGAGAAAAGGTGAAAGTGTTGTGAATGAGAAACTTCAATGTGACATTATTTACCGTCTTGTTTTGCCAAGGAAATACAATGGTCATATAATGTTTAAATGGTCCGGAGATACATGTACATCATGTATATTGCATTTCATGAGATGTGTATTAATTTTGTATATTCTGCTATGCAGGTTCTTTTCTGAATTTTATTGTAAATACATGTATTATAATTTAGTAGGGCATAACAATGAAGTGATGCTCAATATTACTCCATGAAGTGCTAAGATTTGTTGATAATGCCTAAAGATTTTCCTGTTTAGGATAAATCTAACAATGTACATGTAAGAGAAAAATCAATGGAAGAAGATTATTTATTCCCACAACTCCTTGTTTTATACTCTGATCTTTTTATCGTTAGCCAGATAGTATTTAATTAAAGTGTTCTGTATTTCATAGGGTTCAAAACTGACATTCCTTTGTAAAAATCATGCCATTTGAAAAGTAAAATGACTTCTGTGAAAATTAAAAGAGGGGAAAAAAATTGTAGTTTTCTTTATTTCAAGAAATAAATGAATTACGTGTTTTATTCATGCCTTGTCAAAAATATACTTTAAGCTTAGTATGATCTTCAGGAAAATTCGCAGGTGAGTTAAGGCTAGGTATAGGCATTTTTATGCAAATAAACTAATTAAAATGCTGAAGGACTATATCTATTATGTAGAGAAAGTTAAAATGTATTGTCTAATACATACTTGGTACCCACGACATGAGATAGCCAGTACACATTATGACGTCATATTATGACATCATTGTTCTTTACAACACAAGATTATAATGGACATCAACAAAAATGCTTCGGCACAAGGTCATGCTCTATTTTATTTAACCGAAACAAGGTATATTTAGAAGCAAAATTTTCCAAAGATTGCTGGTATTGCTGCACAAATATCAACAGCTCAGTTGTATAATTTCTATTCAGAAAGTTTTAAGTTGAATCTGGGTAAAAATGTTCCGTCCGGTATATTAAGTTTTCTCAAATTCTGATCAAATGATAAAATGCCTAGGATTTGTGCAGCTGTTTTATTAATCTATTGAATATTCTTCTTAGCGTTATACAATTTTAATGTAAAATTAAATAGGGTAATCCCTTGCGCCGAAGCTGTTTTGTTGATGTGTTTTATTGCCTCCAGTAGGTAAGAACAATGACGTCATAATATGTACTGGCTATAACATATCGCTGGTACTAAGTATGCATAAGAAAATAATTCAAAACTTTCTCTGAATAATAAATATACTTCTTATGCATTTTTATTAGCTCATTTGCATAGAAACGCCTATACCTAGCCTTAACTCACATGCATTGGAAGTTTTTTTGTGTAAAGGTCAAATGATGGAGACCTCAACAGACAACATCTACAAACCTTAATTAAGATATGCTTATTGACTTGGAATCCATTTACCAGTAGAGGGTCTAAAAAGAATGATTACTTGTTGTATATTCTACCAGGACAAAAAATAATTACATTTCACTTGACCTTAACAATGTAGACATGTTGACAGTTGTGACAGATACTGAATATGTAGTGTAAACCAACTTTCATTTGCATGAGAGAAATACCAGCAAGTGTTGCAACATTCTTTTACATATAATGCAAAACTCTATCGCCCTCAAATTTTTTTTATTTATTTATTTTTTTTTTGTACTAATTAACATGTATTTATGTAGAATTCTCCTCATTTGCAAAAATATTGATTTTCTTAAACCATCTCAATTTTAAGGGAAAACCACATTTAATGAAAAGGGCTAATTAGCTCTACAAGGTTTTCTGTGCTTGGTGTAAATTTAATATAATAGTGGATCAGAGGCAAATAGTTTTGAACTGCAATTTTGATGACTTGCCCAAGGCATTTTTCGTACATTGTAGTGACATCATAAACTCATCTATTGTTAGCAAATGGTTCTAATCCAATCCTCTCCTCTTTCAAAAGGAACAAGTATTCTGAGAGTATTGCATTAGCAATACTAGTCCCCTACCGGTAATTTAATCTGGTTCCCGCTAAAAATTGAAAATGCCAAAATTCCATCAAAAATCAATGAAGCGGAACAAAATGCAAACTTGATCTATATCTCATCAAGGTAAAGTCACATACCAAAAATTAGCTCAATATCTGCAAGCGTTTAGAAAAAAATTGGGGAAAACCCTGAATAATTTAAAAGGTCGTAATTCCGTCAAAATTCATTGAAGTGGAACAAAATGCAAACTTGATCTGTAACTCATCAAGATTCACTCATGTTCCAAAAATCAGCTCAATATCTGCGCGTTTAGAAAAAAAGTGCGGAAAACCAAGTGGGACAGACAGACAGACGGACGGCTAGACAGACGGACGGACAGACTCAGAGGAAATCTATAGTCCCCTCCGTTTTCACTGGTAGGGGACTAATAAGCTGTTATGAAAGGAATATGCTCAAGAGCAAAGTACAAACTTAAAGAAATCCATAATGCAGTAACTCATGATTATATTCTACAAAAGAATACTGTGTATTTAGTGGTGTAAATGCACAATAGGACCATTAGGTATGTGTATGTCCATCAGGAATAAAAGTCATCCAGACAGGGCTGTGATCTTTAGTAAATTCTCACAAGTTATCTTTCTTTGCCTAGTTATGAAATTTTAACCACCTTGTACACCTGCATCACACAAGACAAACAAAGGGGCCAAATTTCAATAAAAATATTAAATTAATATATGCCATAAACTCTCATCAAAGAGTAGGAAAAGATGGAGTTGATATTTAAGACCTCTTGCTTATTATTGAATTGCACAGATGAACCAAGTGTAATTTAAGGTTTAATCCCATATTCCACTTGTGGGTGACTCCATCCCCCTCCCACCATTTCATACATGTACATGTCTAAGAATTATTCACAATAAATGTAAGAAATTTGTGGCACTATGGACAAGATTAATCCTAAATGTTAAAAACCATCCTCTTAGCTTTGAGAATTAAAAGCATGGAATGAAAGCAATAAATGTCATTATGAATGAAATGTTAAGATAAGGAACAGTGATGATATACTGAAAAATCTATTCAGACAATACAAATTATGAGCAAAGCTGACATGGACTTCTGAAAACAGGTGGGATCAGATGGAGGAGTAAGCATCCCCTGTCAACTGGTTACACCAGCCCTGTGCTCCGTGTCATGTTTAGGTAAACGTACAAAACCATGGACAACCTCTTAATGTTTTAGAGGTCAGTGTTTGCTCTGCTCCAAAATTTGTATTGTTTAATGGACTTTCGAGCTTGAATACTGTTCGTTATCTCCATACACTTCATTTGTCAAACTACATATAGATACAGGTGATCAGATTCAAAACAGAAACCCACAAAACATGACATGGATTGTGTTTTATATTTTTATTATTTGATCTACAGGAGTACATGATAAGGCAAATGGTGTCCTTAAAATCAAACATTTCAATCAGGTAATTAATTCAATTATTTTAATTTTAGACAAATTTTGATTGGTCAGTTGTATATATAAATTTGCATAAAATATATAGTATAGATATGTCAATACACATCTAGTGTACAGTAATATTGCTCCAAATATGAAAAGTTCCAAAGTAAATAATTAGTAATGCAATTCTGTACTATACTCTCTCCTGCCTTTGACAAGATTAAGATTGATCGATATTAAGGGAGAATGACCATCTAAGAGAGGTAACTCTAAAATGTTCCCTACATGAAAGTTGAGTGAAATGTATCAATTTTTGCCTCATATGGTATACATTTGCCTGAATTTTTCTTAAATCTCCATTTTCTGTTTTAAAAATGTCAATAAATGAATTACAGAAAATTCCACCCTAATAACCAGTGTTCGTTCTCCCTTAACATGAAAACTATATAAATAAATATTCCAGTTTATATGAAATACTGAAAAGATGTAGACTTATATAGCACTGATTGCCAACTTTAAATATTTTATCTTTATTAAAAATAAACAATGCTTATTCTATTTGAAGGAATTGGTGCAGCTGAAATGTTTTGTGTATGAACATACATGTACTTGGTATGAAGCCGACTCATACATTGACATTCTTAAAAAACCCTTTTCTATATGGAATGCATTTATATAATATTGATTTTCTCACATATACAAAATATTTGCATAAAGACACATCATTTTACACAAGGGAACAAACTGTCAATGACATTTACTGAAACATAGCACTGCATACAATGGAACAAAATTTTCATCCAAACTGATAAATAATAAATGAAATTGATATGTATTCACATTGTAAACCATGTATATGGTCCAAAACATATGACATTATCATTGTTAAAACTGATATGTATTCATCTACCATAAATGCCCTGTTAATTTAAAAGTAAAATAAAAGCAGTGTTGTGAGTTATGTATGCATTGAAATGTATGTATGATTGAAAACTTCACATTGATTTACTTTATCTATACATGTATAATAAAAAAAAAATCCTTGAAACTTAGAGAAGAATCATATTGCTCATAACTTCACAGGCATTTTTTTTTTAAAATATCTGTATTAATTTTTCATGAGTTTGAAAAGGAAGAGTAGCTGTGAATAATATGGCACTCGTATGTTATAATACATAATGTATGACTAATCCCCTTCTCAGTTTAGTTCAGATGTGTTATAAAAATCTTAGACTTTATCTAATAAATAATTTAAAAGTCCTTCCTTTCAAAAAGGAAAATTTACTTCAGCACTTTGCATGCAAATTTAAGATTTCATAATGTTTTTCCTTTAAGCACAGTTTTCTTTGCCCCCATGTTATTTTTAGTTACCTCATTTCACACGTCATGCAAACAATTTTGCCCCATTTTAAATTTACCAGAATGAGGTATAATTGTATTCTTTGAATTTGCTTTGTTTTAAATTCACCGACTAGAAACAAGGTTGAAAAGGCAAAAACAAAATGGGAACAAATAATTTCTCTGTACGTATACAGTACTTTTTCTTTGTGTGTGTGTTTGTTTGTAAGTACAGTATTTGATTATCAACATTTTCTCATGAATCATCCATTAAAAAACATACAAACAGACTAACTAAAAAAAAAATCACAGGTACACAAAGCCATTCAAAAATTCAGGTAACTATATACAGTAACATTTAAAATGTGTGATCAAGAATGCATAATTAATTATCAGTTGAATTGAATATATAAAAATTATGCTATATACAAAGCTTTGGGATACGATAATAATAACATACCAAACACAGTACTAGTACATAGATATGAGCAAGAATATATCAATTTAAAAGCTTAATTAACAATCAATGTATAATGACATGTACATCTCAAACCCAAGCCTACAACCATACTAAAATATATGAAATTAATAAATCACATAAAACATACACACACATATATATACATATGGCAACATAAGGACATAAGGTTCGGTCTCATACTTGTTTATACCTCGTAACAAAATGAGGTCAGGAGGAAATATATAACACACCAAAAAAAACATTTAAAACTACAAGAAATTGAGTCGTTCGAGAAAAAAAAATTACAATTTTTGCTAGACATGGACAAAATCTTAATGAAGTGTTCATATCACAGGTTATTGATTGGAGAATTTTTTTGTAACAGTAGGAAGAGAACGCAGGAATATGAAGGTGTGGGCAATGTAACAATAAAATTTTAGTGAACATATATCAGAGAGTGCATATTACTTGATTAATTAGTAAGCAATAAGTCTGTATGAAGTTTTCCTTAAATGTAAAATCTTTCTCTGTTCATATATTTTCTTGACTAGTACCGATTACATACATGTAGTTCTCCAAATATGACTATGGCATACTGAGACAATATTTATATTGTATGGTTGTTATATTATAATAGTTCTGTATAATGGCTTTAAGAAAGCTGCTCTAGGTATCATAATTCTCTTTTCCTCCTTCATATGAGATTTGAGTTGAATATCAAAAGAAAAAACTAAAAGATTATACACTAAGGCAAGCATTGAATATTTCTCACTTTACATCTAAATGACACTAATTTTTACAAAAAGAGATTTGTAATAAGCGTTATCAAATTCAAGGGTATTTCTTAAAACATTCTATCATTTGAAATCTGAATAGCATTCGCAAATGCTTTATATTTATGAAAGAAATTGAATTGCTTATATTTTGTTCTACTCAGCTTGACACTCATGGCCATAAATTCAACCTGCTCAGCTATTCTACAGAATTAAAGACACTTAAGGAGATGGGAATGCCTTACAGAGTTACACTTAAAAACATATTGTACATATTCACCTCCCCTGTTATTGCATACTTTGTCCTCTTCATGCTTTGAGCACATATGCCGTTTTTTATTATGATTAATTAAAAATTCAACATTTTGGCATTGAAATCTTGGAATGTATTAGTAATATTTTTTCATGAGGTCGGCCAAAAAGAGTAAATAAAAAAAAATTGTCCTGCTCTCTCTGAATTTAAAAAAAGGGGTCAATTTTCAATGTCCTAACAAAGTGAAAAACAGTACCAAAAGGGAATGTATGGTATAGCAATCTTTAACACAGAATTACAAAAATCAAAACTTAAACATTTGATCATAAAGTGATCAGTTACAAGAAATAGAAACATATATAATATGTTATATAAAAATATTCATCTATATACACCGTAAAAAAAAAATGGATACTATATATATAAAAAGTTTATGTGGACAATGGTTTCCATGGCAACAACAATCCTCATAAATCATCTCGCATTGATTATAGCACAAACAATCAATAACGTCCCTAACACAAGCCAAAAGGAAAATGTCACATGACCCGCTGAGTTGACATTTCTCGTTAGGTCGTCCTGAACAAATAACAACTGGTCAATGATATGCATGACCCCATTAGTTGCCCCCTCGTCCATGTGAATAACATTCGCTGATGCTCCTCCAAAGTATATCCTCACATCTAAAAATAGATAAAAATGTATTGCAATAGATTGAATATGTACTGTAGAGGTACTTTATGCTGTGTGGTATTAATTTATGCTATGTACGCGGTCACAAACTTCCACAGAAATTTGTCCCAGTGTACCGAAAGTACATTAAAGTCATACAGTGGCAGTCTAAGAAATCTGCGTAATCTTCTATCTGTGGATTGAACAGAAATTGTGATTCCGAGAAATTATAATCCCGTGGAAAAAAGTTTGTATACAGTATTCTCGGTCAGTTTGTTTGTCCTTATTACATTATTTTTGGCTGATATCCCCATATAACTGTAAAGTGAACAAAACAAATACAGTAAAATTCAGTTATAATTAAAAGAACTCTCTTAGAGGGACATCTCAGTTTGAAGGAAACTCTCAAGAATACCCTTGAAGACTTTGCAAAATGTTTCTTATTTATTAAGGAATAACTGTCAAGTTTTTTTGTTTTTGATGTGATCAATCAGTTTGCTTATGTGATAATTTGCATAAATGCCGAAGTCATTATAAAACAAAATAATAAATCCAGACAGTTTTTCCTTATATATGCATTTTTACCTAATCCTTATAAATTCAATAAAATATTTTTATTCAATAATAAGAAATCCCTGCAGGTCCGGCCCAGTGTATAGCTAAGCAACATACAGCAAGGCAGTATGCAGTTCTGACACATGCTAAGCAAATGGCTTTATGAAGATATAAAGCTATTACCTCATTTGTACCATAGCTTTATCTCGGACAAAGCATTTGAAAATATAAACAAAATATTTTTACTGTACATATACTACATTTGCCCCCAAACTGACCCTAAGTTTCTTACTTTGAAGCTTTCTTTCAGAATTCAAAATGTTTAGTTTACACACATTTTTCCCCTTTAGAGTATGCTTTATTGCATGCTTCAATAATTTCTCAGAGGCTGACTGAGATCTATGCCCTTTTATTTTCATGTGAAGTTTTGATACGCAGGATCTAGTTAAAAGGTGTGAACAAATATCAACAAAGAGTATCAGAGGAATAATTGCATGTAACTATGTATCTGTTATCATAGACATTTATTCCTCTGTCATGTTCATACAGATGAGTAATTCGCTGATTTAACAACAGTGTAACATTGATATCTTGAAGATTTTAATATCTAGAACATGGTTACGTCAGATACAGTTGGAAGTGTCCAAACCTCTTTTACTAAGCAACCTCAACATCTCAAATCCTAGAATCATTTTTTTTTCCCCAAGGCCCCAGGAAGTCTGAGATTTTGACATTTGACTGTATAATTACCTCTGTCATTTGTTTTAGTGAGACTAATTGTTTCGCCATTCAGCATCTGCATCTGGTGGTTTCCATTTCCCATTTTTTCTATATAAATCCGTCCACGAACAATAAGCCGTTTAAACAACTGAAAAAGAATTACTTTACATCCTTAAAAACTTCTTCACTCTTGAATCATTAACAAAACACTTTACAGATACATATATTAATTTTTGTTGCATTGATAAAAAATTACCATTAATTATAAAACAGAAATTTATAAAAATTTAAATGCTTTTACAAGGTTTTAAATTGCAAAATACATGACCTACACTATGAGGGGCAATCAGAAAATAATGCAAGTAATGTTATTCCATAGGTTTCCTTAGTAGGTGACCAATATCAATGTCACGCATGGGTAGATACATTCATAACCTGTATCTGTCTAAAATTTCTCTTCGTTTTATTCACTGTTTCAATAGATATATAAAAAAGAAGGAGGGGTAGTCGTACATACTGACCATTTTCTCCCAGTGATATGAAACCTACAGTGAAGGCTGAAATAAGGACCTATATAAAAGTGAGAGGCATTCTTGATATACCTGCAAAAGTCATTTTAAATGAAATTTGTCAGATTTATGGAGATTCTGCCGTTTCATTAAGCACAGTTTGTCGCTGGTTGAAAAAGTTCAAGAATGGCGTAGAGGTCGTTAAAGATTCCTCAAGGCCAGGGCGACCAAAGACAGCTGTTACTGATGGAAACGTAAACAGGTGGTAGAGGAGGATGGTAGATATACTTTAAGATATATCGCTAGTGTTGTTGGGATCTCATCAGCAAAGGTACATGACATTTTGACAAAGCACCTCAACCTAGTACGTAAAATATGTGCACGATGGATACCGCATCTCTTGACACCAGAACAAAAGTCAATGCGTTTAAAATTTGCCAGAAAACTTTTTAAAATATATCAAAACTGTGACAGGAGAAAGTTTGCTGACTTGCTAACAGGTGACGAAACTTGGATATACTTTTTTGAACCGCAAAGAAAAATTAACAATATGATGTGGGTTAAAAAGAATGGTGAGCATCCTGTCATTGCAAAAAGGTGTCAGAGTGCTAAGAAAATTTTGTATGCTATTTTCTTTAATTCTAGTGGCCCAGTTGTGCAAATTCCAACTCCGCAAGGTCGAGGTATCTCTGGACATTTTTACAAAAATAATGTAGTACTACTGAAAAAAATTAAAAAAGCTTATGAAAAGAAAAGACCAAAGTCAGGTTTGAAGAACATCAAGCTCATTCATGACAATGCCCCAGCTCATAAGAGTAATTAAAATAGTTCAAAGTTTTTTGAAGGATGAAAAGGTTGTTCAGCTTCCCCATCCCCCATATTCTCCTGACCTTAGTCCCTGTGACTTTTTTCTATTTCCTAGACTTAAAAAAATGTTATCTGGACGCCGATATACTTCGCGCAGTGCAGTTGGTAGTGCTGTTTATAAGTGCTTAGACAGTATTCCAAGGGAAGACTACCTAGGGGCTTTCAAATCATGGGTATGCAGATTGCAAAAGTGCTTGAATGTGAAAGGGGGTTACTTTGAAGGATTAAACTAGTTTACATTTTGATACCTATTGTTCTTTTTATTTTTTTGATATACTTGCAGAATTTTCTGATCGTCCCTCGTATCATAATTAGAAGTTTTTCTGTGTTTTTATATACAATTTTGTAAATTATGAACTGTTCAACATAGGTGGTTTACATTAACAACATGACGTTTATATAAAAAAGATTTTTTTTTTTTTACTTTTGATAACTTGCATAAAAATCATCTTCCTGGAAGTTTAACAAAAATTCTAATTACTTTGCTAGGGGTCAGTGAGAATCTTGTAATTTTTTTTCACTTACATATTGAAATCTTGGTGTGTCTCTCATGACTCTATTTCCATTAAGCGACACTGAAAAGTAGTCAATAGCACTCGAATTGGGAACAAAGACTGTGAATTCGCACGCCACAGTGGTCGATCCGCAGTACCCCATATCGTAGTCGGAGGAACTCTGTGATCCTGTATTCATGCCATTCAGCATGTTGCACGGATACGTGTTGCACGGACTTTTGTTGGCATTGCTTGGATCGCTGCAGTAACTCACATACTGACACTGGGTTGTTGATCCTCCATTACAACTCAAGCATTGCTGGGAGTTTGCGTATTGGGGCTGGGAGCAGTAAGCAGGGCAGTTAGATCCTGACGTACACATGGCCGAGTTACAAGGATACTGATTTGCATACTGGGACTGTGAACAATATGTTGGACAGGTTGTTCCCCCTCCAGTGTTGGTATTGGCACACACAGCAGTATTACATGGATATTGGTTCTGGTAATTCGCCTGGGCACAATAAGTGGGACACGTGGTGGAACCAGTATTTGTCTGACACTGTGCTGTATTACAGGGGTACTGGTTCTGATACTGGGCCTGGCTACAATAAGTAGGGCAGGTGGTTCCCTGGTTAGTGAGCACGGCTGATCCGTAATTTGGAGGATAGCCATAAATTTCGAAGCTACACTTCTCTGCTGTGAATCTACGGTCCGTCAGGTAGTTCTTTAGTCCCACTCTTCTCATGTAGTCATATGTACGCCTACAATTTAAGAATGTGAAAGATACTAAAACTAAAGGTTCTGAAACACAGTCATATCATAAAGAGAACTATCAATATGTCATTAAGGTCTAATATTTTTGTCATTCACTCAGGCATGTAGTGGTTATTGATCATCATTGTTTATAACCTAACTGTACTTACAGAAGCCACACGTCATGGCAGATTAACATGGGCAGATCCAGATAGGGAACTCCCAGCACAGAGTCGATGATGTGGACCATGCCGTTAACTGTCTTTATGTCTGGCCGGATCACACGAGCCTTCACATTACCTCCCTGTACCCAGGTTTCTAAAAATTGAAATGACATTGCTTTGTACATTTTTTTCTTAATATAGAAAATATTATTAATGAATGGACAAAGGTTGATGAAAATTCACATCGTTTTCACCTTTTTGAATCTTCTATATTAACATACATATATGAAACAAAATTGCAATTCTAAAATCAAGAGAATATTTTTGAATTCAAAGTTTTGGGGTTTTTTTTTGAAAGGGGGGTGGTCAGATCAGCAGGTTAAAAATTCAATGAATACTCTTTCATACTGGTCTTCTGAGAGTCAAACAACAAGCGAATATTTACCATTTCTTTCATTATAAATGGTTACCCTCTCATTGTTATACATGGTTTGTCTGTATTGACGACTCTCATAGCCGCTCATCGCGGGCAAGGACGAGATAATAATCGGGTTGTTGGGTACTAAAATATGCAGTCGAAGCACCTGAAAAAAAAAACAATGAAATTATCTGGGATGCATTAAAGATCACAGCAGCTACCCTACTTGCTTTAAGCTAGATATCCAGGTCTACTATAAGAATTAGTAGTTGTCATCGTTACATAACCGCTAGGCTAGTATATTGTTTATAATCATAGCCCTTTGTTCAGTCGTTTCCACTGCAACCTTGAAATGCAGTGATGCTGTTATTGAACTGCTGAAGAACATAGTTACATGAAAGAAAAACAACACCTAAAAACAAGAAATGGATGAAAAGGGGAACAACTCAGTTTTCTTTTCTCAACAAAAAATAGAAAATGGAGTTAACCCCCTTTCAAATGTGTGAATGTCAATATCTGAATAAAATTGATGACTTTTTTTATGGCTTAGAGCTTAGCAAGTCTAGATAGTTACCATATCCACTAATGTCTGATTACTGTTTAAGTTGACCCAGCGTATGTTGGCGATTTTCTGGAAGGCTGTGTCCAGAGGCACGAAGACAGTTACCCCTGAAGGCTGCACCAAGGAATTCCTTACGTTTTCTGTGCCAAGATTTATCAGCTGCTCAAATTTCCTTAAAATAAATATTAAATGATACAAAAAAATGAATATGAATAAATATATAAGGACATAAAGCACATTTAATACACATAATTAAAGTGAAAAATTATGCTTATTAGAACGAATTCATGTTTAACTTAAGCCTTATGCATGTATTTAAGGATAGACGATGCATTTCTTAATAATATATATTTTTTTCTAAGAATTTGTTATTGAAGTATTGCTTCTTTAACATGTTTACTCCCAAAAATTGAGGTACCTTACCAGGCATTTGTGCAAAATACCAGAGGATGTTGTTTCCTATAAAATCCTTTTGAAAAAAAACTTAATTTGCCTATATCACATTTTTTAGTCTTTCAATCTTTCTTAAAGACAATTAGAAACAAGCTTAGAAATCAGAAGGTAATTAAAATTTGGAATATTTTCCATACAATACGAAGATATACATAACAGATATTTGAGGAACGTATCGTCTGACCTTAATAAAGCAAAGTGAATGTCTTCACCAGGCCTGTAGTTTTAAGATGAAATTATCAAATATTTCTGGGTTTTTTTTAATATGTTAAAGACCTTATTTCCGTTTGGAACTGATTTTTGAAATTTCCTAATAACATGTTATAGTACTGTACCAGTAAAATTTCACGCTGCAAATATACTAAATAGTGAATGATTGTACATAATTTCTCAAAGAAGTGGGGAAAAATTATTTGGAAATCCGAAATCCAGGAAAATGGTAGTTTACAGAAAAAAAGAACACTCATGACATAATACTTTAATCTAATAAGCTAAATGCAAAGACCCTCAAAAAAATTCTACATACGTTCCCTCTCGTTGAATCTGTTCACGTATGTTGTTATAAACAAATCCCAACAGCTGATCAACCACATGCACCACTCCGTTGGACACCGTTATATTTCCCTCAATAATGGCCGCACTCACCCCGTCACTATTGACATACACTGAAATCAGGAAGTAAACATGTTCAATAATTACTGTGGAATCATTTTTGTTCGTGGGTATACAAAATTTACTTGTTTGTGAGGACATAATTTTTGTGGTTAATCATTCTTACGGCAGATGCAACGAACCAATGTTTACAAAATAAACGTTTGTGGGGATGTTAATTTGTGTGTAGGGGTGACCCACGAAATCCATAAACATTGGTCCCATCATTTATTTATGGAAAAAAGAATGAAAACACTAACACACTAGATCTTTCTAATCAAATAATTATAGCAAACCAGATGTCAAGTAGGACAGAGACATTTTTCATGAAATTGGTACAATTCCAATAGCTGTTTATTATATATAGAGGGAAAGAGTTCAACTTTAGTAGAACTTTAATGTTTTTTTTCAATTATCTACAAACTCAATATGTCAAGCCAAAGGAATGCTTTTATACATGTACGAGCAAACCAGGGCAATTTACAACAAAAATAATGTCCCAAGCAACTGTGCCTTAATACCCCATTTTAACTTTCAATTACTAGGATTTAATGCAACTTCTAATAATAAATACAAATGAATTGTATAAAACTATGTACAGGTATTATTGCTATTTTTTTATGAATGAAGTTTCTTACCATTGTAACCTGACGGCTTCCTGAAGGTCAATGGTTGACCTTTAGCATTAGTTACACCTTCATTGTGGGAAATACAGTTGGTGAAAATCGCCCGATTAGGAACATAATGAGCTTGAAGAATCTAAAGAAAAATATTCAATACAGTTAAACCTTAATATCTTTAACTCAGCTGGATTGAGAAAAGACTTCAAGATATACCATATAACGGGTATTTTCTGCGGTTGGAAATTTTTGCGATTTGACCCCTGAAAGGTAGGAAATTAATTTCTGCGTTTTCAATTTCTGCGGTTGCATTATACCGCAATATTTTTTTACGGGATATGATCACCAAATTATGAGGATTTTGCAGAACATTGCCATGTTTAGGTTTAATTTAAAGACATATTGATCAAATGTGCTTGTAAAAAATTTCAAGCAATATGAAAGAAATATTTTGCGATTGTAATTTTTGCAGATTTGTCCTATCCACAAAATTCCGCAAAAATTGGACAATCACAGAAAATAGCCGTTATACGGTAAGAAGGTCTGAGATAATGAGGTTGAAATACAATAAGAAAATAGAAATTCTGAAATATCTTATGATTGAAAATGGACAACCGTTGTTCTTTGTGGATAGTCCGATAAGTGTATATTTACTTGTACAGTAGTAGGATCTGATAAGTTTATATTTACTCTTGTAATTCTGTGGGATTACCCATTGTAATTCTGAGAGATCTGATAGGTTTATATTACATGTATTATCCGTTGTAATTCTGTGGGATCTGATAGGTTTATATTTACCCGTTGTAATTCTGCAGGATCTGATAAGTGTATATTTACCTGTTGTAATTCTGTGGGATCTGATAGGTTTATATTTACCCGTTGTAATTCTGTAGGATCTGATATGTGAATATTTACCCGTTGTAATTCTGTAGGATCTGATATAGGTGTATATTTACCCATTGTAATTCTGTAGGATCTGATATAGGTTTATATTTTCCCGTTGTTATTCTGTAGGATCTGATATAGGTTTATATTTACCCGTTGTAATTCTGTAGGATCTGATATAGGTTTATATTTACCCGTTGTAATTCTGTAGGATCTGATATGGGTGTATATTTCCCCGTTGTAATTCTGTGGGATCTGATAGGTTTATATTTACCCGTTGTAATTCTGTAGGATCTGATACTAGGTGTATATTTACCCGGTGTAATTCTGTAGGATCTGATATAGGTTTATATTTACCCATTGTAATTCTGTAGGATCTGATACTAGGTGTATATTTACCCTGTATAATTCTGTAGGATCTGATATAGGTTTATATTAACCCGGTGTAATTCTGTAGCATCTGATATAGGTTTATATTAACCCGGTGTAATTCTGTGGGATCTGATATAGGTTTATATTAACCCGGTGTAATTCTGTGGGATCTGATATAGGTTTATATTTACCCGTTGTAATTCTGTAGGATCTGATATGTATATATTTCCCCGTTGTAATGCTGTAGGATCTGATATATGTTTATATTTACCCGTTGTAATGCTGTAGGATCTGATATAGGTTTATATTTACCCGTTGTAATTCTGTAGGATCTGATATAGGTTTATATTTACCCGTTGTAATTCTGTAGGATCATTCTTGAGTCGGTCCAGCTGTGTGATAGGAATCTTTTGCATTGCATTGTCATTGGGAACAAATAAGGTGGTAATCTTGTCTGGTGATGAAATGTCATGAATGTTGTCCAACACAATTAGGTAGCTCATCAAATCTATGAATTTCCTGCAATTTCAATTTATAATAACAGCTTGTAATTAAACTCATCTTTAGTAAATCAACTTGTTTTAATCCCAATTCATCATTTCAAAATTTATCAACAGCCTTTTATTTTTGTGTCTTAGAAATTCTACACAGTCAAATAAGCAATACCAGTAATTAGTTTGCCGAGGGATATAGTCATGAATAAAAGGAAATTGCAACATCTGATGATATTTCTCAAGTCAGAGTGAATTTATGCTGCTTTACAACTGTATAGGGTACAGCAAAGGGCAGTGCATATTGCTTTGCTAAAGTGCATACATTATACAATTATTACAATAGCTGTTTTTGAGGTCAATACAATGATTTAGCCACTGAAGGATCACAATGATGAATATTTAGTATACGCAGCCTGAAGGGTGAGGAGAAAATTGTACTTTGAGGGTGGCTAAATCATTGTATTGAAAAAGCAATAATTGTTGTATTATTTAATAATTAAATAATCCTAACTTAAGCAAACTATGATATCTTTCTTGATTGTTTAAATTTGTTGAAGCCCCAGCAATGAGAAAAGTTGGTTAATATAAAGATAAATAGTTGCATAAATTTTCTAATCTATTTAATGAAACAAAAACAAATGTCAGGCATGTAGCCTTGAATTTGGGGGAGGAAAAAAACTGACAATTTGAAATATCTTTGACAAGCTAAAAAGAGGAAAATTCTCCAAACTCAAAATCTTTAGGAGGCTGGGGAGGGGTGGTTAGGGTAAAAATCTGGTATTTATAAATGGTAAAATATTTTTCAAGAATTCTGGGTATTGCTGCAAATGAAAATATACGTAAGAATGGAACTTTCGCAAGTGAACTGTCCCATGTGATTTAACAAAAGATGAAAATATTGCCCAACAAAAATTATTTACAGTAAACCCTGCTCTGAAACAAGTCTATACATACGTAAATCTCTGTGTAGCATCCTCTGGATCTTGGATCCACCCATATGCTGTTTTTTGACTTGTTTTCCGCATGACTCCATTTAGACCATGAACAACTCCATTGGTGGCGGAGATGTCACGATTTGTTCCCTCCGATATCTCCACACCATTGACATAATACTTGATTGGTCCAAATGTGCCAGCTGAGGTCTGAAAGAACACAGAAACTATATTTAATCAAATTATCTGTTTTTCCCCGACTTATTTGATAAAGAGAAATTTCAGTTTGATTAATCAAATAAATTTATAAGTAGCTAAGACCTGACGGCCTTTATAAGAGATGACATCATAATCCAGCCATAGAAGAAATTATGTTAGAGTTCTTTATTTATAACCTTTGCAATTCAAATTCCTGAGATTCAGAAATATGCAAGAAAATCAACTGAGTTTAACTGATATTAAAATTGTTATTTTCACACTATGACAATAATAATCAGAAGTACTTAGCTTATACAGGGTCAAACAGAAAACCAAAGTAAAGCAATAGAATTAGAATATTCAAAGTTCCATGGTTGGAATTCATTTTATTCATGAGAAAAAATTTTCCAAACTGGTGACAATATATAAAATAAAATGTCTTACTCATAAAATAAATTCCTGACTACAAAAAAATTAAATATTCTTATCAATATATCTGAATATAAATTAGTCCTCAGTGAGAGAACTTTAACTTTCTGAAGGGTAGTTCACTCAATGTATACTTAAAATAGATATGAAAAATGCCCATCACCAAAATCACTGAAAAGTGAAATATAGGTCTTAATCAACAGGTGATTACACAATACATCCATCAAAGAAATAAATCTTAAAAGTATTTATTGATTACTAACAGATCAATTCTTAAAAACTTTAAGACAGTTTTAGTTGACACTTAAGGTTCATAGTACCCTGGGAAAGAGAGGTAACTCTCGATAGCATATTTCATAAAGCTCCACGAGATTAACTTTTTCAGCACATTAAATGCCGTTTTCAAGCACTTTTAGACAATCAAATCATGCAAAAAAATATATTTCTTGAGGTTTTTTTTTTCAAAATTTCTTTAACTCATTTAATTTTTTTCAGCATTTTCTAATTGGTATTGCTATAAAAAGGTAAATCAATACATTTTTTTTCTCTTTCCATTTTTATATTTAAATAAATATGCTTGATTAATATAAAGCAGCCAATTAACATCAGAATTCAAGCATCGTAGAAAAAATATATGCACATAACATGTATTTTTAAGCACATTTTCAAGAATTTTTTGCTGTTCAAGCATTTTCAAGCACTTTTCAAGGACTGGATCAAAATTCAAGCACTTTTCATGGTCTGTAGGAACAGAGTTACTCTGAATGGAATAAATGACAAATTGTCAAGTAATCAGCTCATTTCTGTTAAATTTTACTTAACTACTTTAAGTATGCTGAAATTTTTTAAATCATTAAGCACAATTCTATGTGTACAGGGATGATGAACCTTATAAAAAAATTTTTTCTTACACAAACAGTTTATCAAAGTGGTATCATGTTAACACAAACTTACATGCACTTACAAAAGTGCACACATAACATAAAGGACAAGGTATGGTAACAGCCAAATCTGGCCCCTTGATGCAAAAATCAGAACACAGATAAAACTGTGATAGTTTGTACCGTATTTGGCTGAATATAATACGCACTTTTTTCACAAAATAATTTTCTGTGAGAAAGGGGTGCGTATTTTACACCACAATGGGATTTTGATAGGTTTTTCTTTCATGTGAAACAAGGCTATCATACGCACATACCGTAGTATTACCTAGAGACTTATGCAATTTTTTGCTGTTTATCGCCGTATTTAAAACTTCAGAAAGTTATTGTTGGAATGTAGGCTTGTTTAAAATGTTATATTTATAACCTTTTGATAGATAAATTAAATTTAAAAGCAAAATTAATTTGAGCTGCATGTTCATCGTCTCCGTGTAGGCCGCCATTAACGATGTTATTTATAGATGTTCACATTCCTTTGCCACGTGCTTCCGTAATCATAGTACACATGTACCTAATCAGTCAGACCACTCGGTCAAAAAAAGTAATAAGTCATTTTTTAATGAAATACAATAAAATAAAATTTATTTTAGGTTTTAAATAACTCAGTGAAAATTCATTTTAACATAAACACCCCTCTATACGTCCCAGTGAATGGAAGCCAATGTTGGGAACACGTGCACTTGTCACTTGATAATTACCCCTCAACACCCCTCCAGGCAATTAAACTGTTTACCGACTCCAAAGCATTGTTTTTACAGTTAGAGCACTGATTATTTACTGCCCTTATTAATGGCTTTGGTTATTTTCTTTGTTAAAAATCAGGGGTTGGTTTATGATCTTTCGTATGTATAAGCCTGTGTTGATTACGACATATTAAACAGTTAAACGCTTGTTAAATGTAATTTTACTTTATCTTATATCGGCCTCGTGTTAAATTGATTGAGAGTTAAAAAAGGAAACATTGAAGCATGTTGAAACTTAAGTGTTATCATTTACTCGTGCTCTGTAAAAATGATATCCACGAAGATCACCTCGATGTATGAAGACATATATCCCACCTTTGTACATCATTTTTCACAGCTTTGGAGGTGTGTTGATAACTACACTTTACACGCTTGTTAAATTTCGATTTTATTTTTATAACATCAGCTATTTATTTAATTAATTTCAAGTTCAAAAGAAGAAAATCGTAGTCTATGAATACTTTGATGTTGCAATATCGCTTGTCCTGTTAAATTTACATAATTTTCAACATGATTACCTTAAACTAAAAATAAATATGACAACTGTTAAACTTGCAACAATATCTCGTGCTTTGTTGAAATAAAATTATTTCCACAAAGAATAGTTAGAATACGGCGACGTATAATTTCAATATCACCGTATGCTAAAAAAAATATTAATAAACTCTGTTAATACTTTAATGCAACATTATCTCATGCTTTGTTAAAAATAAATAATTTTTTATCTCCGCGCCGATTTTCATAGCAAATTACCACGATTTTCAAAATTTCGGTAAAATTTTCTGCTGCGTATAATACAACCGAACTGCGTTTTTTCCCCAGTTTCAGGCTCAAAAAGGGGGGTGCGTATTTTACACCAATGCGTTTTATATTTGGCCAAATACGGTAGTTTAGACCTTAAAATGATACTTGTTTTAAAACCAGACCAATTTTGATTCAAAGCTTACACGGAGGACACAAGAGGGTGCAGAAGTGGGACATTTTCCTGAATTTCCTCGATTCTGCTGGAATTTAGTCAAATTTGCGATACTTTTCACTTCAGGAAACAATTAGAGCACTAGCTTGCCTATCTGAGATATTTATACACAAGATGCATCTGATACTAGTGTATGAAATATATAAATTTGGTAGATAGGCAAGCTTGTGCTCTGTGTTTTCTGAAACAAAATGTGCTGTAAAATCGATGAAAATTTGCATTAAAATGAGAAAATTCAGACATTGACACATTTCCTGACCTTCCCGTGACCTCTGTATATGCCATAACTTAGAACCAATACTCATTTTGTGGCAGGGGTATCAACAGGTTTTTATTGATAAACTGTTCCATCATTCTAAAAAAACACCCCAAAACCAGGGGCCAAAAAGGGGTCTTAGCCTATCTTGTCCTTTATCTCATACATCATGTACATGTGGGGGATACTACCTATGCTCGTTGAAATGGTGTATATTCACTCAGCAAGCCTCAGAAATAATACACCATTTCAACTCGATGGATAAAGCAAATATCAAATCACACAATATCAATATTCTCTATACACCTTAACAATTTTACATTATGTCTTTAATATATTTAATGAACTCTAAAATCATTTCAACAAAAATCTGTAATACACTTCAAAAACTTCCTCACAAGTTGTTATTAAAGATAAAAACAAACAAACTTATCAAACACAAAGTCCTTGACAACAAAACAGTGTGCAGAATAAAAATAATCAAACTGTAACAGAAAATTAAGCTGTGACAGACCTGTGAGGAATCAACCCTGGGCTCTCTAAACTTTTCCAAGATGCGCTACCAACTAAGCTAATTAATGGATCATCTGGAAAATATAGGTCAGACCCAACATCCGAAGCAAGTCTATAGTATGCATCCCTATATGCATCATTCAGGCAAGTTTCATCACCACAGGGTTTTCACTTGAGAATGCTTTAATAAATATAGGTCAGATTAAGCAACCAAAGCAAGACATGTAGCCAGTGTGCATCCCGCAGTGTTTTCCCCAGACCGTTTTTGCATGGCGGTACCGCCATGCATTCACGATCCCCCGCCATGCATCACACATTGCCGCTATGCTTCCCGCTATGCATGAATTATTAAAGGTAGACTATTTTAAGAAGAAGATATACTTGTTATCAGTTATTAATCTTTCAATGAAACAATTCAAATCACTAGAATCACAGCGTGTACTGTACACATGTTGCACACCTGTGGTGAATTCGATGTGAATCGCGGTACGTGGTATGATGCAATAGTTGTCTATTTATGTTTATTGCAATTTACTGATATGTTACTAAGAATTAAGCTTTTATTTGATCAAAAATATTTATAAGCATGAAAAATTTATTAATTGCTGTCAGATACTACACACGGTGAAAGTAATACACTTGTTATATGCACATGTGGGTTTTTCCAACATCCACAGGTCATTCTATAAATAGCATTGATATTAGGACATCAAAAATGATTCATTAGTTAAACACTTAATTTTAAAGCCATTTTTAGCATAAATATGCTTAAAATAATCATGTCCAATAAATATTATCATTGTTTATTTACTCTGTGAACTATGGGCAAATACTTCGTTCAAGCGCACGTGCTTGACCTACATTCAACAGCTTACGTTGGACACCAGTCACCAGTGTACTGAATATGTTGTCACAATATTTACATGTAAGCAATGGTGCTACATAATGTGCACCCTTTTTGTTTAAAAATGACTGTAAAAGTAGGGACATCCAAAAGAAAAAAAATGTAGTAAATAAAAAAAGGGGGGGGGGGGGTCACTAGGGGCCTATTCAGTTTGTAGAAAGCAAGAATAACACAGCACATAAACATGATAAACAGACAGTGCTTTAGTAGAAAATAAAATAGAACAATTTTTTGTGATTAGATATATTTTTATAAAAGAGAACTCAATTGTTTAGCTTTTTTTAAAGTTATATTGACAATATATTCAAAATATATCATTTAAATTAAAAAAAAAATATAAATGAATGAATTTGTATTTTTCATTTATTAAATATAAATTCAGATACATGCACAAATAACTCAACAAGACACGCCACGCGCCGTCAATTCAGCAAAATTCCCCCCATGCATTGAAAATTTTCTGGGGAAAACACTGAATTCCCTAGATGCTTCATTCATACAAGTTTCAGCTAGGTAGGGTTTTAACTTTGTACTCAAAATGTAGGTCAATTTATCTAGCATCTCATGCAAGTTTGGTAGGTGGATCCACTATAAGCATCATCCATGCAACTTACTGTAGATTCCTAAATATACGCGCGGAATAAATTATTGCATAATTACGCGAGAAGCACCACTCGCAAAATAAAATTACTCGCTTTTATTTTTATAGTGCTTTAATGTATAGAAAATCTCTAGATAAATCAACGATTCGCGAATTATTGTTCTCGCGATTTGACGTCCTTTGGCAATTTCGCGATATTAAGTACTCGCGTAAAATAAGGAATCTACAGTAGTCAAGGTATTTAGACTTGCAGTTAATTGGGAATGTAGCTGCTCTAGAAATTTTTACCCATCACTCATCTGGAAAATGTAGGTCAGATCTAGCATTCAAAGCCAGTCTGGTAGTATGCATCCCTAGATGCGTCATCAGATCAAGTCACCAAAAGGCTTATAGTTACTTGAGGATGAGCATTTTCCAGAACTTTAACCTGGTCACTCATCCAGAAAATATAGGTCAGGTCCAACACCCCCAGCCAATCTGGAAGTGTGCATTCCTAAACTAGGCATCCATCCAAGTTTAGTCCAGGTAGGGCTTACAGTTACTTTGGAATTAACCTGCTCCAAAAACTTTAACTTGGTTACTCATCTGGAAAATGTCAGTCAAATTCAGCTTGCTAAACAAGGCTGGAAATGTACTTTCCTATATGCATTATGCATGTGTAACCATAAGGCTTATAGTAACTTTGGAATGAAACCTGCTCCTAAAACTTTAACTGAATGATCCAAAATTTTAAACTGCTCCAAAATTAAACATTATCTCCCATCCTGGAAATTTGGGTTTTATCCTGCATCCAAAGCAGGTCAAGTAGTGTAAATGCCATCCAAACCTGCTCCTAAAACTTTAACCAGGACACTAACACTGAGGCTAATGTCTGGGGTACATG
Organism: Saccostrea echinata; assembly: GCF_033153115.1. Taxonomy (NCBI): domain Eukaryota; kingdom Metazoa; phylum Mollusca; class Bivalvia; order Ostreida; family Ostreidae; genus Saccostrea; species Saccostrea echinata. Next base: position 795,037 of record NW_026889830.1, read on the forward strand.
GGCCATAAGCTCATCTAGACTTCATCAAAGTGAGCTAAAAATCATACACACTACACAGATATACATGTTGATTATAATTATAAGATGTACTGTAGCTAATATATTGATAATACTGAAGGAGTTAGTAGAGAGCATTTTGAAAGTAGTGCCTAAAATAAATTAGTTGTAGTATGAGCTAAAGGTGATGGTATTGTTTTCTTTGCTTTTAAAAGATTGTGAAAGTCACAAGAATGATTCTTCACCCTCTTCATGCAATTTCCAAACACTGTCAGATACCAAGGTCAGAAGAATTTCTCAAATTCAGCAACTTTACATTCCTAGATGTTCACTTTATTGGAATATGAGAATTCAATTATTTTCATACAATTTAAATATTTTCAAAAAATAGTATTTTTGAAATAAAAATTATTACTGTTGAAATAGAAAGTGTAATGCTGCAATCAGGTACTGTATGGTTAAGTTAATTTTCTTATGTATAATTTAGTCCCCCCCCCTTTCAGTACCTTCTTTTGCAAGCTTTTGAATTAATGCAAATATAATCAGTTTGTCTTCATCATGGAAATTATCGATACATTTAATAGATTCATTGTTTCTTGAACTTTTGTCTTCACCATTAGTGCAAATACATGTATAGCAAAAAAATTAATATTTTACTTCCCCTGTACATTATTTTCATTTTTTAAATATAGATAATATAGGCCAGTAGGCACAATTACAGATTATAGTTTTCAGCAAGATTGAAAATTCAGCTAGAAATTTGAAATTGTTATTTATCAGCCACAGTATGTTGTTGTTTCTGAAAATTCTACTCTAGCTCAGTAACCAGAGAATATGACATTGTGTCTTTGAATGGAGTTTTAAAACATGTCAATCAATTATTAATAAAAGGAGTTTCATTAATATTGCAATTAAAGTTAAACCCACTCTTTACTAACAAGAAAACTGAGTTCATCCTTTTGTGGAGTCAACCAAAGGGTCAAAAGTGAAAGAAACAATGCTTCTCTTTTTGCTACCAAACATTTTGGCATTTCCAAACAAATTGTTGTGCTCTAAAAAAAAAATTCTTTCAATTTGGGAGTTCCACTGATTTCTTACTTGGGTGCTCAAAAAACAAGATCCAAATGAATTTGTTGTAGCTCTATGGGTAAATATCCCAAAGTAGACCAAGGGACTTAACTTTGAAGGATGTGGATTTATCTTTTCCATATACCTTTCCTTTTTAAAAAAAAGTTTCTTGAATCAGTTACTTTATCAAGAGCACAAAATACCAAAAACTCAGACTGTTATTTTTGTCCTATACAAAATACTAAAAACTCAGATTTTTTTTGTCCTATAAAAAATACCAAAAATCAGACTGCTATTTTTGTCTTATACAATACACCAAAAACTCAAGCGGTTATTTTTGTCCTATACAATATATTAAAAACTCAGATTGTTATTTTTGTCACACGAAATACCAAAAACCCAGACTGCTATTTTTGTCTTACACAAAATACCAAAAAGTCAGACTGTTATTTTTGTCCTATACAATACTCCTCACACGTAGGTTATCCGACAATGTTTGAGTTTAAAGCAGAAAAGTCAATTCCAGTGCACTACAACACCCAAACACTTACGGTGTACAATCTCTGTTTTCTATTTATAAATAACTTGTCACCGTTGGAGTCCATGCTTCGGAATTGTGTATTGTCCCTCATGGAACCTGATGTAAGTCTGGATCCATATACTGTAATTAAAATATAATACTCTGCCCACTATGCGTTCCGAATACAAGTAAATAAAATGTAACTTACTGTGTCCATTCTCTGGACGCGATTGAAAAAGAGGCGGTCGCCATTGGAGTCACTGCTCCGCACATACTGGTTGTCCTGGATGGCAGTTGTAGCGACGCGATTTCCTGGGACTGAAAACCACAAAGATGGAGGCGAGAATACCAGACATTGTCCAACTCGTGCTATAGATTCTGACTAATATTTAGACATACAAAATATATACAGGACATAATATTCTTATCTGTAGGGCACTTGGCATTCAAATGCAACATTTCAGTCCAAGTGAAAATAAATAACAATACATGGCAATTATATTATTTATGTATCCTTAAAAATGATGTATTATTATTATTTTTATATATATATTTTTTGCACCAAGTAAGTAAGGCTAGAAGTCAAAAATGATCATGGTGAGCATCAGTCTATGCGAAAGACATCGGACTGTCGGACCGGACCGATGTGCAGTGCCTCTGGTCCGATGCGTCATTTTTTACACCGGACCAGAATGTCCGATGTCTCAGCGTCCGGTTTTGAGCTTTACTATTTTGATGGGGAGTCATTCAAATGTTTGTTATAAGTAAAAAAAATATTGCACAAATCCAAATACGTAAATGAATTGATTAAAACCGCATGGACCGTCTACAGTAATAAGATTTTCTTGGTTCTGCATTTTCACGTATTTCACTATTTAGGTTAGGTTTTTCGGTCTGACAAAATTTGGTTCAGTCCTGTGTGTTCATTGATTACACAGGACCGAATGTCCTGTATGGTCCAAAAAACTTTCGCATAGACTGGAGCAAGGTGAGGGAGTTGAACCTTTCTCTTAGGTCCCCCCCTCCCAAATCCTGGAATTTGCTTTACAACAAAAAGTGGGGGCCAACCAGCATCTAAAGGAAAATTTACTACAGCAAAATACTTTACTTAGGGGGGAAAAATTAGGAAAGGGGGGCAGCCCCACACACCCCGCTTCTCATGCATTCTAGGTGCCTGTTACTTTTTGGGTCAATTGGCCTTTGAATCATTTATCCAAGTAAGAGTTATCTTTCTTATCAGAGGATCAATCATTCAATGAACCTTAATTCTAAAAAATTTCTTCTAATCTATCATTTATAAAGACTGCATTTAAAGACTAATTTTAAGACCATGTGAATGCACCGACAATATACAGTATATTAAGCAGAAATTTTAATGAGTATTCAATTTCAGCATTATTAGCAAGAGTTTTAGATGTTGCTAAAATTGAATATCGCTAACAATTCATTCCCCACTGGAGATTAATTATCGCTATCTTTCCATGCATCATAAAATCGTTAAAATCACTTCATGCTAATTTAATTCAATACTGATTTTTAAGGACAAATCGCTAAATTTGTGTTTCGCTAAAAATTCTACTTATACTTTGGTAAATTATCAATAAGAAGAAATTATCTATTACCATGACTACTGTCTGTAAGCCAGCCAACATTTTTTACTAGATTTGGCACCAGTTAAAAACTGATCGGCAACTTATAAAATTTGTGATCACATTTCCTACTCAATTAGCTGTTAAGCAACCTTGACTCCACAAGATGGAGTTGTTAGTGCATTAATTGCAGATGTTTCTTGTACATGTACATGTAAATATGAAATTTGTTTACAGTATAGGGTTTATAAATTTGAATACATACTTTATGTGTAAATGTTAAGCATTGCTATATTTGGGTTTATATTTAAGATTATCTAGGACTTGAACATATGCCATTGGGGGAGTCTTTAGTTAAAAATTATCATGATCAAATCTGGGTAGAAGTCAACTGTAGACATTAACTATCATTATGATTTATGCAGATTAATCAAATCTATAAACTATGAATAGTATTATTCAGATTAATAGGGTGCATTACAAAATAATTCTCTGCTGCTAATACTTACTTGTACAGAATTTGAGGTAATCTTTGAGCTCTGTTTCTGTGTAGCTGTCTATTATATTGCGTTCTCTGTATGGTAGCTGGTTATAAGCTGTGTCGTTAAATGCGAACACGGTCATAGTAGTAGGAGATTCATAGAACCTTGTCAGTTGTGCCCGGGTAACCAGCTGCGCAAACTGAAAGATAAAATAATATTCTGTTTAATACAATTTTCCTTTTTAAAACTACCTTAAATTAAGAATTTTTTGCAAGGATTTAATTTCGGCTCTCTTATAAGAGAAAGCATTGAGTTTGCTAATAAATTGATCTCACCAACAATTAATTTGGCTACAGAGATAACATTTATTATTCTAGATATTATGAAATCGCTAAAATTACTTCTCTCTAAAAATATATAGTACCAATTTTACAGATAAATTACCAGATTTGTGTCTTTCCAAAAACTATGCTTATATATGGTAAACTAAGAAATGTAATTTCAGACCTTTTACCCACATTGTTGTCTCTCAGTATTTTTTATTAGATTTGTCAGTGAGATTTGGCATTTGCGTGTAAGATTTCATTTTCCATCGATTTTACATATATTACTTGTGAATACCAAAACATGGTTTAATAACAAGGAAAAAAATCATACTTTGCTTTCTTTCGAGAGGTTTCTATCATTTTTAAACCACCGTGTTTTGGCAACCTGACATCACTTAAGTGTTTGAAATCTTTCTCTTTTTTCAGCGATTAAAAATGTCAAACTGAGAAAGATCATAAGGAAAACTAACTGTGAACGGACTTCTCGATTTCTGTATTTTCATAATAGCAAAGCGTGAGACATATTTTGGGCTCAAAATCTGTACAAAATATGGCGAAATTTTAAGAGTAAACAGGTCCGTAATTTATAACTGCATACACACAATCTCAGCATCTTACTGGGCAAAATTGAGAGAAATGGAATTTTTCTTTGACAGTTTTACAAAGGAAAACATAATTTAGTCATTTATTTTAGTGAGAGTTACCTCTCTTATCAAACGGTTCATGAACCTTAAACTTACATTAATCATGTTAATGATTAAAAATTTGACTTCAATAGGTTTTCTTTTAATACCAGATTTAACAGAAATACCCTGGCAGGACTTTGGAAAAGATCTCAATGGACCAATGTCCATCTTAATAGGATTAATTTGACTCATTCACAGTAACAGCTTTAAAAAAATAAAATGAACAAATTTCAAACAAAACACTAGAAAAAACAAACAGAAAAAAAAAATCAAAATTTGCAAGTCTATATAATATATTGCACATATAATCCTCTGAAGGGTGTCTGCTCATGAGTTGTGTTCTCAAGCTGTCAATACTTGCTAAAGTCGTAAAGAAATAAATTTGAAGATGATCAAGTGTTAAATTGAAACATTTAGGAGTGTTTTATTCCCCTTTATCTGGATATATATGGCTGTCTGATTCAAAACTCTGACCATTTCCCACAGCTCAATTTACTGCCCTGGCTATTATCATGATTATTTGGATTTCAATTGCAATTACCTTAAATATACATCATGTACATTGATCACGTTCATTGTCTGCCTCAGGATAATAAACTTAATTCTTTCTTTATATTATATGTATAAACATTAAACAAGATAAAGATGAAATAAATTTCAGATGTAATATTAATAAATACAATGTCTGAAATGATCTCCATATGGTCATGCTCTATTATTAAATTCTAAAAATTAAAAATCCTAAATTTTAGTAGACAAAGTGTTAAATTCAACATACAGTATCTGATATATACATGATATAGCAACTGGATTTTCATCTAGGTAATTGCATTTCTGAAACTATTTTTGACATAGTGAATTGCACCATAATTATTACCATTTTGATTCATAAATTAAAAATTTTTCTTCCAAATTGGCCAATATTTCAACTTATAACTGTTTTACTGTGTTTGGGAGGAAAAAAAGAGAGACATGCAAACTGCAATCCAAAAATGAAATAGGAGGTCTACAATTGACATGTAACAAAGATTCTGTGAAAGTCTGATTAAATTTTATTCAGTGGTATAGGAGGAGTTGCAGATAAGAGATGAGTACCCCCAAGTGTTATGGAAGGATCTATGGAAGGACAGACACGTACCCCATCATTCTATTACCCCCCCCCCCCTTTGAAATTAGGGGTACAAGTATAAAAGAAGTTTGTATTTGAATCCTGATGTGAGTGACAAAAGGCTTAATTTCTCAGTAAAATTCAGGAATACTGTCAGTATCACAAAGACTGTTCTCAAATTCTTTGACTTTTAGAAGCAGATTTAAAATAGAGACTCCATGTTTCTTTTACCTATAATATAAGAAGTTTATATATTATATACATATATATATTACATGTATAATATATATATATATAATATATATATATATATATATATATATATATATATATATATATATATATATATATATATATATATATATATATATAGGCAAAAGAAAAAGATTGTCAGTCTTTATTCTAAATTTTTTAATTGGACAAAGGATGACAATTACAATTGCATAACTGGTGTATAATAAGGCATGGCCAATATCCCATAGAGTGAACCTAGTACTTTGGTTATTTAAGCATGTGTTAAATGTTGATTCATGAAACATGTGAAAAGAGGTTTACATGTGCCTAGAAGTGCCTTCCTCATGTTTATATCTGATTCAGATTTCTTGATGCTAGTAAATATAAAGTTTGTCCCATAATACAAGTTTAGTACACATACTATTTATGCCCCCTTTTCAAAGTAAGTAAAAGGTCTTGTAGTACACATAGAGGACTCTTGGTTTTTGACCAGTCCACAATGAAAATCTGTCACTCAAAACCATGAAAACTGTATTAAACGTCAGAGTCACAATTTACATATTATATTGTACATATGAGAGACCCCACACCATTACAAATTGAGTGTTAAAGTCTGGACATATTTATCATGTCACTTAAGCATGAATGTGCATTGCCCTCTGGGTATCCCTACGTTAAAAAACATGTTCATCTTGGTCACTCAGCAATAACGCTTGTCAGAAAGTTCAAAGAAATGACAAGGTTTTCTTGAAATCAATTGAATGTGATGGATGACATTTTATTATGAAAAAACAATTTATGACTATTGTGTATTTTTGAGCAGGATAGCTAATGGATACATGTTAAACATCCCGTACCTGACTTTCACACATTAGTGATATAACACAAGTGATATACGTAAGCTAAATAAGTAAATTCATTGAACATGTGTTGAATTTGCCATTTTTTTGTAATCTTTCAGCAATACTAATTTAAAAGGAAAAGTGTCCTGTACTTAAACAGCTACATGCAAAATCAATGATCTATTGTGTCTCTCTGAATTTTTATATTTATCCTTGATTTTTCTCAAATTTTGCCCCATATCATTTTCAAAATTTGCTTGAATAACTTATTTTGATTCTTGATCTCCATATTGTCCATCAAAAAAATTTTCATCATCCCAGAAAAATTGCATTTTGTAGTTAACTATAACATGTATATATAAGGACATTTATTTTCCCTAATCATGCTAATTGGGTAAATTCGCAAAGATTATAAATACAGAAAATAAAACTTTACCATCTGGAACTCCAAGGGAAATGACTTAAGGAGATATCCAAGGATTCAAAATATCTAGGTTAAATTTAATACGTAAAGGAAAAGTTGTTGGGACTTGCAACTCACTTTAAAATATCCATGATATTCCACATATTGATATTGGAAAATACATGATTGTACCAAAGTGATCCACTGTATATCACTCACATACATGGTAATTACAAACATCACAAATGATTCAGTCCAACCAAATTCTTACTAGACTATAAGTGTTTTAATTAGGCAATGAGGCTAATCCTTTGGCACACTGGGAGGAAAAGGGGGTGGGTGGGGTTGGCAGCCCTGAGTGACCTCCCATCCACAAAATTTTTTAACACACCCCTTTATTCTACTTGTGAATGTCAAAAATGAAACAACATGAATTATAATCGTGTGTGCGTTTCGGGAAGGGGATCAGTTTTGTTTCAATTGGTTGAAAATGAAAAAAGAAATTGGCAAGCTTTTTTTCATATCTTTCTTAATTGCTGTATATAATTACAATAAATCTTTAGATCTATGCTTTATTTGTGAATATTAAACTATTATATATTCTTCTGAAAAATCCAAGGAATACATGATTAACAAAACATAATGGATTCACATAAAACAATAGATAATCGAATTGACTTCTCCTTTACTCTTAAAGTTGACAGTTGATATGAGCAACATAAATGTAAATCAATATTAAGTTATTAATACACACATTCCTGATAACATGGATAAGACTATGTTAACTCAGTTATAGATAGTAACTAGATCATGTAGATATGACAAATTTTGCTATTTATGTTAATGTGTCATATCACCGTCTATAAACACTGGGGTATTTACCTGTGCAGGAGCATTTTATTATGTTTAAATGTACATGTACTGCATTTAAAATGACTCAATTATTACTGCATATATTAAACTGCTTTTCTCATTTTTTTTTATTGCTCTGCTAGCATGGTTAGCTAACTGTTGAGAATCCTGGATGTACTGATGCATAAAATATCAGGCTGTTTGATTCTAGATAGTTAATTAGTTAGTTGTGAATTAGTTCATTGCTAGTTGATCACCTTCTTTATCATAATTAAGTAATTCATAATAAACTTTAACCTTCTACATATATCTTAAAATCTCACTTCTATAGTGCAGTAAGTATCGACATGTATCCCCCCCCCCCCCCCCACTCCTCAATAAGTGCATCATGCATAAGCTAAAACTCCACAGGCATTTTAGAATACCCTATTTTGCAGTTTCCTGTCCCTAGTTTGAGCTTTTCATTGGTAAATTTGAGTTGGCAATACGACACCTTAATTCACTTCATTATTCTGATGTACTTTCAATAACATTAACATGATTAAGAAAATGCATGATGACCATGCTAATGATTTTGATTGTTATGCTATTATATCTGTTTTATCAGCAATATACATGATACATATATATATCATGCATATTAATCATTGATTGGCTTTAATATCATAAGTTTATCCCTCTGTCACTGCCAAAGCATTAATCATGTTGGTTAATAAGACCAACATGAAAAAAAATAATTTGGAGCATAATCCAGACGCATAATATCTAGTGGTAGATCTGTATTCAAAATTTTGGAACTAAAATCTGTGGTAAAAATGGAATTTCTGTAATCAATCATGGTAATAGTAATTAAACTGTTGGATGCTTCACCTTGTCCAATACTGATTTCCATTTCACACCCTGGATGACTCTGTTTTTAAGTCACAAATTAACTTACAGTGTAACTATAATAATATACTTTCATCTTATATCAGCTAGGTTAATAATAATTAAATCTTTTGTTGTCAATATTTAACCTCACATACTACAGACATTTTTTTTTAATAAATCAAACTTGTTTACTTTCTGTCATAAAAATAAAAGTTGTGTTTAATTAATGAGTCATATGGTATTACCCCATACCAGCTAGAATACTTGTGCACCATAAAAAGGCAAAGTTACATAATGTATCTAAAATTTACACATTTTTTAAACCAAGTATTTACATTAATTTCACTTTCGAGATTTAACAATGTCTGTGTACAAAGTAATGAACGCATAACAGTCTCCAAATCCCCTAATCTTCATTTACGCAACGTTTTATTTACAAACTTTAACCATACGCCATTTCCTAGTTTGAAATATTACACACCTTGACCTAGTAATACTGAATTTTTTCCCGGGAATGAAAACGCGCAACTTTACCTTAGAAAATCCTGTTGTTCGTTGGAGAATCTGTAGAATATTTCCAGATATAACTTGTCCTTGTACATAATTAACTAGATAAAGTGAAACCAACAGTCCCAAAATCGCTACTCGAGGCTCCATGACTTCACATTTGAAATTGTTTACCTGAACTAAGGGACGCTACTCATGAGCGCTTCCGGGCAGGTGTAAAAACCACAAATTATGAGTGTATTAACCACATGTGTCATGACTAGAATCATATGTATTAAATTCAGTTCAACAAAATTATGTTAAAAAATATTCAATGTTTTACATGTATTACAAATTTATCTCAATTCATTCTCTGTATCACATGTATCTTATTTAAGAAAAGTTGGGGGGGGGGGGGGGGTTAATCAGATTACCAGATATTCCGTATGGTGTTGTTATTCAAAAAGAAAATCCTTATGCCATACTATATCAAAGGCTTTTGATACATCACGAAACACAATTCAATACGATATTTCCCTTCATCAATACTTTTAATTTAGGATACTCTGAAATGTTTCCACTGAACAATTCACTGTCTTAAATGGAACCTTAAACTCATTTTTTTTTTCAATCAATTTTCAACGAAGAATCGAATTATAAGACCATACCTGTCAACATTCCAAATATTTTGGGGGGGAGAAAACGCGCGACGACCTTTTTTGATAGTAAAAAGTCATCGCGCGTTCTTTTTGTTCATACTGATAACTAAGAAATAACAAATGATACACTTTAATGTTCTTTATTGTAATTGTAAGTCTTAAAGACTAAATACATATCAAACGTTATCAAATTAATAAATAATAAATGAAAGCGAATGTATAGGCACACTGGTAAATTCGGGACATTTTTTGAACGACTGCTGATTTTCTGAGGATTGAATTATCTTAATAATTAAAAACGTTTACAAAAATATATTATCCGATAGTTCGATATATACGCACATCAAACACTGTAAAAATATCCTACGTGCATGTAGAGCCCCTCCGAGAAATATATATCTGTGAACAGTGCGTGAGGTCAATAAAATCTTATGTGGAGTTCTACTTTATAATACAATGCAACCTTACATATGTCATGTTCTAATTTTTGAATTTACCGCGTGGGATTAATTTATACAAAATTTTAAACAAGACACATACATGCAGGCTGAAGCTCTTGTTAAAAATTCAGACGGCTTTCGGTGTTTTTAAACCTCTTGTCAAATAAACGATCGAAGCTAAGCATACTTTTCCTGTTACTATCAATACAATTGTAGTATGTTAGTCTGTGATATATATATTTTTATATTATATTTTTGATAATCTCAAGTATGAGAAGGCAAGTTTTTTTTAATTGAGCAAATAAATAGAAATTGTTGCTTTGAGATCATTTTTTCATTTCTGTTTCTCTGAGAAATTTATCATTTAAAATTTATTTATAAGGAAAAAATTAAGGTAAAATAAAAATTAAGGAAAGACGCGTTGACCCAATGCCTTGAGAAATCGAGATTATCTTTCATATTACACATTTGTTGCAATATAAGGCTACGTGGTTCACAGTGGCGGATTTAAGGGGGGTACTCAAATGCCCCTTAACCCTTAAGGGTTTTTATATTCCTATGTAAATCTTGAGCCACTGTTGTGGCCCCGCCCTAACCCCAGGGGTCATGATTTGAACAAACTTGAATCTACACTACCTGAGGATACTTATGTATTGATATGTTTAATAATGGCTTACATGTAGCTGTTAAAATTCTGGAGAAGAAGATTTTTAAAGATATTTCCTGTTTATTCCTATGGTAAACTTTGACCCCTTTTGTGGCCCTGCCCTACCCCCAGGGGTCATGATTAAAACAAAACTGGAACTACACTACCTGAGCATACTTCTATTATAATATGACAAATCAAGGCTTTGCTGTTCTGAAGAAGAAAATTTTTAAAGACATTTCCTATAAATTCCTAAGTAAAACTTTGACCCCCTCCTGTGGCCCCGCCCTACCCCCGGGATTATGATATGAATAAATTTGGATCTGGAGTATGTACATTGTAATGAAGCTTTCACATAAGTTTCATCTTTTCTTACCCAGTGGTTCTTGAGAAGAATATTTTTAAAAGATGCCACCAATTTTTTTTTTTTTTTTTTTTTTTTTTTTTTTTTACAAATTCTTAATTATCTCCCTTGAAAGAGGGCGCGACACTTCCTGTGAAACCTGAATCCCCTTCATGCAAGGATGCTTTGTGGCAAGTTTGGTTGAAATTGGCCCGGTGGTTCTTAAGAAGTCGAAAATGTAAAAAGTTTACAGACAACGGACGAAAGTCGGACGCCGGACACTCTTTGAACAGAAAAGCTCACTTGAGCCTTCGGCTCAGGTGAGCTAATAAAAGGGGGTAAGTGGCCATGGGTAAAGATATTATGATTATTTTGATAGATAAAACAAGAGGAGTTCCATAAAAAAAATGACTGACACCTCAGGATAATCACCACTTCGCTATAGATAACCTGTACTGCAGTAAGAGATGTAACTCTTTTTAAGTTTTTAACATATTGTACCTATCTTGTGTACACACGTGATCAACACGCCACCCGTCAATGAACAGAAGACAAAAGGTATGCATTAAATAATAATATATACAGTGGCGCCTCGTTAATCCGGACGCCTCCGTCCCCAACGAAATCGTCCGGATAAATGAATCGTCCGGATAAGTGAATCACTTCTTAAACGACTTACCCTCTTAAAGCATGTACTCATGAACATAGTAGTATCAAATGTGAAGGCAAAGAAAACACCTTTATTTTACCTTGACTTATTGATTTTATTGTTATAGTTTTAAAAGAAATAATCAAAATTTAAAAAGAAAAAAAATTAATGTAATTTACACGATGAAAAATGGATAGGCAGTTTTATGTTGAGACTTCCTTTTCTAACACTGGAAACTTTACTCGCCTTCTATTTGACGTGTAGTTACATGGGCTGACCAAATTTAGATCTGCTACTGTTTTATTTTGGCACATTTTTTTTTATTTATTCAAGCTCATATTAAGTAGAACTGTTCATTATCACCATTGAGAATGTTCAAATGATTAACCGCGTATATTCACTACATAGGGAAGTAAGTAACTAAATACTGTAATCAGTGTACGTATTGCAAACATTCAACGTAAACACAAGCCATATTCAGGATAATCAATACATTTTCTATAAACTCTTAATCTATATATCTTGAAAAGACATGATCGGCATTTATAACTAACGCCAGTTACGTATTTCTTAGTGCATTTATAGAAATATATTTTCTTGAATTATGTATCATAATAAATTGTCTTATGAAAAGAAAAAAAAAACGTTTCAAATAATGTACGATCGTATTTTGATAAACTTACGCAACACAATACCACAACGAAATCTCGTGATTTATTATTCAGTAAAAAAATTTATTTACAACTCTCCAAAATTCTAATAAATTTATAAGCAGGTAGCAATTTAATTAATGCACAGTATGAGCAAAATTCTTCGGGCTTTATAATATAAAAGACGTGTGTTTTGTCTGAGGTAAACACACGCTAATTATAGACGCTATTGTTTAGAGGTCACAGGTAACCGCCTTCAAACTGACTCCACGGACAATGTTTTTACAATAATTATCACTACTGCAAGAAAGGTGTGAAAAGTCGTTCCTCGAAAAATAACCGTCCGGATAAACGAGTCATTTTTCAATGAAATATTATATTTGTAGTAGAAATTGACCGTCCGGATCCGGAACGCGAATTTCCGGATTAATGAGACAGAATAACGTGGAAAAAATCGGTTCCCAAAAAATATCGTCCGGAAGGTGCATGAAGCGTCCGGATTATTGGCGTCCGGATTACCGCGGCGCCACTGTACATTGTTCGTATTCTATTAAAAACCTATGAATAAAAAATCAAAGTTAGTTTTCCATTCAGATCTTTATAAAATGACATCCTGCCATAAGGTATCAATAAATTCCTCTGACGCTCGTATTAAGGCAGATCACAAATGTACGTAATTTTTTCCCCGTTATTTCCCAATCATGACAAGGAGTGCACGGCGGGTGTGACCGGTCGGCAGGGGATGCTCACTCCTCCATGACACCTGATCCCACCTCTGATGTTTCTGGAGGTCCGTGTTTGCTCTGCTCCTGATTTGTATTCTTTTAATGGACTTTTGAGCTTGAATACTGTTTTTTATCTCTATATATATTTTTATTTGCCTTACGGAGGCGTTCAGGTATCTCGCAGTAAATTTCCAAGATTTTTCTTTAAATTTCATTAAATTTAAAGATACAGAAAACAACACACATTTTAAAAAAATTGCAAATTGAAGACAAAGAACACTATAAATTTTAATCAATGTAATTTCTTTCAGATGTGTACATCAGATATTACAAAGTTCGTCAAGAAACTGGAATCGTTTTGCGAATGTACAATATGCTTTAGCATTTATGACGAAAATGCACATGTTCCTCGAATGTTACCTTGCAATCATACATTTTGCACTGACTGTCTTTTGAAACATTCCTCGCATAAGAAAATAATTTGCCCACTGTGTAACCAAGCGTATGCTATAAAAAACAAAGACATTCTGATCTTTCCAAAGGACAACACGAGACGTGAAATGAGAGATTTGGTTATCACGTTTGCTTCTGAAACCCTCTGCAATGATTGTCAGATATATGAAAGCATTTTTGCCTTCTGTATTAATTGTAACATTCGATTATGCTATACATGCTCTGAAAAGAGAAAGAAAAACGCGTGTCAAAACCACAAATTTGACTGTAAAAGCGATACTCCAAATGACTCAACAGGGAGAAACACCGATTTAACAGATATTTGCCTTCTGGATGGTCATGAGAAAAACGAGCTGAAATTTTTCTGCAAGAATGAAACATGTCACAAGCCTGTTTGTGCCAATTGCATTGTCCAGTTCCACATTGATCATAGCTTTACGAACGTCAACAATGAATGTGAAACTCGGAGGAAGAAAATGTACGAGAAGTGTCAACACATAAAAAGTAAAACAGAAAAGGCAAGAAAGATTTTAATGAAAATCAAGAAATTACGTTCAGTTATAACAATTAAAGAAACGAATGGGAGGGAAAAATTAGCAGCAACCATAAGGAAAGGCATCCATTCTTTAAAAGAGTATGAGCAGAAAGAATCGGAGAGGATGACTGATCAGCTTATATCTAGATTTAATGATGTAGTGAAAAGCCCGTTCCACTTAGAAGAATTTATTAGGTTAGAAGTAAATGCTGTAAACTTAGGAAGGAGAAACGAATACAACAGAGTACTAGGTTTCTATACACTACAAAACACTCTCGGTACGGAAACATGCATGTATTTTGAAAATAGGATAATGCAAGATAAAATAATGGAAGATCTTAAGTTTTTGTCGGAATGCAAAGCAAAAGAGAAGAAGATTACCGACAAGACTATATATAATCTAAGTATTCTTGGGAGAAGTTCCTATTTTTTCCAAATGTTGAGTGACAAAAAAACTTTTGCAAGAAGCATCAGGGAAGAAATCAGGAGTTTACTCGACTACGAAATAAATGCAAATAAGAAGACATCTGATAAACTTACGTGTAATGTAACCAGACTTAAGAAAAGCCGAGACCTTTTACAAAATTTTATTGACAATGCATTAGAATGCTGCTCCATTTCTGAGCTCTCAATTACAGCAGGAAATATTAGTTTTCTGAGCACAGAAAATTCACTGGCACAAAAGTTGGACAGTTTCATCGAGATAAATATTGATGAATTCATTGGAGATTTTCCAACTAGTCAAGAATTTGACATGCAAGAGGAAATTAAATATGTACAATCTAAGATTTCTCAGATAGTGGAGGCAGAAGTGTTTGGTAAGTATATTTTGTGCAATTTCGATCATCTCGTAGCCAAAATTATAAACTGAACTAAAATTTTGTGGTAATTATAAATCTATACTTTCGTCACTTTTCGAAAGTTGTACATGTATTTTGGTCGCCGTCTAGGGGTAAAAATTCACAGAGTTCTCACAGAAGCCTTTGTAACTTTGGTTTGTTACTTATCGTTTGACAAGAAAATTGTTTGCATTATTAATTTCGATTACCCTAGTATAGGGCTTCCTATACTTAGAAATAATTTTTCTAAAAATAAAGCACTCATTTCATGCACACCCCAATGTTTGGTACTATTTGGGGTTGACCTCATTAAAGGACAGCACTCAAGTTACTTTACTGAATCTTTATGTTGCAAATTAAAAGTAGAGCGCTCGCTACGTGATCGGAAGGTCGTGTGTTCGAATCAAGGCCTCGACTGACATAAGTCGATAATAAACAGGTAGTAACTGTTCCTTCGCCAAGCACTCTGTACTTTGAAGTGAAAGTTGAGGGTCCTTCGGATGAAACCTTAAAAACCGAGGCCCGGTGTCACGGTAGGCGTTGGCACGATAAAGAACCCTCACTGCTCAATGGCCCTGAGTGCCGAGTAAAGGTCTAAATTTGAAGCCCTTCATTGGTATATGACGTCTCTGTATGAGTGAGAAATTCTCGAACGGGACGTAAAACAACATAAAATCAATCAATCAATCGTTCAAATTTTATCAAGAACGTACATACAATCCATCTGCAGTAGCAACATTGATGATGAACATAGGCGTCGGAAGCAAATTGAAAGTGGGGTGGCTAATTGAAAGTGGGGGGGGGGGGGGAGGGGGGCTAAACCAACGGAAAAAGGTAAGCACCAATTTCCAATGCCTATATTATGCCTATCTTTGAAAAAAAAAAGTGGGGGGCTAGTCAGATTTGTAGCTTGATAAATGTGTGATTTTGTCTTTAATGCAATTGTCGGGCGATAACTTAACTTGAATTGCAAACCCAGAAATATACCCGGAATCTAAATTTATTTTCGCTCAGCAATTCATTTAATTTTTATTTAATTTTTTGGGGGGCTTTAGTATATGTAATTAGACCCTTTGAAATTACACTGTCATGAGGTCATAAAAATGCAATATGTATGCAAGTTATCAATGTACTACCTTTAAAAATTATAAAGATAATGTGGTATTCTTAAAAAGTAGGCCAAAGTCGAAAGTTAGGTGCATGATTATAATGCTATAATTTTCAAAATGTTTTATGATGAAAAGCAGTGTTCATGCTAAAAAGTTAAGACTTACAACTCCTTGTTATAATAATAATGATAACATGAATTTATAAAGCGCTAAATATTAATAAAATTACCCTAAAGCGCTATACAATAAAACGCAAATAAATATAATTTAAGAACTAAGAATAGATTAATTACATGTAATTTAACATATGTGTATTAGAAATTATAACATTAAAGTTGTAAAGTTACATACATACAATTACGTCATTAAAAACTGTGAATGTTAGAAATTCTTTTGAGATTTGTTGCTAAAATGTGTGCTCCAAGTATTTAAAAAGCTACTCTATAAAAATGTGTCTTTAAATGTCTTTTAAAAATGTCCAGGAACTGGGCCTGTTTTGTCTCATTAGGAAGGTCGTTCCACAAAAGCGCTGCTGCTCAACAGAGCTGGCGTTCACCATATGTCTTTGTCTTGATTTTTGGAATAACTAACCGCGATGTTGACTCCAGATCGCAATGATTTGGTGGACTTGTATTAAATTATAAGATCCTCAATAATAAGATGGAGCTAACCCGTGTATTGATTGATAGACATATAACAAGACTGTATATTGTGGCCGAAAAAGAACATAGTGTATATCGGCGTGTATACATAGTGTATATAGTTCAAAGAACATAGTGTATATCGGCGTAATGAGGCTATTTTGAAAAGCAGATCAAAGGTCATATTATAGGTTACGAGGTCAGAAACTCTGGAATTTTACAAAAGCTATAGTTACAAACTTTACACTATCAAAATTTCAAGCCCCTTTCTTTTGTTTTTCTTTTGTTTCCAAAATAAAATGTGACTGATGGAAAAAAAAAAAAAAACAGGCGCCATACAAAGAAGATGTAAAGCGATATTCTTATCGATTTCAACTTTCATCTATTATAGAATGTCGAATTAATATTGATGGGTATGTTGAACTCTATTGTGGAAGAAACAAAATGGATTTTTCTATAAGATGCTTCTAAGTAAATCCTATTTTAGTTGCGATACATGTACGAGTTCTCATAAGAAATGCACGCATGCTGTACACTTTTTATTTCTTTTATCTTCTTTTCTGGAATCCTTTACATATTTCAGCCAACTTTACAAAAAGCTAAAAGACTATTTGAAGAAAAAGTTTAGAAATAATGCATTTAATAATCATATTTTAAAAAAAACTTGTTTATTTGAAAATAGTCTTACTTGTATCACTAGGTATAAAGCAAAAATGTACGAATTTTAAATATAGATACTTTTTTTGTTAGGTTACAAAATGAATCTAAAATAATGACTATAATCTGAAGATCTTCTCCTGTTGTCTAATTTATCTTATTTTTTTATTGTAAGATTTTTTTTTTTTCAATTGTAATAGATATATACACTTTATAAAATTAAAGACAGATGTATTTCAGAGTTTACTTATAATATATGCATATCCTCTGAAGAATTATGTTAGAGTTTAAAGAACGCTATTGAATTAAACTCTTTTTTATCCCCTCACAATGGAGTTGGAGGGGATATAGTAACGCTCTTGTCTGTGATTGTGTTAGTTTGTCTTTGTGAGAAACGGAAGTGACGTAATTTGCATCGGGATCGGTGTCGAATGCTGTCTTTATTAAAAGATATGCTTTTTACGAGGAGATGCTCTCATTTGCGTTGCACTTGTTGACTATAATGACCATAAATAACTTCTATATTAATTCAGTCTGAAACATATTCTGAAAGTAATTTCCTTTTTTTTATTTTTAGGTGAAGATAAATCGTGTAAGAAACAGAACACCATTGAAACAGTTTTTGCAATAGTCATCATAGTTTTGTTTATGTATATTATTATTATGTATATTATTTATATATATACATTATCCATTTGGTAAATAAGAAAAATACATGTAACACGCAATGTACAAGTTATTGGCGTATTGAAGAAACACTAATTCTTCATCAGATCTTTGCATCATTTAGCACTTTATGTTACACAAATATAACACAATAGATTTGGTATTGTCTACAGACCTCATGCTTTCCATATAAGTGAGGAGATATTGAAGAACAACAAAACATTTGTAGTGTATTGGATCATTTAATTTGAAATCTATACGTAGAATTGGAAATCCGAAAGTCTATAGCTAATAAGTTATCTCCATCATTACACATGTATGTGATGTGATGTGCTAACATGAATACCTTCTGTCATGTATATTCCTTACTCATGACAAAGGTGGGTAAATGGCGAAAAGGCATTTTGTGTGATTTCATAGTTCAAGGTCTGACGTTGTTGATATGTCCATTGTTTTACAATTACTTGCATTTTCTGTAGACTTTAAACTTTGTTTCGATGTATTTAGTGTAGAATCTTTTCATCATAAAAAAACAAAGAATTTTACCAATAAACATCATATAATTACACAACAAGAGATATGCATGTAAATCACTTTATCAAAGTGTTTTTCCCATCATAACTAGGCCTCTAGACCCAATAAATGGATTTCACATATGTATGACAAGACTGCTACATTAAACTGCTGATGCATATTTCCAGTTCCACATCTTGAAAAAGATGAACAGTATATAGCATGCTTGTTTCTATCTGGGAATGTATGTTGAAACCTTATACATTACTAGTAATTGTTTCAACTGTAATGGAAACACAAGGAAGTTACTGTTGTAGTCATTTCTAGAGCCCGCGTTGAAAGATCCATTTTTGGAAGAACGTACTTTCTTCTGGAGTTAGGTACTACATTTGTTAGCTCATAGAAGTTATACTGTAAAAGACAGTGAAAGATGAAAAGGCAGGAAAAGTAATAGCTTCTTATCTTAATTTAATTTGTTTTAGGGACACAAATTTTAATTTAAATAATCCTCAAAAAATTAGTAAATTTTTATCTGACATTCCATATACTGAGTATCCTTTTGTTTTCATGATTTAATAATATTATCCCAGAATCTCTTGCAATTTCTCAAGATTACTCGACGATGTGATGTTTCTTGTAAGATCTTCCTGAACAAATAACAACTGGTCAATGATATGCATGACCCCATTTGTTGCCCCTTCATCCATGTGGATAACTTTCGCTGATGCTCCTCCAAAGAATATCCTCACATTTAAAAAAAAGATGAAAATGTATTATTCAATATATCAGATGTTAGTAAACGTGAAAAGGTAACATTCAGAATACGATCATGTGATCATATGATGTACATATTGTGCATACATTTAATTTGCTCGTTCTTTTAATATTTATTAGCTACACAATCCTTATTCATAGCTCTTAATGAATGCTCTACCAACTGCAGACGTCACGTGTTTATGAGATATACGACTCACACTTGATAAATGTGATAAACTAATGCGTTAGATGCCTTAATTCTAAACTAAATATTATGGATATCACTTCTATCAGTTTTCACAGTTATCACAGTCTATCGATATTTAAATTCGAACTTACATACAACTATATTAGATACTTCTATCATTTGTTTTTGGTTAATCAAATTTTTCTTTCTACATAGCGGTTACCCCCATTCACAGTACAATGCTTTTGACATCTAAAATAAACCCTTGAATCAAAATGACGTTAAATGATACGACACAGACAAATTTACGCGCTTTTTAATGAATAAAGCAAATGATCCCAAATTACAATGTACAACCCGGAGTGCCAAGGACACTGCGTTTTGACAAACACACATTGATAACTGACACCAATACAAAACGTCAACCCCACACTTATGTAGTGAGGATTCTCATCAAATTAATCAACGTTTAGTCAAGGCTTCTGTTTATTACCTCTTTGGTTTGATTTAACGAGACTAACAGTCTCTCCAGAAATCATTCTTATCTCATGGGTTCCATTCCCCAGCTTCTCTAAGAAAATACGCCCTGGAACAATAAGTCTCTTAAACAGCTGAAACATAATCATTATTTGAGCAGTTTTTTTTAGTGAAATATATGGAGATAACGAACAGTATTCAAGCTCAAAAGGCCATAAAAACGATACAAATCAGGAGCAGAACAAACTCGGACCTCTAAAACACCAGAGATGGGATCAGGTGACATGGAAGAGTGAGCATCCCCTGCCGGACGGTGATAATTATCTTCAGCGTTAAGCAATTTATTACTAAGCTAACTTAAAATACAACATAAATATGAGAACAATGAATTTTCGTATTTTATCCATCAAGAAGAACAAATACATAGATGTAGTAAACCTCTGAAAACATGAACGAGTTTATAATGCAGTTAATATTATTGATGAATTGATTATATAATGAAATACAGCAAGAGTGACAAAATGAATAATTTCGTGAAAATCTACAAACAAACACCACTTAGCAATTCTAAGAAAACAGACAATGTAGCATTAGGAAAAAACTGGAAGACGCTGAGTGAATTTAGTTATTTGATCAGTACATTCCTCTGGAAAGCAATGGTTTGTCAACATGAAAATGAAACTTGTAGAAAAAAATGCACATGAAATGACATGCCAAATAGATACATGTTCAACATGAACCTTATCAGCTGCAAGGACTTTTGAAATATTGCACCAAATAGAGATCCACCAATGCAAAAGATTAATTCAAAACTGACACTCTATGATTGGTCACGAATGAAACCCGTTGAACAGGCGATAATGAATAGTGAGCCAAATGGATGCAGTATAAGCTAGAATTCCAAATTGTTGATACCAAACAATACCCTCTTTTGTCCAAGGAAGCTTCTGAAAAGATGAAAATTATTCAACTGAATGAAAACTTCCATTCTGTAACTGGAAAAGCAATACGCAAAGAGCTGACAATAGAGACCATGACAAGACCATGACACAAACACAGTAAAGATACGCAAAAATTGAAAAAGAATGCCTCAACATCGTACTTGGGTGTGAAAGGTTCGACGAGTACATGTATGGACAAGGAAGAATCAGAGTGCACTAGGATCACAAACTTCTTTCAGCACCAAACACCTGCAAAGAACGCTTCGTAGGCCCAAATGTACAACATAGACGTAGTAAGGTACAGAACTACACCTTGCAGATTTATTATAAAATAGTTATTTATGAGAAATGCTTTTATAAGGATTCAAATTGCAAACTACATGACCTACTCGAGCATATTTAGAAGTTTTTCTGTAGGTTTTTATATACAATTTTGTATATTATAAGCTGTTATAAACATAGACGGTTTACAGAATGAACATGAAGTTTATGTGACAAAGGATATTTTTTAAACGTTTGATCACTTGAGCTAAAAAAACTTTATGATAAACGTGATGACTTTAACTTTTCAATCGTCAACTTCCCTTACTTATGCAGCAATATACCCTTATCACCTGCATATGGGGTTTATATCTCTCAGTTGATTCGATACGCAAGAGCATGCTCTACGTATGAACAATTTCTAAAACGAGGTAAGTAATTGACAAACAAGTTGATTAAACAAGAATATCAGCAGTCTCGTTTAAAGTCATCATTTTGTAAGTTCTATGTTCGATACAATGAACTTGTCAGCAAGTACAATCTATCATTAAGTCAAATGCTGATTGACTTTTTTCATACTAATTGTTAGGCCATCATTACACATTGAACTGTCGACGGTTTTTCCCGTTATTTCCCGATCATGACAAGGAGCACATGGCGGATGTGACCGGTCGGCAGGGGGTGCTCACTCCTCCATGGCACCTGATCCCAACTCCGATGTCTTAGAGGTCAGTGTTTGCTCTGCTCCTATTTTGTAATGTTTAATGGACTTTTGAGCTCGAATACTGTTCGATATCTCCACATATTTCAATTGAATAAAAATCCGTCTTCCTGGAATTGAACAGAAACTCTTTTACTTTGATAGGGTTCAGTGAGAATCTTCTATTTTTTTTCCACTTACATATTGAAATCTTGGCGTGTCTCTCATGACTCTGTTTCCATTAAGTGACACTGAAAAGTAGTCTATAGCACTGGAATTAGGAACAAAGACTGTGAATTCACACGCCACGCTGGTCGATCCGCAGTACCCCATGTCGTAGTCGGAGGAACTCTGTGATCCTGTATTCATGCCATTCAGCATGTTACACGGATACGTGTTGCACGGACTTTTGTTAGCATTGCTTGGGTCGCTGCAGTAGCTCACATTCTGGCAGTGGGCTGTTGAGCCACCATTACAAGTTATGCATTGCTGGGATTTTGCGTACTGGGGCTGCGAACAGTAGGCGGGGCAGTTAGACCCCCCAGTCATACAAATGGCCGAGTTACACGGATACTGATTAGCATACTGGGACTGTGAACAATATGTTGGACAGGTTGTTCTCCCTCCAATGTTGGTATTGGCACATATGGATGTATTACATGGGTATTGGTTCTGGTAATTCGCCTGGGCACAATAAGTGGGACATGTGGTGGAACCAGTATTTGTCTGACACTGTGCTGTATTACAGGGGTACTGATTTTGATACTAGGCCTGGCTACAATAAGTAGGGCAGGTCATTCCCTGATTGGTGAGCACGGCTGATCCGTAATTTGGAGGGTAGCCATATATCTCAAAATTGCACTTTTCTGCCGTGAATCTGCTGTCCGTCAGGTAATTTTTTAGTCCCACTCTTCTCATATAGTCGTATGTACGCCTATATTGAAAGACATGTGAAAGATATAAAAATTGAAGGTTCTGAAACACAGTCTTACGATAAAAAAGAACGACTGGTATGTCACTTAAGTCCAATATTTTTGTCATTCACTCAAGGATGTAATGGTTATTGATCATCATTGTTTATGACCTAACTGCACTTACAGTAGCCAAATGTCATGACAGATCAGCATGGGGAGATCCAGGTAGGGGATTCCTAGAACGGAATCAATGATGTGGATCATGCCGTTAACAGTCTTTATATCCGGTCGGATCACGCGAGCCTTCACATTACCTCCCTGTACCCAGATTTCTTAAAATAGAAATGACATTGCTTTGTAAATTTTTTTCGTCTAGAAAATATTATTATTAATAAATGGACAAGGGTTGATATGAAATCACCGTGTTTTCTCCTTCTTAAATCCCCTATATAAACATGAATATATATAAATCAAAATAGCAATTCTAAAACCAAGAGAATATTTTTGAATTCTCATTTTGTTTTCTTTTTTGGAGGGTGGGGTGGGGATGGGGGTCTGCTCAGCAGGTTAAAAATTCATCCAATGCATACTCTTTCTTACTGGTCTGATGGTAAATAGTCTGCAACTATTTACCATTTCTTTCATTATAAATGGTGACACTCTCGCCATTATAAATGGTTCGTCTGTATTGACGACTCTCATATCTGCTTAATGCTGGCAAGGAGGAGATAATAATTGGGTTGTTGGGTACTAGAACATGCAGCCAAAGCACCTGGAAAAAAAACAGTGAAATAATCTTGGCTGCATTAAAGATCATAGCCATATCATAGCCATAGCAGCTACCCTACTTACTAAGCTAGATATCTGGGTCAATTGAAAACACCATAAGAAGTAATGGCTGTTTATCATTGCATGGCCATTAGGCTGGCATATTCTTCATAATCATAGCCTTTTGTTCAGTCGTATCCACTACAATCTTAGGATGCGGTAATGCTGTTATTTAACCACTGAGTAGCACTGTTAATGCGTACTATGAAGAAATTGACGAAATAAGGAATTACCCAAATAGATACATTTGAAAACTGTATTTATTTCTGTAAAACTATTACATTATTAAATGACTGTATTATTATTTGAAATACCATAGCACACCCCACACTGTATTGAATTTAGTTTTGTCATTTGCTTAGCCAGTCACGTGATAAATGAACATAATACGTATTTTCGGAGTTCATGCACAAATTTCAATATCACAAGGGCATACCCTAATTTAAATTTAAAAATTAAGTGATAAGTCGATTTTACATATCCTGTAAATTATGAAAAATGCTGTTGCTTCAAATGAAATTCAAATTTTGTCATTTGAAATTCAAGTAATTAGGTTCAAGTTGAAATATGTGTTACTTTCACAAAACATTTTATATATCTATTAAGTAATGCTCTCCAATTTACAAAAACAACTTTTAAAGTTAAGGAATATTTCCTTCATGTATATTCAAAAAATGGCCAAGATCTGTTAAGTGTATGCCCTTGCAATTGCGAAAAGGCAATTTAATGAGGCACCTCGATGTTAAACACACTAACCCTGTACACAATAACACGGTATAATTAATTTGTTTGTTTGTATGTTGTTTAACGTCCCTCTCGAGAATTTTTCACTCATATGGAGACGCCACCACTTGCCGGTGGAGAGCTACAAATGTTGTCCTATGCTCGGTACTTACGGCCATTGAGGAGTGAGGGATCTTTATCGTGCCAGCACCTACTGCGACACGGGACCTCGGTTTATACGGTCTCATCCGAAGGACCGGTCTCCACGTCCCACAGTGGGATTCGAACCAGCGACGTAAGGATCAACTCCTTACTTCGCGACTCTAGAGCAGACGCTCTAACCACTGCGCCACGCGGGCCGGTATAATTAATTAAATAGATTTTGTTTATAATAATTAAATAGCGGTACTAAACAAAAGTTTTGCATTGGTATTCATGGTCTAACTAATATTTTAAAATAATATTCTTTTGACAATAAAATGCATTTTCATTGTAAAAATATTACTCTACCTGCCTCTCACTACACATAAAGAAGTTAAATCTCTTCATGATGACGTCATGTCGACAAGTGCATTGCGATAAATTACTTGTTAATATTTCCTTGTGTGGGATTAAATCAGCGACAAAAAATTAATGCAGCAATGAGTTTTGGTATAGTTCATTGCTCTTATACAGTCTAAAATCGTAAATTATTTCATTTCCTAATATTTTGAAGAATTCTCATTTTGTGTGATGTCACAGTAAGCATTTCCCGTATAAATTAGGCCCGGCCCCCTTTCTGTAGCCTTAAGAATGTTGCGTGAAGGGCATACATAAAAGAAAATAATTCTGACAATGACTGAGGTCTAAAGACTAACAACTTTTAAAGGTATGGATGAAAAAGGGAGTAACTCAGTTTTCAAATAAAAAATTGAGTTCACCCACTTTTCAATATGTGAATATGTCAATATCTGAATAAAAACAATGATTTATTTTGGCTTTGAAGTAGCCTAGATAGTCACCGTATTTATTAGTATCTGGTTACTGTTTAAGTTGACCCAGGGTATGTTAGCGATTTTCTGGAAGGCACTGTCAAGAGGCACGAAAACAGTTACCCCCGAGGGCTTCGCCAGGGTAAGCCTTGTGATCTCCGTGCCTAGATTTATCAGCTGGTCAAATTTCCTTAAAATAAATAATAAATGATACAAGAATAAAAAATACAACAAAAAGGAATTTGAATAAATATAAGGACATCCAGCTTACTTATAAGACACTGTTACAGTGATCATGCTTAATGTCATGAATTCACGTTTATATTATGAATAAAGCAAAGTTATTATTATTCCCAGGCCTGTAGTTTTAAATATGAATAACCAAGTTTTTTTTAAGTTTACATTATTTCTTTGGAAGGGATTGGATTAATGTTTAAGAGATAATTTCTCTTTGGAACTGATATTTGAAATTTCCAGAAAAAATTAAACAACGGTTAAATTTTATATTGCAGATATACTAAATATTGAGTTAACATACTTTTCGAAAGAAGCAGAGGAAACATTCCAATGAAAAAAAAGGAAAGATTTTTAGAAATCCAGGAACTTTTGAGTTTACAGGAAAAAAAAACAACAAAATCTCTTGTCATTCTTTAATCCAATTAACCAAATGCTAGGACTCCCAAAGAAATTCAACTTACGTTCCCTCTTGTAGAATTTGTTCACGAACGTTATTGTACACGAATCCCAACAGCTGATCGACCACGTGCACCACTCCGTTGGTCACCGTTATATTTCCTTCAATAATGGCTGCACTCACACCGTCGCTGTTAACATACACTGTAATCAGGAAGGAATCATTTTGACTTATTATCATTATGAAAAAAAATGAAAACACTGACCAACCAGCTTATAAGATTGCTACACGAACAATCATTTTATGTAGATGAAAAATGGTTTAGAGTTGCCTCTCATGAGATGCTTTTCATTCCCCTTGGCTTTAAAATATATCGTGCACGTAACAGATATAAGGAATTATATAACAGTTTTTAAATAAGTTTTCCCATTATGTCACAAATGCAGTAAGTTTCACTATAAACCCTTAAGAATGCCGAATCACACCGGAACAGTTATATAACATGCCGGAAAAAGTTATATCACCCGACGGAAGCAGTTATATCACCCTCCCGATCATCCTAAAGTGCTTTTATGATACACATTATAGCTCGGGTTCCAGATTTTATGAATTCGGTTGCTAGGCAAACGTAAACAACTGAGCGTAATTCTTAACGTCATGAAAGCATTCTTGGATTTTTGTCTGAACTTTAACGATTTTAGACGATTTTTTAATTTTAAAAAAAGTTATATAACATATACCACATGGCTTTCCCTGTGACTTTACCAGTATATTTGCCCCTCGCTGACAAGGAAGCCCTGGAGTGTTGTGTCACCCTCTGCTTTCGGCATCGGGTGACATAACACTCCAAAGCTTTCCTGTCACCTTGGGGCAAATATTCTGGTATGTCACCCTCGAAGCCATGTGATGTATGTATACTATAAACCCAGAAGAATGCTGAATCATACCGGAAACAGTTATATAACACGCCTCGAACGGTTTTATCACCCGACGGAAGCAGTTATAACACCCTCCCGATCATCTTCACGCGCTTTTATGCTACACATTATAGTTCGGGTTCGAGATTTTATGATGTCGGTTGTTAAACAACGGAGCGAATTCTTAACGTCATGAAAGCATTTTTGGATTATGCCTTCTGCATCTGGTGACATTACACTCCAGGGCTTTCCTGTCACCTTGGGGCAAATATTTTGGTATGTCATGCTCGAAGCCATGTGATATGTGTATAATGTTTACAACAAAGCAAAATCATCCGTGACTGGCACTTCATTAAGCCTGTTTTACTGTAAGCTGACTTTAATGTTAAGTTACATGAGTTCTATATTTAAGAAATGATTGCAAGATCACAGATTGACAAAATAAATGTTTTAGTACATTTAATACTGTGTTGGTCTAAAATTTCTTTAAAATTACATAATAAAGTTTGGGGTTTTTTAACCATGCATCAGCAAAATAGATTGTTTCTGTATATTGATGGATACTTTTTGCTGAATTGTTATGTTTACCAAGGTATTTCAGTTATCAGTAAATTTAAAAAATGCAAATAATTTATTCATTATGTAATTTGATTAAGGATGAAATTATACATGAGTAACAGACACATTATATTACAACAACAGCACCAGCTTTGGAAACTTTACGTGTAACTTACCATTGTTATCTGACGACTTCCTAAAGGTCAATGGTTGACCTCTTGCATTGGTAAATTCTTCATTATGAGAAATGCAGTTGGTAAAAATAGCTCTATTAGGAATATAATGAGCTTTAAGAATCTAAATAAAAAGTTTAAAGTTAAACCAATTGTATTCTGTTTGCAATCTTATGCACTTTTAATGATTAAAAAAGTTTAAAATTAGAACAATGTTGGAGGCTCTGAGCATTCTGCAACAAAAAGTGGTGGTGATAGGGGCAACCTTTAGATGAAAATTTCCTGTAGAATCTGATATGAATACATACCTGTTGTTGTTATGTGGAATCTGATAAAGCTATATTCATCTGTTGTAATTCTTTGAGATCTGATATGTGTAAATTTATCCATTGAAATTTTGGGGGATCTGATATTTGTGTATTTTTTGTTGTAATTCTGTAGGATTGTCTAATAAGTGTATATTTAACCTTTGTAATTCTGTGGGATTGTCTGATAAGTGTATAATTACACATTGTAATTCTGTGGGATTGTCTAATAAATGCATATATAGTAACCCGTTGTAATTCTGTAGAATTGTCTGATGAGTATACAGTCAAACAGGTTAATAATGAAGTGCCGGGGATGGATGATTTTGCTTCCCTTTAAACGAAATTCATTATATGCGTTAAATTCAAAATATATATTTAAGGCCAAGGGAAATGAAAATAACTTTGCTATGTCAATTCACTATAAGTGTTTTCTATATGAGCGTGCTTTACTCTTTGATCCGTTTTTAATTCTGTGGGATTGTCTAGTAAGTTTATATTAGTCGTTGTAATTCTCGTTGATATGTGTATATGTAGCCGCCTTGTAATTCTCGGGGAACTATTAAGTTTACCCATTTTAATTCTGTGGATTTGTTTGATAATTTGTCATGCTATGGGATCTTGTAAGTTTATATTTGCCCGTTGGAATTCTATAGTATTTTTTAATGAAATATATGGAGATAACGAACAGTATTCAAGCTCAAAAGTCCATTAAACAATACAAAATAGGAGTATATTTACCTTTGGTAATTCTATGGGATCTGCTAAGTGTGTATTTACCTGTGGTAATTCTATGGGGTCTGCTAAGTGTATATTTACCTGTGGTAATTCTATGGGATCTGCTAAGTATTTATTAACCTGTGGTAATTCTATGGGATCTGCTAAGTGTTTATTTACCTGCGGTAGTTCTATGGGATCTGCTAAGTGTATATTTACCTGTTGAATTCTGGGGGATCTACTAAGTGTATATTAATCTGTGGTAATTCTGGGGAATCTACTTAGTGTATATTTACCTTTTGTAATTTGGGGTATCTGTTAAGTGTATTTTAACCAGTTTTAATTCTATGGGATCTCATAAGTGTATTCTTATCTGTTGTAATTCTATGGGATCTGATAAGTGTATATTTACCCATTATAATTCTGTGGGATTTTGTAAGTGCCTGCTGTAGTTCGGGGGGATCTGTTAAGTGTATATATACCCATTGTAATTCTATTGGATCTGATAAGTGTAGAATTACCTGTTCTAATTCTGTGGGATCTGATAAGTGTATATTTACCCATTATAATTCTGTGGGATTTTGTAAGTGCCTGCTGTAGTTCGGGGGAACTGTTAGGTGTATATATACCCATTGTAATTCTATTGGATCTGATAAGTGTATATTTACCTGTTCTAATTCTGTGGGATCTGCTAAGTGTATATTTACCCGTTCTATTTGTAAGGGATCTTTCTTCAGTCTGTCCAACTGGGTGATAGGTATCTTTTGCATTGCACTGTCATTGGGAACAAACAAGGTGGTGATCCTGGCTGGTGATGAAAGATCATTAATGTTGTCCACCACATATAGGTAGCTCATCAAATCTAAGAATCTTCCGTAATTTTAATTTTTAATAACAGTCTGTAATTATAAACTCATCTTAAGTAAATGTACTTTAATAATTAACAACAAGTTTTATTCACTATCCATTATTCTCTGGATATTCTAAACAGACATATTAATTAATCACAGGGGAGACATTGAACTTTCACATTTCAAAAGAGGAACATTTTCAGCAGTTTTCTCTTTGCCCTTTCATTCTTTATAAAATTAGGAATCTACCCAACCATCCAGGATAACATACAGAATCAAATTTAGTATCAGTATACGTCTTACGTCTTACTGCCTATCCACCAACATATCAAATTGAACTTAATAGGGCATCCATAAAAAAGTAATTAGAAAGTAAACAGAAACAGAAAGTTTGCAGACAGACATTATTTTTTTTTTCTAAAATTCTGGGTCGTCTTGCTAACCAAAATATTTGCGATTGGAATTTCTGCACTCAAACTGTGCCAGGTAATTAAGCAAAATTGAGTTTTGCCGACAAAAAGTGATTTACAGTATACCCTGCTCTGAAAGAAGTGCACATACCTAAATCTCTGTGTAGCATCATTTGGATTTTCGATCCACCCATAGGTTGTTTTTTGACTTGTTTTCCGCATGACCCCATTTAGACCATGAACAACTCCATTGGTGGCTGATATGTCGCGGGTTGTTCCCTCTGATATCTCAATGCCATTGACGTAATACTTGATTGGTCCAAATGTGCCTGCTGAGGTCTAGAAGAACGCAGAAGCTACATTTAAGGGGGCCGACTGGGGTTTCCATTGCGTAATACTTCGCGCATCATAGTGAAATAAAGCAAATTTATTCTTTTTTAAGCAACTATTTTCACCAAATTAATAAAATTTAACAAAATTAAGAAATCACAGGTTTAAAAACCTTATTACAATTTTATATAACTACTTTTTTAAAGGAATTTTACAAACGATAGGTAGATAGGCAACGTAGTAGTGTGTTAGTGACGTTAGGATAAACTGAAAGTCTTTAAGAAAGGTTCATAAAAATGTTATAAAAACAGAAGTACAGGTATACATTATAAGCTCTTGAAATTTTAAACATAGAGATTTGAAAATCTCACAATTATTTTTGTAATTTAAAAAAAAAAAAAAAAAAAAATCCTTTGTAACTGTCACCTTTTGTATTCCATAAAAACAGTAAAATTTTGACATTTTGAGAAACCTCCCTCTGGAAACCAGACAATAGAATTTTATGTTTCTTACGTATAATGCACAATATAGTATTACTCATCACATATTATAATTTGAACAAAAAGTATATTGTAATTTTTGTTTGAATAGCTTTAAAGAGCGAAAAAATGGCATTTCCCCATATACATGTAATATTATAGTAAATATACCTGTATTTTGAGACGGCCCCTAAAAATATTTAGACGGTAGATTTTCCCTGAACTTAGCATGTACACTGAAGTCAATGTAAGTTACATATGGTATGAAATTAAAAAGAGTTTCTCAATTGTAGTTTTTACACAATAAAACCCCAGTCGGTTCCCTTTAGCAAATGATATGCAATTTATTTTACCCGTGAGACAAAATTTACCAAATTGATGAAAAAACTTTAAAAAAAAAAACGATGTCTTACTCATGAAATAAATACTTTTTTTAACTACAGAATATTAAATTTTCTTTATACATCTGAATATAAATTTGTCCTAGGAAAAAGAGAACTTTATCCTTCTTGAGAGTAGTTCATTCAATGTATACTTAAGATTGATATGAAAAATATTCATCCTCAAAATCACTGAAATATGAAAAATAGGTTTTTATTAACAGGTGATCACACTGTACATTCACGAAACAAATCTTATTGGTATTTATTGTTTACTTCCAGATCAATTCTCAAATACTCTAAGACAATTTTAGTTGACACTTAAGGTTCATAGTTTTTAGAGGGAGAAAAATTATCCTTGATGACATAGTTCACACAGCTCAGCAAATTAGCATTTTAAGCATATTTAATATGCCGCAGTACAGTTAAGGCAACATTTTCTATAAAAAGGCACCAAAAACGAGACACTTAAAGTTCAACCGTCTTATTTTTTAGCATGAAACTCTATCTGAAATATCTTAATGGCTTTATGAAGAGTTTGTCCATCGCTTTTCACATCGGTATTTTTTGTCATCATGTGACCCTCTAAAGTCACGTGAGCTCCGATTTTAGGACAAAATATGAAATGTCAAATTTAACCAAAAAGTGCAAGGGCAAGGCAAACAATATTTGAACTGCACAAGGTTTCATTGTGTCCCTTGGTATCTAGCCTATCGAAAAACTGATGCTCATTCAGTCAGATTTCTGAGATATTTAAGTTATTCATTGAAAACAAACACCAGTATTCAAAAATAGGGTATTTTTCGTCATTTAATCGGAAATTTTAAATTGCCTAATGAATTACAAAGAAATGAGCATCACTTTTTAAAAACTATACAGTAAAATAAAGAATTTGAAATAAAAACCTACCTCTTGGGTTGTCGCCTTGCCCTTGCACTTTTTGATTAAAAATTGAAATCTTAACACATTCATTCTAAATATAGTTTTCAAACGCATCATTGACCCAACATGGGAGATAACTCTGTGATACTTAGTAGAGTGTGTGTACCTCGCAAATTTTAATCAAATAATACCTTCGGACTGCGTTGGGCTTTATTTCACTAAATCAAAACGGTATGCATAAAAAAATCTTTGACTTTACTTTGTTTTGTATATCTTCGTTCTTTTATACGCTACACAAGACGTATTTGACACCTACCGCATTTCCTCCGTTCGCCTAAAATTTGCCGCAACATCCATCATGTAAATGAATTGGAAAATGCCGATGGTTAAAAATATTGAAAGATTCAGTCATTTGTAATAAAAAAAAAAAAATAGACAGCCCCTATCAATGATAAAACATTTATTCTTCCTCATTAGACACACAGTAAAAATATCTCCAATAGAACTTAGTAGTTTTTTTTAATTTTTTTTTTTATGTGATTATTTTAGTTATCAAACCTTCAACTGTTTATGGATTCTAGACTACGTTAAAAGTTTTAAGAACAGAAGGAAGGGATTGGGGTGCTTACTCCTGTATTTAATAACCTGTTTTCCTTTCTACAGATCTAACCCCCCCCCCCCCCCCCAGTTTGCCTCTGGCTCCTTTGATACCATATACTTACTGGCGTGTTAAAAATAAATTATTAAACAGTGTTTACATCAGGTTTTACTTATTTGGGTATTGTAGCACAAATCATATCGGCGTAGAGGAGGAAGGGGGGGGGGGGCTTTAGTCTCATGTTTTTGAGTAATTATCAATCAATGCGCAATCAAGATAATCATTGTAAAAATTTTGTAATCAAGAAACAGATACTCTGTTAAATAACAGGTGGACACAATATACATGCTGAAATTTAGATCTTGTACCTCAAAACACAGACAGGCGCATACCAGAATGGAAGTGAAGTGTACGCAGAGAATGGCTGGGGTCCGCTTTGAGACCCCCAGTGGGTCCAGATGAGGGCCCAGGGGCGAAGTCCCTGGAAGCTCATGGTTTTTTACCAAATATTTCATTCAAAATCATGCTATTTCAAGTTTCTTTAGAAAATACAAGACATAGTACTTAATATTGTTTTTAACACAAAGTTAAATACTTCCATGCAAATTTATTGTACATGTAGAGGCTGAATATTTTTTTTAAAAAGATATATTGGTATCATCTTTCCGCAACAAATATAATTAATAATTTCAATTTTTAACAAAAATAATATTTCAAATCATATTCTAGTGGATCACAGCATTCAACGGTTGATATTTTCTCAAAGATCTTAAAATAAATTATCAATGTGTTGTAGAAGAATTACAAATTAATGAATGTTTTATTTGGTTTTGGCAATGATTTAATAAAGTATTACAATTTTTTTTTCAATTTTTTTTTATAAAGACATGGTAATATAGAATTTGAATTTGAATCGAAACAGTATGAGATAAAATAATTTGAAACACAAATATTTGCTGGATGGTATTGATATTTTTTCTCTTCTCACAAATCTCTCCCTCCCCCCCCCCCCCCATTTTTTTTAATTTGTAAACGATGTGTACGCACCTGCGTATTTGCGTATAAGCAGCTACGCGCCTGTCAGAATACATGCAAGTAAACTTAAGATACTCAAATCTTTACAGCCTTCAAACTTTCACACCATTGTACTGTTAAAAATTCAAAGTATTAGTTATCTAGAAAATTTATTTAATTAAAAACAGCCTTTCAAATTCAAAGACAAGCTGTGAAGGGATTTCTGAGCAGGTGCAAAATATTTCAAACAGTCCACAGTTCAAAAACAGTTCTTCTGGATGAAATCAATTCTGAAAACAAAATGAAATACCATTATGGAAGGTTCATTGGTTTTTTAAAAAAGTGATACTCAAAACAATGCATTGAGTAACATGGAGAGCATAATTATACATGACTCTACTGTTTTATTATCAAAACATTTCAATAATCTTGCTAGGAATATGTATGGTTTAGAGCTTATATGGAGCATACCTTTTTATTTTATTGGTGGAAACACTTGCTGCCTGAATGAATTGTTCAAATTGTTTGAGGGTAGCTATAACACAATATATATGCAATGAGTGAAAAACATAATGATTACTATTGTAGAATGAAATGACATTGCATTGTACAAAACAAACCATGCTATACTATATTTTCTGAAATTCACAAAATAAATGGAAACAAACTTTTGATACAAAATTTTTCTGGGAAATTGAAACCTATGACATTTGCAAAAGTAGAATTGGTAGCTATACTTAATTTAAGTTAAAAAAAAATCAATATACTAGAGATAACATTTAATTCTTTCACCTATACAACATTAAAAAAATTTTTAACACTGGCATACTATAAAATTAATGTGAAATGCTTTAGTGTGGCACTGGTAAAAACTGAAATCTTAAAATTCACATATTTTTGATTGCCAGAGGTATAAATTAAAATTTATAGGGTCTTATACTCTTGTATGTACAGTGCACATACATTGTACACTGTGCAGTTTGACTTCACAAATACACTGTAAGTGTGACTGCATCTAAATTATACTATTTGATATCATGACGTGCTGTGCTTATATTATGTTACATGTTTGTACATGTATGCCAAAGGACAACATCATTGCATATTTAAAAGTGTGCAACTTTCATAATGTGTGCGTTTTTGTGTGTGTGTGTGTGGGGGGGGGGGGGGTACACACAAGGCACTGCATTGCAGTTTGTGACGGACTGTAACAATACATCTTATTGTACCTGTTCAAGGTTATTTTACATCGATGTAAAGAATAGTATGTCAACATGTTAATGCCTATGCACATACACACCTTAGTAAACAGAAGGGACCTAGGGAGGTAGTGCTGATCGTCTCAGTTTTCCATGATTTCCCGAAATAACATCATCATCTTCTCATCAAAAAGATAAACAAGGCCAAGGTCTCTTATTTTATCCCTATTCTCTTTAAAGATTGCCTGATTGTTGCATTTATCCACTGCATATCTCAGCTGCTATCGCCACGTTTTTAGATGTAAACAGTCCGTGTCACCGAGTGCAAGCGCTTGGCTGAAGCCGAATGCAGCCAAACGACACAATAAAAAGAGAATTATTTCGAAGACGTGTTGTTACTATATAAGAGAAAATCACTAATGTTTATTTATTTAAACCTGAAAATACAGACATTCATTACAAATTCTCGCAATCATCATTAAATAGCTTTTTTGAGCTCTATTTCCTTATATGGATCTATCTAGGCGGAGCAACTGTCATGACGTCAAAGCTCATTATGACCTCATTACCATATTATCTTCATGTGTAGCCTTAACTGTACTGCGGCCATTGTTAAGCAATTTTGGACACTAAAATCATTCAATTAAAAAATTGACGTATCAAATATTTATTGATTTTTTTCTCTAAAAATTTCTTAAGCTTATTTAAAGTTTTCAGCATTTTCCAATTAGTATTGCTATTATAATAAATAAAAAATCTTTCCATTTATAAAATTTTGCTCAATAAATATAAAGCATGTCATTTAACATCAGAATTAAGGCAATACAGAAATATATCAAAGCAACAAACACAATCTTTAAGCTCATTTTCATAAATGTTTGCTGCTTAGGCAATTTCTAGCAGTTTTTAAGGACTGAGTCAAAACGTAAGCATTTTCATAGTTAGTATTAAACATAGTGTACATTATGTCTTTAATACATTAATTTAATGAACTCGAAAATCATTTAAACAGAAATCTGTACTACAATTAAGAGACTTCCTCACATGTTGTTATCATAGATAAAAACAGACATATCCATTACAAAGTCCTTGACTACCATCAAATTGTAACAGAAAAGGCAAAAGATGCGACAGACCAGAATCAATCCTGGGCTCTCTAAACCTTTCCAAGATGCTCTACCAACTAAGCCATCTGGTGAAATATGCCGCAAAATGTAAACATCTAGGTATCAAAGATTACAAAGCTCACCTTGATAGATAAATAAGGCAACCTCTCACACCAAACAAATATTTTGAAAGATGCATCATCGCTAGATACATCTAGTGGATACAAGTTTGGTGCAGGCAGGATCTGTACTTTTAAATAGATCTGCTCTAAACACATTAGCTGTTCAATCACACTGTGAATATAGTCTAGATCCAGCTTCCGAAGCATATCAGTTACTGTTCATACCTACTAACATGCATTATCAATGCAAGTTCAGTCGCCATAGAGCTTACAGTTTATTTGGGATCTTGGTAGTGTGTATCCCTATATACAACCTCTAGATACAATGTTGGTCCATACAGGATTTTCTATGGGTTAATATCCCAAAAGATACCAAGGGACATACTGTTGAAAAGTGTGGATTTATCTTTTCCATTTATCTTTCCTTTTACAATAAAAGTTTCTGGAATAAATTACTTTATCAAGAACACAACATAGCAAAAATTTTTGTCCAATACAATACTCCTCACACATTAATGTTACCTGACAGTGTATGAGTTTAAAGCAGAAAAGTCAATTCCAGTACTAGTGCACTACAAATCCCAAACACTTACGGTGTACAATCTTTTTTTTCTATTTATAAATAACTTGTCACCTTTGACGCCCATGCTTCGGAACTGCATATTGTTCCTCATGGTGACTGTTGTAAGTCTCGATCTCTTGACTGTGAAATCAAAATACAATACTCTGCCCATGATGCGTTCCAAATACAAGTAAATAGAACGTGACTTACTGTGTCTGTTCTCTGGACACGATTGAAAAAGAGGAAGCCACGATTGACGTTTCTGACGTACTGGTAATCCTGGATAGAAGTGGTTGTAACACGTTTTTCTGGGACTGAAAATCACAAAGATGGAGGCAAGAATATCAGACGTTGACTCTGACTAATATTTAGACATACAAAATATATACATGACCAGATGAAATCCCGCGCAAGCGCGGCGAACAGAATGTATACCACTACCGACAGAAAGTATATTGTAGTTTCTACTGGCAGCCTTCAAGCTTAAAGAAGGAAGAAATACTTTGTTCAAAATTCCGCATGAAATAGATGTACGTCTTCACCCCACCCCTTTTTGTAAAAAACTTGAAAAAATAACAATTTTATTAATTGACATTTATTGTGACACATGTTATACTATGTTATGGATACTGTACTTCAGATGCTCTTATTTCATTTCTGTCAAGGATAAAAGCATCGAATATGCACATTTTACTGATAAATTGATTTGGGGGGAGGGTAAAAATTCACAGGTACTTGGGTCTTGGTTTATAAATATGTATGTACCTTATTGATATGTAAATAATATGTAATTACTTGTGTAAAAAATAGCTTTAAAAGCCCTATGAATAGGCCGAGTATTTGACACAAAAGAAAAAAACTGAAATGTATTGATTAAAGCAGAAAAATTTACGCCTTTAATTGTATTTGAAAAATACCTTATTCATTAATATTCTCTTTTCCTGTAAGCATGTTTATTACGAAGTACAAATTGTACTTCGGGTTCGTTTCCACAATGCTCTTAGTAAGGAAAATACAAATTTTACCGATAAATTTCTTAGAAAAACCTACTTCATGTACGTAATAGTCTTTTGATATATAAATGCATGTATATTCACAACTTATAGTTTTATCAATGATTTACCATTATTTCAATGACCATTCACACAAAAGCTTCATTTTATGTTCATGCAGCTATAATCGCCTCGTTTTTCTTTTTTAACATCAGGCTCGATGCTATATGATGTTCTAGAAGCTTCCGTCAAATATACTCAACAAAAAAAGTTAAGGGTAATTTAAAATATAGTTAAATTCTAAAAATCTAAATTCGGAAATTTATCTAAAAATGATGTATATGATTATCCATAACTACAAATGTTGTTTGTTACTCTTCGCTGACTTGTCGGTCCTCGTGTTCAAAGCCAAACGGAAAAGTCTCAACCCTAGTCAGCATTGCAGACTGAAACTGGTAAGCATGTCTTCAAAAATTACTGTCAGTACTTCATGCTGACAATAAGTAAGGAAAAATTAACAACACTTATACACAAATGAATTACAAGTGATGCCTGAAAGACGACGTCTTAATGTACAGGAAGCTGGTAGGGCCATAGGGATGCTACAAACTGGAATGTCACAAGATGCAGTGGGTAGATTGATGAACAGGTCACAAAGCGTCAATGGTCGGTTCTGGCAAAGATTTCAGGAAACAGGATCAGTCCAGGAAATGCCTCGGAGTGGAAGACCACGATGTACGACAGCCCGGCAGGACCGCAAACTTGTATTGCAAGCAAAGCGAAACCGATTCAACTCGGCTGTTGCCTTAAACAGGGACTTTCGCAACACACATGGCGTAAACATTTCTAATCAAATTTGCAGGAATAGCTTCAGGAAGCTAACTTGAAAGCAAGACGTCCTGCCACACGCCCAATTTTGACTGCAGACCACAGAGTAAGGAGACTGGAGTTTGCAAGAGATCATGCAAATTGGCAAATCCGTCACTTGAGATCCGTACTCTCTACAGACGAATCCAAATTCTGCGTGGATTTTAATGATGGAAGGCGACGAGTCTGGAGACAGAAGAAGGAGCGTTTCAGTGACTGCTGTGTGGCTCAAAATGATCGCTTTGGTGGAGGTTCTGTTATGGTTTGGGGAAGGATTTCTATTAAGGGGTCCACGCAGTTAATACGTTGTACCTCATCAGAAATGGAGCATTGACCGGTATCAGATATAGAGATGAGATCCTTCACCCAATCGTGATACCATTTGCCGAGGCCATAGGTACAGATTTCGTTTTAATGGATGATAACGCCAGGCCACACAGAGCAAACATCGTGAACCAGTACCTTGAGGCAGAGACTATCGAGAGAATGGAATGGCCTTCGAAGTCATCTGACCTCAATCCTATTGAACATACCTGGGATGTTCTACAAAGGCAGATTCAGCAACAGGATCCTGCTCCATCCAATACCAATGAATTTGAAGTTGCTCTGTTAGAGGAATGGGATCGCATTCCCTAAAGGACCATCCGTTCACTCATTCGAAGTTTCCCGAGGCGACGCAGTGCTGTTATTCAGGCAAGGGGAGGCCACACAAAATATTGACATTTGTTGGATCAATCGCCGTTTTCTAATTTAATAAATTTTGCAATTATTGGAT
The DNA here is from genome assembly GCF_033153115.1 of Saccostrea echinata. NCBI lineage: Eukaryota > Metazoa > Mollusca > Bivalvia > Ostreida > Ostreidae > Saccostrea > Saccostrea echinata. The sequence continues at coordinate 834,654 of NW_026889830.1, forward strand.
AGTGATTTTCACTCTGATTAAGAGGGTGTGATTAATTGTTAGCCGTGTTCTTCTGTCCAAGTGAACATTAACCATTGGTTTTTCATCAAATGTGTAGTTACTTAACAGAACAAACTTTGTGATTTATTTGGATTAAATATACTTTTCCGATATAGAAATTATAAATGAAGATTTTCATAACCCTTAACTTTTTTTGTTGAGTATATTAAGATCGGGGAATGACGAAAATAATTTGCACATTTCTCTTTTTAATCTGTTATCACAACTTTTTCTTTTATATCATTTAATTCAAGTTTTGATTGCATAATTCAGTGATGACATTTTATGAAATAAATAAATGATTGCTTGTTGTCAGTTTCATTAAAAATTGCCAGTAACTTAGATCTGCCAACCGGAAACTCCACCGTACTCACGTTTTTGCTATTTCATGGCTGTTTATTGAAAATGAAAGTAGACTTTTAATTTAATATACGATACCTACTATGCGAGTGAAAACTAAATATAGTTTACGGACATCATCTTGTATCTAGTGTATTGTTAAAGGAGTAAGTAAGAACTCTGGTGCAGCCGTTTCAGAGTTTATTTGCAAAAGAACAAGGTACAGTTTCAATACAAATCATGCCCAGTATTTTTCAAAAATAAGAAAGTGATGTAAGTAATTGAAACTGATGCTTTCTGAGTTGTTAAAATTCCATGCAGTAAGAATATAAAAATCGCTTGTCTAATATGACTTCCTAACGGGTAATTGTGACGTCATAAACTTGTGCAGTTTCCCGTATTTTCTTTAAAAGTTGCAGAAGACATCAATTTTCAGTGAATTTTTCTCTAAGATAATATAGAGCACATGCATCGCCCACAAAGATATTCAGAAATATGATTTTTCAAAGGATTTTACACAGTATATTCAAAAATTGCAGTGGACAACAGCTGTGGACACTATTTTCTTAAGGAAAATACCCCCAGAAATGAGTCATTTTGATGCTTTTTCTGTAAAAAACTTTTCTGTAAAAAAAAAACAACAAATTAATGACGTCATATATCCACAATGGTCCTCCTTCCTGCCGTACTCTTTCATGATTTATTGCATTCATATACTCAACTCATATTTAAGCCAATTCCATAACTTTTTGAAAACATTAAATTTTTAGGGCACAATAAAGCCCAAACTGTACCTTCTTCTTTATTAATCTATAAGTATAGATATACATCCTTACCTGTGGGTCCCAGGTATATACCTGGCATTCAAATGTTGGAAATGTAACAATTCAATCCAAAATAAAATATACGACAATAAAGGGCATATATGATATATTCTGAAAAGATATGTATTTATTCATTTTTTTTATTTATTCATCCTTTTTATTTATACATTTATTATTTTTTAATTAATTAATTTATTAATTTATCATGTTTATTTATTTATCTATAATGTTTATTTATTTACCTTTTTTCATTAAATGCATAATTTTAGAATTATCAAGTATGATTATAGTGAGGGTCATGAAAATGTATTAATAATCATCATTTTCATTGATCCATCCACAACGAGGACTGCACAATAATATCAATATTCGGTATAATATGTTTCGTTGACAAAAATATCGTAATACAATTCTTTCCAAAGTAAAATATGAAATTTAAGATGCCAGAAATGTTTTGATCTTGCCAAACAGTAAGGTTGCTGTTGTATGGATGCATTTAAGTGCAAAACTGTTGCTGTTATTGAGAAAAAAGTACAAAGCAAAGTCGCTTTTTTCTGCTACAGCAGCAGCATTAATTCCCATACTTTCAACTAAGGAAATCATTTAAATGTTTAAATCACTGTTTGAATACTAACTTGTACAGAATTTGAGGTAATCTTTGAGCTCTGTTTCCGTATAGCTGTCTATTATATTCCGTTCTCTGTACCGTAGCTGATTATAAGCTGTGTCGTTAAATGCAAACACGGTCATAGTGGTCGGAGATTCATAGAACCTTGTTAGTTGTGCCCGGGTCACCAGCTGTGCAAACTGAAAGATAAAATAATATTCTGTTTTATATAATTTTCCTTTAAAATTACCTTATGAGAAATATTTTAAAGCAATATGAGCTGCAATTTTTGATATCGGAAATTTTTGTTGCAAAATTGTACATGTAATTAACTATTTCAAGGACAGAGAAAAAGAACACTTATGGCTTCTGTTGTTCATATTTGCGGTTGAAGAACTATTAAAAAGCTATGACTGAAGGAAAATTACATTATTGTCATCCTTTACAATAATGATTTCTTAAATAATACTATATGTTTGATTGCACAGAAGTCTTTCTTCTGATACAATCTAATACTTTATTTTAGTCTAATTGAACATAAAGGCACAAAGGTTTAAATTACATACAAATTTATCATAATAACATATTTTAACAGCATAATAAATTCTTAAAAATGCAGCTCATATTGCTTTAAGCAAGGATTCCATTTTCTTATTATAGCAAAAGCGATTGGGTCGCTATAAAATTGAAATAGTTAATATTTTTTATCCAACTTCTTAAAAAACGATAATTATTCTGGACATTACAAAACCACAAAAATTAGTCCTCCCTAAAAATATATACCAAGTTTATAGAAAAATCGCAGAATTTGTGTCTTCCCAAAAATTCTACCTATATGGAAACTAATAATTTTGATTGCACTGAACACAATATCAGCATACATTGCTGCACAAAATTGAGAAAAGGGAATTTTTTAGTCCAAAATTGCAATTTTACAATTTAAAAAATAATAGTTAATTTATCTAGTGAGATTTTTCTCTTCAAGTGTTAAACTGAAACATTTAAGAGAGTTCATTCTCCTTTATTTAGTTATATGACTGTCTAATTCAAAACCCTGACCATTTCAAATTTCCACAGCTGGAGTTATTCCCTTGTTATTTAATTTTCCATGGCAATTACCTTAAATATACATTGATTGTCATGATAATAAAGTTAATGATTCAAAGCTCTCCCTATCTCCCACAGCTGAAGTTATGTAAGCATTGCATGCATTTAAAATAATTCAAATATTACTGCACTTAATAACATTCCTCTTTTTTTGCCCTGTTACCTAAATTTTGAGAAAACTGGATGTACTGATGTATAAAATATCGAGTTCTTTGATACTAGATAATTAAGTTAATTAGTTACTTGTTAATTAGTTCATTGCTAATCGATCACCTTCTTTATCATAAGAAATTCATGATAAACTTTAACCTTCTATATCTATCTTAAAATCTCAGTTTTACTATGTACCAGCATGTATCCCCCTCCCTAATAGATGCATCATGCATGAGCTAAACCTCATAGGCATTTTAGTTACCATATTTTGCAGTTTCTGTACATGATTTGAGCTTTTCATAGGTAATTTTGAGTTGGCAATACACCTTTGCTTCATTTTTCTAATGTACTTTACCGTTCACAGAAGCTCAGTCGGTAGAACACTCGCTCCGTGATCGGGAGGTCGTGAGTTCGAATATCGGCCGCGACTGACCTAAGTCGATAAAAAATAAGTAGCAACTGTTCCTTCGCCATGTGCTCGGTGCTTTGAAGTGGAAGTTGCGGGTCCTTCGGATGAGACCTTAAAAACCGAGGCCGCGTGTCACAGCAGGCGTTGGCACGATAAAGATCCCTCACTGTTCAACGGCCCTGAGTTCCGAGTAAAGGTCAAAATTTGAAGCCCTTCATCGGTATATGGTGACGTCTCTATATGACTGAAATATTCTCGAATGGGACGTAAAACAACATACAATCAATCAATCATCTAATGTACTTTTGATAATATTAAGATAAACTGATGATTACGATTGGTAATGCTAATTTATCTGTTTTATGAGCACATTGTACCATGCATATAAATCTTTGTCTGTACGTGAATCACTATCATTGCCACCAAAGCATTAATAAACTCAACATAAAAAATAATTAGTTTCAGAGTACAAAAAAAAAAACGTAAATTCTGGAGGCCGATCTCTATTCCGAATTTTGAAACAAAAATATGCGATGAAAATACAATTTAAGTAATAATAAACAGTTAAATTAGATGCATAAAGCGCATTGTCCATTTCACACTATTAGGTCAACTTTTAGTAGCTTGTCTTCTTTTAAAAGTTGATCGTACGTAGAGCATGCTCATGCGTATCGAATCAACTGAGAGATAAAACCCATAAGCAGGTGATAAGGGTATATTTCTACATAAATAAGTTGACGATAGAAAAGTTGAAGTGATGACGTTTATCATAAAGTTTTGTTGTGAGGTTGCCATTAACGTCCTTTTTTCTCGTAAAGTATCCAAATATGAAACAGATGTGTCAGACTCTGTGGTGTCTTTTATTTCACAGTCATTGGAATGTATCGAATCGACATACGAATGAAAGTAACTGTTATTAGGTAATGCGTCGTCGATGTATCAAAATGTCGAGTTGAAGGACACAAGCGTTTTCTTCTCCTGTAGAAGTTTTGAAATAATTCTGCTTCATATGAATACAGAAAAAGAACTGCAAATAATGGGATGCAATTGGTGTACATGGGAATTCAAACAGATTGTTGGAAGACCAGATCTCCAAAAACTACATCGATATTGTCAATCAGAAACTCAATCAACTTTTTCTTCTCAACTTCAGTTTTTATTTGTTAAGATTTTATGAAGCTTCGGAATCCAGTATAGGTATAATAATTCAAATTCATTTTGATTGTTAGGAATATTAAAAATATTTAAAAATGACATATGATTTTGAAGAATTCCCTCCTTAGAAAGGGAGCTATGGGTATAAGTTGGTTTATCACTTGCAGAAATAAATCCCAGTCGCTCTAACATATGATTGAAATAATGAACCCAACAAATAAAAACAATGCTGTTACCTGCTCAATCAGCTGGGACCAGTACATACTGATCGTGCAATCTGTCTAATTAATTAATGTTTCGAGAATTTACACATTTTTTACCAGCTATTTGCAATAATTTCACTTTTAAAATTTAACAATGTCTGTGTACAAAGTAAAGAACGCACAATATTCTCTTAATCCCCTAATCCTTATTTACGCAATGTTTTGTATACAAACCCCAACCATGCGCCATTTCCTAGTTTGAAATAATACCAACTTTGACAAGTAAAACTGAAATTTTCCCCGGGATGGAAAACGCGCAACTTTTAAATTTACCTTTGAAAATCCTGTTGTTCGCTGGAGAATTTGTAGAATATTTCCAGATATACTTGTCCTTGTGCAAAATTAACTTGAAAAAGTGCAACCAACAGTCCAAATATCACTACTCCAAGCTCCATGCCTTCACATTTGAAATTGTAACTTGCGAAAGTTACGCGTTATAAACCGGAATTATCAACGATAGACAATATGAAGTCGTCTATTTTGCATACATTTTAAAGCTTCGTTAACGCTTAATCAATGTACGTCAAGAAATGAAGCAGATTTTTGACAAATTAATCAGATGTTACGTGCACAGTTGTAAGATTGATAACAATTTATAAACACATTCGTTTTTTAAAATGGTTGACATCACTCAAAACAATGCATCTGTTACAAATAATTTTGTAAATCGGCAGTTTATTTTCTCATTGCATAATTCTACATGTATATGACTCATAAGTTCGGTTTGAATATCAGCATTATACACGCTGTATTGATGGACTGCTACACATAAAATCACATATATTTTGTTTTACTGGACGGTACTTCATTTAGAACTGTCGATGTTATGAAATTTATACTCAAAGGTCATGTCGATAAAATTTGATCTAAGGAACACGATTTGCTTTATAGAGGAAAGAAATCAGAAAAATAACGCTTAAATTTCAAAAGTATGGAAAGTTGTTATAATATATCTCTCAAGAAGATATTTTGAAGCAGTTTTTATTGAGACTGTTTGGATCATTATCAGATTTATAGCTGAAATCAATTGCTAACTAAAATGTATTTTTTTTTACAAACTTATTGTTGATCATCAAAACTCACAGTATTATTTGTTAAAAATCAATACTACCAACTTAATAAAAACAATATGAATATCTTCACACAATCTTGCTATTAAAACACTGTAAAGAAAAAGATCCTGTCAACACTGTAAAACCAGCATAGAACATCACTTTGGTTTGATGTCTTATTGACAAAGCCTTGAGAGCTAAATACATTACAAGTAACAAGAAACATTTGATGAAAACACTATTACCATCTAAGCGACGAATGCACCTCATCCAACGTGAAAGAACTTCATTATAATATAAAAAAAATATACTGCATGTGATTGGGGAAAAAACATTGAAAATTTTCATCCCCAGAACTAGGCGTACCATCTTGAGTAGTAAACATTTTCGAAATCTCAGACACCCGACAGCAGACTGCGGACTGCGGACTTTTCAGTTAAGGGAAAGTGTTCAAACATAATTTAGATAAAATGAATATTTTTTTTGGAAGTCTTGATTATTGATAATTACGTTTCGTTTATATTGTATGATTAAAACCACTATACACTGTGAACACATTTACGAAGTGTGTGTGTGGGGGGGGGGGGGGGGGGGTCCCTCACTTGTCCGAGAATTATAATAATAATGTAACTCTGTCCTCCCAAGAGAGTGTTCCATTTTATAAACTTTAATATATCACCCTTTTCCAAGAAACCCGAGGACTAAAATAAAAAAAAATAGACTAAAATCTTACTGAGTGCACAGTCTGTAAATAAAAAAAAGAATAAAACTCTGTCAAAGCAGTGAATGGTGTCCTCTAAAAAAATATTTTGTTGATTTAAAGAAATAATACCTGGTCTGGGGAAAAAGAAAGCATTATCCCATGTCACCTCTAGGTTTTCCAGTGGATAAGCATATTGACACCATATTGGTAGGATGACTTCAACCTTTGCCTCGAGATCTTTTTTTCTCTCTCCGGATCATATTGTGTTGAAGTCAATCACTCATATTTTCTTAATTATGATCTACTATTTTCATTCATAAATAAGGGAAAGTCTTAAACCTCAATTTATAAATAAGGAAAAATCACATAATTCACATAATAGTAAAAAATTTCAATTTTATGATAGGTACATCCTAAGAAATATACTACGGTAAACTTAAGCTAATTTTATTATATCAAATAATTCAAATGTTATTCTATATATATTGTAAATTAAAGTTCTACAGTTTTTGCAAGAGGGAATCGTAATTGTTTTTCTACAAAATTCATTTTATTTAGTTTTAAATGCCATTTTTGTAATATTGAAAATCTTACTTAAGCAGTCAAATTTAGGATAATAAATGTGAAATTAGAGACAATAAGGTTCTAATTTGAACAAAAAAAATGTGCGATGTTTTATCGTAAATTAATCGTATTCTAGTTAAGTCAAATCAAGTAGAATTTTCTAGTAAATTGTAGTAAAATATTTACTATGATAAACGTTCTTAAAATTATTTTTCTTTTTTGAAAAGCATACCCATCTAAAATATTTTTTTTAAAAAAACCCAGACGTTATAAATATTCAAGTTTAATTAGTTGTGATATGTAAGCAATTAGTAAATCTAAATAACAGAACTAAATTTTGTTTCTGTGTCCTTTGCAATTTTTAAGCCGCGTCTTTTAATAGAATAGAAAAAATAGTTATCACCGGTACATTTAAATCATTTATCTATTTAAGATGTGAAGAACCTTAAAAACTATGTTGCTTAAAATATTTTCAAAATGTTCCGTTGTTTTAGGAGGTCCTTTTCCTATGAAGAAATCTCACAGATCAGGAGCACTGTTCAAGAAAGTAATCATTCTTTACGTCTTTCTCATGTGTTTTAAGTCGAGACAAAATATTATGTGATAAACATTTCCCTGTTTTCAAATAATTTCATAAAAATCTTATCATATTTATATTTGAAATCAATTATTAACTAAAATGTATTTTTTTTTTTTTACAAACTTATTGATGATCATCCAACCTTACAATATTATTGGTCAAAAAGTCAATACTACCAACTTAATAAAAACAATATGAATGTCTTCACACAATATTGCTATTAAAACACTGTAAAGGAAAAGATCCTGTCAACACTGTAAAACCAGCATAGAATATCACTTTCATTTTGGTTTGATGTCTTATTTACAAAGACTTGAGAGCTAAATACATTACAAGTAACAAGAAACATTTAATAAAAACACCATTACCATCTGAACGACGAATGCACCTCCTCCAACGTGAAAGAACGTAGCAACAGTCAATATTACTTGACGACAGATGATAGCGATTTTCTAATAAAATACTTACTGGACGAAATTTATTTGTGCACGATTCATCGTTACATGCATTTGTGTAAAACATTCATTATACTAGAAAAATTGCATGTAATTGGGGGTAACATTGAAAAATTTCGTTCCAAGGAGTAGTCGCACCATCTTAAGTATTTAGGTCTCAAGCCTGTCGTCAAGAAATGTTAACTGTTGCTACGTTCTTTCACGCTGGATTTCGTGGATTCGTCGTTCAGAGGGTTTTCTTTTTACAAATGATTCTTGACGAATCAGATTCAACCAATTTACAAGTATAATGTTAAAAGGTTAACTGGAAAAAACAAACCATTTAAATTTATGCAATTCTTAAGAGTTCAAATTTTTCTGAACTTTTAAATTGAGAAGTGAAAAACTTGTAAATTGTTCATACTCCTTGTGTCCTATTTTATATTTATAATATTTAAGTTAGTTTATCATCATTTCTGAGAGGAAAATAAAAACTAATAAAATAATAAAAGTATCAATTACAATGCTTCCCATAAATATGCAAAACAAATTACAATTAAGAAGATAACTGAAAACGTGTGTTTGACAATCTGTAGTTTGGAATTGTTTCCATCACCTAAAATAAAAAAACAATTACGTATACGTGGTTGATGTATAACTAAAGTAAATTTCCATTTTAAAAAATAGCCATGTATGTAAGAAATTAGATATAATGACAATATGAATGGATTCAGAATAGATATCCATGTTGCTAAAAAAAAAAAAGGAAGGTCATAAGTGTTCCTGCATAAACATGTATATTTTCATGCATTTTAGCAAAAGCTTCAAAAATGAATATCTTGAGTAGAGACTGATTTGCTGAGGATAATATATAGTTTTCAAAAGCATTACCATCTTTATTTTACCACAGTTAATTCTTTTTAGATTTATCTGTCAATAGTGTATCATTTACATTTTAGATTCGCATTACTTTTCTAAAACTATGTAAATGAGAAAAGCCGAAAACTACTCAGTCTGTAAAAGAAGATCTAGATATTATTATTAGTTCTTTCGCTCACATAATGTAAATTTTTTGGCCTTTCTCCTACTTAAAATATGGAATTAATTATGCCATGTGATATTGTTTTTAGATGAACAGGTTATTATTTGCTTTCTTCAGAGCATGTTAGCATGATTGTTTCACAGATAGAAACGAGTAGTTTATCACTGAAGAATATTGTCATAAATGCTCTTTTCAATCAGTATGTTCACATAAATGAACCATTGAAGTAAAGGTACAAGGAAGTTTTGAATTCTCAGGGAAATAAAAAGTTAATTTGCAATTTTGAAGTTTCGACTGGGAATAAAAGAGACAAAAGTCACGAAAATGATAATGGACCTACTTAATATAAGGTTCACAACAAAATGGGAAATATCTTAAACTATATGTTTTTAAAGGAACACATTTGGAAAAAATGTAAATGTAAAACAACTTTAGTCTATAATTCTAACCTTAAGAATTTTTTTATTGTTAGAAAGAACCGAAATCGTTATCAAGACCTAATGAAAGTCAATATATAATATCATTGACTAGTCGCGTTTTTCGACCGGTTAACCGGTTACCCAATGTGCATGCATGTATTTGGGCAATATCATTATCAGATATTGAGTAGTTATAGTGCAGGCATACACGTGCATTAAAAATGTTTTCTAAGGGATATATCATTATTTACCCACTGAAATTTCTACGGATTTTCCCGTCCATCCGATCATGACAGGTAGCACACGTCGGATGTGACAGGTCGACATGGGATTCTTACTCCTCCATGACACCTGATCCCATCCCTGATGTTTTTGGAGACCCATGGTTGCTCTGCTTCAGATTTGTATTGTTTAAATTGACTATGAGCTTAAATACTGTTCGTTTTCTCCATATTTCATGTACAAAGAATGTGTCAAGGAATAAATTCAAAGTGCTGTTTAATGGTAATATATTTAACGTGTATCTTTTAAATAAAAATATATTAAAATATATCCTTAAAATCATCAAGACAAAAAAAATGAACGTCATATATTTACCAGAATCTTCACTGACTCACCTTGTTGTTCCATCAAATGATCAAGTCTTAATTTTATGTACTCAAATTCTTCATTCATTTTAAAATCTTCATTGCACATTAGAGTTGTAACATCTAGTTCGATATTAATCTCCATGAAACTGTCCAAAATTTTTCCCAGTGAATTTTCCTGATTCAAAAAATTTACTTCATTGCCTGATGTAATTGTTTGCTTTGAAATCAAACAACATTCTTCAGCATTATCGATGAAGTTACTCAGAAATTCCCGATCTTTGTTTAGTTGGCTTAGTTTGGGGATCAGCTCTTCAGAAAACTTTCTATTTACTTCTTTCCTATATATTTGTTTATATAGCGGTTGCCGCTTTTTATGTTTTCTTCCCGTTTTACGTCAGCCAGTCTTTTCTCGTTTAGCAAAATGTTAAGACATTGGTAATCATCTTGTGTCATATCGCTTTGGTAAAAACTACGAAATAGCGTCTTAAAAGACTTCAATTCTTCTCTTTGTCCATATTATTTTATAGATCGAGTTGCCTTGCTAATGGTAGCTGTCAATTTTTCCCTGTTTCTTCTATCTAAATCTATCATATCCAAACGCTTTTTACACATTTTTGACAATATTTCCTTAGCCTTTTCTAACTTTTCTTTTGTTTTTAGATATTTGTTGTGCACAATTTTTTTCCTACTTTCGTATTCATTTTGTACGGTTTTAAAAGTATGATTTATGTGGCCCTCGGAAATGCAGGTGGCACACACAGGCTTGCAGCATGTATTGTTCGTACAGTAGAATTTAAGTTCGTTTTTCTCATGCCCTTTTACGGGGCATATACTGACAGGCATATATTATTTTTTTTCTGATAAATCATCAACAACAGATGAAGAATCTTTACTTATTTCAAAGTTGTGTTTTTGACACACATTTTTTCCTTTTCTCTTCATAGCATAAAGAGCAAACTCGAATCTTACAATCAATACAGAAATGACAACTGCTTTCATATTTCTGACAATCACTGCAAAAAACTTGAGAAACAAAGTTATTTACCAAATCTCGCATTTCACGTCTCATGTTGTCCTCTGGAAAAATCAGGATATCTTTGTTTATAACATGCACTTGTTTACACAGAGGACAAATTATTTTTTGTCGCGAGCAAAGTTTCAAAAGACAGTCGGTACAAAATGTGTGATTGCAAGGTAACATTCGAGGAATATGTGCATTTTCGTCTTAAATACAGAAACATATTGTACATTCGCAAAGAGATTCCAGTTTCTTAACAAAATTTGTAACTTCCGGTGCTCCCATCTGAAAACATAAAATATTGTATTGAAAAGCATACATTGTACAATTGACAGATTTATGGATTACTTATCTTTATGTACAGTTAAGATCCCAATGTAAATAGTGGTAAAACCTTCCTAAATATGTATATATACTAAATAATGAATTTATGATAATATCTTAGCAAACAAGACATTTTAATATAATTTTTGAGCGTATCATTGTTGTTTTATAAGAATGAAAAAAGGTGACAATAACGAAAAGTGATCGATTGAAAAACTATACAAACAAAACAAATCGCTGAATAGGGCATAGGCAAAGACGTCCAGAAAATTCTTGAGGTGGAATCAGGTACGCCTTGAGCCCTATCTATTGATTAGGTAGACGGTATAATCCGTAGTAAAATTTAGTATAAAACAAATGCATAACAATTGGTTTGAAACATGTCAGCCAAAATACGACCCAATATTAGGTTAAATTAAAATTGTTAACAAGGTTATTGAAAGAATAGAATGTACAAAATCCTGAATTTAAACCAGGTTGTTGAAATCCTTGTAACAGCAAATTATCTGTCATTAGCCTACATCGGTTTAAAAATTAATTGTACTTGTAGCTATATAGGTTATGGCATTCAATAGAATATTGCAGGGCACTCTAGATCTGTGCCTTCTTCCCTGAACTAAAAATATATGACGTCATAATAGAAAATGACGTCAAGTCACTTCAAACTTGAGCTGTTACATTATATGAAGGGGAGAGTGTTATAAACCTTATTTCGAACTGCATTAAAATATCAGACCGCTATTCCAAACTTTACGTGTCTTGATTTTATTTTTTAATCTTTTATGTCCGAATATTTTAAACAGTTTACTTAATTAAACTTGACTGAAATTCAGCGTGTTCAAAGTGTAGTTTTGAAATATACTGTTTTATACCCTTGGTTAGAGATAGAATTTATTATGAGTGTAAATATGTTAAAGAATTTTGATATCTGAATCGTGCTTGGAAAACATTTTCACGGCTTTGTTACAATACAAATTACGATATTGAGTGTAAAAATACCCTCAAAAGTGTCGGTCAGTTGAACTTCTCGTGAAATAGTTTGAACCCAAGTTTTACTATGACTATGACGCAATACTATGCTTTGAATGCATTTTAAAGCCCTGGCTTCGGGGCCACTAACAAATAAAAATCTCAGCTCAAATCTCAGCCTCAAATCTTAGATTTCTGCCTCAGCTGAGATTTTCCTAAAGCACCGTGCCACCAACATTTCTGAGATTCGTCTCACGTAAGCTGAGATTTGAGAAAAATCTTAGATTTATTTTCGTTGTTATATGCGACCTTTTTTCGAAAAATGCACTAATATGTTGATTCAATGATTGAATTTACCTTTTATTCAGTTGTTTATGCAATATTTTTGTGTAGATCGCGATAAAAACACATTCCCCCACTTCCTTCATCTTTTATTTGCTGTTTCGAGTCATTCAACAGAAAGAATTCCATTACGACATTTGCGAAAATAAATGTTCATCGAACCCACGTAAAATAATCCCAACAGAAGAATAACACAAAAAAATATCCAAATTTTGTAGTCTTGGCTCGTCTGTCGACATAAACATACAAAAACATACACCGAGGCGTCACTTCCGCCATTGTGACGTTACGTGTAGCAGGTAGGCGGATCTCTACATTTCCCAGACCGATTAAAATAAATCATTTTGATGAAACACATTTTTCTTTCTTTTGTTATATGTTAGATATCATGGTATATCTGTATTATTTTTAACTCTCCATAGCAAAAAAAAATTATTTGAGTTTTAGAGACTATTTGTATTTAGAATAAACCTGAGTGATTTTTTTTTTCTAGCAGATCCAAAAAAAAATTCGATAGTCGATATATATATAGCTAAATTTCTCACATGCTGTAATAAATTTTGTGAGTTTTCCATAAGTGTGGATAAATGTGATAAGATGAACAGCGAACATGAGCGGGTAACATACATATACTTAGTTTTACAGGATCATTTATCACGGAAATTTCTCGAACTGTTTAATTGTCGGGGAATTTCAGTTCATCCCCCCGAAAGGAAGAAAAACCGGCTAAAATTTGAACTAAGTGCATGAATAGGGAAGAGGCAAACTAACACATCAATTTTTCTATGATCCCCTGTGACAAAATGTCTCAGAAAGTCTTTTTTTCTATTTTTAGATAAATAATAAACAACGAATTTAGCACCACTTGACAAATAATCATCGTTACATTGGAAACCCAAGTCAATCTCGCATGTGCTCATCGATAATGAGAAACTGATTAATTTCTAATATCATATCGTAAATAAAAGTTTCACTGCGTAATCATGGTAACGATGTAGTTTTTTTTTTTTAAAAAACAAAGGATCAAACTTCATACTTTTTTTTTTCAAAATGTAAGTTGTCAATTTAAAATAAATACTGTTTGTTTAAAAAAAAATTGAATAAATGCAGTTCTTTTTGTGAATTATGTATCTCAGAATGGACATAGGACGAATATATTCTTATAAATAATATAAACGGTCAAGGATTTTAGTTTACGCATAATCCATTGAGAGTATAAATTCGATCCAAATTCTCAATTAAGAATTTTATAGATTTAGTTAAGAACCAAATTAGACAGACTGATATCATCAGTAATTAATAAATGGTGATTTACAAAATGTACATATTATTTTCAAAGAACAGAAATATTTGTACATGAAATTTTAGATAGATTTCTTTTAATATTTGCGTATAATTTACACTTATAAACAGTAAAATATAACTACGGGAAAAAAACGAAGACGGAGCCGAGGAGGATTTGTATTTTATCTAGTCATATTTCCTTTTCTGATATACAAGAACATTGTGAATTACATATAATAAAAATGTCATACCACAAATAGCACATTAAAATATGAATTTAATTAATTATATTAATTATATTAATTCCTATATGAATGAAGATATAAATGTTATGTATAACGTGCCACTGATATAATTATATTCCTTTTATTCTTTATTTTTTATGCTTTTTGTAAAGTTTAAAGTGCTTGATTCCATACGTGGACAATATTATGATAAGAATGGTTTACACGTGTATAATTAAGACACCCCCTCCTCACAGGAGGATCAAGTTTTGGGAGAAATGAACATTATTTCTGTGATTGTATGTTAATTTCGTGTATTCATGGATTAAAATGTTCACTCTCATAACATTTGCGATTATTTTACCAAAAATAATTCTGTGAGATTTTGTCTGAGACTGGTATACATCAATTTCAAGATTTTCTGAGAAATCTCAAATTTTTTTCTCAGCTGAGTCAGAAACAATGTTGGTGGCACGCATGTTTGAGAAAAATCTCAGACTTGAGAAAAAATCTCAGATTTGAGAAAAAACTCAAAAAAACTAGTCTGAGTTTGAGAAAATATTTGTTTGGTGGCACAGTTTGGTGAGAAAAACTCAAATTTTCTGAGAAATCTCAGATTTGAGAAAATCTCAGCGTTGGTGGCCCCGAAGCCTGGAAGCCTTTAAATAACTGCGCTCAGAGCACGCTCTTCAGTATCAAATTAGTTGGGAGACGTTAACACCAGGTGCAGGTGATAGTGGAATATTACTACATAAATAAGGAAAGTTGACGATGGAAAACTAAAGTCATTTCAATTGTCATACAATTAAGTTGTAAGTTGGTTATTATCGTCTGCAGCAAGTAGAAACATCTTCTAAATATGAAACAGATGTGACAGACTCTCCGGTATCTTTATTCCACTCTGATTCTACGAATAATTACTCTGAATTTGATATTCAATGGATGCTGGAGTCCTTCATGATTATTGACAACTTCTATGTACATAGTCTTTGGAGACTTAAGGTTACGTGGATATACAGAGTCGGCACATAATTACTGGTGCATTTTGTACCTACTGTTAATTTATAAAACGTTTAAACGCGTTAAAGGCTATAGCAAGTGTTTTAGTGTTCTCATTTAGAAGTATATCAAGAAATTCTACTTCAAAGGAATATAAAAATACATCGGTCATAAAAGGAGTGCAGTGAGTGTAAAAAAAGGAATTCCAACAGTTTGTTGGAAGACCTGGTCTCCAAAGACTACATGTATGTATGTCTATGAAGAACTCCAGCTTCCATTTAATATCAATTTCAGAGTATTCTATGTGTAGAATCAAATTGATTTTTAACAATTTTGTTCATAATTAATCACAAGATATGAAAATCTCCGAGTTCCGTTTTTATTGAAGAAGGAGTTAAAGATGATATCAAAAGCCTAGATTTTGATTTATCGTGAGGAATTGATTATTATTTTAAAAATTGGGGTAAAAAATAAAATTTTAGGAAATTTCAATTTCCTTGATTTTGATTTGGACCAGTTCTTAAGTTCAAATGTCTAGGATTACATTGCAATTTGTCACATGTTTGTTCAATTAACGGTTTAAAAGCTTTTGGGTCGCCCAATTGTGCAATGATCAGATCGTTTGCTCAAATATTGCGGAGTAAGGATTTGTTTCTTACGTCGTGGGTTCGTATTCAATGACGGGGCGTGGAGACCGGTTCTTCGGATTAGATCATTTAAACCTAGGTCCCGTGTCGCAGTGCCACATAAAAGATCCCTCACTGCTCAAGGCCCTGAGTGCCAAGTACAGGTTAAAAGCTTCCAGCACTCCACCAGCAAGTGGTGGCGTCTTAATATGAGTGACAATTTATCGATTGGACTTTAAGCAAACAAAACACAGTTTTTAGCTTTGATGATAGCACAAAGAACACTTAGCAATGATTCACATTATGAGTCGTCAGATCATTTCACACTAAATAGATTGAAGAATCTTCTCAATGATTCAAAGACGTTTCTGAAGGTTTGGTTTCTCTACTAATTACGGTTTGAAGGAGTGGCGATAAAAAGCAAATTCAAATAATTGTGGTCCC
Organism: Saccostrea echinata; assembly: GCF_033153115.1. Classification (NCBI taxonomy): domain Eukaryota; kingdom Metazoa; phylum Mollusca; class Bivalvia; order Ostreida; family Ostreidae; genus Saccostrea; species Saccostrea echinata. The sequence continues at coordinate 851,164 of NW_026889830.1, forward strand.
TAGCTTTCGGTGTCAGTGGTTTGGATGCAATGATTTTATGACATATGTTTACAGTCTTGTTGTGTGTCCTTCAAACTTATAGATCAAGGTCATGAAGTAAAAAATAAATAGATCTATCTGAGAGGTGTTGTAGGTAATATGCATGTAATTTGAAAGCCCTATCTTCTCTTGTTCAAAAGTATTTACCAATGTAAAAAAAAAAAGATAAAGACTGTAGGTTAAACTTGAATGTCATGATGTCAAAACCCAGAGTACATTTGGAAAGGTTTTGAAATATAAATGCCCTATATTTTCTCATTCAAAAGTTATCAGCAAACTTAGGTCAAACTTCAAAGTCATAGGGATAAAAATCATAGTACTTTTGTAAAGATCTTGTCCCATGAAATACACATGACAAATATGAACTCCCTACCTTTGTTCTTCAAAAGTAGGCAGCAATGATATTTTTTTTGAAAATTAGTCAGACTTGAAGGTCAAGGTCATGGGGCCAATTTTCATACTACGTTCAGAAACTTCTTTACACAGGTGAATGCACTTGTCACATAGGAACGTCCTATCTTCTGTCATTCAAAATTTATAACACATGTTAAACACTTTGAAAAGTGTCAAACTTCAAGGTCAAGGACACAGGGACAAAAGTCATAGTATGTTTAAAAATGACTTGTCACAGGTAATGCACATTTTAAATATGAATGTTATATCTTCTATCATTCAGAAGTTATAACCAATGATAAAAATTTTAAAAGTAGGTCAAACTTCAAGATCAAGGTCAGGGGGTCGAAATTCATGATACAAACTTTAAGATCAGGGTCAGGGGATCAAAAGTCATAGCATTCGAAAACGACCTGTCATAGGTAATGCTTATTTCAAATATGAATTCTCTATCTTCTTTTTTCGCCAGACATTTAAACAGTTTCAAACGCTTTTTAATCAAATTTAGTCTAAAAGAAAAGACCTGACAATTTGTTTGAAATATGTCTGAAAGAATTCGACCTAAGAATAGTTTGTTTTTTTTTCATTAAAACGACCGTATAATTTGCAAAAACTGTCCTTAAAGATGTTGTTGAATTCCTTGAAATTTTAACTAAATTGTCATAAGCTTGCCTCGGTATTACAATTGTTCGTAATTAGAGCAAGCTCTTGCGTATCAAATCAGTTGGGAGACATTTACACCATATGCAAATGATTTTTGAATATTATTTTAAATAAATAATGAAATTTACGATAGAAAATCATGAGTCATAACGTTTGTACAGGCCTGTAAGTGGCCTTTAAAATTTAGGCGCCAGCTGGCGCACTACCAAAAAAATTTAGTCGCCATTGCAAATTTTTAGTCGCCAGGCCATTTTTCTAAGGCGCCAACTGTAAACGTTAAGAGGACTGGGTGGTTATGGCCATTTTTAGACTTTATTGATCTCCTTTAGAAGAAGAGCTCCATATAAAGATATACAAAAATGAACAAATTTTAAAACTAAAATGTATGAATTTTTTCTTTGCCAAATGATAGTTGACAGCTTAAGATTTCATATCTAAAAAAAATAAGTTATATCTGATGGTTAATTTGTTGACCCCCCCCCCCCCCCGCCTCCTTAATAGATTATAGAGACCAATGACATGCCTAAGAAAATACTACATGTCCATGGCTAAAAATAATTTCCTCTTCTTTTAAATTTCTTTTCGCTTTTTCAGAAAAATTGTTAGAAATGTGAAAATTTCCGGAATTCGACGATCGCCAAGTCAATTTAAAATGGTCGCCAATTTGGCGACTTATGGAAAAATTTTAGGCGCCAATCAAAAATATGAGGCGCCATGGCGACTAATTTAGTCGCCAATTAGAGCCCTGTTGTAGTAAAATTAAGTTACTAGTTGGCCTATATTATCTGTAGGCAGTTAAACATGCAAAAAAGTAACAAATGTGACAGGCTCTGTAATGTCTTTTATTTTGAGTTCACTGGGATAAATCAAAATCATGTCGGCTAAGGAAGCAGCACAATTAGCACAATTAGGAAATTCTAATAGATTGTTTGAAAACCTGGTTTCCAAAGACTACATTGATATTGTCAAAAAGGAACGCCAGCATCTTTGGAATATCAACTTCAGAGCACTTGTATGTAAAATCTGAATAATTTTTAATAACGTTAATTTTAGATGATTAAGAATCAATTTATAAAAGCTTATGGGGTCCAGTTTTATTCTGAAAGCATTTGTCCTTGATCAAGTATGAGCTAAAACTCCATATAGGGATTTTCATTACCCTATTTTGCAGTTTATGTCCATAGTTTGAGCTTCTCGTCAGTACTTTTTGAGGTTGTAATACACCTTATTCTTTTTTCTAATGCACTTTTGATAAAATTAAGATTAAATAATGATTTCAATTGCTATGCTTATCTATTTGTTTTATAAGTAAAATGTATCATGCATAAGGAATTAATCATTGTCTTTACGTCAATCAATATCATTGCCAAAAACGTTAATAAGATCAAATTAAAAAAAAAATAATAATTAAATTTGAAGTATAAAGTATAATCCAGAAACGGCAATTTCGGATCTCCATCATTACTCTGAATTTTGATACAAAATCTTGTGATAAAATGGGATAATAATAAACAGCTAAATTAGATGCTTCAATCGGCTTTTCCAATACGGATCTCCATTTCACATCCTAGATGACACTGTATTAGATCACAAACTTACTTACTGTATAACTGATAATACACTTCGATCTTGTTTCATTCTATCTTGTGTTGTCAGTACCTTCTCACATATTGCATGTACATGTATATTTCTTGAAATAAATCAAATTTGTTCAATATCTGTCATAAAATTAAATGTTGTGTTTAAATAAATGCTCCTTGTCTTGATCGGGTAAACGAGAAATTCCGTAGAAATTCAGTGTGTAAAAAATGGACTTACAGTTAGTATGAAAAACGTCAGTCAGTATTAGACATAATGATATACTGCATTTGCTTATAAGATCATTGTATTGACCATAGCACTTGGAATGATGACTTCAAACGAGGCTGTTGATAACCTTATTTCATCAACTTGTTGGTTAATAGATTAAAAATTGATCGTATGTAAAGCATGCTCTGGCGTATCGAATCAAGTGGGACACATAAAACCATATGACGGTGATAAGGGTACTAGTATATCGTTACATAAACAAGTTGACGATAGAAAAGTTGAAGTCATCACGTTTATCATAAAGTTTTGTTGTTCGGTTAACATTAACGTCTTTTTATTGTAAAGTACCCAGATATGAAACAGATGTGTCAGACTCTGTGGTATCTTTTATTTCACTTTCACTGGGATATATCGAATCAACATATGAATGAAAAAAACTATTGTTAATAGACAAGAAGTCCATGGGTCACATCGCTCACCTGAGCACACTGCCTAGGAAGAAGCAGAAATCGGTTCGGTATTTTGAAAAGTTTTAAGAAGGACTTAAATTTACATTACCTCAGCATGTTTCTATATCAATATTACTAATCATGGCTTTGCTGTTCTCAAACAGAAGAATTTTAAAGATTTTTTTCCTATGTATTTCTATGTAAATCTGATTGGTCGTTGTGGCCCCACCCTTCCCACCGTAAATTTGAACAAATATGAATTTACACTACCTGTGGATGCTCCTACAATAATATGACTAATCATGACTTTGCTGCTCTTGAGCTTCAGATATTTTCAAGATGATTCCTATATATTTTTATGCAAAACTTTGACCCTCTGTTGAGCCCCAAACCCCTGGGAGGTCATAAATTGAACAAAACCTAAGGTTGCTTCTGTATATAAATGACTATTAATGGCTAAGTTGTTCTTGAGAAGAAGATTTCAAAGATATTTCCTATGTAACGTGTATGATCAGGTTCTTACAAGGGATATATAGGTTTTCCTTTTACTCTGTCTGAGTTAATGATTGGACAGCTATATCTGAGGGTATATCACATAGTACTTATATTTTCTCTTTCATCTAGAGATGGGGACTGGGTATTAGGTACTACTTGCACTGTGTTTCTCCCCTAGGTTGCTATTGATAGATAAGAGCCAGTTGTCTCAATCTTCTTCAGATTTACTACACCCAGAACTTAAGTACGTCTTAATATTTCACATGTGTATCCCTTGTAACAAGACCTTCCCTTTGATTCGAACAATTATGATCCGTTAACTTTAATTGTTCGTAATTAGAGCAAGCTCTTGCATATCGAATCAGTTGGGAAACATTTACTCCATATGCAAGTGATGTATGAATATCACGATAAATAAATAAGGAAATTTACGATAGAAAATCTAAGGTCATAACTTTGTAGTAAAATTAAGTTACTAGTTGGCCTATATTATCTGTAATCAGTAAAACATGCAGAAAAGTAACAGATGTGACAGGCTCTGTAGTGTCTTTTATCTTGAGTTAATTGGGGTAAATTAAAATCATGTCGGCTAAGGAAGGAGCACAATTAGCACAATTAGGAAATTCTAATAGATTGTTTGAAAACCTGGTTTCCAAAGACTACATTGATATTGTCAATGAGGAAAGCCAGTATCTTTGGAATATCAACTTCAGAGTATGTAAAATCTGAATAATTTTTAACAAGATAAATTTTAGATGAAGAAGAATTATCAATATATGAAAGCTTATTGGGTCCAGTTTTATTCTGAAAGCATTTGTCCATGATGTGAAAAAGCCTGCTCTTTAATTTGTCATGAAGAATGGTTGTATTAAGCATAGAAAAAAATATGTTCTGATGACATTGATGTTTGAATAGTTTTGAGATTTTAAGCTTTTCAGAGGTTCTCTGGATTTTCTTTTAGAATCCACATTTTGATTTATACCACTATCTGAATATGTTGTAACATAATGCATCGGAAGTCTTCTCTTCACACCATTTAATATTTTGGTATGGATTAAGGATAAGAGCCTGGTTGAACATTTACTGGAGTCTACAATATATCTTCGTTTTTGAGGATTTTTATGAAGTTTAGGAATCCAGTATAGGTACGATATATTAAACTTAATTGGATTGACTGGATTGCTAAATGTGTTGTCAATAGTAATTCGAGTTGATATAGATCAACTCGTACATATTCATTTTATTATTAGATAATTGTTTTGCGCATTTTACATGTAAGCCATTTCATATACAATTTTTATATCTGATTATAACACTTCCTTTAAAAGGGATACATCTTTTCAACTTTCATCACAAAAAAAGTCGGATGAATGAAAACGATATCATTGAATACGGGGATCTTTTAATAACAATTTTTAAAAAATTCCTATCGACAAAAAAGTAAAAACAGTTGATAACATTATGTGAAATTATATTTAAAACGTGTATTTTTATGCTTATTTTAAGTTTGGGAATTTAATTATTCAACATTTACTAACAACTACCTTTTCAGAAGTCTTTCTCTGGAGTAACATTTTGAAATGGAATAGGGATAATGTAAGAAAAATAATTTAACAACAATGTATTGAATTATAAGTGATTTTGTATGTTGTATAATACTGAATTCGTCATTCATCCTTTGGGATATTTCGGCAGAAATTCAGTTTGCTAAGTAGCTTACAAGTGTTGTGTCAGTTATGAACATGCTGACACCTGTTCTCGAATGAACTGCATGCTTGCAGAGATAAGAACTGCCCATACTTACTATCTCCAGATTTTCATATATTATGTTCCATTTTCATATCTAGTCACGCGAAGAAATAAACACGGAGAAACCCGTTTTAAAGTGAAGTCACAATGACACAATGGGACGAGCGAGATATAAAAAAATTATAGATTAAGGGCAGCAAGAAATACAAATACCAAGTCCAGTTTTGCTGTTTTTAAAGAGGTAAAATGTAAACATAATGTTTTCGTTTTGGTGTACGAGTGTTATTGAAGTGTACTTCACATAGACATGCTTTAGTAGACTTTTTTTTTCATGTAGCTCTAGCAAATGTGTTTTAACAGATAAAATTCTTGATAACAAACTAAGAAATGTTCTATTGGTTTTAGCAAATTTGAGAATTCTTTAAGTGCAATTCAAAAAATGTTTGTCGTGCTAAATGGGCCTCTGTACAGCAGTTGTTTTAAATTGAACCCCAAATAGCAGATAAGCAAGGAAAATCAAAATATGTCGTGTTCTGATAGAACGAATATGATTTTTTTTATTTCAGCTGAGTGCGTGTGCATTTCTTATGTTCACACAAAAACAGTGAAATAAATGAATAACTACTGTAGAAAATACTGTATGTGTGCTTTAAAAAGCGGGCTTCATATTTTAGCGGCTTTGGCGCAGACAACAATGCGCTCATTCATGAGCATATGGCTAAGAAATCATTCTGCTATATTTTATCAATATTTCAATGCATCAACAGGAAATTTAAAAAAGAAATAAATAAAGCACTTTTTTTCCTTCAATGCTCTAACAAAAAAGTTTTCTGAATACAAAACTGCCATCCCCAAATACATTTCTTTACACATATTTTTCATCTTAATGCAATTTGCAAATTATATGATAGAAGAGAGTAATCCATTCCAGGCCGATACCGGCGACAATAAAGCAGTCAGGTGCAATGAATGTGAAGGGTATACCCCAGTGCTGATATCGTAGATAGTATAATAGAATATGGCGCATGCTGATATTACAGATACTAGTAGTATAACAGAATATGGCGCATGTCTATTTACCAGTGGTGTTCAGCTTTAATTAGTTACTTGTAAATTAGCTCATTGCTAATGGATCACCTTCTTATAATAAGTAATTCAAAATAAATTTAAACTTTCTACATAAATCTTAAAATCCCAGTCCTACTATGTACTAAAATGTATCCCCCCTTAATAATTGCATCAAGTATGAGCTAACACTCCATATAGGGATTTTGGTTACCCTATTTTGCAGTTTCTGTCCAAAGTTTGACTTTTTCGTCAGTAATTTTTTGAGTTGGCAATACACCTTATTCTTTTTTCTAATGCACTTTTGATAAAATTAAGATTAAATAATGATTTCGATTGTTATGCTAATCTATATGTTTTATAAGTAAAATGGATCATGCATAAGAAATTAATCATTGTCTTTACGTGAATCAGTATCATTGCCAAAAACGTTAATAAGATCAAATTAAAAAAATAATTAAATTTGGAGTATAATCCAGAAACGGAAATTTCGGATCTCCATCATTACTCTGAATTTTGATACAAAATCTTGTGATAAAATGGGATTGATGTAATAATAAACAGCTAAATTAGATGCTTCAAACGCCTTTTCCAAAACGGATTTCCATTTCACATCGTAGATAACTCTGTATCAGATCACAAACTTATTTACTGTATGACTTATAATACACTTCGATCTTGTTTCATTTTATCTTGTGTTGTCATTACCTTCTCACATATTGCACGTACATATACATTTCTTGAAATAAATCATATTTGTCACTCTCTGTCATAAAATTAAATGTTGTGTTTTAATAAATAAGTCGTATGGTTCTACCAAATATCAAAATACTTGTGTACCACAAAAAGGCAAAGTTTTATGAAGTATGTAGATTACGAACAGTATCCATGCTCATAGTTACCTTCACCGTTCACGGTAGCTCAGTTGGTAGAGCACTCGCTCCGTGATCGGGAGCTTGTGAGTTCGAATCTCAGCCGCGACTGACCTAAGTCGATAAAAAATGGGTAGCAACTGTTCCTTCGCCATGCGCTCGGCACTTTGAAGTGAAAGTTGCGGGTTTTTCGGATGAGACCTTAAAAACCGAGGCCCCGTGTCACGACAGGCGTTGGCACGATAAAGATCCATCACTGCTCAATAACCCTGAGTGCCGAGTAAAGGTCAAAATTTGAAGCCCTTCTCCGGAATATGGTGACGTCTCTTTATGAGTGAAAAATTCTCGAATGGGACGTAAAACAACACACAATCAATTAATCATAGTTACCTTCATCGTAGCTTAGTTAAAGTTGGATGAGAACTTAAAAAACCGAGGCCCCATGTTCTGGTAGGCGTTGGCACGATGAAGAACTCTCACTGCTCAATGGCCCCGAGTGCCGACTAAAGATCTAAATCTGAAGCTCTTCACTGATATCTGGTGATGTCTCTATTATGAGTGAAAAATTCTCGAACAGGACGTAAAACAACTCACAATCAATCAATGAATCAATCAAGCTAATAGTCCATTAAACAATACAAATCGGGAGAAGAGCAAACACGGACCTCCAAAAACATCAGAAAAAGGATCAAATTCCATGGACGGTTAAGCATCCCATGTCGACCGATCACACATGCCGTATGCTCTTTGTTTTGATCGGGTAAACGAGAAATTCCGTGGACATTCAGTATGTAAAAATGGCCTTACAGTTAGTATGAAAAAGTCAGTCAACATTTGACCTAATGATAGACTGCACTTGCTTATAAGATCATTGTATTGACCATAGCACTTGAAATGATGACTTCAAACGAGGCTGTTGATAACCTTATTTCATCAACTTATTGGTTAGTTGATTGCTCGTTTCAAAAATTGATCGTACGCAGAGCATGCTCTGGCGTATCGAATCAACTGGGAGACATGAAACCCATATGAAGTTGATAAGGGTACTAGTATATTGTTACATAAATAAGTTGACGATAGAAAAGTTGAAGTCATCGCGTTTGTCATAAAGTTTTGTTGTTCGGTTAACATTAACGTCTTTTTCTTGTAAAGTACCAAAATATGAAACAGATGTGTCAGATTCTCAGGTGTCTTTTATTTCACTTTCACTGGGATATATCGAATCGACATATGAATGAAAGTAACTATTGTTAATAGACAAGAGGTCCATGGGCCACATCGCTCGCCTGAGCACACTGCCTAGGAAGAAGCAGAAATCAGTTCAGTATTTTGAAAAGTTTTAAGGGGGGACTTAAATTTACACTACCTCAGCATGCTTATATCAATATTACTTATCATGGCTTTGCTGTTGTTAAACAAAAGAATTTTTTTCCCTATGTATTCCTTTGGAAATCTGATTGGTCATTGTGGCCCCACCCTTCGCACCGTAAATTTGAACAAATATGAATCTACACTACCTGTGAATGCTCCTATAATAATATGAATAATCATGACTTTGCTGTTCTTGAGCATCAGATTTTTTCAAGATGATTCCTATATATTCTTATGCAAAACTTTGACCCTCTGTTGTGCCCCAAACCCCTGGGAGGTCATAAATTGAACAAAACCTAAGGTTGCTTCTGTATATAAATGACTATTAATGGCTTAGTTGTTCTTGAGAAGAAGATTTCAAAGATATTTCCTATGTAACGTGTATGATCAGGTTCTTACAAGGGATATATATAGGTTTTCCTTTTACTCTGTCTGAGTTAATATCTGAGGGTATATCACATAGTACTTATATTTTCTCTTTCATCTAGAGATGGGGACTTTTCCTTGGAATTCCACGGAATCTGTTATTGAATTCCACGGATCCTATGGAAAATGTCTAGTAGAAGTACTTTTATAAAAATAATAAAAGTGAAATGATTTTAAATGATATAAAATAAATATAAAATATAAACTTGATAAACTAAATAAACTATTAAACATGTCATAAATGCGTAAATGATAAGATTTCTATTAAAGTTTCATTCTTTCCATTCTTTACTAACATGATTGGGTATTTAGTGACATAGCTTTACACATTTTGGATCCACACCTGTACTTTTACATGACCACACATACATCTATTGGTCAGAATTTGAAATGGATAGATTTCATTGGTTTAAAGTTTGGTCATTGTGGGGTACTGAGTTTTATTCAGTTTTAGCTCAAGATTTAGATTTAGATTTCAAATGGAGAAGACATATTGCTGCTGACTTAATTATATATAATATTTGGAAATAATGACAGTTCCCTAAAAGGTAAGTTTTACCTTTTTGTAATAGTGTTGGATTTGTACAAAAATAAAGTAACAGAACTTGCCAGCATATATGTTTTAACTTTTATTTAAATTTGTTATTCAAAACCTAGATCCACCCCTTAGTTCTCCCTTACCTGTACATACTTATATATATACCTAAGGGCATTGGTCAGATGTTTTGGAAGTGGTCATTGTTATTTTGGTTTTTATTGGTTATTGATTTGAAAGTTCTGATTCTATTGGTTTTATTGACTGGGTTGGAGTTTTCCCGCTTTATTAAGACCATTCTATATATATATATTCATAAAAGACATTTTTGACTTTGGACAGATTTCCATTTTTGGTAAGTTACTAATATTATTTCATATTTTAAATGTTCATCCTATAGTATGCAAAAGTTATTTCCATTTGCACTTACTAAAGTGAATGAATGAATTTGAAAGAAAGTTATTTTATGATGTATATTTATTATTGATTACAAGATCAATATTAAGTATTTAACAGAAGTAATTTGATGTTAATCAGATTATATGTTTTTATGATGATCAAAGATATATTTGATGACATTGTTCAAAGTGAGCAATTGATATATATTTTTAAAGGGATAATATTTTTAAATAAATTGTATTAAATTACAGATCACCATTCATGTAGATACTTCTACATTAACAATTTGTGGGAAAGCCTATTCCCATAGAATGGTGAGATTTAGATTTATATGTTTTTAATCTGGAATATATTTTTTTATGAATATTATGGGAGTAATTAATATGTAAAGATTTATATATTCGAGAGTTATCTCCCTTTGATGACAATGTAAATATAAACGATGATAATTCAATAATTATCTTCATGTGAAATAATGAACATTGTGTGTGATAATTATTTACATTATATTTATTGTTGTTTTTATGATATTTACAGGGCTTACATATTACAACACAATATATATATAATCACTCCACTGTGCAATAAATCTGATGAACCCTGACAGGAGTGTTGTGTTATATACTTCCATAGTGATACCCCTGTTACATTTTGGCGCCCACGTTGGGACACAGTGGCTTTGAGTGCAGACTGGAGACGAGTGTATGGTGTGTGGTACGTTTACGGATCCATGGAGATCGTCAAGCCGTCAGTGACGCATAAACTTATCTGTGATGACTGTGTTTATCCACCCAAGTTACAAACTTTGATCCGCGCCTAACAAGTGACATTCTGAAGGATCATCAGTGACACCGGTGTAGTGCATTTGAGGCTGCATGCAATAATTTAATCTGTGATATTTATCTTTACCAGCTGGTGAGTTACATGCATGTTAATAAACTGTAGATTTTAGAACTTGGTGCACCGTAAGAGTTGAATATGTAAATATATATATTTTTTTCTTTGTAAAGAATTTAATATTCACGATCGATCAGTGGTGTAAATTTTTTTGAATAGGCCTACATTTAGCTAGCTAGTAATATTTTTATAGATCAAAGTTGATCATTGTCTGTCTGTTCTGTCCGTCATAACTGGGTTTGTTATCATTTTTTTGTTGTGCACATATTGGTATTAGAACTTTAAAATGTAAGAAGAACTACAGTGAGAGTGAGAGCATGGGTAAGTTGTGTAATTAACAGTGCACATATTTCCCACATTCCATTCCCAGTATTAATTAGTAGCTAATTGCTATATCTTTCATCTGACATTTTACAGACAAGACAGTAAGACTACAACAGTTGAATTTACTAGTTATATTGGTCGTATTCAAGTCAGTTGATCTGAGTTTGTCGTGATATTTTGTGAGGTCATTGTTGCTTCAGTGTTATCAGTGATTTTGTAATTGTCTGGTAGTTTATCCCAAACACCCTATTACCCAAAATCCCATTACCTTTGCATTGTACATATTATTTATTGTTTACAGTAGTGTTTATATAATTTCATTCGTATCAATTTAGATCGGGTTCGGTTTCTTATCCGCATTTCAGTCGAGTTCGGTTTTGTTTTGCGAATTCCGTTCGAGCTCGAAATCCGTTTCATTCATAAACCGGAAGTTTACAAAACGTGATTCGGTAATTCTTGATTTTTTTGTTTTCAGCACTTTAATTTTGTTTTAAAACATCAACAACAATCTTTGCATTCAGTTTTTGTGTTCTTGTGTTGTTATCTCAAAGATTCCTACGTCTCAGGTAAATATTTCTGCATAAAACCTTGTGTTTATTTGATTATTTGCACTTAATTTCTTCAACGTAAAATCAGCTGATTTTGATTGACAAGAAAGTTCATATTGACAAAATTATCTGTTTGTTTTCAATATTGAAATTATTCGCTGATACTTTTGATTTGTTTTTGAATTGATTCACGCTTACCAAACTTGCTTATTACAGTGCAAAGAATTAAAAGTTTATTTTGCAGGTTGTAAATTGCATTTTGTCAGCCATAAGATAAAATATTTTGAGTGCATTTATTGACCGGAAGTGCAACACTTAGCGGAAGTGCATCCTACTTTCATTTTCTATTTATATTTTGACATTGTTTATACCTTCCCAAAGATTATTAGTTCATTCTGAACTACCCTCCTCAGCTATGTTAAGGAAGGAAATGGAAAATGCGATCTTGGTACATTCTTAATAGGTATTATTTTTAAGAATCTCTGTAACAAAGTAACTGTAAACATTTAGGAAAGGTAATATAGATATCCATAATGGATAGGTTTGTGGCTCACTCAGTACCAGCTACATCGCATGTATCAGCTGTGTGTCACGTGACTGATATGAAAATAGAATTGTTCAGCCGAATGTAGAAAATGAGGCTAGTGCAAGGGCATACGCATCTTTTTGGAGAAAAAAATTGATACATATTAAAAAAGATTTACATCGGCTTTCCGAAAAGTGCTGGGAGCTACTTTGAGTTGTTTCGGAAAGACTCGTAATTATGCCAAAAATATGTATAATAGCTTAAAATTTCCACTTCGCTTAAATTCTGTCATGAATAAAAATAATGTTATGCCGACTAGAATCAGCTCCCAGCACTTTTCAAAATATACATAATATAAGCAATTGATATTCCATACTTCAGCTCAAACAGTCTAGTCTATGCCCTTGCACTTTTGAGGTTAATCAGGCATACACGTATCGTGTTAGCGATATTCTTTACATTCTCTGTCTATGTGCAGCTCCATAGCACCTACATAAATTAATACTCTACATTATTGTTTTAAATAAATTATTTCCTTTTAATTTTATTAATTAGATTTAAACATTGGCGAATGTTTTATATTTATTTAAGCATTTTTGTAATTATTAAACCAATGGATCCACTCCTCTGGATCACTTGTACTGCGTCAAGTCAAGGCTAGTGACGTCATATATGACACAAGATTTGCTTCTAATAACTCGGCAGTATTGCTATCAGATGTTGTGATTTTACAAGCTTTTATAAATAATTGATAAGATAAATGAATGCAAGTTGTTATTTACGCATCAGTATGTGGTTAAATAGATTTTTGTCGCTTGTTAAATTTTTAATGACGTCACAATAAAACTTCTCATACGGTGCATCACTAATGTGAACTCAGGCCTTCCTTAACGTAGCTGAGTCCTGGAATTATTTGCAATTTTATTTCACCATGAGATAAATTACAGGTACAAACAGTTGCTTTATTTTGAATATTGTGTATTATTCTGCAGCATTGTAAATATTGTGTACTATTATTTGTGTTACCATACAACAATCATGTCTGAAGAAGCAGCGATGACAAAAGAGGAAGTGAAGAACATGCTTATTGCCTGGAAGGCAATGAAGTTGAAGCCTAAGGCTGATACCCCACAGGACTTCATAGACTGGATGACCTCTACATTTATTAAGGAAGAACCTACAGAGACAACTGAATCTCCAAGCACTACAGCTTCCAGTAACACAGTTCAACCTCCACCATCTTCTGGGAAACCTATGCCTTACACTCCGTTTCCACGGATATCGACTTTCACAGGAGATAGTAAGAGTGATGTTACTTATGATGTTTGGAAGTATGAAGTGGAATGTCTCATCAATGAATCATATCATCCAGACACTATCCATCATGCCATTAGACGTTCGTTGAAGGGAGAAGCGAGCCGTGTGATAGTGCATCTTGGACCAGGGGCATCTACTCAAAGTATCATTAAGAAACTAGATAGCATCTATGGTACTGTAGCTGAGAAAGAGGACATCCTGTCCGAGTTCTATAGTGCTAGACAAAAGGATGATGAGGAATGTGCAAGATGGAGTTGCAGATTAGAGGACATTTTAAGCAAAGCCATACAGAAAGGACTTATTGCACAGTCACAGTCCAATGAGATGCTACGGACAATGTTCTTCAAAGGATTAAGGCCATCACTGAAAGATATTTGTGGACATCTCTTTGACAAGACTCTCAACTTTGATGAGCTCAGATCAGCAGTGAGGAAAGTAGAGATGGAGCATCAACCTCAAATCAAAGAGAAGAAATCAGCAACTGCAAAAGCTGCAACACCTGCTGAACACTCTACTGATAGACTCGATGATCTTGAGGCAAAGATTAATCAACTGACCACTGCAATGCAAGGTTTTACGAATCGTCAGTACACTTACAACAGACGATTACCACAAACATTCAGTGCACCTAGACCATCCTATCAAAGAGGTAGACAAGATAGAGTTTATAGAGGAGGATACAAACAGAACCCTAGGATACCTCCACCTCAGGTCACACATGATGATGTGCAGGAACCTCAGAGATATAGGAGGAAGGAACCACCTACTTGCTATAGATGTGGACAAGTCGGACACATTGCAATCGGATGCAGGGTAATGGTGGATCACAGACGCCAGACTTTAAACTACAACAAGTCAACCCCTGGGGACGAGGAGTTGTCTCGAGGACCAAGAGTCCCAGAACGGAAATTATAGGAAAACCAAATGAGATTACAGTTGCCATCAACGACATTCAGTGTACCGCTCTTCTAGATACTGGTGCTACTGTATCTACCATAAGCCAGTCTTTTTATGATCAGTACCTTCAAGATGTAGAGTTACATCCCATTGAAGAGGCTATTAATATAGAATGTGCTGATGGACAACTGATGCCATATAGTGGTTATGTGTGTGTCAACCTAACACCATTTGGTATTTCAACATTGGACAGACTCCAGGATTGTTTATTCCTTGTTGTTCCAAATAGCAACTACAATATGCATGTTCCTGTGCTTATTGGAACCAACATAA
This sequence comes from Saccostrea echinata, assembly GCF_033153115.1. Lineage (NCBI taxonomy): Eukaryota > Metazoa > Mollusca > Bivalvia > Ostreida > Ostreidae > Saccostrea > Saccostrea echinata. Next base: position 866,271 of record NW_026889830.1, read on the forward strand.
TCCAGAGTCTTATAGATGTCACAAAGGAGGAATATGGATCCAGATTTCTTCAAGAAGCAGCTTTAACGACACCCTGGTACTTAGCCTTCCGCTGTATTGCTATTAGAGAGAAGGAATTAAGTAGGAATGGGTATTCCCTAGGCTTAGTGAAAAGTGCAGAGACATCCAGAGTGATCATTCCTCCAAACAGCAACATTACCATCAATGGGTACATTGATAAGAAGATTCCTTACCACAGATGTATTGTTATGATGCATGAATCTAACAAATCCTGTATTCCAAGTGATGTTGACATTGAGGCAACTCTCCATCCTTATCTGTTTGAGGATCATCAGATAATGCCAGTAACCATCAACAACGTCACAACTAGAACCATCTCAGTTTCACCAAAGAGCATCATTTGTGAGATTCAGCCAGTAGAAATACAGGATACAGGACCAACATCTAGTGAATCTTCATCAGTGTCACCAGAATTAGAAGACATTATATCCAAAATTCATTTGCCAGAGGATATATCAGATGAAGAACAGCAAGCATTCAGAGAATTAGTGGAGTCATACCAGGATATATTTTCCACAGGTGCTACAGACATTGGAACAACAGACAAAGTGAAACACAGGATTGAACTTGCTGACTCAACACCATTTAAGCAAAAGTACCGACGGATTCCACCTGCTATGATAGATGAAGTCCGGTCACATATTAAAGAGTTGTTGGCAGCAGGAATTATTAGACCTTCACACTCACCTTTCTCCTCCAATGTTGTACTGGTCAGGAAAAGTGATGGATCTCTACGACTCTGCATAGATTATCGACAGTTGAATTCAAGAACTGTAAAAGACAACTATGCCTTGCCCAGAATTGAGGAGATACTGGACTCACTATCAGGAAACACCTACTTCAGTGTTCTCGATATGAAATCAGGATACCACCAAATAGAAATCGAAGGGCGGCATAAAGAACGAACTGCATTCACTGTAGGCCCTCTTGGATTTTACGAATTCAATAAAATGAGTTTTGGCTTAGCTAACGCACCTGCAACTTACCAACGTCTACAAGAGCAATGCTTAGGTGATTTACATCTTAAAATTTGTTTTATATATTTAGACGACTTGATTATTTTTTCAAAATCTTTCAGGGAACATATTAACAGATTGCAGCAAGTATTCCAGCGTATCAGAGAATATGGGCTTAAACTTTCTCCAAAGAAGTGTTCACTCTTCAAGAAGAAAGTTAGATATGTCGGACACATCGTATCTGAAGATGGGGTTGAGCCAGACCCAGACAAGTTGTCGAAAGTCAAAAACTGGCCAGTTCCAACAAATGCAGAGGAAGTTAGGCAATTTTTAGGCTTTGCGGGTTATTACCGTAAATTTATACAGGATTTTGCCAAGATTGCCAGACCATTAATTGACATTATGGCTGTTGGAAAGAAGTCTAGAGGAAAGCAGAAACCAGACCCAAAATGGAAATGGGAACGAGAACAACAGGAGGCATTTACTTTACTTAAGGATAAGCTTACTTCACCACCTGTTCTAGGTTATCCAGATTTCACCAAACCATTTAAGTTACACACGGATGCTTGCCAGACAGGTCTTGGTGCAGTATTATATCAAGAACAGGAAGGAAAAGATAGAGTCATTGCATACGCAAGCAGAGGATTGAGCAAGTCTGAGAAGAACTATCCAACTCACAAGCTTGAATTTTTGGCATTGAAGTGGGCGATTACTGAAAAATTTTCCGACTATCTACAAGGAAAGGAATTTACTGTCTACACTGACAACAACCCACTTACCTATGTTCTTAGTACTGCTAAATTAGATTCTACTGGACATCGTTGGATTTCTGCTTTGGCCTCCTTCAACTTCAAAATTTTATACAGACCGGGAAAATCAAACACAGATGCGGATAGACTTTCCAGACTCGACAACACAGAAACCATCAGCAGCGACTCTATTAAAGCTATATGCCAAATTGGACAGCCATATGCAGAGACTTTAGCCATAGATGATGCTATTTGCCAGCTTATGCAGCCAAGTTTAGAAATAGCAGATCATTTGGACATATCAGCTATTCAAGATAAAGACCCTACTGTTTCTTTCTGGAAAACCCAAGTGGAATTAGGAACCAGACCAGATAGGGATTCTTTGAACACTGAAAATGACTTAATTTTCTACAGGAATTTTTCCAAATTCAAAGTCAAAGAAAACATCCTATTGAGAGAAGTGAAAACAGAAGATAGCACCATCCATCAATCTGTCATTCCCATGTCAACCATTCCAACTGTATTACATCACCTGCACAATAAGATGGGACATTTGGGCAGAGACAAGACTTCATTAGTGCGACGACGATTTTATTGGCCAAAGATGCAGAAAGATATCATCGATTGGATTGATTGCTGTGAAAGATGTATAAAGACTAAGACAAGTGACCAGAGAGCTGAATTAGTTAACATCCAAACATCCCAGCCACTGGAACTTGTATGCATGGATTTCCTAACATTAGAACCAGCAAAGGGAGGAGTACAAAACATCTTAGTCATTACAGACCATTTTACCCATTTCGCTGTGGCAATACCAACTAGAAATCAGACAGCCAAAACAACTGCTGAAGCTATCTTCAATCATTTCATTTTACATTACGGAATTCCCGAAAAACTACATTCGGATCAAGGAACAAATTTCTGCAGCAACATCATTAAAGAATTATATACTCTTTTAGGAATTTCCAAATCAAGAACAACCCCCTACCATCCGATGGGTAATGGTATAACAGAACGCTTTAACAGAACTCTTCTTTCCATGCTGAGAACTTTAGAAAACTCCCAAAAGCCTGATTGGAAAAGTCACATCAATTCCTTGGTTCACGCATACAATGCCACAACAAATGATTCAACAGGATTCTCGCCATTTTACTTAATGTTTGGGAGAGAGCCTAAATTACCAGTTGATATCATCTTTGGATTTCCACAGCAGCAAGATGAAGAAAAATGCAATACTAAATACATTAACAGATTAAAAGAACGACTACAAGATGCATATAAACTAGCTAATACAGCAATCAAGCATTCCCAACAAAGGCAGAAGGAAAACTACAATTTAAGGGCAAGAGCGGCTACTGTACAGGTTGGAGACAGTTTTGGTGAAAATTGTATCGTATGATGGAAAGCATAAGATTGCTGATAAGTGGGAAGATGAGCCTTATGTAGTCATTGCTCAATCTAATAAAGACATACCTGTTTACAAAGTTCGACGAGAGGACGGTGAAGGAAGATGTAAACTTCTACATAGAAATTTATTGCTTCCAATAGGTTTCAAATTACAGAAGTATACACCTCCTCCATCAAAACCACCAAGATGTAGAAGGAAGGCAACAAAAAGAGAAGTATCAAAAGAAACAAATTCTAATGATGGTACCCATTCAGATTCAGATAGCGAATTTTCTTTTATAGGTTACCCTATAATGCAGTCAGAAAATTCATATCAAGACATCCCCAGTCAAGATGGTGACGACTATTCCTTGGCTGAGGAAGCTTCGGTTATGGCTTCAGGGGAGGACGCTCTCCACCAGGATGAGCCTGGGAATCATGCTGAAGAGGATGAAGAGCATAATGATGATGTTGATGATGAAGTTGACGATGATATTGATGATATGCCTTCACATGCTGATGATACTGTTCATCAAGAGCCTTCTACACAAGATACCCATGTACCAGTACCAGCACCAAGGAGATCAACTAGAAACAAAAGTAAACCACCTTGGACAAAAGACTTTGTGATGATGAGCCAGACACAGCCAGACTGGTTACAGAGAGCCAATTTTATCAAGAGTTTGATGGAACAAGGAACTTTAGAGAGTGTTGACTCCAGTTAGCCTTGTTAAATCTGTTTTGCCAGTTAGCCTTGTTAAATCTTGTGTCTGCATCATCCAAGTAATGTTTTAGTTGTATATTATGTATTTTTATGCTTTGTATTTCAGGATTATACTTTCCCATTTGAATGACGTGGACGTCATTCCGCGACCGGGGGGAGATTGCAATAGTGTTGGATTTGTACAAAAATAAAGTAACAGAACTTGCCAGAATATATGTCTTAACTTTTATTTAAATTTGTTATTCAAAACCTAGATCCACCCCTTAGTTCTCCCTTACCTGTACATACTTATATATATACCTAAGGGCATTGGTCAGATGTTTTGGAAGTGGTCATTGTTATTTTGGTTTTTATTGGTTATTGATTTGAAAGGTCTGATTCTATTGGTTTTATTGACTGGGTTGGAGTTTTCCCGCTTTATTAAGACCATTCTTTGTTCAGAGGTTGATTTGACCAGACTATATATATATATTCATAAAAGACATTTTTGACTTTGGACAGATTTCCATTTTTGGTAAGTTACTAATATTATTTCATATTTTAAATGTTCATCCTATAGTATGCAAAAGTTATTTCCATTTGCACTTACTAAAGTGAATGAATGAATTTGAAAGAAAGTTATTTTATGATGTATATTTATTATTGATTACAAGATCAATATTAAGTATTTAACAGAAGTAATTTGATGTTAATCAGATTATATGTTTTTATGATGATCAAAGATATATTTGATGACATTGTTCAAAGTGAGCAATTGATATATATTTTTAAAGGGATAATATTTTTAAATAAATTGTATTAAATTACAGATCACCATTCATGTAGATACTTCTACATTAACAATTTGTGGGAAAGCCTATTCCCATAGAATGGTGAGATTTAGATTTATATGTTTTTAATCTGGAATATATTTTTTTATGAATATTATGGGAGTAATTAATATGTAAAGATTTATATATTCGAGAGTTATCTCCCTTTGATGACAATGTAAATATAAACGATGATAATTCAATAATTATCTTCATGTGAAATAATGAACATTGTGTGTGATAATTATTTACATTATATTTATTGTTGTTTTTATGATATTTACAGGGCTTACACATTACAACACAATATATATATAATCACTCCACTGTGCAATAAATCTGATGAACCCTGACAGGAGTGTTGTGTTATATACTTCCATAGTGATACCCCTGTTACATTTTAATGCTTTAAGATATAATTACTTTCCATAATCTATGTTAAAAAGGTGGAAAACAATATTTTACTTTTAAATTACTATTCAATTATTCTTTCTATTCAGATATAGATAAATCTGATGGATTATTGCAGTAAATCAATTTGTATATATCACCTGCATACGGGGGTTTATATCTCTCAGTTGATTCGATACGCAAGCTCATGCTCTACGAAGGTACAATTTCCAAAACGAGGTAAATTATTAACAAACAAGTTGTTGAAACAAGAATATCAGCAGTCTCGTTTAAAGTCATCATTTCGTAAGTTCTATGGTCAATACAATGACCTTATCAGCAAATACAATTTATCATTGAGTCAAATGCTGACTGACGTTTTTCATACTAATTGTTATGCCATTATTTAAAAACTGAATTGTCGACGGATTTTACCGTTATTTTCCAATCATGACAAGGAGCACATGGAGGGTGAGACCGGTCGGCAGGGGATGTTCACTTCTCCATGGCACCTGATCCCACCTCTGATGCTTTGGAGGTCCGTGTTTCCTCTGCTCCTATTTTGTATTGTTTAATGAACTTTTGAGCTTGAACACTGTTCGTTATCTCCATATATTTCATTTATACTTAGAAATATTTTGATGTGAATATTTTAGTAACTAAACTAATTTAAATGTCTATTGGTTATGAGAAAGGTATTAGTAAAGAACAAACCATGATTATTTTATTTATTGTACAGAGGTAATACAATTAGTAAAGAATATATATACATGTTATTGCATTTGGAGAAAGTTCAATTCCATAAATTGGTATATCTATCTGTATATATATTTTTATGATTTGTTAAGATTTAACTTCCTTTTATATAACATACTTCATGTTATCATATCGAATAAAATTGAAACATATAATAATTCATTGTAAAAGGGAAGAGAGATAATTTGTTATATCTTTATGATAGGAATATCAGATTATTCATATACCTTTTGTGCATATTTTTATGACGCAATTTATATATTTAAGGACTTTTCTATATTTTCCATATTATCCATTTATCTACCATCTATCATTGTTTCAATTGGCCATGATGAAGTCACCTTAACAAACGTGCAAGTTACAGCTGTGTTTACCATCATTGCCGGGAGTACCCACTACAAATGTAAGTTAGGGTTGCTCCAGATTTGTATACTATTGTATATAGAACTTTTAAGCTGATTATTGTTGTTATCTCCATTTTTCACTTAAGAGTTGCATTTTTTATAATTCTTCGAACATATGAAGCAATTGATTTGTAAGGTAAAAGAAGTATTGGTCTTTTAAACCATCTTTTAGAATCATGCACGTATTTATGCACTTAGCAATGGTGAAAATGCAAAATAGACACACGGTTTTAAATAATTTATTTTTGGTAAAGATTGAGAATTTCTTTTTTATTATTTTCGAACTGCATTACGTTAAAAGGTAAAACAAAAAAGTAGGCAAGTAGATCTTATAAACTCTTAGTCGAAAATTTTTAGGTATATAGTTTTTGCCCTGCCTGTTAGTCTGCGTGTTTGTTCGCAAAAGAACTTTAACCTTGCCCGTAATTTTTGATCGGTTGGAGCTATGGCTTTCAAATTCCACATAAGCATTTCTTCTGACAAGACCAGTTTTGTAATTCTTACTCAATATCTATTTGATCTGTATAAATTTCATTCCATAAACGTAGAATATACGATTATCGAACCAAGCGCTAGCGGGCGTGTTGTGTTTTATGTTAACTTTATATCTATACAAGGCTGTGACAATGGCGCCCACGTTGGGCATAGGGGACATTTAGAGATTCAATACTTGATTTTCTCCTAAAAGTAGAAACACACTATGGAGACACAGCACGGACCTTTGTAAAATATCTAACCTCGTTTAAGGATTTAAAGTCCTTTCGATAAATTTGTATCATCAGAAAGTAGATATAATATCTGTTGCCTAAAAGAAAAAGAATTAAAGGGAATATCCTTTTCATTATATAATATGTTACAATATTCGGGTACATATTATCCGATCACACTATCAATTGGTTGACTGGTATCTGAAATAATGCAAAGAAAATGATTGAAACAAGAAAAAAAGGATTTAAAATGTACACAAAAATTCCCATTGCGCAGGATTCATTTATACTGTACCTGGACATGACTGAGTGTTGCATGCCTCGGTTTGGATTGATTGACCAGGACATTGAAGCCCTCCATCAGAAGGAGGCGGGTCGTCACATCTTCTCATTCGGATATGAATCCCCCCACCGCATGACATGTCACATGGCCGGAAGTGACCCCAATGACCCCAATTACCATTGACTACAATTGGTGTTCATTCATTTGTATTATGATGTTCAAAAACGAACGATTTGTCTGGAAATATTTAAAGCTATTATTTTAAAATACAGTATTATGGAAGCCAATAAAGAAAGAAATAACGAAAAGAAAAAATATAAACCACAAGAAAGACATATAAGGATGGAAAACTACGGAAATTTGATAGGAAAAAAATATTAAAAATACATCTTGGTTTACGTGGAACAATGACAAGTAAAAGGAAGGGAGCAAAAAGAGAAAACTTGGACGATTCCCGGGGCTGCATGGTTTGCTCTCAATAGACCTTCCAGAACAGTTGTTACCACCGTATCCAGGAGCAGGATTAAAACAGTGTCTTATCCTTATCTGAACCCCTGCTCCACAAATTCTACTACACTTTTCAGACCTTGACCATGCTGAACATTGTCCATCAACTACATGTACAAATTTAGGTACTATAGTCATGGATGTACCATGGCCTCTTTCAACATAGTTTGTTTGAAAATATGTCATAAATGTTCCATTCCTCTTAACTTGTTGCATGTTAAAAATTAGAAATATGTTTTGAAGGTTGAATATGCTGCGATGATGGTTAATATTTGTAATTATATAGTGATTCCTTTCTCAAATCCCATATAAATTATTGTTATTATTATTATGTAAAATGCGAGATTCTCTCCGATACACGTCCGTAAATTGTCAGAATTTGTAAATCGTGTATATAATAGTCAAGCTTAAATGATTAACTAGGATTAGCTGAAAATATTCTGCATGAATAAGCTCTATAATTTATTAATCTTGCTCGGGTTTTGTCTGTGTTACATCTTATTTCTTAAAAGAAATCGATATAGGTAGGAAAATACTTTCACATATAGCTTATATTTGAAATTCTTGCGTTATATAGGCTTATCTCCAGCATTTTCAAGATAGCGAAGGATACAATTAATTCATGTATGTAAAAAATGTACTCAAGTGTGTTTATCATTTTTGCACATGCAATTGATTGTGACAGAAATGCCGTATTATATACATGATTAGATTTTTTTTTTTTGCAACTTGAAATCAAAACCTAGCTTGATAAAGAATACGTCTACTAAGTATTTTTATATTCTTTTATAAAACTGTATATTTATACCAGGACACCGTACAGCTTCCAATGAATCACCGATGCAAGAAAGACCACCGTGTGCCGGTTGAGGATTGCTGCAATTCCTGAATCTGACTTTCCAGCCGTGCGTACACGTTTTATCACAGGGGCTGTAGCTACCCCAAGAACTCCATAAACCATTCACTAGAAAACAAATGGGCTAACCGATATAAACAAGCTATAATTCTATTAAGCCTTATCAACGTAATGGTTTTTTTTTTTCATTTTACCTGGACATGAGCGTGGATAACAGGTCCTTGATTCGGATGACGAACCAGAACAGGATCCGCCACACTCCCTATGCCTTTGTTGGGAACCGTTTCCACAAGTAACACTACAAGAAGTCCATTCTCCCCAAGACAAAAAGGTATCATCTGTAATGATGTGAATTTCCATTATAATTTGCTAGAAAGATAAAAAAAAAAAGATGCAAAAACAAATTGATTGGAATAATCAGAAATAATATAACTGGAGTAAATTCTGAGTAAACGGTAAAATACGTAATGCAATAGAAATACAACAAATCATATATATATATATATATATATATATATATATATATATATATATATATATATATATATATATATATATATATATATATATATGTTATATTTTCTGATAGCATATCACTATAAATTGTATAAGTAAACTTTCATATCTTTGTCTTGTTTTGTTTTCATGATTTATCAATATTATCCCAGAATCTCTTGAAATTTCTCAGGATTACTCGATGATGCTATGTTTCTTGTAAGATCTTCCTGAACAAATAACAACTGGTCAATGATATGCATGACCCCATTAGTCGCCCCCTCATCCATGTGAATAACATTCGCTGATGCTCCTCCAAAGTATATCCTCACATCTAAAAATAGATAAAAATTTCAGTTTGTCTTTTTTAATATATTTTTTTGGCTGATATCCCTATAGAGAATATAACACAGAGCAGTAAAGTGAAAGAAGCAAATAAAGTAAATTCCAGTTATTAAGAACTCTCTTATTTTTTGTTTTCATAAGAAAACTCCTTCGACAATAAAAAGACTTACGTATATGTTTTGGTGTGCGAAAACGAGATTTGGCTGTATAATTAAGTCTGTCATTTGTTTTAGTGAGACTACTAAATTTGAGATAACAAGGTTCTCCTGGATTATTACCTCTGTCATTTGTTTTTGTAAGATTAATCGTCTCCCCGTTTAACATTCTCATCTGGTGGATTCCGTTTCCCATTTTTTCTATATAGATTCTTCTAGGAACAATGAGCCGTTTAAACAACTAAAAATAAAAGTAATACAGTCTAAATTTCTACATTCTAGAATTATTAAATAAAACACTTTTATACACGTTAATTTCTGTCACATTATAAGGAGAAATCACCATTAATAATGTAAGAGATATTTATAAAAGTGCTTCTAAGAATTCAAATTGCAAAATGCATGACATTAAAGAGCATATTTAGAAGTTTTTTGTGTGTCTTTATATACAATTGTTAGTCGCCCGGGCGGCGCAGTGGTTAGAGCGTTCGCTCTAGAGTAGCGAAGTAAGGAGCTGCTTCTTACTTCGCGGGTTCGAATCTCACTGTGGCACGTGGGGACCGGTCTTTCGGATGAGACCATATAAACAGAGGTCCCGTGTCGCAGTAAGTGCTGGCATGAAAAGGATCCCTCACTGCTCAATGGCCCTGAGTGCCGAGTATAGGTCAAAATTGCAGCTCTCCACCGGCAAGTGTGGCGTCTCCATATTAGTGCATTAAAAATTCTCCAGAGGGACGTTAAACAATAAATAAACAAGCAAACATATATACAATTATTTAAATTATGTATTCTTGAAAATTGTTGGTTGAAAGAAGAATTTTTTATTGATAACTTGCATAGATATTTTTTTACTACAATTTTTTCACTTACATATTGAAATCTTGGAGTGTCTCTCATAATTTTGTTGCCATTAAGCGACACTGAAAAATATTCAATAGCACTGGAATTAGGAACAAAGACTGTGAATTCACACGCCACAGTGGTCGAACCGCAGTACCCCATATCATAATTTGACGAACCCTTCGACCCTGTGTTCAAACTATTTAGCATGTTGCATGGATACATGTTGCACGGACTTTTGTTGGCATTGTTTGGATCACTGCAGTAGCTAATATACTGACACTGGCTCGCTAATCCCCCTTTACAACTCAGGCATTGCTGGGAGTTTGCGTACTGGGGCTGTGAACAGTAGGGGGGACAGTTAGACCCAGACGTACAAATGACCGAGTTACACGGATACTGATTTGCAAACTGAGACTGTGAACAATAGGTTGGACAGGTTGTTCCCCCTCCAGTGTTGGTATTGGCACACACAGCAGTATTACATGGATATTGGTTCTGGTAATTCGCCTGGGCACAATAAGTGGGACACGTGGTGGAACCAGTATTTGTCTGACACTGTGCTGTGTTACAGGGGTACTGGTTCTGATATTGGGCCTGGCTACAGTAAGTAGGGCAGGTGGTTCCCTGGTTAGTGAGCACGGTTGATCCATAATTTGGAGGATAGCCATAAATTTCGAAGCTGCACGTCTCTGCTGTAAATCTACGGTCCGTAAGGTAGTTCTTTAGTCCCACTCTCCTCATGTAGTCATATGTACGCCTATAATGAAACACGAAAAAGTACTACAACGTAATGTTCTGACACATAACCATGTTGCATAAAAAATGACAAGAGGTCATTGAGATTTTATATTTTTGTCAATCCATCTCAGGCATGTAATGATTATTTAACTTCATTGTTCATGACCTATCTACACCTACAATAGCCAAACGTCATGGCAGATTAGCATTGGAAGATCCAGATAGGGTATTCCCAGTACAGAGTCAATGATATGGATCATGCCGTTTACGGTCGTTATGTCCGGTCTGATCACGCGAGCCTTCACGTTACCACCCTGTACCCAGGTTTCTAAAAATAGAAATAGATAAGCCATCACTCTATGCAACTTTTAAAAGATATCATAATTAATAATAAATGAGTGTTTTGTGAATTCAACGTTTTCTCCTTCTTGAATCTTCTACATAAACATTTGTTAAACACATTTGCCAAAAAAATAATTTTTTTGAGATTTAAGGTGCAGAATGGATAAGCATGGATGCTTTCATGTCTTCAAAATCATTTTTTTTTAATTTTTTATCATACATGTATAAATTATCTTTCAGTTTTGACACCAATACTTTTTTTTATAAAGGGAGGAGGGAGACCAGCTTGTTAAAAATTTGTCCAAACTTTTGTAGATCTGATGAAAGTCAAATTAAAACAACATGTAATTATTTACCATTTCTTTCATTATAAATGGTGACCATCTCATTGTTATACATGGTTTGCCTGTATTGACGACTCTCATATCCGCTCATCGCTGGCAAGGAGGAGATAATAATTGGGTTGTTGGGTACTAGAATATGCAGTCGAAGCACCTGAAAAAAAAACAACAACAGATTTTCTCCAGCTGGGTTAAAGATCATAGCATTAAGCCTAACTAATAATCACATATCTTAAGATCTAAAAAACGCACTACTTGAATTACTGGTTGTTATCATACATAGCCCTAGAACAGCATATTGTTCTTGTGACAGCTCTGTGTACACTATCGTAGCCACAGTGCCTACAACCCAGGAATGGAGCAATGCTGGTATTTGACCATGGATCAACAACATGCTTGAAAGACAATCTAATTCCCTTCTGGTCTCTGACCAGTAGAGCTAAAAAATTGGATCTGCCTACTATGGCAGTACCAAAAATCTATAGATATAGTCAAACCTTGTTATCTTGAATTCAATGGGGCAGAGAAAAAACTTCGATTCGAATTATCCAGCGTAAACTACTTAAAGAATAAGTTGCTGGGACTTCCAAATCATTTCAACATATTCATGGTATTCCAGATATCCGTGTTCAAATATCAAAATTCAGTTGTATTTTCTTTTTCTTTTTTCTTTTTTTTTTTTTTTTTTTTTTTTTTTTTTTTTTTTTTGGCCTATACAAGTAGTAGTAGATTTCTAGTATAATCTCCATTATTGAGATAGTTACCATATCCACTAAAGTCTGGTTACTATTCAGGTTGGCCCAGCGGATGTTGGCGATTTTCTGGAAGGCGGCGTCCAGAGGCACGAAGACAGTTACCCCTGAGGGCTGCACCAAGGAATTCCTGACGTTTTCTGTGCCGAGATTTATCAGCTGTTCAAATTTCCTTAAAATAAATATTAAATGATACAAAACATAAAATAAATATTAAATGATTCAAAACCTAAAATTAATATTAAATGATTCAAAACCTAAACAAAATTTGAATGAATTTAGATATATAATGTGACATTTAGTATCACTCAAAACATGGTTACAGTGAACATGTTTAATTTGATGAAATTAATGTAATTAATAAAGCAAACTACCAGTTATTCATCACTACTTCTTGTTTTAATTATGGAATGATAAAGTGTGATTGTACATCTATTTCAAAAGAAGTCGGGATGGGATATCATTTCAATGAAATGAACGATTTATAGAAATTCAGAAAAAAATGAGTTTCTAGAAGAAAAGAACTCCCATTTCATAACTTAAACCCAATTAGCTTTATACAAGGACCTACGAGAGAAATTCTACATACGTTCCCTCTCGTTGAATCTGTTCACGAACGTTATTGTAAACAAATCCCAGCAGCTGATCGACCACGTGCACCACTCCGTTAGACACCGTGATATTTCCCTCAATAATGGCCGCACTCACCCCATCACTATTGACATATACTGAAATCAGGAAGTAAACCATTTCAAGTATTATTACTGTTATCAAAAAAAAATAATGAAGATAATAATACAAATAAAAAAAACACTGACCAAATAACTTCTCCTATTCGAACAATCATTACATGTAGATGTGAAGTGGTAAAGAGATGCTAGCTTTTTATGAATGGCTGCTGGATAGGGTGCCAAAAACTTTGTTGAAATGTTGACAGAAACATTTTTCCAGAAGCTGTGAAGATGTTATGGTTTTGATGCTGTAATGTTGTTAATAGTGCTCCGTTCTCATGATCAGAAAAATATGCTGAGTTAGAAGTTGATTTAAATGAGTTCTATTCTTTGTAAAATTGAATGTAATTTCACAAATTGACAAAACAAACTTTTTTACATTTAATAGTGTATCTTGATCTAAAATGTCTTCCAAATTGAATTACAAAGAGAATTACATTGAATTGAAAGAGTGACATTGTTCATATAAACGTATGCTCAATTTTTGCTGAATTTAAATGTTTATTTCAGTTATCCACAGCTAAAATATGCATATCATTTGTTTATTATGCATGGTTATGCAAAAGGGATGAGATAATACATGCATGGAGGGTTTTATTAAGGTCTGTAGGGTGCTGAAAAAAAAAGATCCGTTTCCATTTTTTGCTAAAATTCGGGCATTTTCCTAATTTTTACTTCAACAATGAAAAAAATTCAAGCAGGGTAGCCTTTTTTGTTCATGAAACATGTCCAATACATTCAAATTTGTATTCCCAAATTTATTAAGAACCTAATATTTTGACCTCTACTTATTTACTGTAAAATCATTGGATTTAATTCGTGGGTACCTCTCTTCCATTAATTAGCATCCTCCATGATTTAATAATCTTTAATTTACAAAGTCATATTTCCTTTTGAAGATACAGTGTATAAAAGAATACACGAATTACATCCCCACGAACATTTTACATCACAAAATCCACCGAAAATTGACCCCCATGAATTTTAATGATTCCTCAGTAAAAAAGCTCTATCTTAATGCACTGCTTTTGTTTTTTCCACCCAATATTTAGGCAAATTTTTTTTCTTCCAATTTTAAGCAATTTTTTTGCCAATTGGTAAAGGCTTCTAGGCCCTTGATATCAAGACCTAAAAAATTCTGGCATAGAGAAGTCAAACACCTCATATGACATATGTCCCAAGCAACAGCCTTGCATCCTTGCAAACTAACTTACCATTGTAACCTGATGGCTTCCTGAAGGTCAATGGTTGACCTTTGGCATTAGTAACACCTTCATTGTGAGAAATACAGTTTGTGAAAATAGCTCTATTAGGAACATAATGGGCTTGAAGAATCTAAATTAAAAGAAAAAGAAGAAAAAATACATGTAGTTTTAAGTTAAATCATTTGTGTTTTGCAAGGAGTCTCACTCTTTAATGCAGCTTTTTAACAAAAAATGTTTCAAATTAGAACAACATACTAGGCGCCAATCTTATTGCAACAAAGAGTGGTTAGGGTGGGATAAGCCTTGGAATTAAAATATCCTGTAAGGTCTGTAAAGTGTGTCTTCCTGGGAGAATATCTGATAAGTGTATATTTACATACTGTTAGTCCTTGGGATTGTCTAATAATATAAAATTATTTGATTATTATTTACTCATCAATTCTTTAGCACTGCCTGATAAGTGTATATTTACCTGCTGTAATTCTGTAGGATAATGTGATGTACACTGGTATATTTACCCAATGCTATTCAGCGAAATTGTCTGATAATTAAGTGTTTATTTCATCATTGAAATTCTGTGATATGATTATCTAATAAGTGTATGTTAACTCAGAGTCTGTAATTATATGTAGGATCCAATTAGTTTATATTACCCGTTGTAATTCTGTATTATGAGATAAGTTAAAAATATCCGTTGTAGTTCTGTGGGTCCTGAAAACTTGATATATACCCGTTGTAATTATGTTGGTTCTAATACGTTTATATTTACCCGCTGTAATTCTGTGGGATCATTCTTAAGTCTGTCTATCTGAGTGGTAGGAATCTTTTGCATTGCATTGTCATTGGGAAAAAATAAGGTGGTAATCTTGTCTGGTGATGAAATATCATTGATGTTGTCCAACACAATTAGGTAGCTCATCAAATCTATGAATCTCCTGCAATTTCAATTCATAAAAATTACCAGTCTGTCAATGAAATTAAACTCATCTTTAGTAAATTAACAACTGTCGAATCATTAAAATTCGTGGGGGCCAATTTTTCGTAGATTACTTAAATTTATCAGGTTCGAAAGGGGTTGTGATTTTGTGCATTCATTCATATCTACAAAAGAGAAGATGACTCTTAAAACCCAAATTATTAATTCATTGAGGATGTGAATTCTTGTATGCGGGGTACACACTAATTCCACAAATATTTAGCAGCCACAAAATCCAATGATTCCACAGTATAACGATTCAGAAATTTAAATCACAATTTGTCATTTCAGTTTATGTAAAGCCTTTTATTTTTTATATGACCGGTTGGCAGGGGATGCTCACTCCCCCATGGCACCTTATTCCACCTCTGATGTTTTTGAAGGTCCGTGTTTGCTCTACGTCCGATCTGTATTGTTTTAATGGACTTTGAGCTTGAATCTCCATATTTCAATTATACTAATAGGAATTCCACACAAATAAGCAATAATTAGTTTGGAGACGAATATACACGTGTAGTCATTATTAAAAGGGAATTACAAGATCTGATGATATTTCTCACGAGTGAATAAAAATTGTTTTACAGCTGTATAGGATTCGACAAAGGACAGTGCATATTGATATGCTAAAGTGCATACATTATACACTTAAGAATTATTGCTGTTTTGAGGTCAATACAATGATTTAGCCAAGGTGATGTTTATACTGCACAATGAGGTTTGCCAAGTCATCGAACTTACTGAAAACAGTAATAATTGTTTTATTAGATGAATTACTAATCGAATGACACAAACTCATTAAACACACTATGATATCTTTCTTACATGTTTACATAAATTTTCAAATGTTGAAGTCCATGCCAAATGCAATGAGAAAAGCTGGTTAAAATAAACAGAGTATTTGGTATTGCAAAATGATAAATTTTTCACAAATGATGAATATTGCTCATGTTGCTGCTTATAAAAAAAATAAACATGAGAAAAAATTTTTTGTGCAAACTTGTTCATGTAATTAAGGAAAAGCAAAGTAATTAACAGTACACTTTGCTCTGTAACAAGAATTAATTACCATAATTACATACATAAATCTCTGTGTAGCATCTTCTGGATCTTGAATCCACCCATATGCTGTTTTTTTACTTGTTTTCCGCATGACTCCATTCAGACCATGAACAATCCCATTGGTAGCTGATATATCTCGATTTGTTCCCTCCGAAATCTCCACGCCATTGACATAATACTTAATTGGTCCAAACGTGCCTGCTGAAGTCTGAAAGTAAACAGGTAAAAAGAATCAAATCTTTTATCAGCCCACCTTTTGATGAAAGGAAAATTCTATTTTTTTTAAATTTTAAATAACTTTATAGTATTGTAAAGTAACTATTATACGCGGCATCTTTTATTCACGATATTTCAGTATCTGCAAGAAACAATATGATAAAAATAAAAGGAAAAAATAATGAAAGGCTGAATATTTCTTCACCAAAAAAAGCTATTTACACACTTATCTAAGAAAATTACCATGATAACAACCAGAACTAATTTGCCTTAACAGGTTTAAAAAGTAAACTAAAAAAAATGTAATAAATAGAAATTCAATGTTTCTTACAAAGATGATACTCACTCCTCATGGCACCTGATCCAACCTTTGATTTTTTAGAGGTCCGTGTTTGTTCTGCTCTAAAATTTTTACTGTTTAATTGACTTTTGAGTTTAAATACTTTCCGTAATCTCCATACATTTCATGTTGTAGAGTTAATTTAATAGTGTTTGTATCACAATTCGACCATAGGAAAAAAATATTGTCTTTTTTTTTAAAAAATCTTTTTGAAATTAAAATTTCCAGGTGCAGAAATGTGCAATAATTATTAAGACATAAGAATAAAATTTTTAAAACATAGGTAATCAAAGACTACGAGGCTCATATCAACGAAGGTTATCTATAAGTAAGACAAATCTCACATCATATTTTTTTCTAGTTAGTGTTCATCCCAAGATCAATATCCATACAAGTTTGGTTTAAGAAGGACTTATAGTTACTTGAAAAGTAATCCGCACAGAAAATTGCTCAAAAAGCTTTTAACCTGTTTACTAATCAAGAAAATTTTGGTCAGTTCCAACATCCAAAGTAAGTCTGGAAGTTTTCATCCTTAGATGCACCATCCATGCAAGTTTAATAATAACATGCCATAATATTATATAGCTACTCCAAAAACATTACCCTGGTCACTCATCCGGAAAATGCAGGTCAGATTCAGAATCCAAAACATGTCTGAAAGTGTCCATCCTAAGATACATCATCCATGCTAATTTGATTAAAATATGGCTAAAATTTACTCATCTGGAAAATCTAGGTCATATCCAGCATCCGAAGCAAGTGTGGTAGTGTCCATCCCTAGATGCAACATCCATGTAAGTTTGGTCCAGGTAGGGTTTATAGTTACTTGGGAATAGACCTGCTCCAAAAACATAAACCTGGTCACTCATCTGGAAAATCTAGGTCAAATTCAGCATCCCAAGCAAGTGTGGTAGTGTCCATCCCTAGATTCATCATCCATGCAAGTTTGGTCCATTTAGGGCCTATAGTTACTTGGGAATGGACCTGCTCTAAAAACTTTAACCTGGTCACTCACTTGGAAAATCAGGGTCAGATTAAGCATCGGAAGCATGTGTGGTAGTGTCCATCCCTAGATTCATCATCCATACAAGTTTGGTCCAGGTAAGGCTTATAGTTACTTGGGAATGGACCTTCTTCAAAACCTTTATTCTGGTCACTCATCTGTAAAATCTAGGTCAGATCCAGCATCCGAAGTAAGTGTGGTAGTGTCCATCCCTAGATTCATCATCCATGCAAGTTTGGTCCAGGTAGGGCATACAGTTACTTAGGAATGGACCTGCTCCTAAAACTTTAACCTGGTCACTCATCTGGAAAATCTAGGTCAGAACCAGCATACAAATCAAGTGTGGTAGTGTGCATCCCTAAATGCATCATCCATGCAAGTTTGGTCCAGGTAAGGCTTATAGTTACTTGGGAATGGACCTGCTCCTAAAACTTTAACCTGGTCACTCATCTGTAAAATCTAGGTCAGATTTAGCATCCCAAGCAAGTGTGGTAGTGTCCATCCCTAGATTCATCATTCATGCAAGTTTGGTTCAGGTAGGGCTTATAGTTACTTGGGAATGGACCTGCTCCAAAAACATTAAACTGGTCATTCATCCGGAAAATCTAGGTCAGATCCAGCATCCGAAGCAAGTGTGGTAGTGTCCATCCCAAGATTCATCATCCATGCAAGTATGGTCCAGGTAGGGCTTATAGATACTTGGGAATGGACTTGCTCCTAAACCTTTAACCGGGACGCCGACGCTAACGCCGACGCCAACGCCGGGGGTATAGCATAAGCTCATCTCGACTTCGTCGAGGTGAGCTAAAAATCAATGAAAAGCTGAATATATTTTTTAACCGAAAAAGCAATTTACACACTTATCTATGAAAATTACATTGATAACAACGAGACCTAATTTGCCTAAATAGGGTCAAAAAGTAAACTGAAAAAAAATAATCAACAGAAACTCAATGATTCTTAGAAAGATGATGTAGAATTAGTTTAATATAATTTGTTCATCAAAATTTTTTGCACTAGTGAATGGTGAAAATATTTAAATAAAATAATAATAAAATGATACTACTGTCCTATTTCTGAAATGAAATTCCCTTTTAACAATTAGATATTGAAAATTTTCTTAATATTTCAATTCAAATTTGTCCTCAATGAGAATGCTTTCACCTCCTGGCACCTGCAACGTATGTTTAACTCAATGCATACTAAAACTACATATGAAAAATGTCCATCACCATTAAAGTCATTGAAATGTGAAAGATGGTGTTGCAGAAACTCTTAATTATTCCCTAAATTGAGAAGGATATTTAAATACCCACGACGGATGAAGAGTTATCTCTAAATATAGATAATGCTACGTAGATGACTTTATTTATACGACCGGTATGTCCAGCTTGTTATTACAAAACACTGCACATTTTACGTTTATTTCGTGCATAGTTTTTTCCAAACATAGACTGGCGACTTGTAAGTAAACTTTTTTTCACAGCTATGGTCACTGTCGCCATATTGCACGAGAAAAGAAAGAATGATAAAAAGCACAATTAATGGCAAGTGCGCCTCGCACATCATTTTAAAAGATGTACTGTAGACAGCGTGTGTTAATTTTTTTTTCAATATATAAAAATGTGTCCAATAAGCACACTGTTAATGCAATATCCAAGAAATTCCATTGAGTCATTTCTATTTAGTTGTTTCAAGTCAAATCTGAGCCATTAATTAACAGAACAATAATGAAACGAAATGCGTATGAAAAAATTAAATTATTTAAAATGATAGAAATGATAGCACTTTATTTTTTTTTTTGAGACATCACCACTAAATAATAACATTAAATATATGTCTTATTAGTTTTAGATCACAATATCAAGGAAAACAATTTAATTCTGCATGCATTTAAAATAGTACCCATTAATTTTCTGACATTCTCTCCCTCTCTCTTTGTCTATCAAGAGAGATGTTACATTGTACTTCTATTCTATAAGATATATATATATATATATATATATATATATATATATATATATATATATATATATATATATATATATATATATATATATATATATATATATATATATATATATATATATACCAGTCATTCCAGGTTTGGAACCCATTCTCAGGTAAAAGAATCTTCGCAAAGATTCCACACAATTTACTACTAGACCAGCTCCGACAGTAAAATATCGTGTGCCATTTTATGTGCACATTTTGCATTTCGGATGGATAATAATTTTTATTCGAATTTTGCGATTTAAAAAAAAATATGCCTCTTTGAAACAAAAATCGGAAATGGCAATTTTGAAGAAAAATCCTTTCTCTTTATGCGTAAATCAAATTCATTCTGTTTCAGGGAGGAAATTTTTCAGAACAATGGGGATTCCCTATTTGAAAAACAGAAAACTTGACTTATTTTGCTATGTGACTAATTTAAACTTCATTTAATGGCAAATTGGAAGTCGATATGCAGTCTCTAAATATTGTTCTACATTGTGCTGTATATACCGTTGTATCTGAAAAAAATTAAGACCGTTTTCTGTCACTTAAAATTTTTCTTTTATACTGCTACAACTTTAGGAAAAATAACAAAAGAACTGCAACACCCTCTTTGAGTCAAAGACAGGCGCGAGTTAAAGCCTTTTCGTTAAAATTTACGGATTACTTAAAATGTGCAGGCCCCAAGGCCATAAAATGAGAACAGACTTCAATCAATCAAATTGATTTTTAATATCTTAAGTTTCATGTATTGTATTAGCTTAAGAATTTGCAGTTTTGCATAACAATTAAATTCAAACATATGATGAAAATTTTTATTTTATAATCAAAATTATTTAGAAAGTTATATAGATTTGAAATTTTGACTTAAGTCTTTTCTCAATTTATGGTCTTGAGGCCAGGTTTGCACCCGAAAGGGGGGTGTTCGGGGGATTTTTTTTGCAGATTTGAGCAAGTTTACACTTTATCTTTTACCATGTCAAAAAAACTTTCAGAATCAAAAAATTTTAATTTCTTTGTGTAAGTGTGAACTAAGCCCCTCTCCCCACCATATATATATAATTCTCAATAATTTTTTTCTAGGTTCATAGTCCATACGGAAAGAGAAATATCTCTTGTAGAGATAAATTCATGTTTATAATTATATTTGCTGTATAAGCAGAATTTTTGACAAGATTTAATTTTGGCATAAATAGCGAGGCTTTCAATATCGATCTCTAAAATTGAATATTGCACACAGTTTATTCCTTATCAATTGTCATGGCCTTGTTTCTGAACTTAAATCAACTAAAAATTTTGTGATAAATCGCTAAGTTTGCGTCTCATTCACTAAAAATTCCACTTACCATATGCAGTAATTCTTTGCCATTTTTTTTTCACGGAGATTATTTGACCTATACTCGGCACTCAGGGCCATTAAGCAGTGAGGGATCTTTTTCGTGCCAGTTCCTACTGCGACACGGGACCTCGGTTTATACGGTCTCATTCGAAGGACCAGTCTCCACGTCCCACAGCGGGATTCGAACCCGCGACGTAAGGATCAACTCTTTACTCCGCGACTCTAGAGCGAACGCTCTAACCACTGCGCCACGCGGGCGACAATTTTAGCATTTATTCATTTAAGAATTTAAGCGAAGTAGGAATTTTTAGCTACTTTACGCATTTTCGACAAAATTACAAGTACATCCCAAACAGCACAAACTAGCTGCCAGCACTTTTTGAGGAGACAATGTAAACATTTCTTAATGTGTATTCTTTTTTCTCAAAAAGCATGCGTATGCCCTTGCACTAGCCCCATTTTCTACATTCAGCTTAACAATTCTTTTTTTATACCAGTCACGTGACAGAGAGCTGATACATGCGATATAAATGGTACTGAGTAAGGCACAGATCTATCAATTATGGATATCTATATTACTTTTGCTACATGTATACAGTTACTTAGTAACAAGATTTTTTTTTAAATAATAAATATTAAGAGGCTACTAATAGCGAATTTTCCATTTTGGTTCGAAACATAGCTGAGATTGAAGTCCATTCTGTGGAATTGTATACTATCCCTCATGGAACCTGTTGTTAGTCTCGTTCCATAGACTGTAAAATTAAAATACAATACTCTGCCCACTATGTGTTCCGAATACAAGGAAATAAAACGTCACTTACAGTGTCCATTCTCTGGACGCGATTGAAAAAGAGGCGGTCGCCATTGGAGTCACTGCTCCGCACATACTGGTTGTCCTGGATGGCAGTTGTGAGTACGCGGTTTCCTGGGACTGAAAACCACAAAGATGGAGGCAGGAATACCAGATATTGTCCAACTTGTGCTTATGTTTCTGACTATCGTATTTAAGCGTAAAAAACATGCATGCAAATAAAGCCTTTTGTGAGTTTATTGCGTGGACCCTGATGTCCAAGCAGAAAATATATAAGCGGGGTTAAACCGGATGCCATGGGCTTACGTCAGGTTACGCATGTGCGAGAATGCTAGAGAGTTCGCCTCTAAGACAACCTGCCTTAGAACAATTCGCCCTCTTCGAATTAGAATATGCCAATCATTGGCAAACCTCGCACTAAAATCTGCACATCGTATTTATGTATTCTTTGGCGTAACCAAAATCCGAATTTCTCTTTTAAACATATATCCTTATACACAAACTAAATTCTATGGTACAAGCAGTTTAAATAAGTAGGAAGAACTTAATATATTGATAGCTTAGCAGCTTGAACATGTTGAATTTAAAACTTCATTCAACTACTAAGTTTTAAAACTTTAAGATAGTCTTTACCATGTTTACCGGGATTAGTTTTGTGCATAAAGGTTCGCAAAATAATTTGATAGGCAGCAATCCAAATATAGCTTGATAAAGGCCTGTAGCAACGTTTATCCATGTGGGGGAAAGGGAGAAACATCAAAAAAAATTCTGCATACTACAGATCTGTGCTACACGTGTACCATCTATCTTTCCAATGTTAGAATATCTTCCGTATAAATCTAGTACAGAATATCTTCCGTATAAATCTAGTACAGATGTTTAGTCCCAGCTGTTATGGGTTTCATGTATCGAAATAGCCCGATTTTTTAAATGATGAAATATATGGAGATAACGAACAGTATTCAAGCTCAAAAGTCCATTATACAATACGAAATAGGAGCAGAGCAAACACGGACCTCCAAACATCAGAGGTGGGATCAGGTGCCATGGAGGAGTGAGCATCCCCTGCCGACCGGTCACACCCGCCGTGTGCTCCTTGTCATGATCGGGAAATAACGGAAAAATCCGTCGGCAATTCAGTGTGTAAATAATGGCCTAACAATTAGTATGAAAAACGTCAGTCAGTATTTGACTCAATGATAAATTGTATTTGCTGACAAGGTCATTGTATCGACCATAGAACTTACGAAATGATGACTTTAAACGAGACAGCTGATATTCTTGTTTTATCAACTTATTTGTCAATAATTTACCTCGTTTTAGAAATTGTACATACATAGAGCATGCTCTTGCGTATCGAATCAACTGAGAGATATATACCCCGTATGCAGGTGATGAAGGTATATTGCTGCATAAGTAAGGGAAGTTGACGATTGAAAAGTTAAAGTCATCACGTTTATCATAAAATTATAGGCCAATCGGGGATAAAATTTAACAATTTTGCTATGAAAGTGCTATCACTCAAAACAGGCAGATCTTAACGAAAGGTTAACCCGTGCCACATTTTCAGAGTAATCAATGAATTCGTCTATGGGTGCATTGACGGTCGTTGTAACAAAAATAGATATGGGTTACCCCATATTCAAGATATTCGACTTTTAAACTGCACATGTTATAAAACTGGTGTATAGTTCTTCATGTCCGTAGCAAATACGTAACCAGTTTATAAGCGTCACTAGGAAACAGTGCACACATCTGTACTTGCAAGACCAAATAGCCACGTTGTTTTGCCGAGAAGTTACGATTGCAGGTGTTGTATATTAACCATTCCGTTATTTGAAAAGAGACAGAGAAACAAATACACAAAATTAATCTTTTTTGTGTATTTAAATTGATCGATTTATCGATAACCTAGCATCGCTTTAGATAACTCGAGACCCTTTAGTGCTCGAGTACAGGGTCGGATCCAGCAGTTTTTGAAAAAAAAGAGGGGGGGGGGGAGTTCTAGGTCATGCCGCAGGCACTTAAATTCAAGCCTGTAGCAACGATTTTCAAAAAGGGGAGGGAGGGGCAACCTCCAAAAAGAGTTGACAAGCAAAAAAAATAAATGAATATATTAATAAAATGAAAATAACAACATGTGCACCACACTGTAAAATCCTATTTCGGGGAGGGGGGGGGGGGGGCTCGTCTAATTTTTCGGTACATTTTGATTTTTTAAAAATGTGTGATTCTCCATATTTTTAACCTTCAAACCTATTAACAAAGTGTGCGGGGGAGCTCCCCATGCAAATCAAAACTTAGATATTAAAATTATAACAAAAGATTATTTTTTGTAGAAAAAGTGAGCCCACCTCCCCCATATACTACGAGGACATTTTGAAAATTTCTCTTCATTGATTAAAACATCCCCATAATATAAGGAGAAAAATATTCTCTTATGCATACTCCCTTTCATGGCTTTTTATGCATACTTCTTAAAGTTAGTTACTTCAGAAGATGGTCCAAAAATGGCATAGCCGTACGTTCGCCGGAATCTTCCGAAGATTTTCATGTTACGTGTGGGTGGTCGAGGCACGGGGCCGAGGTTGTGGAGGTACACGGAGGAGAGCAATAAGAAAAACTCTTATCTAGAGAGCAGAAAGGGCAGAGATTGAAGTACTTATTTTATTGAAAATACTAGACGTAAAAATATCCATATTACAGAAAAAAAACATTCTCTTTCACTTTTCCTCTTTCTGCAAAAATAAAGGGGGTTCCAACGTCCGGAAACACCTCCCTCCCTGAATTCGCCAATGGAGTTAAAACTCAACCATTACGTTACATGCACGCCTCTTTTAATTCTGTTGTTAATTTTAAAGGCCACATTACAGATTACAATTATGATAGATACCTAGATCAACATTTCATATTCATATCATTTCAAGTTCATGATTTTTTTAATCATTACAGCCTAATTAAGCAGACTTTAATAACGATGAAAAATACAAGATACATGTAAAAAAAAAAAAAATTTAATTACACTTTTGTATGATTACTAAATCTAGAGATTTCTTTAATTTCGTTTAGTAACACATGCATATGGTCCACGTATTGCAGTCCTTTTTTAAAGGACAGCAATTTGTAATACTCCTTAAGTGTCAGTGTGATAGGGAAAAGTGGAATGTAGTAATGTAGTGTAATGTGTAATGTAGGATCATCTTTGACATGTTTGCTTAAAATCGTTATTTAAACAATGTCTTCTCATTTCTGAATCGGACATAAATGATTACCCAATAAACATTATCAAAAGTATTCTGTGATTACAGTGTCTACAGAAATAAGAAGTTTTTGAAATAAATAAATAATTTTCAGACTGATATTTAATATTTTACTTAAAGTGAATCCAGGAATCTACAACGGGGATGAATAGGAGAGTGGGATCTTACAAATTATTTAATATAACAAAGTTTTTACAGAACCCAACTCATTTAAATGCTCCTAACATATGTATCATAAGAAAATCTACATAAAAAAATAGACTATGACAGATATTATTGTTTTGAGGGGAAACACAGTACATGCGGGGATGTTTTTCTATCGCATAAGATAAAAATAAAAATGGATGCTGGACACAGGTGGTTGAACTTCTCACCGGTGAAATGTGGTTAGGGTATTTGTTTACATGAGTGTGTTGTAACTTGATTATCGCAAGATCCTTTTTGGTCATGGCAAATATAGGAATTTTAAAGTGCATATAAAAAGTAAAAAGGATTGAAAGGTACAGTAATGCAAGTAAAATTGATGGTTGTAGTTGAAAATTTTGATAAAATAACAAATATGGATAGGGCAGATCTAACAAGTACGGATTGTATAAATGCAGGAGAGAGGGACCTTGTCTTTGAATGGTCAAGACGAGTTGTGTCTTCTCTTTTGCATTTATACAGGTAAGAAACTTTTGTACACTTGCGCATATTTTTAACAGAAAAGGTTAAAGTTTCAGATGGCTCTTTTTATTTACAGGATAATATATTTTATAATGTTTCTTATAATATTTATTATACCGTATGAAGTTGTTAATTATAATGATGGATTGTTCAAAATTAATAAAGGAATGGTCAAGACGAGTTGTGTCTTCTCTGTTGTATTTATACAAGTTGGGTAAAAACGGCCTTTCCCCGTAGGCTGAGTGCAAACCAGTAGTCAGAGGGGGAGAAGAAGTTTGCCAGATAAAAAGCTCTTCAAAATAAATTAACACTGGTTTACAGAGGATTGTACCAGTTGTTCAGCTTGGTGTGACCTCTCACTTTCATAATCAAAGATTTATATGAACAAAACGCATGATCGGCCCAATGTCATTCGGGACTCTGCCTTTCTCAAACTTCAGTGGTTGAGGTATTAAAGGTTATTTTAGGCTGGAGTCCAGAATGAGGTTGACCCTGTCATGATATATGTATCTAACATCTTACAGAGACCTGGGACAGTTTTTTAAAAATATTTTCATCATGTTTATGAACTCTTTTGCTGATACAGGGTGTTTCATTATATATGTTATATTTTTAAATCTAAATATTTTATTATCTATCATATTTCTATTACAAACTACATATCATTTTTTAAAATCAAATTCTGCATTTGAATTCCACGTGAAAAAGTCAAGGAAATCATGATAATACAATGATTAATTGTGACATAAACGCCGATGTCATAATTTAAATATTTTTCGAAATGGAATTAGTTTATCAACTTATTACTGAATTGTAAAGCCGTTTTTTTTAAAATACATATCGCCAATATTTATTCAGAAGTTGGTGAAGGTAATATTCCAAAAGAATGGATCCGAAGCATTTTAGGATGCTTATCAGAAGGCTAGTAACAAGGTTAAAGGACAGGGACGGGCAGTATGCGATAAATAACTCGTTACTCCAGAAAGCCTTCGAACTTCAAGAACCGATCGTGAAGATTTAATTGGTGAAGTGGAGACTCTTAGATAGTTTAGCATACTCCTGAGAAAAGTGTCAGACGGATGTTTTCAGAAATTGATGCTGGAAATAATAGCAGTTTCATCGTATATAGAACTTCAAAATATGATATGAAGTTATCAGCCTACAAATTTTAAATAATGCAATACCCCAGGAAAAGAGTATGATCTCTGCATTCGCCAATCTCAATCTTTAGACTTTTTTCTGTGGGGGTCTACAATCCTAGACCATAGATACTGAATGAGATCAAAAGAAACAAACCTTCAAATGAGGAGTGTAAATCATATATGTACCAATTTTGATGCACCAGATGCGCATTTTGACAAATCATGTCTCTTCAGTGATACTCAAGCCGACACGTTGAATATCCAAAATATTTAATAAAGAAGACTTGGAAGAGCTGAAAAAAGGTGCCAAAGACTGGAGCCAAAAATCGAAGCAAAAATGTGTGACAAGGTTATAGAAATTTCGAAAAGCAACTTTTGTATGTGTTATAGTGGAGATAATTAAGAACATTAATGTGGGCTTTTGACGTTTTTAAAGTCAACGTAACAAAAATGACATCATTTAGAAATTTCATTAATTTTCATTAATGTTTGAGATTTCGTCCAGTGTTTAATATTTTAGTTGGTACTCTAATTTTATATAATGAATCTTATTTGTACATGCATCAAGTTGATGAAAACACTTGTCTGTATCTTTTTATTGTGTTTTTCATATTAAAGATTCAAAATCATTTAATGTAATATACATATATTATGAAACACCCTGTATAAAAGTTATGTTTTCAGTCTGCAAAAAGTGGGGTTCACACGCCCTGGACCCTCCCCTTTCTCTTTCTTGATCCATTCTTGTGACGGTTGTACCAAATACTGTCAAGCCTCAGTGCCTCAAACTCGATGGGCTCGTGCAAAACAAAAAAAAAAATATTCTTGATGTCCAAATACTGAGGGTAAAATGCTTAAAGTGCTTGGGACTTCCAAAAAATTGGACATAATGAGGTAATGATAGATCATCTGCACAATTATGATGGTGGTTATGAAAAAGTTTTGATCACCATTATTAATTCTTTTTAATTCAGTGATGTATATACTTTAAGTGCTAAATGAAAGTGACCACGAAAACGTGTACGTATGTGAATTTAAAAGTTTTCAATCAATAGCACATTGAATCAGAAGTTGGAATTTGTTTTCTTTTTTTTGATTTCAAATAAAAAAAATACCAACCCTTTATATATAGGGAAAGACAATATATTTAAAAACCATGCATGATTCAATGGTACATTTGTAATAACACAGATAATATTTTTGTATGCTTAAAATCATCATGAAATATTTTTTGTATCTATAAGATGTTTAGGAGGAAATCAATTTTATATTTAAAAAAAAAATAATCAATTTCAGCCAAAACATATTGAGTGGTGGGATTTGACAGAAATGACATAACATTATTTTCCAAGTAAAAGTTACCTTTCTTATTAGAGGTCAATTGAACCTTAAATTTATTTCAAAAATGGTAACTCACATACTGCTTATTAAACTGTTTTTATCCATATTGATTATGCAGGAAAACATTATGAAGGTCAAAATTGTTTCCTTCATTGTTAGTAAAAGTAGTTATCACATATGTACCATAATAACAAGGCTACATTAGAAAAAAATTGTTTTTTATTCGGCAGAAATTACCTGGCCATTACTGTTTACGAATAAACATTATTTATTTGAAGATTCACCAAATAAAAACAAGGTCTGCATCCTACTTATCTCGGGCAGCATCAAATGAAATATGTCGGCAGATTCAGATCTGGGTTCAATTCATTCAAATGTTTTTAAAAATATTAGCTTTATCATGGGGATTCATAAAAAAATTGATCATTTTAATAAAATCATTCAGATTAAGCCTACAATATAAAAATGTCTGATTAAAGTTTCCTATCAACCCACCTAAAATGCACCCGACGTGCATTGTAAAACATTTTTCAGTCATTTTTTGATTTTTCTTAAAAATTTATTTATTCATTTTAGTTTGTTTCAAGTTTTCAGGTTTTTTAATGTTTCATTTCTATTTTTCGTCTTGTTTTATCATTTAGGTGCTTAAAATAGGAGCTTATTTATATTAAGTAACCCTGTGAAGATCCTTATTATTTGTTATCCAATTAAAAACCTGGAAACTTGAATCTTTTTGCATGTTTTTTTTTTCTTTTAAAAAAAAAAAATCTTACCTACCTACCCACTCTAAAAATTATAGGTCGGCAACTGCAAGCAAAATTGTTTTTTATGCTTGGCCTTAATATGTTTATGTAATAATCCCTTTTAAAAAAACTTACTTGTACAGAATTTGAGGTAATCTTTGAGCTCTGTTTCCGTGTAGCTGTCTATTATATTTCGTTCTCTGTATGGCAGCTGATTATAAGCAATGTCTTTAAACGCAAACACGGTCATAGTAGTCGGAGATTCATAGAAACTCGTAAGTTGTGCCCGAGTAACTAGCTGTGCAAACTGAAAGTTAAAATAATTGTTGACATTGAACTTATTTTATTGACAAAAGAAAAAAATAGGACCATACACAAGATCTGTATGGTAAATACAATTTTCCTTTATAACTACTGCACCTTTATAATTGTTTTGCAAGGTTTCAGTTTACACATTTAACTGTGACGCCATTAAAAATGCCCTACCCACCAGGGGTCATGCTTTGAACAAACGTTAATCTACACTACCTGAGGATACTTCTTTATCGATATGACTAATAATGGTTTAGCTGATCTTGAGAAGAAGATTTTTAAAGATATTTCCTATATATTCCTATGATAAACTTTGACCCACTGTTGTGGCCCTGCCCTACCCCCAGGGGTCATGATTCGAACAAAATTAAATCTACACTAAGTGAGGATACTTTTGTAATAATATGACTTATCATGGCTTTGCTGTTCTTGAGAAGATTTTTAAAGACATATCCTGTATAGTCTCATGTAAAACTTCGACCACCACATGTGGCACCGCCCTACCCCCGGGGATTATGATATGAAAAAAAAACTTGAATCTAGAGTATGTAATAAAGCTTTCACATAAGTTTTATCTTTTCTTGGCTAGGGCTTCTTAAGAAAACGATTCTTAAATGATGCCACCAAATTTTCACGAATTCTTAATTATCTCCCCTTGAAAAAACATAAATCCTCTTCACCCAAAGATGATTTGTGGCATGTTTGAATGAAATTGGCTCATATGTTCTTAAAAAGAAGTGGAAAGTGTGAAAAGTTTACAGACGACAGAGGACAAACGACGGAAGACAAACAGCAGACGGACGCCGGACACTCTTTGATCAGAAAAGCTCACTTGGGCCTTCGGCAAAAAAAAAAAAGTAAAAACAAAAAATACATAGATATATTAAGCATAGAAAAAAGAAAAACAACATCACTTAAATATCAATATGATGGAGGAATAAGAAAATAAACTGGAGAGACTATATGAAAAGAAAAAAAAGTAAGGGAAATAAGATCAGGAGCTTGATTGGTCAACGAATGAACAAACAAATATTTCATGCGTATTTTCTGAGAATGATAAAATAGAATGTGAAAAATTCCTCAAGCTACAAGAATGTTCAGCGGCGGTACTTGTAATGAAAAATAATAATAATTAAAAAAAATCACCCATAATCGAAGATTGTTCTTTGTTACGAATACTACATTTTTTTGATAGATTTTTAATCTTTGGTCCATAACAATTATTTTTTTCTACTTCAAAATTCTCTTTTATCCTCTGATTGTTTAAATTTGTCTTCTAAAAGCTAATTCCACGAACTATTTAAAATTGCCTCATTTCAAATATTAGTGTGATTTTTATTATAGGCGATAGAAATGACCATGCTATTATAATGTTGTAATATATGAACACTGGACATGAAATTGAATAGTTGGGAATAGACAATTATCTTTCCAACATCATAATTATTTTACGATTATATAAAAAGTATACGTGTACCAGTCAATTCTGACTGGATAGAAATGCAAAAAGATGTTTTGTATGGAAAATGAATTCCACTGTGGTATATTTATGGATTTATAAAATAGTTAAAATCTGAGCCTTTCAAAGATCTAGATCTAAATACATTACATTGTATTAGAGGAGAAAAACTAGAACACGTAATTTGAAACGACTCATTTTCAATATATTTGTAACACTCAATTGAACGCTTCGGCGTTTTCAACAGCGGACACATGGAACATTTTCGATCATTTAAAAGAAAAACAAGGGGTTTTGTAGAATACGGAACTCATAAAAAATTTATTAGTCTTAAATACGATTTTTTGTAGAGTAAAAGTGTATTAATTTCACAGAAAATCACTTAGAACAAAGAGGCTCAAAATCTGCTTAAAAATAAAAATATCAGCTATTGACTCAATTGAATTTAAAAGAATTCCCCGCATTTTCCACCTAATAATAAACTGAGCATATGAAAGGTCTTACCAGATTTGTTGTTTAAAATATATCTTAACTGCATGAAATTAATAGGACTTTCTGCTTATACTCAGTGGCCATTTTGAATGTTTTTTAAACGAAGAGAGTACATGTAATATTTAGATAAAATTCTTACATCTATATTTCTAAACAACTTTAAAACGCATGCTTGAGATTCGGCAGCAATTCAACCTCGCGGATAGTGTATTTATCGTCGCGAACCAGTCACTCCCTATGCCATGTTTTATTCAAATAAAATATTAAGTGTGTGCAGTGATTCGTGGCCAATTGTAGAGATAAATGAATGATGTTTCCTTTTTTTCTCAGGAACATACCATTATAGATAGCTCTATAAATACATTTATGATTTTATAAGTACAAATATAGCAGTGTTACATACATAAACCAAAGCTTCGAAGTACGAGTGTCAAGATAGTAATTGAAATACATGTACAGGCAATGGTTAAATGAACATGAACAAAGGTTTTCTAATAAGGCCTTATTACAGAAGCACAAGTGAAGAGGAAAAGATAATCTGTTTTGTTCCTGTAGTAGGGAATATTTCTGTGGTAAGCAATGGCAGAAGTAAGGTGGGATGAAGAGGTGTAATATAAAACACAAACACAGACAAACTAACTTCTATTTCGTTGCAGAAAAAATAACTGTAAATAACTTGTAGACATGCGTTCCAGAACATATTTATTTCTGAGGTTGTTTCGTACATAATATTCATTTTTACTACATAAGTAAAGAAAGTGGACGATGGAAAAGCTAAAGGCATCTCGTTTGTCATACAATTTAGTTGGTAATTGGCCTTTATCGTGTATAGTCAGTAAAACATCTTAATATGAAACAGATGCGGCACACTCTGTGGTGTCATATAATTAATTTCGAGTTCACTGGGATATATTGAGTCGACATATGAATGAAATTAAAATAACTATTGTTTATTGATAAAACGTCGATATATCTGAATGTCGAATTTAAACCCACAGCTAGTGTTTTCCTCTTCTCGTGTAGAAGTTTTCGAATAAATTATGCTTCTTAGGAATATAAAAAAAAACAGATCATCGTATAAAGGAGCACAATTTGTGCCCATCAAATTCAAACAGTTTGTTTAAAAACTTGGTCTCCGAAGACTTCATAAATGTTGTCGGTGAGAAACTCCAGCATTTTTTTTAATATGAACTTTAGAGAACTTGTGTGTACAATCAGAGTGGTCTTTAACGAAATAATTTTGCTCATGACCAGTCACAAGATGTTAAAATTTCCGAGTACCGTTTTATTAATAAGAAGCAGCTGTCTATGATATCAAAAAGTCTAGATTTTAATTGTTGTATAAAGTGTAATAAAATCGTAAGCTTTGATGTTATAGGCTTTAATAAACGTACATAATGAGATATGTAAGCTGGATTTATTTTAAAACATGACGTTCCCTTCTTGTTCATGACGTCGCATAAAGCAACGTTCAAATATCGCAACGTTATCGTAAACTGAGCTACTTTTACGTTTATATAAAACATAAATAAGCTTTGTACATGCATATATTGATAAAGCCAAAAAAATAGTCTTATTTTCTCCTACCAGCCTGAAAAAAATGGGTAGGTAAGTAGGAAGGAAAATTATTTCATTTTCTTTTTTTTTTTAATTATTTTTTCGACGGCATTTTTTGGATATGAGCAAATATAAGATCATATTAAACATGTCCCAGGTCAATATCGTCTTTTGAAATTAAAATTCATGTCTTTTAATGCACAACTCAAGTGGTATTTATGAAAGTATATACTTAAAACATAGAATTTCTTTAGATGCTTTTTTTTATTAATACGGAAACCGAAAACAGTGACAGAATAATGAAGTTCCAGATTTTCCCATTTTTTTTCTTCCAAACTAAAAAAAAAATTAGGGTCAGTCGCACACAAATAGGGTCGGTCGGGTAGCAGGAAACAAGACTTTTTTTTGCCTAATTTTATGAAATTATATACTCTATCAAAGACTTTTGAGTAATATTATCTTATTCTGACACAGGGCCGAATTTGGCACCAAACACACATTGTCCTTTGGTGATTTTAAAGTTCTTAAAGTTCTTTCGAGTTTTTGAGGATCAATATCTGATTTACACCACTTCTAGAATAGCTTCATAGTTGTGTCTTGAACTTTTTTAACCAACTATTTAATTTACATTAATTTCACTTTCAAGATTTAACAATGTCTGTGTACAAAGTAAAAAAACAAACAACAGTGTTCTAATGCCCAATGTAATCTTCATTTACCCAGTTCTTTTTACAAACTTTAAGGATACGCCATATATTAAACAACTTTACCTAACAATACTGAACCTTTTCCCCGGAATGAAAACGTGCAACTTTACCTTTGAAAATCCCGTTGTTCGTTGGAGAATTTGAAGAATATTTTCAGATATAACTTGTCCTTGCACATAATTAACTAGATAAAGTGATATAAACAATCCAAAAATCGCCAATTTAGATTCCATGACTTAACATTTGAATTGTATATCTGAACCAAGGGACGCTACTCATGAGCACTTCCGGACAAGAGTAAAAACCACAAAAACCACAAATAATGAACAAGTTAACCACAGGTGTAATGTACCTGTAACTTAAAAATGGCTTGCAACATTCCTTTGAAACTGGGTTGAATATATTTTCCTTTAAAAAATACTTGTGATTTATCTAACCCTGGGTGTTTTAAAACATTGATTGCTTTATACTTATAACGTTATCTCAGTAAATGCACGCTAAGGCTATTGATAAGGTTCCTGGTTATCGTTAAGAATTTTTCAAGAGTAGGTTTATATGTACTAAACAGGCTACATTCTGGATTTTTAACCTACCAAGCCAACCTTCCTTTTTTTTTTTTTAGATTTTGTCAAATCAGTGTTTCTACAATTGCTAACCGGCGTGGAGTTATCTTCCCTTTTCCGATAGGCGGCGTTGGTTTTAACTTTCGCTTTGAATACGAGAAGCGATGTCGTAGCTATTCCAGTTAACGCCATTTTAATCTTAAAATAGTAACAACCGGAAGACACCTGGTAGCCATATCTGCATGCGTTTGTCGATGAATATTGGATCCTAGAAATAAATCGAGGTAAGTATTACTTGACGGACTTTGTTGTTGATGACAGTGGTGCGTACGGTGTTTTTATGTTGGGGTATAGTTTTTGGTTTGCCAGAAAGCTCTTAAAACCTGTTTAAAATTGTTTTAATTGTGAAATTGCAATGATTTTGAATTTTGCAGAAAAAGGTGAATTTGAATACATTCAGTCACGAATTAAATTATAAGCACACTCCTCGATCCAAAAAAAATTTAAACAATATTCAGAGGCAGTTCTCCCATAAATAATTGCAAATTTTATATCAGAGGTTGTGCTGTAATGAAAAATTGAAAAACATCTTTTGACGAAATTTTGAAAAAAAATATTCAGGTTATGGGGATAATGAAGCAATTCATGACGTCATAATGTATTGATTAGGGAGAAAATTGCGTCATTTTAAATAGATATACAGTCACAAATATTCCCAGTGATAATTTAAGCATTTTCAACTAAATCTAGGTAGTTTTGATTTTATAAAAAAAAAAAATCACAGGACCAAAAAGGTCTTAAGTAAACCTTGCTCTTTGAAGTTGTTCAAGTGTTACACTAAAACATTTAAGAGAGTTCATCCTCCTTTATTTAGTTATATGACTGTCTAATTCAAAACTCTGACCATTCAAATTCCCACAGCTGGAGTTATTCCCCTGTTATTTAATTTTCCATGGCAATTACCTTAACTTTACATTGATTGTCATGATAATAAAGTTAATGATTCAAAGCTCTTCCCATCTCATCTCCCACAGCTGGAGTTATGTAAGCATTGCATGCTTTTAAAATAATTCAACTATTATTGCACTTAATGGCATTCCTCTTTTCTTTCTTTTTTTTTTTTTTTTTTTTTTTTTTTTTTTTTTTTTTTTTTTTTGGCTCTGCTAGCTAAATTTTGAGAAAACTGGATGCACTGATGCATAAAATATCGGGTTGTTTGATACTAGATAGTTAAGTTAGTAAGTTACTTGTGAATTAGTTCATTGCTAATCGATCACCTTCTTTATCATAAGTAATTCATAACAAACTTTAACCCTCTATATATCTTAAAATCTCGGTTTTACTATGTACCAACATGTATCCCCTCCCTAATACGTGCATCATGCATGAGCTTAAACTTCACAGGCATTTTAGTTACCTTATTTTGCAGTTTCTGTGCATAATTTGAGCTTTTCATAGGTAATTTTGAGTTGGCAATACACCTTTGCTTCATTTTTCTAATCTACTTTTGATAAATTAAGATAAACTGATGATTAAGATTGTTATGCTAATTTATCTGTTTTATGAGCACATTGTACCTACATATAAATCATTGTCTGTACGTGAACCACTATCATTGCCACCAAAGCATTAATAAACTCGACATAAAAAATGATGAAGTTCAGATTGCAATTGAAAAACGTTATTTTTGGAGGTCGATCTCTATTCCGAATTTTAAAATAAAAATATGGGATAAAAATACAATTTAAGTAATAATGAACAGTTAAATTAATTTCACACTATTAGGTCATAAACGTACTTCTATTAGCTTGTTTTCTTTTAAAACTTGATCGTACATAGAGCATGTTCTTGCGTATCGAATCAACTGAGAGATAAAACCCATATGCAGGTGATAAGGGTATATTATTACATAAATAAGTTGACTATAGAAAAGTTGAAGTGATGACGTTTATCAGAATGTTTTGTTGTGAGGTTGCCATTAACGTCTTTTTTCTCGTAAAGTATCCAAATATGAAACAGATGTGTCAGATTCTGTAGTGTCTTTTTTTTCACAGTCATTGGAATGTATCGAATCGACATATGAATGAATATAACTATGTTATTAGGTAATGCGTCGTCGATGTATCAAAATGTCGAGATGAAGGACACAAGCGTTTTCTTCTTCTCCTGTAGAAGTTTTGAAATAATTCTTCTTCTGAATACAGAAAAAGAACTGCAAATAATGGGATGCAATTGGTGTACATGGGAATTCAAACAGATTGTTGGAAGACCAGATCTCCAAAAACTACATCGATATTGTCAATCAGGAACTCAAGCAGCTTTTTCTTTTCAACTTCAGTTTTTATTTGTAAAGATTTTATGAAGCTTCGGAATCCAGTATAGGTATAATAATTCAAGTTCATTTTGATTGTTAGGAATATTAAAAATATTTAAAAATGACATATGATTTTGAAGAATTTCCTCCTTAGAAAAGGGGCTATGGGTATAAGTTGGTTTATCACTTGCAGAAATAAATCCCAGATCCTCTAACATATGATTCAAGTAATGAGCCTAACAAACAAAGACAATGTTGTTACCTGCTCAATTAGCTGGGACCAGTACATACTGATCGTGCAATCTATCTAATTAATGTTTCGAGAATTTACATATCTTTTACCAGCTATTTGCAATAATTTCACTTTTAAAATTTAACAATGTCTGTGTACAAAGTAATGAACGCACAACATTCTCTCAATCCCCTAATCCTTATTTACGCAATGTTTTGTATACAAACCCCAACCATGCGCCATTTCCTAGTTTGAAATAATACCAACTTTGACAAGTAAAACTGAATTTTTCTGCGGGAAGGAAAACGCGCAACTTTAAATTTACCTTAGAAAATCCTGTTGTTCGTTGGAGAATTTGTAGAATATTTCCAGATATAACTTGTCCTTGTACATAATTAACGTGAAAAAGTGCAACCAACAGTCCAAAAATAGCTACTCGAGGCTCCATGCCTTCACATTTGAAATTGTACCTTGCGAAAGTTACGCCTTATAACCCGGAATTATTAACGAAAGACAATATGAAGTCGTCTATTTTGCATACATTTTAAAGCTTAGTTAACGCTTAATCAATATACGTCAAGAAATGAAACAGATTTTTGAAAAATTAATCAGATGTTACGTGCACAGCTGTAAGATTGATAACAATTTATAAACACATTTTAAAAAAGGTTGACATCACTCAAAATAATGCATCTGTTACAAAAAATTTGGTAAATCCTGTTTGATCGACAGTTTATTTTTTAATTGCATAATTATGCACGTATATGACTCATAAGTTCTGTTTGAATATCAACATTGTACATGCTGTATTGATTGTCTGATAAGACACATAAAATCACATATATTTTTTTTAAATACTGGACGGTACTTTATTTAGAACTGTCGATGTTTTGAAATTTATACTCAGGAGTCATGTCGATAACAAATTGACCCAAGGTACGCGATTTGCTTTATAGAGGAAAGAAATCAGAAAAATAACACTTAAATTTCAAAATTATGGTAAGTTGTTTTAACAGTTATAATATATCTTTCAAAAAGATATTTGAAGCCGTTTTTATTGAGACTGTTTGGATTAACAATTACTTATAAAGTGAAAAGATATTCTTTTTTCAATTTAATTCTTTTCGGTTATAGTTTTATAATTTTAATATAAATTATAAAAAAAAAAAATCTTCACTCACATACCAAAAATGGTTAAATGTAAAGAAGGAAAAAAGAGTAATTTTTCAACACATTTTTTTTTTGTTTTATTATGGTTAAATAAGGAAAGACGTTTGTGACGAAGTTGATTTTTTTTTTGTCTATTGTAAATATTGTTTAAATGTTGTTATAACGGGTGTCCATACTGTTGGGGTTGTTTTGCTACTGGTATAAAAAGGGACCGGTTTTTTCGGAGTGGTCAGATCTAGTTTGGTGTCCGGTAGATTGACCAGCCAGACTGTGCCACGTTTGCTGTATCCCCTTCATGATTATACAAGTGGCAAATATATTTCGGTGAGATATAGCACCGAATTTAACGGGTAACCATATAAATTGTTGGGGGGACTATTGCAGCGTGTGTTTGCAGTTCTAGCCGGTAAGAGTGTTCGA
Organism: Saccostrea echinata; assembly: GCF_033153115.1. NCBI lineage: Eukaryota > Metazoa > Mollusca > Bivalvia > Ostreida > Ostreidae > Saccostrea > Saccostrea echinata. The sequence continues at coordinate 904,925 of NW_026889830.1, forward strand.
ATAATGTATATAGTGGTTTATTATAAATTTCCGGTTTCAGTTGTAATATTAATATATGGTAGTTTTTTGTAAACGTAAATTCATTTCAGTGCGTAAGAGGCTTGGAGACAATTTATAAATAAGTGGACGTGCTGAGGGTCAGTTAACGATGTTTGTGAGATATTGATGAGATTTGGATGGAGGGCCACAGGTGTCATATCCAAATGTAGACGTTGTCAATGGTGTGGTAGGATAACCGGAGTGGGAGGCTCGGATGAGACCGTATAAACCGAGGTCCCGTGTCGCAGTAGGTGCTGGCACGAAAAAGATCCCTCACTGCTCAATGGTCCTAAGTGCCGAGTATAGGAGAAAATTTGCAGCTCTCCACCGGCAAGTGGTGGCGTCTTCGTATGAGTGAAAAATTCTCGAGAGGGACGTTAAACAACATACAAACAAACAACAACTACCACTAGAGGACTACGGATCTTGGTGGGACGTAGACGTAGTTGTGCGGCGAGTGCGCAGTTGTGTGATGTCCTGGACACGTGTGGTTGACCTCAGTTGCTGAAAATGTAACTTTGAGTAACTTTCAGTGGCTTTTGAAAGAAAACGTTTATATTTGAATATATTCTATCATTAATAGAATTTATTTGAGCTTTTTCGGAATATTATTTTTGAACTGTTAAAGACAAAATTTGGCGAATTATTCATTTGATATAATATCTGATACTAAGCGAATCAAAACTGTAGGAGTTAATATTGAAACTATGTAAAGTATCAGAAATTGCAATACTGAGTTAACAGTTTATATTTATTTCATTTTCGGTGTGTCAGCCTGTATGTGAGAGTGAGTGAGCGACATTGAATTTATTTGTTATCTTTTTTTTTTGTTTCGTGTAAATAAATTTGTTTGTTTATTCTGATTGATATTGTTTTCCTTCTCAACTCTACAAAATCCTGAAAGAACTCATTACAACGTTTAACCGAGATAAACTGATAACTGAGATTATATTTCGGACTACGTTGCAATATGAAGCAAGATGGTTGAGATCCTAATTCAGAGTTATATTAATTTACATATTTAAGGGTGTATTCTGCTGAGATACTTCTATTTAATTTAATTTTATTTTTCAAATTTGTTTTTATCATCCGATGTATTCATCATTGGAAACAAAACAATAAAGATAAAAATATGAGTTAATGGACATGTTTTTGAGATAAATGGCACTAAAAATATAGTGGGGAAACAGACTTCTTGAGGGTTTTTCATAGACAATAATTGAAGCATGTCTTTCTCTGAAAACTAATGACCTGGAATTAAAATGTCTTTATATTTTTGATATGGCTTTCAAAATATCAATGATTTATATTGTGAAAAGATAATACGGGATTAGCGGGTAAAACAAATTATGAAAATTTTGATGGATAAAACCAGGAGTTCCCTTTAAATGATTGACTTCTCAACATAATCACCACTTCGCTTAGATAACGTGTACTGCAGTAAGAGCAGCAACTTTTTGTGTTACATATAGTACGTGTATTGTACACGTGATCAACACGCCACCCGGTCAATGAACAAAAGACAAAAGGTATGTTTCATATTATAATATATACATTGTCCGTATGCTATAAAAATCCCAGGAATAAAAACAATCAAAGTTAATGTTCCATTCAAATCATTATAAAATGACATCCTACGAGGGAGTAAATTAAATTCATTTCAAATCGTCATTTTTTGTATTGAATTCTATATATACCACTTTGAATAAACAGAATAACTATTAAATTGTCATATATAAACTTTATATGTACTAGCTCATGTTTGTTTTGATATATTTATTGCTTTTCCTCTTTCTTTTTAACATTATGACTATAAGAATTAAGAATTACGAAATTTTGACATTTTTTTAGGAAACAGTCATTTCATAAGTTGAAAATAATTTATCCCCAGAGAAAGACTGGAAAGGATTTCGTTCAACCATGACGGGAACGTCAGCGCCTAACGAGATCTTGTCAAGACGGGGCTATCCGTCCTATTACCTGTGTAATTGCAACGTCACTACCACCAAAAGCGCTTTTAGCACAGTAAGCAGTCACAATTTTCACTTCAACCCTAAAGTTAGATGAAACCGATTGTGCGAGTTTGGTCTGCAAGCTTGCCGTCTTTACAGACGTGGTCGTCTCAAACGCGCACGTGAGCTATGTATGCCTATTCTTTCAGAATGCCCCCGCCCTAAATGTAGCCAGAGTATATCAAGACTTTCTAGCAAAAATTCACATTAATGTACACAATCCACCTTTGTCTCCATTTGAACATTTGTGGACTAACTGGACTCTAAAGTAAAAAGGCCTCGGAATATCCAAGCACCTTTTGACCAGCTAAGGACTACCTTGTTGGAAGGGTTGAATAATATTCCTATGAGAAAGAAAAATGCACCGAAAACCTCCATGCACAGGAATATCAAGGATTTGACCGATGCGTAAAAGAGGCATAGGAAATAATGACTGCATGTTTGATATCACTTTTTTTTTGGGGGGGGGGGGCACTGTTAAATTAGTTTCAATTTCTCTTGAAGTATTCTTCAGAATCATATGAGATTTTCTTAACTTGTTGACTAAAGACGTATCTAAATGAAAGATAACAATATCGGAAAATATATTCAAAAAGTTATCATTAAATCATATCAAATGTTTACTCTGCGTTACTTTTTCCTTTCAGTATATTTGGCAATTTTAATTGACAGACCTTATGTAGTATTACCCATCGACCCATTTTTTTTTTTCATCCTGAGTCGGGAGAACAAACATATTTTTAAAGATGGTCCTATACATGAGAATTATTCTGCTTGAGGTACAAGTTTTATTTTTTTACAAAAATATTCTCGAATGTGAAGTAAAGATAAAATGTTCTTAATTTCTAGCACATTCTAATGGAGCATCTAAACAACTGGATTACATTTGTATCCACTGTTGAATCGTCATTGTTTATGGATGACCAATGTTCGTTTGGTGGTTTACCCTTGCTCACGAATTACAAATTCTGTCAATGTATCTGTTAATTGCAATCTTCGGTATGTACGATTTACCAATGAGATAATATCCTAAAGAGCTGGTATTTTTTTCCACGAACAATGATCAACATGAATTAATATGATTTTACTATTCGTTTGCAAATTTATGGTTTATTGACCGAATGAAGTACTATTGTTGTACTGTTTTGTTTTCTTTTTATTGTGAAAAATGTGTATTTTTGTGTTGAGAATTGATATTCAACTGATTTTGTGTATTTCAATCGTAAATTACTTCCCTCTTAACCCGTTCCTTCTTCCCTGGACATAAAGAAGCAAACTTTCTACGTAGTTATTGCCTTTTCCAAATTTTTGATAAGTGTGTTTTTACACGATGCTTTAGATGCTTGTGTTTGCTCTAATTATAATTCATGTTATTCCAATTGATTTTATAGTTTGATAAAAGCATTACTTATTTCTATCTTTTTCATTCCTTCTCTCGTATTATAAGATCACCTGAGTCACTAAGGATTGTCTGTTCTCTGTTCAATGGTATTTAGCAGATAAACTAAGTGTACGGTTATGATGATTAAGAGTGCCTCTTCCAAAAATTAATGATTATACCCCGGTGTACTGTTGTTCTGCTGATTGTTTAGTGAAGAAATATGTTGCTATTTAAAGCAGTCACGTGATAAAGTCATGGCACTGAACTCTATGTCATAAGACTATCTGACGTCTATATATACAACAATATATAGTAGATTGTTTTATTAGTGGCTTTGATAATTTATCGAAGTTAGATTTGTTAAAAAAAAGCCTAAATTTCCCGAGAAATGAATAAAATGTTTCCTTAACATACCCTCATACTCGGACCTAAATTTAAAACAGAAATATAAGACGATTTTTCTAAATTGATTATCTTTTTAGGATTTTACATTGTGTAATTCATACTGCAGGTAGAATGATATCCCTCCCAAAAATGTAAAAAAAAAAAAAAAAATAAATAAATAAATAAATAAATAAATAAATAAATAAATAAATAGTTAATTTACTCACAATTCTGTCTTTGATCTACATGATTTTTTATTTCAAAAAGACACAACCAAAAGTCTTTTCTCGTGATTTATGACAAAATTTATGACAAATTTCACATAGAACTCATACTTCTCAGGATCGTATAAGTTCCTGCCTTAAATCCGTTTGAAAATACATTGTCGTCTTATTTTGAATATGCAGAAATGAACTCAATGTTTGAAAACTACTCACTGCGCAATTTTAAACCCTCATCTGACTAGTTGCACAGGTAAACATAACCCTCAGGGTTGATTATCATACATGGGCTTGTACAAGATTGAACCAGTAATGATAAAATTATCATTATCTTAGTTAAAATAACAAGAAACACAATAGAGGTGTGATGAAAAATTTAGAAACACAGAGAGTTTCATTTCTCGTGTAGAATATATCTCATGTAAAACAGTGGGTAAAATGTATTGTTTTCGTCATTTTTTTTTCAAGTTCATCTTCCTCTCGAAAACCACTGGGTCATTTAAACAAAATTGCCTCTGTTTCTTCGGGGAGCGAAATAGATTTAAGTAAAATGAAGGGCCACATCCTCTATCAAGGGAAGATAAGAATGAGTGGAAATATTTTATCAATTTTCCTCTCAAGAACCACTGGACCAGAAAAGTTTTAACTTATGTGAAACTTCATTACACTGTACATAGTGTAGATTCGAATTTTCCAAATCATGTGCTTCAGGAGTCGCGGATGGGACCACAAGAGGGGATAAATGTTTTACATGGGAATGTACATGTATGGGGGAAATCATCATAAATCTTCTCAAGACCCACTGGGCAAGAAAAGTTGATACTTGTGTGAATGCTTCATTACAAAGTGTAAAATCAAATTTGTTCGTTCAAAACTCTTATCCTCCTACAGTTTTGGCCCGACTTCACAAAGACTTAGGGAACACAAGAAGGCTATAGTTTAATGCATAATTCTGTGTATGAGGGTTTTTTTTTTATTTCCAAGAACTGTGTTGCAATGGTTACTAAAAAATAGATATCTTTTTGAAACTCAATCAAACCACTACTACTCCTTCGTATTTTGTTCGATTTCAATTAGACTTGGTGCCGATAATTTATAATAATAAACAAAAATCGATGTTTAAATTTGCAATGGTTACTAAAATTAGAAATTTATAGAAATTATTCAAAATGCTACTCCTCCAACAGTTTTGGTCCGATTTCAGTAAGACTTAGTACATATGTACACCATAATAAGACACATCGGTTTTTGATTTCAGTGAACAGTATTGCCGTGTTTACTTAAAATTGAGAGCATTTTGAATCTTTCTTTTCAAAACGCTACTCTGCCTATAGTTTTTGTGTAATTTCAGTACAATCTGGAGCAGAAGTAGACTATACTAAAATAAATAATAATGAATAATTCTGTACAGCAGTTTTTGATTTTGACAATCGGTGTAAGCATGACTACTTGAAATAAAATAAAATCTATCAAAACGCTACTCCAAGCCCTACAGTAGAGCTACAGTCTTACTTGAGACTTCTGGTAAATTACTTAGGGTTCCGTTGGGCAAGTATCTCTGGGGTCATATAAGCATTCTCATTTAATAATTGTTAAAATGGTTCAGATTCCAAACCTTAATGCAAATATGTTTTTGTTGCACATGGCAAAAGGCACTGTGCACCAGAATTTTGTGTGTCGTTTTTAATTCCCACTTGGCCCCAAGGGTGAAAATGCAAAATTCCAAAACCTTGAAAAATTGCAAATCTACCGGAATCGGCAATCATCTTTCAAAACACATTTTGGCTATTTCTTAAAATGAAAAAGGAGTTCCGTGAACCAGAGTTTTTCTTGTAGAAAAAAATGTTTTTCGACCCCTAGGGTGAAAATAAAAAAAATCTAAAACCATATTGCACATCTACAAATCACCACCAATCATCTTCCAAAAGAAGAATAGAATATTTATTGTCTTTGAGTATACCTAAGCATAAATAGATATATTTGTGAAATATCACTGTAAGAATCTGGTAGAGATCAAACTTTACGTTTTTGTCCAATCATTGTAGTTTAATATTTTATTATCTGTTTGGGGTAATCTATGTTTACTTTTTTGTTCAAAAGCTAGAAAATTATATAGATTTACCACTGCCATTGCGGAAACAAACAGAATAAAAGCAAACCATAACAGAAAATTAAAAATCACATTTAAAAATTGTTCTTCAGGATTCTGTTGTCTTGGCAAGTGTTCTTCCCCTAGAAATAAAAAAAAAAGTACATTTAGTATTAGATATCTTCAGCTGATCTGAGAAACCATACATACAATGAATATTTCACCCTGAGAATGTATGGATTTGCTTTCATTGAAATGAAAACTGATTTTTAAAATATAATTTAAGAATTTATATGTATAACAATTAATATCTCGGGGGGGGGGGGGGGTTATTGTAGAAATTGTTTCCTTAAGCTTGTGTACTCTATCAGAGATAAGACAGTTTAAGTTACTTCAATCTGCTGATAACTCATATATACTTTTTCTTTTGATAATGATTTTTCCAAAAGACATTTAAATTATAATATAAAGCTGAACGCGATTCGTAACTAGGTATACACTATATTAATTTTCTTATCTCCGATATCAGCTCTTGTGTAAACCCTTCGCATTCTTTACATCTGACTGCTTTCTTATCACGGGTACCTGCATGGTATGGACGACACGTGTTCATGTTGGTTATCTTACAATACCTTTGCTTACATTTTATTACAGTTTATATGTAATTGTGTTTGTGCAGCTGTTGTAAGTTTCTTTGGTAACTTTCTCGCCTGTCATGGAAGAAGTACACATTTACTTTTGTCACTACCGAGTGTTTTACAATAGCTATGTAGAATATGCCCGTCTACACAGGTTAACACTGATTACTGTGAACCGTGACTAAGTGAGCGGCTTATATATTAGGGGCCTCGGATATAACAACAGGCGAAAAGAATTGTGTTCAGCTTTAATTATTTTCAATTTTAGGATAACTTGCAGAACAAAACCAGTCGGAAATAGACATTTTACTTAACAAATTTAGGAACAATAGGAACCATAGTTATAAATGACAGTGAGAACTCTTAATACATTGCCAATGAACCTTAATTATTGACCAAGTAACTCCTGTATTCATCCAGTTATCGAATATCGGCACAGCAATATAAATTCATGAACGTTATGAAATCTTAACGAGAATCTTTGGGTTAAAGGTTACATTTAATCCAATTAACAAGTAAAACATATGCATGTTTCCAATTTCTTTTGATTTCATAACAATTCAAAGAATTTCATCTGAGTATTTGCTAAGAGAGGCAAAATGTTCCAAATATATTTACCGAGTGGATTTATTATCTGTTCAACCCTTTTTTCTATCCGTTTGATATTTTCTTCCACTGAAAATTCTCGACTAAGTGTTAGATGTTCAATGCTTATATCAATATCTATCTGGATGAGTTCATCCAACTTTTTCTCCAGTAAATCACCTTCAAATAAAAGTTCAGAATCACTTCTTTCTCCCATCATTTCTTTTGATATTGAGCAGCATTCTTCAGCATTGCCAATAAAGTTCTCTAAAAAGTCTAGAATTTTCTTCATGCTGGTTAGCTTGAAGCTAATAACTGCAGATATTTTCCAATTTTCGGTCTTCTGGAATTCATTAAGACTCAGGATTTCTCTCCTTATGTTTGAGAACATTCTGGAAATTTCTGGATTGTTCCCAGCCAATTTGTCGTAATGAGACACACCAGGTAAGGCAGGTTGTTGTAATTATGTAAGTATGCAAAGTCTTCCTTGCTAATCTGTCTTTCAAGAATTCTCAATACATTCAAGATTTCTTTCTCAAAAGTCACTATTTCTTCTTTCTCAAATGCTTTTAAAGACTGAATTCCTAGTCTTACTGCTGTTGTGAGAGCTTTCTTGTCTCTTGTTTCCTTGGACATCAAAGATGAGCGTAATTTTTTGATTTTTTTCATCATTTTCTTTGCTTTTTGTATCTTTTCCATTGTTTGGTGGTATTTCTCTAGTATATTATTTTCCCGAATTTTGCATTCTTCTTCAAGGCTCAAAAAAGCGTGATTTGTGTGCGAGTAAACAATGCAATTAGCGCAAATAAGTTTAGAGCAGCTTTTATTCTTACAGTAAAATTTCAGTTCGTTTTTCTCATGGCCATCTAAAAGGCATATGTTTTTAGATGGGTTGGTCTTTTCTAATGAAACATTCGACTGAATTCGAGAATTATTTTTGCTATGAAATTCATGATTTCGGCAGACATTTTTCTTTCTGTCTTGATAACATAATCGACAAATTTGTATGTTACATATGGCGCAAATATAACATTCACTATCATGTTTCCTGCAATCATTGCACAAAATGTCAGGAACAAAAGTTATGAGCAAATCTTTCAGGTCACGTCTGACATTGTCCTTTGGAAAGTTTAGGATGCCCTTGTCCATTAGCACATGGACCTGATTACAGAGAGGGCAAACTATTTCCTGACATGTGCAATGTTTCAAAAGACAGTCGGTGCAGAATGTATGGTTGCAAGGTAACATTCGTGGAACGTGCGAATCTTCATCGTAAGTGCAAAAGCATATTGTACATTCACAAAATGTTTCAATCTTTTTGACGAAATCGGTAATATCTGATGTGGCCATTGCATCTGGAATAAAAATTAATGTGCATAAGCAACTTATAAAACATGTGAAGTTAAAAAACAAAACAAAACTAATCAAAATATGTTATGTCATGGTACACATAGATTATAATTAGGGATGTCAACGAATATTCGAGTACTCGACTATCGTTCGATCAGACCGACTATCGACTAAAATTTCTTTAGTCGGTTATTCGTTAAAAATATGTTACCTAAAAGTAGTTTTAAATTCAAGTAATAAACTTGGATCTGCCCAATCCATTTATTTACAGATCAATGTTCTCGTAAGTAAAACTCAGGGTAAGGTTTAACTGCTTGAAGGAAATTATTTGTATGTCGATTTATGTTCGGCAAATATGCCTCCAAAATCTACAGTTTTGGTACATGTATACTTTAAAAGATATCAGGATGGAAAAACAGTTAAAAGTACGTTAATAAAGGTTATGTGAAACTGAACTTGTATTCTTCAGTGGGGCATCAAATATGATGTATCACATGCCGAATCCGTCAAAGATACATGTAGTAAACACAGTCTTCAAGTGAAACTTTTCTTAAGTAAGTTCTCCGCAAAAATGCCAAAAAAGCAGAGCCGGAAAGAAAAAATGTTGCTATCGCAAATATGATATTATCAAGGATTGTCTACCACTTATTGTTGTAAATGGAGACGACGTTCAAGAATTGCTTGGTTTTGTAGATTCTAATTAAAATTAATCGCAAGCTCTCTGTTTTTATAAGAGGCACGTTTTAATTGTTTACCAGTCAACGGTCACTGACAAGACACGTAAAATGGCAATTAACGGGTACATGTACTATCGTTATAATTATGAAAAGAAAGGACTAATGCGAGCGTTTGATATCCTGCATTTAGATAAAATATGAAGTAAATATTATATTAATTTTGAAATCATATACATTGGATAAATGTAGATGTACACATTGTACAGTATTTATTGTACTACGTGATCTTTAAGATTCAGAAATTTGTTGTATAATGGTGATAGCGTAGGTGAAATATTGTAAAACTAGTCTATAAAAGACAAATAGTGAAAATGACATGAAAAATTAATTTAGATTTCAACGAATATTCGACTATCGTTCGACTAAAGCCTCCGACTTTTCGACTAAGCTGTCCGAATGAAATTGACATCCCTAATTATAATAGATTGTGCATGTTGTATATTGATTTTTAAAATATTAAATGGCCGTTTCTTTTAAGATAGAGGTTCACAGATGACGTCATTTAGTCTTTATGCTTTTGAAACACGCTAAAGAATGTATTTGAAAATTTAAAATTATCTGACTTTTAGTACAATTTTCCCGGGAATGTAAATTTGTACTTGGAGTCTAAAAAAGCCGTTCAAAAATAACGCGGACTCTGCTAATTTTTTACTCTAGCAGACGTCAAATTGCAATGAAACTTCACAGAAACATATTTCTTACATATTCCAGTAAAATGTCGATAAACTTTTTATATTAATCAATTTCTCTTAAATATAGTGCTGTTCTATTAATTCCAATGGTGATGTAAGGATCACAGCAACAATTTTGAAAATGAAGCTAGAGAATCTAAACATTAACTCATTTATTTTCTGTAATATGTGAGATTTTTGGACAGTCGTCTCTATATTTCTTTTTAATGTTTCATTATTATGGCATAAATGCATAATAATTTTGCATTTAGATTTCGGACTTAATATTTGAAGTTCTAGCAGAAATATTGTAATTTTTCTCCAATTTGTTCCTTAGAAAACAAGTGCAAATTTGACGTGAGTGATTTAACTTTTTTTAAAGCGTATGTAGAGCCCGGGAAAATGCCAATAGGGACCCAAAATTGTGCTTAATTAAACTTGTACCAAACCAGTGGAATGTCAGACTTCTGTCTACAAATAGCACAAGAACATTTCATATAGTAGGGCCTCAGTAAAAAGCAATCCGGGAGTGTACGGAAGTAGATGATTGACGAAGACTTGATTATTAGTCTCCTACCGGTGAAACCGGAGGGGACTGTAGGTTTCCTCCGAGTCTGTTCGTCCGTCTGTCTAGCTGTCTGTTTGACCGTCTGTCCCTCTGTCTGTCTGTCAGTCTGTCCCACTTGGTTTTCCGAACCTTTTTCCTAAACGCTTGCAGATATTGAGCTGAATTGGTATGTGAGTGTATCTTGATGAGTTACAGATCAAGTTTGCATTTCGTTCCGCTTCATTGATTTTTGACGGAATTATGGCCTTTTCAATTTTTAAGGGTTTTTCGCAATTTTCTTCTAAACGCTTTCAGATATTGAGCTGATTTTTGGTATGTGACTTTACCTTAATTAGTTAAAGATCACGTTTGCATTTTATTCCGCTTCATTGATTTTTGACGGAATTATGGCCTTATCAATTCTTAACGGGAACCAGATTACACTTGCCGGTAGGGGACTAGTATTGCTAATGCAATACTCTCAGAATGCTTGTTAAAAACGTGATTGAGAGCGATTGACGTCACAAAATATTTCAGAAATATACGCAGTTCTTGAATTTTGAAGCAAGTCAAATTTTAAATACTACATTATATAATACTACCGCTGGCTCATGAAGCCGACGTTAATTTCAAGAGTCATGGTTCGTTCGCATCTACACTTTTAAAGTTATAAATTCTATCCTTTTCAAATACTATTTCAATGTTTTTGAAATAAGTGTATTTTCCTTCAATTATCTTACTTCAATGCATGTTCATATTTGTTTATTTAAAAGACATTAAAGAGAAACCAAATCGTAAATAAAAGAACCTGAAACACATTAAATCGAACTTTACCTCCGTTTAGCAGGATTTCGTCTAGGACAATTTTTTTTATTATGTGTTACTCAAAATATTCTCGACTGCAATGAGCTGCAATTGATTTCTGTTGTATATGCTTTTGAATAATTTGATACATTAGATTCTCTATCAATTCAGTGCATTTGATTTTATTCTCTGTACTACTAGCATTTATCTATTGAGCTTGACTGTACATTGTAAACATGGTGCTTGCATTGATATTTATAGCTTATAACAGTATTTTCAACTTTTGAAATCAATTGCCTAAGTACAGATTCAAATTTTTTAACATTAAGGCTACACATCAGTAACTGCTCTCCCTTGGATTTCATTCAAAAATTTGTGTACATTAATGACATGACATCGTGTTTTTATTTCCCAGGAAATGTCTTTAAATACAAGCTCATCAAGAAGAGAATTATTGTTATATATATACAATACCATTAGAATATGAGAAGTATAAAAAAGCTTTTAAAGATAACAAACCCAAAATGCGTCGACAATATAAAGCCACATAGTTATAGTCTATGACAAGGTTACCCCTATCTCTACATACTTCATGCATTGGCTAGAAATAAAATGATCTAATTAAAAGAAGTCAATTACATGTACTACATTTATTAACCTTAACTTCTTTGACCTGAGCGCAAATCGATAATATGTGAGAAAGACTGAAACGATATCGGTCCTATATATCTGTGCCCGATTTAAAACGAGGTATTCATTGATTTACAATTTATTTGACCCATTTATGTTAAGATTAATGCATTTATGCGCCTATGAAATTTCTGATAACATCCAGTTGATGAAATCAACAAACTGATATGTTATTATCCAAAAAGAAAATAATAACACTTAAAAATATTACATGTATACTACGGTAACCTCTTAAAATTCCTTTACATAATCAAATAAACAAAAAATAAATTTATCAGGTTAAAATGTCATCAAAGTATGTACACCTGAAGACGGATTGTTAAATCCAGAAAGCGCTTGTGTTAAATGAAATTTGGAAACTGTGCATTTTCTTATATATATATATATATATATATATATATATATATATATATATATATATATATATATATATATATATATATATAGATAGATAGATAGATAGATAGATAGATAGATATATATATATATATATATATATAATGTATTTTCCATGTACTGAGTTAACTGAGTTAAGATTCAAACTTACCTTCAACCCAAAATCGCAGTTAACTAAATGTACCACTACCAACAACCTTAAATTTAAACCTCTTGTCTTTAAGGATAATGTCCAATATGTTATATGTACAATATACTATGTGACAGGGTGCGATTTTACTAAGAGGTAATATACCTAGTACTTTTTATCTAATCTGCTTTCGTGTCACATTAATTGTATATGATATGACTATGGTTGTTTCAGAAGAAGAGTCACAGTAGGTTTTAGTGGCAGAGTGATTTTTAAAACCTGAAATAAAGTACCTACAAATAGCCAGTTTACATCATGTTGTTCTTTTTTCTTCTTCGTTATATAAAATGTTAGATATATTTTCAGTTTACGCATCCATAAATAATTAAATTGTGCTAGTCTTTGCCTTGTATTCACATAATTACAAATTCATCTCAAAGTTAAAAATTATCCGGAAAATCTGTCAAAAAGAAAGATAGAATACAAAGTAATATCTTCTTTTTTTATCTAGAATTCAAATTCTTTTTGTATTTGATACTCTGATAAATAAAACAGGAATTTAACAAATACATGTTTATCATTAAAAGGTTATCATCATTGACTCTATTGATTTTTTTCTATAGAAAGGATTGGTTTAGTTTTTTTCATTGCCAAAAGATTGAAACCAATAGATGTCATCTGAATATTAAACAAGAAACATTCATCCATTACTATTTCTCCATGTTAACATACCTCAACGTCAAGAGATTGTAATTATATGGATTTCACGCGTGGATTAGAGGACCCCTTTATTTAACCGCTAATGCAAATTTCCAGTTCCACATCTGGAAAAATGCAATCTGAGACAAGGAATAACGGTTTCCTTCAAGGAAATCTATATGGAAATCTCAAAGCTGTTCCACCAATTACTTTTGAAATCTTTATTTCAATAGAGTACATTATTTGAATTTTGTTTGCAACCTGAAATGCATACAAAACCTCTACTGAAATCATTGTTTCAAAAGTGAATGTTATATCAGTAGTGTTTGGAACCTGCTTTTGGTTTTGAAATGCACTCTCAACCACTATTGAAATAATTATTTCAATAGTGGTCATTATCTCAATGGTGGTTGCAACACTGCTGTCTTGATGCATAGAACCCATGTCAACTTTATCTTTTTTTTGGAAAACCGGCTTCCGCATAGAGAAATGTACAGAGCACATAAAGGTTACACTGTAAAAGCAATATTTTGAAAAGCTGATGTAAAGTAATAATTTTTATTAGCGTCTTCCTTGGAAATCGGATTACAGAGTTGAAGTATTTATCAGTCTTCAGACTATGCACTTCCTCTCTTTTGTGATTGGTAAAAATTACATGATGTGAAAATTTCTAATTATTTCATTGGTTAAAACGCTGTTCAAGGCAAGGGAGATAATTTTCTGGTTAACTATAAAATTGAGAAAAAGAACAATTGAAATGGCCATAAATAAATCTAAATAATACTTCATTTTTTTAATAACGATAACTAAAGGCGTTTCTATATTTTCATTGTGAAGAAAATTTTCTTTATTGCTTTTCAGCTTGTATTTATTTATTTTTTTTTTTTGTTTCACTGTCTCTCTTATCCCTCTGCTTTTTCCGTAAACTCCGACCATCAGCAGAGTCGAGGGTTACGGAGAAAGCCGGGCGTCTGGTTGAACTTTCACATGGTAGGGCTAATGTCAGTAAAAAAATGAGGAGGAAATGCTCAAGAAAAATACAGCCTGATAGGTGTATGCCAGTTAGCTGTTTTAGGTTGTTGCGAAAGACAGCCAAGCTTTTTGAAAAAAGTTTACTTGTATAATTTTTATTCATTTAAAATACACATGGAATCCCCCCCCCTCCGGAAATTGTTTTGGTAAAGTATCATTTGGCATCCTTCTTATCTTTTGATTTATGATTTAACAAGAATATCCTAGAATTTCTTGCATTTTCTCAGAATTACTTTGCGATGTTTTATTTTATTTAAAGTATTCCTAATTAAACAACAACTGTTCAATGATATGCCTGACATTAATAGTAGCTCTTTGCTCCATGTGATAAAGATTCGCTGATTATCTACCAAAGTTTATCCTGGCAATGCTGTTTTTTAAATGCTGTTCCTGGTGCTTGCGGAATGCTTTTTTTTAATTTCCCTTCAATGTCCCAAAAACCTTTATGCTTCACTCTAGGTTTTTGGATGACATCATAGAGAGGTCCGTCCAGTCCTGTAGTTGTCACTTATGCTATAGCTTATTCTTGAAGTGGTGTACATGTAAATCAGATGTGGCGCCTACAAAAACTCGAAAGAACTTTTAGATACGTTGAAATCACCAAATTTTTCAAAAGTTCATAACATCAAAACTTAGACTTTTCTATGCTTTATACGAAAATTCTTTACGAAAAATTAAAATCTTAACTTTTTGATATCATAGACTACTCCTTAAATAAAAACGGAACTCGGAAATTTTCACATCTTGTGACTTGTCATCAGCACAATCACTTCGTTAAAAACCTCTCTGATTGTACAAACAAGTACTCTGAAGTTGATATTTAAAGGATGCTGGAGTTCCTCATTGTTTATGTAGTCTTCGGAGACCAAGTTTTCCAACAAACTGCTGGAATTTCGATGGGCACTTATTGTGCTCCTTTATTAGCTGATCTGTTTTTATATTCATATGAAGCAGCATTTATTCATAAACTTTTACATGAGAAGAGGAGAAAACTAGCTGTGGCCTTCAATTCGATATTCGATTCAGGTAAAGCACTGACAAGGGTAAAATGTCATAAACTTAGAAAAAAAAGCTTTCGGATTAGAACGATTATTTTCTTCTTAAAACATGCCAGTTCTTAATAAAAATTAAAAGTGTTTCCAACAAGAATATTCAAAGAATATGGTCCCCTGCTCTTGGTGTCTTAGTGGAGGGGATGCCATTATTTATGGCATGTTGTAACTGCCTTGTTTGTGTGTCTTGACTTCATACAAGAGACATGTTGTTAAATTAATAACATATTTGACAAAGGTTATAGCTTCTCAAAATTACATGAAAAAAGACTGTAGGTTAACGTTTCAGGTCAGGGTCATGAGCTCAAAATCCAGAGTAATCAAACATTATAAGCAACGATAAAATTTCTGAAAAGTAGGTGAAACTTCAAGGTCAAGGTCATGGGTTCGAAAACCATAGTACGTCTGGAAAGACCTTGTTACAGGTAATGTACATGAGTATTATGAAAACCTTATCTTTTCTCATTCAAATTTTATGACCAAATTAGAATATTGTTAAAATTTTTGAAACGTAGGTCAAACTTCAAGGTTAAGGAGTCGGAAATCAGAGTATATTTTGAAAAATCTTTGAAAAGAGATTAGGGCTTTCATCTTTCACATCTACATTACCTGTGACAAGACCTTTCCAAATGTACTATAGTTTTTTTTTTACCCCGTAACCTTGAAGTTTGTTCTACTTTTAAAAGAAATTTAACATTACTTTAATTTGGTCATAACTTTTGAATTAGAAAAGATAGAGCTTTTATATTACACATGCATATTACCTGTGAAAAACCCCTCCTTAATATACTATGACTTTTAACCTCATGACCTTGACCTTGAAGTTTCACCTACTTTTCAGAAATTTTATCGTTGCTGATAATATTTGATTGAGAAGAGATAGGGCTTTCATATTTGACATGTGTATTAACTGTGATAAGATGTTCCTGATCATGCTATGCTTTTTGAACCCTTTTTGAACCTTGACCTTCATGCTCTACCTAATTTTCAAAAGTCTTAAGTTTGGTGATTACATTTGAATGACATATGATAAGACGTTCATATTTGACAAGTGCATTACCTGTGTCAAAATGTTTCCGAACGTGCTATGATATTTGACACCCTGACCTTGACCTTCAAGTTTGACGTAATTTTCAAATATTTTATCAGTGTTGCTAACTTTTGAAAGTTAGGAAGAAGATAGGACTTTGACACGTGCATTACCTGTAACAAGCATTTCCAAATGTACTTTGATTTACCCCATGACCTTGACCTTGAAGTGTGACCTAATTCTCAAACATTTTAACATTGCTGATAACGTTTGATTGAGAGAAGACATGGCATTTACATTTGACATGTGCATTACCTGTTTCAAGACCTTTTCGATTGTATACTCTGTTTTTAAATATTTTTTTACATGTTCATTACTTTTGACAAGACCTTTCGGATTGTATTACAATATTTAAACTCATAACCTTGATCTTGAAGTTTGATGTAGTTTTGAGAAGCAATTATCTTTGCCATAACTATTACTAATTTAATAATTTATGTCTTTTTGTGTGATGCAGAGACAAGGGGACACACAAACAAGACAGATACAATATGCCATAAATAATGGCATCCCATCCACTAAGACACATAAAGCGGGGGACCACATTTCTTTGAATTTTCTTGTTTATCCGGATTTCTCAGCTAAGACAAAATAGGAGCAAGCTGCTAAAAGTACTAGATGACCAAACCCTGACTACAAGTTGTCATTAGTAGACACAAGTTGTCTCTCTTTCCATTTAATCATGTTTGAGCCTGTGAGAATTTTACCCTAGATGATAAAAGGTTCTCGTGAGTTTAATTTACATACTGTCGCAGCTAGCAGGAAAATTATACTGTCGCAGGCGACAATATGCTTCTACTCTTACTGTGCATATTGTCGCCCCACAGTTAGGGTTGCTCAAGGAGTTTTGTGAATGTGGTTGGTGTGTAAATCACAATTAAATAGTTTTGTAAAATATAGCGCAAATAGTGTGAATGTCTTTCGTTATAACTTTTTATTTGTCTCATTCTAAAGAGAAACTCTTGATTTACTAATCCAGTACAATGGCGTCACATGTACAGTAATACAGTTAAATTAAATTTACGATTAAACATATTAAACATGCTTCAGGAACAGGACCGGGGTGGGCTCTTCCTTACATCTAGCGAAGCCATTGTCATAATAATAAACAGGAATATGCAAAGAAGAATTGCATTATTGCAACTATATGTGGAACAGCAAAATTAATTCATATTGTGAAACGGAAGCTAGATATTTAGATATTAGTTATTTGTAATTAGTGATAGGGTATATTGCATATATTAATACATGTACTTTACGGATATATCAAAAGAATGTCCACTTTGCTCGAATTTTCTTTAGAATTAATCTGTGTCCCTGTTATTGTTTGGTATCGGATAAACAAATACGTTTAGCATACCTGCGGTGTTAAATCACATAATGTATATAAATATTGAAACAGTATTGAAGCAGCGAGGTGTCTATTCTGACCTATTTTATTTTATCAAATACAATATGCAACACATGTTTTTTTTTTTTAATTTTGCATAAGAAATATCAAAATTTTTGTATAGAACAAAATAATGAAGTAATACATATAAGTATTTAATTTTTTTAAAAATATAAAGCAGTGCCTGGTGATATAAAGTTCCTTCCTCCATACATACATGTATATAATCATGACTTATCCCCGTGAGAAGGTTTACCTAAGGTTACCCTAAGTATAACACTATCTTCAAAGCCTGGGTCAACATTCAGACCGCTGATAGAGGACACAGTCATTATCTACGTGAATATGTATGGAGGATCAGACATGTATTTATTGTCATACGTTGACTGATGAAAGCATTATCCCTTATAAAAACAACCCGAAATTCGTTACTAATTTAAATTGCATGTATTTCAGTTTGAATTGTACAGAATTCTCCTAAAAATTGATGCATTAAATAGATATCTTACAATGCAATTATATCTTCCAAATATCTTAATGATACTTTTAAACATGAGTCAAAATGATATTTCAAAATTTATGTCTTTTCCCTGCCCCCTTCCTTTTAAAAGTACATACATGTACATGGATGTTTAAGAATTAAATGTGCAGAAATTTTGGAGGATATATCAAGACGTGTACTTAAAATACTTTATTCGACCAATGATGCAATAAAATTTTAGCAGAATGAGTTTAAGTATTTTAAAGTGGAGGAATTTAAAGTGTTTTAATTGTGTATGGAAGAGACAGAATGTGTCTGTGTCTCAAAAAGATCGTATTTTGGACAGCTGGCGTTTGCAATTTAGACCTTCAACGGATATGACACAGCCGACCAGCTTTGAAATAAACGAAGCAATTCATCTGGCTAATCATGTAAATATCCTACCGACATTTTTCGATCTAAATTCAAAACCTAAAATGCTCCACAAAGGAACTTATGTGATGTTGAATCATCAAGGATCTTTTGATAAAGACCAAAATCCGGCTACTCCTTATGCGCATGTGCTGCTCCAGATTCATGAGACGCATCGGACCGGAATGGACACATTGCTTGGGATTGTGTTAATGCCACGTGGACATTTACTTCCGGTTTCTATAGTTCGAGAAGCGTTTCTAGGAAGCTTGCTTCAAAAAGCAGAAGCTTGGATTATTAAGTGAAACAAATCACTTATATATTATATTACTTATTATATTTTTATTTTTCCGAGTCCTGATGCTGGAATTCACGCCTACCTCGTATTCCAGAGAAAGCATTAGTATTCATTAAGCTGACGATTTATTGCAAACTATTACTACATGTAGCAGTTCTTATATACTGAGTAATTTGGGGTTTAATGTAACCTTGGACGGTTTAGAAATAGAGACAATTTCAAGCTTGAACATTGGAATTCTATGTAATCTGTGTCCGAATACTAGAAATCTGATGTATAACCATTATTTACATGAAATGAATACATTTATTTTGAGGTGCATGGTAAATTGTTATTATTAATAGACACCTGGTGACAAACACCCAGAAGTTGATTTCATTCAGTCTCATGCACTTTTTCTGGTTTCATTTTTTACTGATAATTATTAAACTAAATATTAAATCAACAGGCATATTATTTTAACATTTTAACATGCTTAAGAGCTAATATTACTTTTTTTTATTTTAACATTTTAACATGCTTAAGAGCTAATATTACTTTTTTTTAATTGTTATTCTTTTATTTATGAAGACACAGTATTAAAAATAAAATAATTTAGTATGAAAAGAAATTGCTCAAAATCTTGATTGAAAGTATTTTAGTGCAAAGACAACGCAAGTCTTCTAAAAATACATTAATGCAAATGCATGGTTTAAATAAATTTTAGTCCATTTCTTAATTAAGCATATATATATATATATATATATATATATATATATATATATATATATATATATATATATATATATATATATATATATATATATATATATATATATATATATATATATATATATATATACAAGTATATCACTGTGAATTCAAATACATCTATCTGCCTACATGCATATATACACCCAGACCTAGTTCTTCTGAAGCATGTCATGTTTAATGTAGAGCGTTTATATTAAAGCAGGTCAAGGTTATGACATGAGGTCAATAAAAGGAGCAGAACTATTATATACCCTGTTAATAAGTCTATAGGCGAATTCAACAGGGTGGGGGTGTAGTTGATTCAAAGAAATAATAAATCACGATTTTTCAATGGGAACTATCTTTATGTTTAAAAAAAAATAATAAAACTTGATTTAAAAAAAAAAACACTTGATTTGCAGTTTTGCTAAAAATACATTTATGTGTAGCAGCGTCCAATAATCTTGAACCAGTTTGTATCATCGCAAAAGCGGATTTTTTTTTAAGAAAACAAAATCAGATTCACAAAAATCGGGAAGAACCAGACGGTGTGTTTGTGAGGGGGAAAGAACCTCACTTTTCGTATTAATTTTGCAATACACGTTCATATATTGTATAAACTAGAAAGTAAACTTATTTAAAGTTGAGCCCCCTCAATAATATATCTGATGATCTTTTGTTCCCCTTTTTTTCTTTTTTCTTTTTGGTGAAGGAATCTTTTTTTTAAAATTTCTGTTTGATTCGAACCCCCCACCCCCCCCCCCCCACCCCCCATGTGAATCTTTTTATAAAGATGTATTTGTCTGTGTGTATGTCCGTTATTTTCAGGCTCATTAGCTTTTTGTGAGCCTGAAAATAACGGATATACACACAGACAAATACATCTGTATAAAAAGATTAAACATTATAGTTCGCTTATTTCATCTGTAGATGACCAGCACACAATAATATCTAACTCTAATAGAGAAGTTTTCTTTTTTGAATAAAAAGAAAAGAAAAAATAAAGGAAAGACAAAATGAGGGCTAGTGTACAATTACATACAACTATACAACTAGTATTCTTTTTTCTATCTTGCTTGGGTAAAAGGTATTAAACAGTGGAAACGAAGACGGAATTTGTGTCTGTTATGTTTAATAACTGTGGGAGGGAGATAGAGCGATAGCGAGAGAGAAATAGAAGAGAGAGAGCGCACGATATGGTAAAAGGGAGAAATATAGTGGGAGGGAGAGCAAAAATGCAGTAAAAGAGATAAAGTAGAAGGGTAGCCTGCATAGTGACAGTGAGAGAGAGAAAAAAAGAAGGAGGAAGAGGTGAGAAAGCGCCGGGAACGGAGAGAAAAAATTAAAGCGGGAGGTAATGGCTAGAGGGCGATAGGGAGAGAGAGAAAGTAGAGGGAGGGAGAAGCCAGAGGGAGACAGTGAGAGAAAGAGAGAGTAGAGGGGTAGAGACTAGAGAGCGACAGTGAGAGAAAGGGAGAGTAGAGGGGGGTAGACACTAGAGAGCGACAGTGAGAGAAAGGGAGAGTAGAGGGAGGCAGAGACTAGAGAGCACCAGTAAGAGGGAGCGCGAAGAGGGAGAGAGATACTAGTGAGCGACCGAGAGTGAAAGGGAGAGAGGAGAGGCAAGACAGCGTCAGAGAGAGAGATATGAAAGGGAGGTGGGGGAAAAAGCGACAGTGAGAAAGAGAAAGTAGATGAAGCTAGGGACTAAAAAGCTACAGTAACAGTTAGAGAGAGAAGGGAGATAGAGGGAGAGGCGACAGAGCGACAGTGTGAGAAAGAGAAAGTAAAGGGAGGGAATTAGAGGAGATAGAGCAACCGGGAGAGAGAAAAAGTAAAGGGAGAGAGAAAGCAGAGGTAGAGACGAGAGAGAGACAGAGAGGGAGGAAATAGAGGTAAGGAAAAACCAGAGGGCGTCAGCCAACATTGATAGAGAAAACGCAAATTGAGGGCGACAGTGAAGGTATAGGGAGAGACTAAGGAAAGAGAGAAGAAATATAGGGAAAAACTAAAGAGCGACAGGCGACATTGAGAGAGAGAAAGTAGAGTGGGGGATAGAGAGTGACAGTGGGGGAGAGGGAGAGTCTTAAGAGAGATGAGAGAGAGAAAATACAGAGGGAGGGAACATGAACATCAGCTATATATAAAGCGTTTGCAGTTTAATTGGGATTAAGGGGAGAAAGCTTTCTTCAGTCGAAAAATTGGACATGGACCTAGGGAAAAAACAGCATCAATACCGCGACCATTCCAGAAACATATTTGAAGTGACAGAACATATTAGATGCTACATGACAGCTGCTCTGTGTATACACCAATAGAAGAATTACAGATACGTGCACTTTGTGAAATTAAAAGGTTGAGAATTTTATATTGCGTTTCTGTAGAAAAATTACACATGCAAAACAGTGCTTTTTTATCTGAAGTTAAAAAAATCTTTTCATTCAGAACAATAGAAATAAGATATGTTTAAAATTATCAATGGAAATAATAAAAAAAAAAAGCACGTTCAGCCAAGAATTATTAAATTATATAGATCGATTATCTATGAAGATCTAAGTAAAATTTTTCATGAATCTGTCGGTTTTTTTTTTTTTTTAATTTTACTCTAGAGTTCAAAATGACTCCATGGCAGATATTTTTGTTATGTAATCTTTTATAACTCAGTTGATGTTAAAGATGTATTTTATAAAGAAAAATGTACACATTATATATCTCTATGAAATATATGGAGATAACGAACAGTATTCAAGCTCAAAAGTCCATTAAACTATTTAATTAGATTTTTCATATCAGAGCATATCCAAGGGCCTCGTCAGTTGTCACAAAATATATGCCCTCTGTAAATATACAGTTACTCCTACTATAAAAGGGCAAACATTACCTGGCAAGCCCCCTGTGATCAGGGCTGCTTTTTTTAAACCTCGGATCTTTGTAAAACTTAAATGATTAATGGGCAGATAACTCTGTAATATCCCGAGTAAAGAAAGAAATCTCGAGAGATCTTGAGTTGTCTTTCTTTAAATGTCAAGTGCGCAAGCTCGTGCAAAGTGAAAGTGCAGCACGAAGGAAGAATAAAAACGTAAACATGGGATTAACAAACTTTACGAGTCTTCTTATAATTTTATGTTTTTGTGGAATCGACAAGGTAAAGTCTATAGAATTATTCTGAATAGATGCTTATAATGATTAAGGTACAGTATAGTCCCTATGTGTATTATATTTCTTCCTCCGTTAACAGGTGGGAGTTTTTTTATGACCCCACAGTACCTGGCAGTTCAATGAGTTGCCAATGTCTCTTTCGCAAAATGGCGTTGGAGAGATTTCAGTTATCTAGGAAGGTTAGACTGAGTATTGAAAACACATCTCTCTTATCAACTAACCACACTTTATTAATCAGAGATTCCTCCTTATATTGTTTGATTTTGTACTCGACCCAACCCCCTCATCAGGTCAAAATAAAGAAATAAAAAGACTGGAGTTAGAGTAAGAATCTCGGAATAACAATCTGAAATGACTATAATTCGATCTTATAGAGAGAAAAAATACTTGTACAATTCAAATGTACCTGTGATATGTAAGGCAACTAGTTTACTTGCATGATCAGAGACCTAATACATACTACAACGTTAGTATATAGGTCCCTGCTTGCAGGTTCTTATGTTGGATCCACCACAGGAGTTATATCAGCAGGAAGCAATGAAAACTGGCTCTGAGCTTTGCAAGCATACTTGCCTAGTGAAGCTTGCTGGTTGCTGTTTTTATTGCTTTATTGATAAATCTGTTGAGTCATGTGGCTCCACAGATGTGTTTCCTTGTTTAAATTTAGGTTTATCAAAATTATTTCAATTCATTTGGTTGCTCTCCATGATTAAGACTTAAGGGTAAATATTCAAAATGAAATGAAGTGTCCAGGTTTAAGGGATCAATATAGGTCTGTAAGTTTTTTATTATTTTTTTTCAAGCAGAAACATTAACTTGGGGGAGGGGGGTCAGGATGAAGTCTATCTGACCGGGTAGAATACCTTGAAGGACCTATTGCCTCACAGAGTAGAGCATTCAGTGATAAAAGAGTTCAACTCTTGTTAGATTCTCACATATTCTCCAGCCGTGTTTGATGTTTCTGAGTGCACAAAAGCAGAGAAACAGGAAATACATGTATAATGTCTACATGAATAGCAGCACTGATACTTATTCATGTTAAGATCACAAGGTTGTAAACATAAGGAATATGATATCATGGGTCTACATGTAGTTAGAATAAATCCTTTTGAAAAAAGAAAAACTGCAAAGGTAATATTCCTTTTAAAATTTTGTAAAATGTTTATTGAAATATGTTTGAATTACAATTATCATGGTCCTCAAGCAATGTATAATTCAAAGCATATCGACTGAACATGACTCAATTATTATATACGTTTTGTAGTGCAAGGTAACTAACTATAAGATAGTTATAATCATTACTGTGGGTCAAGTTACATTTAGCAGGAAGAAATTTTTCACTTTTTTTGTGATACTTAATTTTCAATTTGCTTTTTCAATGAAGAAGTTTCCGTGCCTTGCCCATTCAAACTTAAGTGTGTTAAAATATGTGATTGACAATAGACCCATGTAACTTTTTATCACGATAATATAATTACATGTGTATCATCTGTTTTAGGTTGTGTGTGACGGCAATGGTGTAATTTTTGCCAAGCCGAATTCCTCCCATACTGAATGGGGTGACCATTTCTGTATACTGTACAATCCACTCTTCCATTCTCTCCCAGAGGAGAAGTCGCAGGCTGTAGGTATTATCAAAACAATACAAAAGTCAATCTACATTTAGCAATTTATAAAGAAAATAATGAAAAGTTGATTGAATAAATCCGACACAGTATTCACTCTGGGTTTTTTTCCCAGTGGCAAAGATAAATGACAGGTAGCAAACCACAGCTGCTGAGCTCAAGCTGTGAACATTATCAACATTCCAGTCTATTATGAAATTTTGTATTGTTATAATTATTATATATAAATCTTACAAAAGAATTTACTGTAGTTGGAACAAGAAATTGTAACATACAAAATGTTAAAACAGAATGTAATAATTACAGTCAAACCTTGTTAACAAAGTGTTCCAGTTATGCACATACCTTACGAGGGGTGATCAAAAAGTTCGCAAACTAATTGAGTTACTTCCTTAAAAGAAATAATATGAGGTTTCAGTGTTTATTATTTTTTAAAGTGGTCCTCTTGGATTTTAATGCACATCTGACATTGTTCTGCCCATGCGCAAATCACGTGATCCAGGCGGTCACGTGACATGCTTCGTAGTGATCTGTTCACAGAAGCTGAGAGGTTTTTCCGAGTCTCATATTTCTTACCATGCAAGTAATTTTTTATAACAAGAACAGACCATCTGTCAGAAATGGCCAAATCTCGGCAATAGGATGGGCGGATAAGGATATCCCTTCCCAAAATTAGCATGGTGGCCATCACAACCCGAGTTCTCTGTCTCGGGAGCGTCGTTTATCCAATGTGAAAAATGTATGGGCGCCTTCTTTTTTTCATATCTCATATGTTTAAAGTCTAAAGTAAGCGATATTTTAGGGATTTAATAATTATATTATTGCTCAGATATTCAACTATTTTTCTTACTGTAACTTGGCGACCTTTCAAAACAAATTGCTCAATTAAGGACACATCTTTTAACCGGCTTGCTTTTGCTAGTCAACAGAATAAACATAATTTTTAATCA
Organism: Saccostrea echinata; assembly: GCF_033153115.1. Taxonomy (NCBI): domain Eukaryota; kingdom Metazoa; phylum Mollusca; class Bivalvia; order Ostreida; family Ostreidae; genus Saccostrea; species Saccostrea echinata. The sequence goes on from NW_026889830.1 coordinate 930,518, forward strand.
TCTCCCTGCCTTTTGATCCAATTAGTAATTGAACTTCTGGTAAGTCTTTTGTCTTCATAAACCTTGTACAAATTATCTTATTCTACTGCAAAGGAATTTCTAAGATATACGTTAAACTTTACAGCTGTTCGTTGCTTGAGTACGACTGAGTCAACCATTTCTTGTCACAAATCATCTACATACTGACTTCATTTTAACATTGTGATTTCATAAACACGGAGCAAAACATTATTTAACATCTGCTATTTATAGAACATGTGTTTGACTATATGTGTGCCAAATTTCATTCTGATCTGAATTGTGGTTTTTTAAATATAGAGATAGTTTGCGAACTTTTTGATCACCCCTCATATATTCTCACTTATAAGTCTGTTCACTTTTAAGTTTGTTATATTTTATCAGATTATATTGGAGGAGTTTGCCCCTGACTCTCTTATAAGTCAGTATGTTTTTTCTGCCAGAATCTGTTACCAACTTCAATTTTTTTTATAATAGTATTTACCTGTTGTTAAAAGTATGTTTTTGGGCATAAACATTGATAATTGAGACTATTATTTACAAAATAAGATCATTTAAATCTGAAAGTACTTGTGTTATAAGCATAATTATGGTATAATATGGTATAATCTTAGACCTTCCTTTCCAGCATTAGTTTAAGTTCTGACATTTGTAAATCATATAGATGATTATCATTTTAAATTTTACAAATTACTTGTAGTTTATTTTCTCATCCAGAAAAATACTGAATTTTCTAGGATTCTAATAAATTTGACATAGTGTTTTGCACCAAAATTTGTTGTGACCTTTAGGCGAGTATATACGGCACACATTAAGTCTTATCTTGGGTTACTCATTTCTTTTCTTTATACAGAAGGCTTATGACCTAGTAAACCTGTCCCAAGATGAGGGCTGTTTTTCCAGTGTTATTTACACCAATGACACCAACGTCAAGGGGAAAATTGTGGCCATTGCCAGAGGAAATCGGACATGTACATTCACAGAAAAAGCCATGATGGCCAAGAGACATGGAGCAGCAGGGATATTGATTATCTCCAAAAACAAGGTAGGAGGGGGAACTAAGAAACAGGAAGAAGTTGGGGTACCAGATAAATTTTACACTGGACAAAGTATGTGAACATATTATGGGTACAAATGTTTGTTGATCACACAATGCTTTTTTCTGATGTTTAAAATGTACAAGTTGTATGATAATTTACAGATATACCCAAGTGCCAACCAGACATCAGACTATAACACCATCAATATCATTGTGGCCAGCATCAAAAGTGCAGACTTTCAGGACATTCTGGTAAAACTAGCATTTTAAATGTGACAATTTTTTTTTCATTTTTATTTGAAATTGAAAGCAGCATACAGCTGCATAAAATTTATATGTCAGTTGATAGTGCAATTTCATGAGGAGAATAGGAGATAATTGAAAAAGATCTCTGCATTGTAAACTTGATTCTGTACATAAATAAATATGTTCTAAAATATATTGTTTAGTGGGATTGTACATGTATTTACCAAGAAATATGAGTCAGAATGAATTAATTAACTTGCAAGAAAAATCTTCAATTCTTACATTTTAAATTTGGCATATACTCATGACTGAGATGTTTACTTTGATGGGAACAGAAAAGTTAGCATCATTTAGCAGGGTTGTCCCTAAGAATTGAAATAGCAGGGAACATTAAAAAAAGTAGAAAGGGGTTTTGGGGTTCCTCCCCTAACAAGGGGATTCAAGGAATACCAGAGTAACCGGGAGGTAACGTCATTTTCCAGGTCTTAAAGACAACCCTGACTTATGTATACTTTCTGAACTTTTTTCTACCATGTCTACTCCTGGTATTGTACAGCCAATATGCAGATGTCTTATTGTTCTGTTCCTAGACTGTATTTTTTTTTTTGGGGGGGGGGGGTCCTTTATTTACATTCTGGAATTGATTTTTGTGAAATTGATGTACATGTGAGACATACATTTGCTTGTCATGATGGACAAGCCAGAAAATAGAAAAAAATTACAGAGTAGAAGTTTCTTCATTTTGTCACTATAATAAGGTTTTTTTTTTGTTTTTATCATTGCAGAGAGAGGGCTCAGAAGTGGAGGTGATGTTGGTAGCTCCAGACAGTAGTGGATTTGACCCCTGTATTGTGGTCATCTTTCTCCTGGCCATGCTGTGTATCATTGTGGGGGGATACTGGGCAGGAGTGGTCAAAACTTCAGGGTAAGGGTTGATGTAACAGGGAGATGTTCTTATTGCTAGAAGATCAGGTTAGAGAGTAAGGTATCACTGAAGAAAGAGTTTGAGAGGAATTCAGTATTGTTGGGTAAGGGGTTAGATATGCTTTTGAGAGAGTTGATGGGGGAATTAGATATTGTTGGTAAGGGGGTAAGTTTTGCTACTGAAATTAAGAATTGGGGAAAATAAAGTATTGCTAGGCATGGATTATAGTATTGTTATGAAATGATTTGGGATAATCATTTATTGCTGGATTTTGGGTACAATATAATGTCAGTAAAATGTAATTGCTTGATATACATATGGGTTTGTAAAAAAAAAAAAAAAAAAAAAAAAAAAAAAAAACATTTTTTTTCACTAAATTATGGAGGTTCAGAATTTTTTTCTGCTGAATGGATGCTTAATATTTACATCTGAAAATGGAAAGGATTTATGCAAGTCACAGATTCAAATGTGTAATAAAAACAATAATATTAACAGTAAGGAATTGTAATATACATGTAAATTCTATAGTTTGAAAAAACCAAAATCAAAAGACTCAGGGAAAAAATCTGGGAGATCGGGAGCTGATGACAACAGTGATGATGATGAAGAGGAGCTGGACATCTCCGTACCAATGATCATCGTCTTCTTCTTTTTTGTCTGTACCTTCCTCATTCTTCTGTATTTCTTCTATGATTATCTTGGTAAGTAGTTCTAACTGAAAAATGTACTAGCTGGCATATTTAATTGCTACAACTGTATAAAAGTGGGAAATAAAAATGTTTTAATTACCTTTTTAAATCATTGGGGCTTCTAGCCTTCTACATTCCTCTTAACAAAAGAACACATATTTATCCATATGTTTAAAATATATATAATTATAAACATGTATATATATACCATGGCACCATAGTTAAAACTTTATTCAAACAACAGTGAGACGTTCAAGTTAATATTTTTATATTCTACAGTGTATGTGGTGATAGCTCTGTTCTGTTTGGCTGGAACAGCCGGTCTATTTGCCTGTGTGGAGCCATTATGGAGCAAAATACCATGGGAGGCAAGGTAGTGAGATTTATTTTTAAAAAAAAAAGTTATAGAAGTGTTACAGATTTAATTACAAGACGAGACACTGAGGGCCCAATTGTTTATATAAAGACATGTTAATCTCTGAGCAATATGGACGGAAAAAAGAAAAAAACCCACCTATATGGATGTGAATATATTAGTGAAAAAGCCACGTATTGCATTCTAAGAAAAAAAGGACTATTATACATACTACTACTGGTGTAGCTTTTTCTTTGGGTGCAAATTTGTTCTCTAAAATAGTTATGGTTTTTTTTTTTCAATTTTAATTTTTTCATACTGTAATATAAGATTTTAATTCACCCTTTTTCCACGTGAAGTTTCTTGTACCTATTTAAAGGCAAAGTAAACCTGCTAACCTAAAAATTAAAATACAAAAAAGTGCCAAATTTATGATGTATACTTATTAACAATTATTTCTGTTTGTAAAATGTTGATATTTAAGGATATCTGATCCTCAGCCAGGAAGGATAACTCTTAAATTTATTATTTTATTTAAAAAGTCTCTAAATGAATCTTGACATTGAGATCTTTTCATGCAACAATTTTCATTTTATGCATCTTAATATGATTCAAGGTTCTTTGAAGTCTTCGAAACGGTCTTGTAAAAAGTTGACATTTGTACCCCGTAAATGAAAATAAAATGAATTCATTTTTAGAGAAATCAAATTTCCTTTAGTCTAGCATTAGATACCAATGCTTATTAGCATGATATGAAATTAGACATGATATATGATGTCTAGCAATGATAGCACAAGCTTTTTACACTATGCAATATATGACAATTGAATTAAAAGAAGAACTAAAATACTGTATAAGCATAAAAAAGGCAAAGTAAACCTACTTTTCTTAAATTTTCCTGCATACTAAAAAATAGCCCCCCCCCCCCCCCCCCCCCACACACACACACACACATAGATTTGGTAAAAACAAAAGAAAAATATTTATTTCAGAAATGCTCTGATTCATTTCATTTTTTTTAATTTCTTCAAAGAATTCAATGGATAATCATTGACAACCATATCGTTTGGTTAGATATGTATTGCTCATGTAGGAGCACTGTCATTTCCCAGATGATGGCATAGTGCCAGTACTACACATTGAAACATTAGAATCAGGATCTAGGTTTATGGTGGGGCCTTTCATGGGAAAATTTTAGTGCAATATTTGATTTATATGTTTCGGGAATTAATGACCCCTGTGTCAATGTTTGGATGCTATGATGCAGTTGTTCTACAACATTTTTTACAAGTCCTCTATTTGTAATTCAAGAGTTCAAACAAAAGAATAAATTAATATGGAATTTATAATTACATATTAAATAGTGGTAATTTACATCTCTAGCAAATTAGAGAGCTGGGAATGAATCAATTGTATAATAAAACATAATATTCACAGCATGCCTTAATACTTTCATCATAAAGAATCACTGTACAGTATGGCACTTTGAATAAAGGGTAATGACTCTTATTTTAACCTGAAGCTTTTCATGGGACTTTAACATAAAACTTGCAAATTGGAATAAAGTGGAATTCGGTAATTAAGCATTTATATACTTTTTAATAAATTGCTTTATTAACCAGTCTAAAGTATTAAATTAAAATAACTCTAATACTTGTATAAATATACATGTATGTTCTAACCGAAGACAATATTTCTAACTTGTGGTTTCAATTTCCTGACAGAATCATTGTATGGATCTGTGGGAAGGGTATGTCTGGATCCCCCTGAGATTTGCAAAGTTATTAGATGTTTACGAAAAGTTAAAAAAAATGCCCTTGCCACCACCCTAAGACAACATTCATGCCCCCTTTAAAAAAACCAGTAAGGAGAGTCATATATATATGTCACTGAAAGAAATTGACTTACATGTCCCTCCCCCCCCCCCTTTCTGTTTTTCAAAGAACAGACTTAGTATTCAGTGTACTGTACAGGTTGACATTTTTTTCTAGTTACTTATTGTTCCCTACCTTCACGAAAGCAAAAGAACATTAAATCTCACTGGTTTGTCTGTTAGTCCATCTGTCTATCCAGCTTTTGGTCTGTCATAGAAACACAGACATTGGTCATATTGATTTGAATAAGTAGAGATGGGACTTTTATATTTCACTTGTGGATTACATGTGAGAAGACCTTTCCAAATGTACAAGGAAATTTGACCTGTGACTTTGACCTTGAAGTTTGACCTAATTGTAAGAAGTTTTATCATTGGTCATATTAACTATTGAATGAGAGAAGATTGGACATTCATATTTCAAATGATTATTACCTGTATTCAAACTTTTTCAGATATACTGTGAATTTTGTCCCCCTGGCCTTGTTCTTTAAGTTTAATCTTCTTTTCAAAATTTTTAATATTTATAGCAATTTTGGAATGAGAAAAGACAGGGCTTTTATGGATTTTACATGTATGTATTGTACATGTAACCTAATGTCAACACATTTCAGAAACTAAATATTTTGACCTCATGACCTTGACCTAGACATTTGATGTACTTTTCTACAGCTGTACTTTTGACCATACTTTTGCAACAGAAGAGACAGGACATTTATATTTTTCACAGGTACAGTACTCGAGCATTTCACACTTTTTGTAAAGTATTACAGTGTATTTTATTTCACCTCATGCTCTGACCTTGAATTCTGAATTTGCTTGTTATATTAGTAGTCTATGGTGAACATGTTCATGGAGCTCATCATAGTTAAAAAATACTTATAATATAATATGTGAATGATTTTTTTTTTGTTATTTGTAGATTACCTGCCAATAAAATTCCATTCTTAAAACAGCGACCATTTTATAGGGACATAATTTTGGTTCTGCTCTGCTTAGGTGTGGCAGTGTTTTGGGGAATTCAAAGAAAAGAAAGGTATTATAGACATTAACATTATTTGAATAATTGGTTAACATTTTTAATATTTGGATACACTGTAAAGCAAATGTGAATTGAAGTAAATGATTTAAGCCCAGTGAAGAGAAAAATTACTACTTTGATGCAATTCATTTTCAAGGATTCAAATGCGCTGTGATGTACAAATATTTCTTTTTCGCCTCCTGTTATTATGTTACCGTGTGTAAAAATTGCATCAAAACTGGATTATTTGAAAAAAATGCTGTGATGAGTAAAATGACTCTTTCAAATATTATTGAAATAATCCTAATTATATATAGTACCACAGCTCTGGGGGAAAAATGTTCTTGTATTTTAAAGTATAAGAATCCTCTTTCCCTTTACATGAAAATAAATATACTTTTCTTTTGTTTCAGTTATGCCTGGGTATTACAGGACATCCTAGGTGTGGCATTCTGTGTAAATATGCTAAAGACATTACACCTGCCAAACTTAAAGGTAAAGTGACAGCTATACATAGTGATCAGTACTGTTCTATGTACAGTAAAATATGCTTCGATCGTTAAAATCCATAATTTGTTTTATCCGCTATATGTTCTTAATATTCATAATGTTTATATTTCAAAGCCAAGGGGAATTAAAATCACTTTGCTTTAAGCTTCAATTTGTTATACTGTTATAAGCATCAATTCTTTATAAGCATGTTATTCTGTACATGCTAGGAAAAACAGTTTGCCATAATAATCTTATGCAGAATGTGCAAGGAAGGTGTTTGTACTCAATATTGTTCAGTGTATGGTGCATTGTACCAGTAAATGCATAATGGTTTTCTACCAAAAATTAAAATACAAAAAAGTGCCAAATTTATGATGTATACTTTTTAACAATTATTTCTGTTTGTAAAATGTTGATATTTAATTAATTTAATGTGTTATTTTTCCAGATCTGTGTCATACTGATGGTGCTGTTATTTTTGTATGACATTTTCTTTGTCTTCATTACACCCTACTTTACCTCTGTGAGTGAAATTCTTCTTTTATTCAGAAAACTGTTTCCCATACATATAATTTAGAAGAAAATTAGCGTTACTATTTTCACAACATGGCATTTCCCTCGTGTAATTTTCTCTTGGCACAATACTTAGAAACAAATCATTTGAATAAAATTACAAGTAGATGAATTCATACAATTTTAAATGTAGTTCATAATTATCTAGTTAAGGCTGTACTAATTCTCCAATTTTTTTCAAAAAAAATACAAAAAAAACATTCTAATTTTAGAATGGAGAAAGTGTGATGGTAAAAGTAGCCACTGGAGGGTCCTCAGGGGGGTCGTCATCAGGGGAACAGATCCCCATGGTGTTTAAGGTTCCTCGCCTTGGCAGTTCACTGATGAACGTGTGTAATCTGCCGTACTCTTTACTGGGGTTTGGTGACGTCATTGTTCCAGGTAGGTTTCAAGTTCTGAAAAAGTTTTTTCTTTGAATAAAGGGAAGTATAACTCTTCATTTTATTTTCTAAAATGTTTTAATACTATGGATTCTTCACTGCTCTGTTTCCTTTTGTTTAAGAAAATCAGCTGTATTCAGATTAGTAGCCAGGGTGATAGTAAATGAATTTATAGAAGATGTTATTGTTTTACTCAGAATTCTTACTGAATAAATAAATGAATAAGTTATTGTTTTACTCAGAATTCTTAATGAATAAATAAATGAATAAGTCAATCAATTCTGGTTACAATTTTCATGCATTCACAGTTTATCACTTACAAAAAAAAATCTCTTTACCAATGTTTAGAAAGACAATTGCATTTTTTTTTTGTTCTATTTGAACTTTTGTAAATTGTTGTATGTAGTAGTAACATAGAACATAAAGAACTTGCATCTTAATAATAGAGATCATTTTCTTCTAAGGTTTACTGGTCAGCTATAACCACAGATTTGATGTTAGAGTGGGCACGAGACGGATTTATTTCATAGCCACTGTTATAGGTAAGGTTCTGAGTGTAATAACTCGGTATAGCTGTATAGCTTTCACCATAAAATGTAATATTACACTGACACCTCAGTTTTCATTTCTAAAATGAGATACGGCAATTTGTTAGAATCTGTATATCACCATTTTACTAAAGTGATAAACATATTGTGAAAGATTTTTTTTTTTTAAAAAGTCATTTCTGAAAAACTTGTTCATTCATTGAAATATTTATTAATTTTTCTGAAATCTGGCAGAACACTTTTTTTTAATGTAGTTGTACATTAATGATTTCAAACCATCATGGTTTCCGGATATGATAAATAGACGAGTTATTTTCTTTCAGAACCATGCATCCCTTGGTTCTAAAAGAAAGCAAACTTCTGAAATTTTTTGTGTTTAGCAATATATATAATATTATATAGAACATTTAATTAAAAAAAAGAACTCCCATCAATATAATATGACTTGTTCAATAGATTTACTGGTCAGCATTTTAAAATTACAATTTTCCCCTTCTTCTTTTATTGCAGCATATGCTATTGGTCTTGTGGTGACCTTCCTTGCCCTTTATCTTATGGACAAAGGCCAACCAGCTTTGTTGTACCTTGTGCCATTTACACTTGTAACAACATTTGTGATTGGCTGTATAAGAGGAGAAGCTGGTTCCCTATGGACTGGTATTTCAAAACAGGTAAAATTTTCCAATTTGCAACCATTAGTTTCAATGTACCCCCTTTCAGATGGTTAAATATTTACTTGTACACCCAAAGATTTCTTATGCAGTGTGAATGAAACGTACAAAAACGTACATATCAATTAATACAATAATATTTGCATTTGCTATGTTTTTCTACTAAGCCAACTCTGCAATTGATTTGAAGTTCATTTCTGTGTATACTCACGCGTAGAAATATACACGGTGAAACTCGCGGTAAAGTGACGTCACAATGAGGCTACAGAGACGTTAATAAAAATGTAATGATATAGGGCAGCAAGAAATTCAAATATTGAGCATAATATTGTGGCTTTTGAACTTGTAAAATGTAAATATAAGGAATGTTTTTCAGTTTAGTGTGAATTATTGGTGTGTAAATCACACAGACTTGCACGTAGGCATATTTTTTTATTAAGCGCTAGCGCGCTTCATGAAATATACCTACGTGACAAGTCTGTGTGATTTACACACCAATAATTCACACAAAACTTAAAAACATTCCTTGATTTAATGTACTTACACCTATTTTATTTGATTTTTTATACAGACATAAATATAAACTGTAAAATGTTTTTGAAAAACTTTTTCTTTGTGTATTACTATGGGAATTAACAGTTGCAGCTTACACAGGTTATATATTTTTTTTCTGCAATAGCTGCAACATTAATTACCATTCTACAAAGAAAGCAGTTTTTTGTTTAAAAAAGCTTAAAGTATCTTGGTCTTAAACAGATCTTGAAGTAACATGTTTTGATTGAAAAACTTTACATTTTAATTTTGAGGATTTAGATTTTTTGGATTCTAATTTTTTTCAAATGGTTTTCCAAACTGAAAGGTAGCATTGGAATGATAACATTTCTATGATTTATATTTGTCCTTTTTAAAGTTCAGATATTTTAAAAAATCGCATTTATTTCATAAGCTATAAGTATTAAGTTGCTTTCTTTGTTTTAAAAGGAATAATTTGACTGTCACAAGAATTATACTTGCACAGATGTAACATATAATGATATTAATTTCCATGATTTTTTAAAGGAAAATTACAAGAAAGATGACACAAGCTCTACCAAAGTCCAAACAGGGGTGCCCGTTACAACAGCCAGGATAGACGACCAGAGCAGCAGTTGTAGCTCTTCCAGTGGAGGGAGTGAGAGCAGGCTGCTGATCAATAAATGAATTTTGAGGGGTGGATCTAGCAGCAAACACAGGAGAGTTATAGATCTGTGATAATATTTAAAATGAATATTTTAGATATAAATATAAATTCAAAATAAAAAAGGAAAATTAAGTTAAAAATATTTTGGCACTGCAAGTATCATAATACTTATCGAAGAAGGTGTATCATCCCATCCCTAGCACTGTTGTAAAAATTATATGCTCTGAAAAAACTCCAGTAATATAAATAAGAGAAATTGGCAATGAAATGAAAAAAAAAATGATTATAAGAAAGATTTTCTGTGTAAAATCATTAGAATACATGTTTATTGTTTTTTTTTTTATTGAAGAGAGTGCATACGTATATGTAGTCCACAATTATTTTTTTCTTTCTTAATAATAAGTCTACTCTGTGGATTGTGTAAAAACTACTAAAATTCCATTCCATCTTCAAGTGCAACGTGTAGGATTTCAATCATTTGGATAAATATTCATCTGTATATTTTAATTTTGTAAATTTTTTAGATTTTTGCGTATGATCAATATTAATACATTTATTGATTTTGTTTGATTTTTATGAGTATTTTTCTCTGTATTTAAGCTTAACTTCAGCATTTATATTTTATTTATATTAAAACATTTTGAAGATGTGCAGTTCTGAAAACATTTATTCATCTTTTAGGTTAGGCATATTGCTTTACATTGATTTTGTTTACTTATCTGTTAGTATCATGATCCAGGTAGAAAATATACCGGTTCTTTGTTCACAGACTTCATATTTTTTTCCTCATTTGATTTTATGCATAAAATGCCTTATTATTTATTAAAGATTGTAAAATATTTGAAGGTATTTTTCTTGAATTGAGATGTTTTGCAGTGATCTGTTACTATATTTCCTTTATACATGTAGATGTAAGACATAAAAATACATTGTACCTGATTACTGTGTCTCCATATTGATATGAAAAAAATACAGTGAAAACTGTCTAGTCTGAAACCTGTGAAATCCGTACGCGTTTCACTATGAATTGCAACCTTCATTGAAATTCTCATTTCATCCTGTCTATTCAAAAGACGAAGTTTGTCTCCCAGTGCATGTTGAATTAGATACATTTCACTGTATATGTAAACTTGGAAGAATAAATTATGTGTACTATCGGTGCTCTTGAGAAGTACTTAACTCCCCATAGTACAAGATTTTCATTATCTTTGCATAGAAGTGACTTGAAGAAACAGGATTTAATGTTCAAAATGTTTCCATTAAAAAGATAAAGTGAATTAAATAAATTTGTTTGAACTTGTTACCAAAGGTTAGTCCTAGAAAATGTGCCTCTTTTTCCAAGTGCTTAATTCATTAAGATCAATAGGAAGTAATGATTAGGTGTCAGAAAATAATGAGATATAAGTTCCTATTTACAAGTATTTGGTATATTTGAGCTTGGAGTGAATCAATAACTCTTAAATCAAATTACTGGTTTCTATTATGTAAAACTCTAGTGGATATGATATAGTGGTGTACAATCAAATGACTTACAAGGCCAAAAAAAGTTTGTTTTTTAACACTCTGATGAGCAAGTAAAAGTATACTGCTTAGTGTATATTATAATAAAGCTTATAGGTATGTTATCTTTAGTGAGCAGTATTTCACCCAAAATAGTATTTTTTATATTAAAAGTAATTCTTTTTAAAGTGTTTTGTAAATTAAAATTCAGGCATTTTGACATCATAGAAAGCTGCTTTTTAATAAAAATGGAAATCGTATATTTACTTATTTTGTCTTTGGTCATTTGCAAAATTATTTTGTTAAAACATTCTGATTGTACACACAAGTACTCTGAAGTTGATAATAAAAAGATGCTTGAGTTTCTGATTGACAATATCTATGTAGTTTTTGGAGATCAGGTCTTCCAACAATCTGTCGGAATTTCCATGGGTACCAATTATGTCCCGTTATTAGCAGACTTATTTTTGTAT